>NC_081190.1:127500-727500 GCF_902713425.1 Acipenser ruthenus | reverse complement strand
AGCAGATAAAAACACAGACACTGTGATTTTAATTCGGTAAATAAGTTTATTCTTGACGTTATGTTCGTTAATCAATCTTTCTGCAGATACCGAAGTGTTACAGATACCTCATAAAAAATAACTGGGCTAAGCCTAGTATTTAGAAGAAAAAAAAAGAGAGGTCAATAACAATCAAGGACACAATAGGTTGTTCATATTTTAAGTCACCTTATATTTAAACTGTATGCCCACCAATAAGAAAAAAAGAATGAAATTGTAAAAAACAGCCTTTTAGCATATGTTGAAAGCTTTTCATTTTTGTACTTGAGTGTTTTATATACACTGAATTTTTACAAAATGTTGATATATTCCGTTATGTTTAAAGATAGTAGTTATTTTTAAGTGAAATTGCGGAATTCAATTCCTTTCTTATTTATTTGCTTCATATCTGTTTGGTGGAACACATGCAAAATACGGTGTGCGTCCAGGCACTTTACATGATGCAATATATTGTGAATACATTATATAATACATGTTTAGTAAATATATTGAATAATACATTTCTAAAAAAATTGACAATTTAATTGATATAGTGTTACCTGAAATTATATTTTAAATATATTTAAAATATGTTTAAGCAAATAGATTGTAAATATATTTTCCATATGATGAAAACGGGCCAATTTTGTAATATGTTAAATATATTTTATATAACATTACATACATAATACATATATTTTTCCATATATTTTATCATTCTCAAAGACTATGAGTTTTATATGAATAATATGTTTACAAAAATATATTTAAAATATATATTTTTTTAGTATGGGAATCATCTCACATTGTCTGTAATGAACTCTTCATGGCATTCTCCAGTGGTCTGTGCCCGTGAATGTGCATTGCGTTTCTTATACACTAAGGATAGCAATACATGTGCTCGGTATAGTTTGTGAAAGGTAAGACAGTTGTTATCTGTATGAGTGGGTGTGGCAGGGCAGAAGCCCTGCTGCTGTAAATAGTGTGCGTGTGGGAATGCAAGGTTGGCAGGGAGGGGGTTAAATCTAACCCTGTCACAATTAGGTAACTGGTGCTAATTGAGTGGCCTCCTGTATAAAAGGATCCCGAGATCCTGTGTCGAGGAGAGGAGTTTGTGCTCTGAGTTTTGTATTGTTTTGTATCTGTAGCGACGGCTAATTCCCAGCCTACAAGTGATTATTGTTTTGTTTCAACATTTTATTTTGGCCCTCATGCCAGTTTATTTTGTTCCTGTTTTTGTGTTGGTTTTGTTAATAAAGGTGCGCACCAGCACTTAAACTCTATCTTTCTGTCTCTAGGTCTCTTTCCTGTCGGTAACAGCTTGGGTCGTGACACTACCCTGTCACAGTGGATTTGAGAGAAAATAATAAGTGTGGTTGAGCCCAGTGGCTGAGGACATCAGGGACTGTCTTCACTGTGCTGTTTTTACTAGGAGTGCACCGATACTCGTACATGTAATTGGCTTTCAGAAGTATTTATTAGCAGGTATTAATCCATTTCATAATGTGTTGATTTCAAAACAAGAAGAGCTGTCCTTTCCTCACCTTTACAACTGAGCACCAATCAAAGGCAATTAACTTCTTGGCTGATTGTTTTAGAGAGCGTCCTCTCATCTGGAGCTCTGACGTTTTGAAATGAATACATTCGTAAATCAATGTGTTTAATACTTGCCAATAAATACTTATCATAATCATGTCTTTAAGCTTTGGATTATTATTTGCTTATTTAGCACACACCTTTATCCAAGGCAACTTACAGAGATTAGGGTGTGTGAACTATGCATCAGCTGTAGAGTCAACAACAACGCCTCACCCGAAAGACGGAGTACAAGGAGGTTAAGTGACTTGCTCAGGGTCACACAATGAGTCAGTGGTTGTGTCGGGATTTGAACCGGGGACCTCCTGGTTACAAGTCTGTTTCTCTAACCACTGGACCAAGCCTCTGAACAGCACAGGGGGAGCAGGGTTCACATCTGGGGTAGAAATAGGATATTTTTAATTTAGTTTTCAGAAGGGGTTAGAAGTTCATGTAGCTTTTTTTAATTTTAAGGAGAGAGTTTGAGCTGGGGTTTCATTGATTACCATCAGGACTTAACAATATTAAACAGGATATTAACATTTCATAAAATTAGATTAAGGACGTATTTAAATGGAAGATATTCCAGTTGCATTCTGTATATTTATTACAATTATTTAAAGAAAATATTACTCCAGGAACATCCTGATGAAGAAGTGTTGAGTGAATCAGTAAAATGTTACAAAGTGAATTTAAACACGAAGAGGAATGCAGTAGTTCAGGGTGCGAAATAACCGACGACACGGGTGGAACTGTGACGTGCCCAAGCTGCTCACCGCAGTGCCTCCCAAATTTAAAAAAAAACTTACGGCAATAGCTGCCTGTAAGCCCGTCCGTCATTTCCTGAATCGAGTGTCCAGCAATGCACCATAACAAAACTGTAAATCCTTTGCAACTGTAGATTTCAAGAACTGGGAATCTATCTAAAGTCTCTCAAATGTAAGCATCCAACATTATGTACATCCAGCTCTTCATCGTTGGGATGCAGAGCCTCTCCATTGCCTGACCAAGTTTCTGTTTCAAGTTGTTTTTTTCAAAGCTGCGTTGTTTGTACAGGTTTTGTAGCACCGGTTAGCAAACTACAGTTGCACACACTGAACAACTCATTTGACCTCTATCGTTATTACACCAGCCATGTGTAACTCTTCAGCCAGTTTACCTGAAAATCTATCTTTTAACGTCCCCTTCACTGACATTGCTTATAGTGCTGTTGTATCACTGAGGCTGTATCTAAGCCTCTAGTCTAATCTTTGTATTAGTGGTGTGTGACTGAGTTCATTAAAAATATCCTGAGTATTTATTTTTGGCAGAATTACCAGCTGTATTTTTTCTTTCTGAAAGTTTATGTTTTTTAAATTGGATTTGTTATACCATTCATTTTTACAATGGAAAAGTGACCTAATTTTATTTTTGTAACAATTAGTGAGTGAATCACTCAGAAAACTGTGGTGAACTTTTAGAAGAGCTATTAAGTTTCTCTTTAAGCAAAATTACATGGAATCTAAATTCACTCAATTAGAACAATGCAAGGCGCCCACACAGTTATACATTCCAGTAAGGGTGACCTGTTCAGAATAAAGCCTCTTTAACTGGAACTGATGACTGTTCGGTTGCTTTGCACTTTCATTACAGTCTGACTGTAGAAATTCTTAGCACTTTCAGTACAATCGCAGGTGTTTACCATGTTGGTGATTCAAGAGAAATATGTTTCTTTTGCCACTGTTGTCAAACCGAGACTTGTGAAAACCTCCACTAATATATATTTTTTGGTGAAGGGACTTATGAGAACAACAATAATAATAATACCAATACTACTACTACTACTACTACTACTACTAATAATAATAATAATAATAATAATAATAATAATAATAATAATAATAATAATAATAATTATCATCATGTCAGGAGGGAGGCTTCCCACAATGAGAAGCCGTGACGACACTGAGTAAGCAGGGTGTGTGCATTGTGCTTGAGGGTACATGGCTGCTCCTCAGAGGGTCCCACCTCTTATTACTTCAGGAGAGCGAGATGTCTAAATCTGCAGACAGCAGCTCTTGGCAAGGTCCCGTCTTTGCCGCTCCCGAGTCAGCGCGGGGGTGGGAGCAGTGAGCTGAGCCTAAAATAATACAATTGGCAATTTCAAAATGGGGTAAAAATCAATTGCCGACTACTAAATTTATATATATATATATATATATATATATAGAGAGAGAGAGAGAGAGAGAGAGAGAAAACTATAAAAAGCAATGAAGCTGTGTAATAACATTGGTCTAAATGAATGTTAGTATATATCTGATGACTGTGTAATAACATTGGTCTAAATGAATGTTAGTATATATCTGATGACTGTGTAATAACATTGGTCTAAATGAATGTTAGTATATATCTGATGACTGTGTAATAACATTGGTCTAAATGAATGTTAGTATATATCTGATGACTGTGTAATAACATTGGTCTAAATGAATGTTAGTATATATCTGATGACTGTGTAATAACATTGGTCTAAATGAATGTTAGTATATATCTGATGACTGTGTCACGTGCTGCTCTTAAGTACTGCTTTATAAATGGTTAATCAAGGTGTTCGGTGAACCTGGTCCATGATCTTGTGGTATTTCATTTGGGACCGGCACCCTTTTGCTTATATCTGCTGGGAAATGTTAATAGGAAGTCGGCGGTCTGTTCTCCTGAATGGTCCATAACGTACCTCCATACCCTGAGTCCTTGTGAAATATCACTAATTTGTGCAGCTGGATACAGAAGCACCTGTCAACCGAACACCTGATGTCAGCCTTCTATCAGTATCTGCCAGAGCTTGCGCTGTTTAGCCCATCATGACGGACACAGTCATGCAATAGGGAGATTCATCTTTTATATATTGCAGAATGCATGTTGGAGGGTTAGGGTTCGGGTTAGGGTTAGGGTTAGGATTAGGGTTAGGGTTAGGGTTAGGGTTAGGATTAGGGTTAGGGTTAGGGTTAGGGTTAGGGTTAGGGTTAGGGTTAGGATTAGGATTAGGGTTAGGGTTAGAGTTAGGGTTAGGGTTAGGGTTAGGGTTAGGGTTAGGGTTAGGGTTAGGGTTAGGGTAATCAGTCGAGTTAAGACTGGCCCATTTAGACAAAAAATGTACGCTAGACAGGAGCCTAATTTAAAAATGTGGCAAAAAATAAATGATAAGAAAAAAAAATGTGTTCTACATATTGAGGTGATTCCTAAAATGATTATCAACAACTCCAGAAATATCCCATTACTTGAGAGTGGGGGTGTCAATGGGGGGTACTGAGATCACTAACACTGTGGCAGAGAGGAGAGGGGGCAGAGAGGAGGGGGATCATCAATATGGGGCACTGTGGCAGAGAGGAGAGGGGGCAGAGAGGAGGGGGATCATCAATATGGGGCACTGTGGCAGAGAGGAGAGGGGACGGAGAAGGGCGGATCATCAATATGGGGCACTGTGGTAGAGGAGAGGGGGCAGAGAGGAGGGGAATCATCAATATGGGGCACTGTGGCAGAGAGGAGAGGGGGCAGAGAGGAGGGGGATCATCAATATGGGGCACTGTGGCAGAGAGGAGAGGGGACGGAGAAGGGCGGATCATCAATATGGGGCACTGTGGTAGAGGAGAGGGGGCAGAGAGGAGGGGAATCATCAATATGGGGCACTGTGGCAGAGAGGAGAGGGGGCAGAGAGGAGGGGGATCATCAATATGGGGCACTGTGGCAGAGAGGAGAGGGGACGGAGAGGAGGGGGATCATCAATATGGGGCACTGTGGTAGAGAGGAGAGGGGCGGAGAAGGGCGGATCATCAATATGGGGCACTGTGGTAGAGAGGAGAGGGGCGGAGAAGGGGGGATCATCAATATTGGGCACTGTGGTAGAGAGGAGAGGGGGCAGAGAGGAGGGGGATCATCAATATGGGGCACTGTGGCAGAGAGGAGAGGGGACGGAGAGGAGGGGGATCATCAATATGGGGCACTGTGGTAGAGGAGAGGGGGCAGAGAGGAGGGGAATCATCAATATGGGGCACTGTGGCAGAGAGGAGAGGGGGCAGAGAGGAGGGGGATCATCAATATGGGGCACTGTGGCAGAGAGGAGAGGGGACGGAGAGGAGGGGGATCATCAATATGGGGCACTGTGGTAGAGAGGAGAGGGGCGGAGAAGGGCGGATCATCAATATGGGGCACTGTGGTAGAGAGGAGAGGGGCGGAGAAGGGGGGATCATCAATATTGGGCACTGTGGTAGAGAGGAGAGGGGGCAGAGAGGAGGGGGATCATCAATATGGGGCACTGTGGCAGAGAGGAGAGGGGACGGAGAGGAGAGGGATCATCAATATGGGGCACTGTGGTAGAGGAGAGGGGGCAGAGAGGAGGGGGATCATCAATATGGGGCACTGTGGTAGAGAGGAGAGGGGGCAGAGAGGAGAGGGATCATCAATATGGGGCACTGTGGTAGAGAGGAGAGGGGCGGAGAGGAGAGGGATCATCAATATGGGGCACTGTGGTAGAGAGGAGAGGGGGCAGAGAGGAGGGGGATCATCAATATGGGGCACTGTGGCAGAGAGGAGAGGGGACGGAGAGGAGGGGGATCATCAATATGGGGCACTGTGGTAGAGAGGAGAGGGGCGGAGAAGGGGGGATCATCAATATGGGGCACTGTGGTAGAGAGGAGAGGGGGCAGAGAGGAGAGAGATCATCAATATGGGGCACTGTGGCAGAGAGGAGAGGGGTCAGAGAGGAGAGGGATCATCAATATGGGGCACTGGTAGAGAGGAGAGGGGGCAGAGAGGAGAGGGATCATCAATATGGGGCACTGTGGCAGAGAGGAGAGGGGGCAGAGAGGAGGGGGATCATCAATATGGGGCACTGTGGTAGAGAGGAGAGGAGGGGGATCATCAATATGGGGCACTGTGGTAGAGAGGAGAGGGGCAGAAAGGAGGGGGATCATCAATATGGGGCACTGTGGTAGAGAGGAGAGGGGCGGAGAGGAGGGGGATCATCAATATGGGGCACTGTGGTAGAGAGGAGAGGGGGCAGAGAGGGGGGGATCATCAATATGGGGCACTGTGGTAGAGAGGAGAGGGGGCAGAGAGGAGAGGGATCATCAATATGGGGCACTGGTAGAGAGGAGAGGGGCGGAGAGGAGGGGGATCATCAATATGGGGCACTGTGGCAGAGAGGAGAGGGATCATCAATATGGGGCACTGTGGTAGAGAGGAGAGGGGCGGAGAGGAGAGGGATCATCAATATGGGGCACAGTGGTAGAGAGGAGAGAGGGCAGAGAGGGGGGGATCATCAATATGGGGCACTGTGGCAGAGAGGAGAGGGGCGGAGAGGAGAGGGATCATCAATATGGGGCACTGTGGTAGAGAGGAGAGGGGCGGAGAGGAGAGGGATCATCAATATGGGGCACTGTGGCAGAGAGGAGAGGGGCGGAGAGGAGAGGGATCATCAATATGGGGCACTGTGGTAGAGAGGAGAGGGGCGGAGAGGAGGGGGATCAAAGGCATGGAAAGAATTCTCCACTCATCTGGAATGGCTTTATGCATTAACAGCTTCCAGGGCCTGCATGCATATAAGCTATAAAATATCTCCAGGATGGTGGTGGCAGGTGTGCACTGTGCAGTTTGATGGGATCCAACGGCAGACACAGGCAGTGCCAGGCTGAGGCATTATCTGAAGCTTGACAGGGGACAGACTGATGTATAGATGTTGAGAGTGCTGGGCTGCAGTGGGGAAGGCAGTGGGTTTGAGTAGCTCAGTGGTTAGAGTGCTGGGCTGCAGTGGGGAAGGCAGTGGGTTTGAGTAGCTCAGTGGTTAGAGTGCTGGGCTGCAGTGGGGAAGGCAGTGGGTTTGAGTAGCTCAGTGGTTAGAGTGCTGGGCTGCAGTGGGGAAGGCAGTGGGTTTGAGTAGCTGAGTGTTTAGCGTGCTGGGCTGCAGTGGAGAAGGCAGTGGGTTTGAGTAGCTCAGTGGTTAGAGTGCTGGGCTGCAGTGGAGAAGGCAGTGGGTTTGAGTAGCTCAGTGGTTAGAGAGCTGGGCTGCAGTACAGAAGGTAATATTATTATTATTATTATTATTATTATTATTTATTTCTTAGCAGACGCCCTTATCCAGGGCGACTTACAATCGTAAGCAAATACATTTCAAGTGTTACAATACAAGTAATACAATAAGAGCGAGAAATACAATAATTTTTGTTCAAGTGTGACAAATCACAATTCAATAATACAGCAGATAATATGTTTCGGTTGCCTTGTGGTAGAAGTCTTCATTCTGACAGGTGAATGAGAGTGCCAGGAAGTAATGTGCAGGCCAAGTTTCTGCATTAGCACTTAGTCACAACAGTGTTTAAGTTTATGATCATGTACTGGGAAAGACTCCATTGACTCGGTGAGGAATATCCTGTTTTGCTATCTGACAATAAACCAACATGTTTGACAATGTTTTCAGGACAATGATTGCGTTACTATTATGCAAGACTACAAACTGTGCAAATAGTTTAGATACTTGTGGTGTAAAAGACAATTTGCCACAGGTTAGGGACACATGCCACAGAGACGCATACAATGCTTCCCTTGCACAGGCCTGTCTGCTTTCCTCCATGAGCAGGGCTGGATTCACACATCACGGGGCCCTGGCCAGACATACCCTATCTTCTTATATGAATAACAACACATATATGTTTATATTATCTTAACTCACGCTTCACCAATCTGCAAAAGGTATCATTTTTGTTTTTAAGTTCTATACATGGTTTTGATCAGAAATGGTCGATTATGCCGAATTCAAGTTATTAATTATGACTCAAGTTTCACGCACTGCTCTGAATTCTGAAAGACTGACCCAATCTATTTTTTTTTTACTGACATAATTAAAAAGAAAATGGAAACAATAAAATCCATTATAAGAGAGGCTAGTTTTGTGTACTCACATCTGGGTCACAGTCACTTCTTCTGGTCATACACGGACACTTTTGCAGACTGGATCGTTTGCTTCGTTGCTCTGAAGCTGGTGCTGTTTTTAACAGCAGCCTTGATAGCCAGAATTCCATTCAGAATGTCTGGAGACGATTCATTTCTTACATCTGTTTTTACAAGGTTCATCTGAGAAAAAATAAACTTGGCAAGTGTATGAAAGCGTGGCTCTCCGCTAGGTGTAGACAAGAGCGCACTTGTGTGCCAGTTTTCCTCAGCTGCCAGATCCCGTCTAGCCATTCTCTTGTTACTGCATTAATACCATCTGCGTGATCCAGCAGATTTCCAATAACAAAAAAACACTGCAAGCTGGACGATGGCTCGGAGCTCGCTGTGCTTTGGTTACTTGGTTGAAGAACACGTCCACTCATTTCAGCACAGTACTGTTAATTGGCATTCTTCTTTAGATGCTTTTCACTGCCATCACATAAGGTGCGGGGATATGGCATTCAAGCTGATTTGGAAAGCTGCAAGCAATAAAAAAAATATACCACATTTATTTTGATCCAAAACTACAGACATTTTTTTTTTAATTTATTTAGGTTTTAGTGTTCAAATGTGACTTTTTCTTTTACTGACTGGCCTTAATGGACAGTTGGCAACCTTCAGTCAAATGCATGTTAACGTGGCTTACTTCTCAGTCTCATACAGAAAGGCAGCGCGCTTTCCTTGCTGTTGATCGGAGGTGGTTTCTGACACGCTTTGTTTATGAAAATGCTCGTTCTCCAGGGTCGGTCTGGGAGAAGGTTTTGGGTGCTACGGGGCGTTCAGCACCGATTTGTAAAATGATTTCTCTGCCCCCTTTGCCGCTTGCATTCATCTTCTTCTCGTTTCTTGTGTTTGTGCTTTGCTGCCTCCGAAAGAGACATCGTTTGCTGTATTCAAACAAAATCAAACTGGAATGTACTCGTGTCGCTGCCCGAAAGTGTGCCAATGATAAAGCTTCCAAATATGGGATTTGGAACCTCTTATTAGGGTTCTGTTGTATCAAATGATTCTATTTAAACCTATTTATCATTACGTCAGCGCAAATACCCTATAACATGCCAAACACCCTACAACATGCCAAACACCCTACAACATACCAAACACCCTACAACATACCAAACACCCTACAACATGCCAAACACCCTACAACATGCCAAACACTCTACAACAAACCAAACACCCTACAACATACCAAACACCCTACAACATGCCAAACACCATACAACATGCCAAACACCCTACAACATGCCAAACACTCTACAACATACCAAACACCCTACAACATACCAAACACCCTACAACATGCCAAACACCATACAACATGCCAAACACCCTACAACATGCCAAACACTCTACAACATACCAAACACTCTACAACATACCAAACACCCTACAACATACCAAACACCCTACAACATGCCAAACACCATACAACATGCCAAACACCCTACAACATGCCAAACACTCTACAACATGCCAAACACCCTACAACATGCCAAGCACCCTACAACATGCCAAACACCCTACAACATGCCAAACACTCTACAACATGCCAAACACCCTACAACATGCCAAACACCCTACAACATGCCAAACACCCTACAACATGCCAAACACTCTACAGCATGCCAAACACTCTACAGCATGCCATACAACATGCCAAAAACCCTACAGCAGGGGTGTCAAACGCAGGGTCTTCTGGTTTTCATTCCAACTTAAGCTCTCAATTAACATAATTGACCTAATTATTTGTTCAATTGGACATATTCAATAATTTTCAAGGTCTTTTACAATGGATGGTTTATGAAATGCACATGATTCAATGGACACTACCTCTGAAACATGTTGAGGCCTGGAGAGAAGTGTTCAATTAGTCCAATTAATCAAATAATTACACCAATTACAAAATTAAGAGCTCGGGTGGCACGAAACTGAGACACTCATGGCCTTAGTACACCTGTACATTCATGAGCTGCTTTTATGTGTAAACTGAAATAATAATAATAATAATAATAATAATAATAATAATAATAATAATAATAATAATAATAATAGTAAAACACATTCAAACTGTTCTCAAGGTTGCGCTAGTCAGTGTTTTATGACGTGGTTCTCGTTCGACTTGCAGCTATTAAGTTTCACTTATCAAGCAGCACAAGTGGTGTATGTATAGGCAGGGATGGAAATAAAGTTCCTGCTGCATAGCAGTTTCATCCAGTTTCAAAATCTTAGGTAGTACACCTTTAAGAAAGTGTGTGTGTTGAAAAGCACGACCTCCTTGTGCCCTCTAGTGGCAGACAAATGCCTAACACCTCATTCTATTTATTCACTGGACCTGTCCTGTATTTTCCCTGTAGTTCCCCATAACAAAAGCATAGCAAGGTGTAATAAAGCACAGTGAAAGTGCGGTAAAGCAGAGTGATATAAGGGATATAACATGATGTAAGTGTTGTTGGGTGTATGAGTGATTTGGAGTTAGCACTGAGGAAGGTCTCAAGAGGAAACCTCTGCATTGTGCTTTGCACGGAGCACTTCTGCACTTTAGGAGTCATGAATACACACTGGAAAGAAACAAAAGGGGAAGTTAGACTGTATGGCATTGCCACAACAACACTATTTTAATTGTGTATATATAATAACATAGATATTCATTTTAAATAGCTGATTAACAACTACACGGTTTCTTATTCGTTTTAAACTGTTATTTCAATCATATTTGCTCTGCTTAATGCATTCAGCGCTTTGAGACGACCTGTGCACTGACTAGATCTTCTTAGATTGATCCAGCTAACACTAAAATGAAACGCTGTCGACTTTGCTCTCTAGTGCCACAGCAGGGTGATTATCAGTCAAAGGTCCAGCACACAATCTGATTAGAGTCCTGATAAAATATTCAGTTTCAGATAAGATGTGCTTTGTGAAGAATTAAAACAAAGGTCATGGCAATCGCATGGAACCTGGTGGAATCATAGATATCAATACCACAGTCTGGAAGCAAATAGACACGTTCTCCACCAGACTGTGCGAAGCAATGCCTGTTCAATTTAAACACAAGGGCTGGCTTCACACACCCTGATCAGCACTAATCTTGGACTGCTTGATGTTATTTTAGGTGAGGTAGTCCAAGATTCGTGCTGATTGGGGTCTGTGAAAGATCTTACTGCCTCCACCAATCAGAAAGCTTCATTAAATGGATGCATATGCACCTTCAGATCTTTTTACTCTCAATATCTTATGCTAAGTTTCATTACATAGGAGGCTTTCAAGATATACTGTATGTACACGTTTCAGTGATGGGTGAACAGATAGACACCTTTGCTAAACAATGTTAATACCAGGTTTCATCACAATTTACTTGGCACTTTTCCAGATATATGTGACATGCAGATGGACAGGTGTACTTCAGTATCTCCCACAATCTAATACTCTCATTACCTTACGCTGAATTATGATAATACTGATTTTCATGACAATCAGATAAGCGGTCCTCCAGGCAAATGTGAAGTGTGACATGCGACTGCCTCCAGTGCTTTTTATTGTAGCGAGCTAGGCTGGGACTCAAGGAAGACGGCAGTTTTCAGGAAAAACAACACGCTCTTTGAACGAGAGGAGGTCATTCAGCCCATTTAAATTCCTCCGGTCCCTAGTAGCTCATTCATCTCTGAACTTTATGAAGTTGAGTCTTAAACATTACACTGATTCTGTCTCAACAACATGACTAGGTAACACATTCCATCCCCTCACCCCTCTCTGTGTAAGTGTCACCTTCAGCAACATGACTAGGTAACCCATTCCATCCCCTCACCCCTCTCTGTGTAAGTGTCACCTTCAGCAACATGACTAGGTAACCCATTCCATCCCCTCACCCCTCTCTGTGTAAGAAGAGTCTCCTTCAGCAACATGACTAGGTAACCCATTCCATCCCCTCACCCCTCTCTGTGTAAGAAGAGTCTCCTTCAGCAACATGACTAGGTAACCCATTCCATCCCCTCACCCCTCTCTGTGTGAAGAAGAGTCTCCTTCAGCAACATGACTAGGTAACCCATTCCATCCCCTCACCCCTCTCTGTGTGAAGAAGAGTCTCCTTCAACAACATGACTAGGTAACCCATTCCATCCCCTCACCCCTCTCTTTGTGAAGAAGAGTCTCCTTCAACAACATGACTAGGTAACCCATTCCATCCCCTCACCACTCTTTGCGTGAAGAAGCGTCTCCTTCAACAACATGACCAGGTAACCCATTCCATCCCCTCACCCCTCTCTGTGTGAAGAAGAGTCTCCTTCAACAACATGACCAGGTAACCCATTCCATCCCTTCACCACTCTCTGTGTGAAGAAGCGTCTCCTTCAGCAACATGACCAGGTAACCCATTCCATCCCTTCACCACTCTCTGTGTGAAGAAGAGTCTCCTTCCCTCTGCCCTAGCTCTATCTCTATCTAACTTGATTTCCACCTCTGTGTTCTCTGGACCTGGTTTCTGTACTGCGCTTAAAGAATTGCTTTGGGTTAACTATGTCAACTCCTTTTAAGATTTTGAAAGACTTCAATTAAGTTCCCTCTGAATCGGGCATCATTTCCATTAAGGGGCTCAGAAGGTTTTATTGTGATGAATTGCTGCGGTTGAGAACAGAGCGTTCAGCTCAGTGACCCTCCATCGAGAACACAAGAAAGCAGCACTCCGGGGTGAAATGAACTGTGACTGAGCATGGAGATGAAGTTCATCCAGCAAGAGCATCAGGCAGTACAACGAGACACAGAGGCACTGTAATAGAGCAGGGATGAATAACTGCCAGCGTGGAGTCTGTTCAGTTAGATCTATGAGGGTGTGATTGTAACAAACGCCTGGGGCTACAATGACCTTCGTGGAGTCGGTTCAGTTAGATCTATGAGGGTGTGATTGTAACAAACGCCTGGGACTACAATGACCTTCGTGGAGTCGGTTCAGTTAGATCTATGAGGGTGTGATTGTAACAAACGCCTGGGGCTACAATGACCTTCGTGGAGTCGGTTCAGTTAGATCTATGAGGGTGTGATTGTAACAAACGCCTGGGGCTACAATGACCTTCGTGGAGTCGGTTCAGTTAGATCTATGAGGGTGTGAATGTAACAAACGCCTGGGGCTACAATGACCTTCGTGGAGTCGGTTCAGTTAGATCTATGAGGGTGTGAATGTAACAAACGCCTGGGGCTACAATGACCTTCGTGGAGTCGGTTCAGTTAGATCTATGAGGGTGTGATTGTAACAAACGCCTGGGGCTACAATGACCTTCGTGGAGTCGGTTCAGTTAGATCTATGAGGGTGTGATTGTAACAAACGCCTGGGGCTACAATGACCTTCGTGGAGTCGGTTCAGTTAGATCTATGAGGGTGTGAATGTAACAAACGCCTGGGGCTACAATGACCTTCGTGGAGTCGGTTCAGTTAGATCTATGAGGGTGTGAATGTAACAAACGCCTGGGGCTACAATGACCAGCGTGGAGTCAGTTCAGTTAGATCTATGAGGGTGTGATTGTAACAAACGTCTGGGGCTACAATGACCAGCGTGGAGTCGGTTCAGTTAGATCTATGAGGGTATGAATGTAACAAACGCCTGGGGCTACAATGACCTTCGTGGAGTCAGTTCAGTTAGATCTATGAGGGTATGAATGTAACAAACGCCTGGGGCTACAATGACCTTCGTGGAGTCAGTTCAGTTAGATCTATGAGGGTGTGATTGTAACAAACGTCTGGGGCTACAATGACCAGCGTGGAGTCGGTTCAGTTAGATCTATGAGGGTATGAATGTAACAAACGCCTGGGGCTACAATGACCTTCGTGGAGTCGGTTCAGTTAGATCTATGAGGGTGTGAATGTAACAAACGTCTGGGGCTGCAATGACCTTCGTGGAGTCGGTTCAGTTAGATCTATGAGGGTATGAATGTAACAAACGCCTGGGGCTACAATGACCTTCGTGGAGTCGGTTCAGTTAGATCTATGAGGGTATGAATGTAACAAACGCCTGGGGCTACAATGACCTTCGTGGAGTCAGTTCAGTTAGATCTATGAGGGTGTGATTGTAACAAACGCCTGGGGCTACAATGACCTTCGTGGAGTCGGTTCAGTTAGATCTATGAGGGTGTGAATGTAACAAACGCCTGGGGCTACAATGACCTTCGTGGAGTCGGTTCAGTTAGATCTATGAGGGTGTGAATGTAACAAACGCCTGGGGCTACAATGACCTTCGTGGAGTCGGTTCAGTTAGATCTATGAGGGTGTGATTGTAACAAACGCCTGGGGCTACAATGACCTTCGTGGAGTCGGTTCAGTTAGATCTATGAGGGTGTGAATGTAACAAACGCCTGGGGCTACAATGACCTTCGTGGAGTCGGTTCAGTTAGATCTATGAGGGTGTGAATGTAACAAACGCCTGGGGCTACAATGACCTTCGTGGAGTCGGTTCAGTTAGATCTATGAGGGTGTGAATGTAACAAACGCCTGGGGCTACAATGACCTTCGTGGAGTCGGTTCAGTTAGATCTATGAGGGTGTGAATGTAACAAACGCCTGGGGCTACAATGACATTCGTGGAGTCGGTTCAGTTAGATCTATGAGGGTGTGAATGTAACAAACGCCTGGGGCTACAATGACCTTCGTGGAGTCGGTTCAGTTAGATCTATGAGGGTATGAATGTAACAAACGCCTGGGGCTACAATGACCAGCGTGGAGTCGGTTCAGTTAGATCTATGAGGGTGTGAATGTAACAAACGCCTGGGGCTACAATGACCTTCGTGGAGTCGGTTCAGTTAGATCTATGAGGGTGTGATTGTAACAAACGCCTGGGGCTACAATGACCTTCGTGGAGTCGGTTCAGTTAGATCTATGAGGGTGTGAATGTAACAAACGCCTGGGGCTACAATGACCTTCGTGGAGTCGGTTCAGTTAGATCTATGAGGGTGTGATTGTAACAAACGCCTGGGGCTACAATGACCTTCGTGGAGTCGGTTCAGTTAGATCTATGAGGGTATGAATGTAACAAACGCCTGGGGCTACAATGACCTTCGTGGAGTCGGTTCAGTTAGATCTATGAGGGTATGAATGTAACAAACGCCTGGGGCTACAATGACCTTCGTGGAGTCGGTTCAGTTAGATCTATGAGGGTGTGAATGTAACAAACGCCTGGGGCTACAATGACATTCGTGGAGTCGGTTCAGCTAGATCTATGAGGGTGTGATTGTAACAAACGCCTGGGGCTACAATGACCTTCGTGGAGTCGGTTCAGTTAGATCTATGAGGGTGTGAATGTAACAAACGCCTGGGGCTACAATGACCTTCGTGGAGTCGGTTCAGTTAGATCTATGAGGGTGTGAATGTAACAAACGCCTGGGGCTACAATGACCTGCGTGGAGTCGGTTCAGTTAGATCTATGAGGGTGTGAATGTAACAAACGCCTGGGGCTACAATGACCTGCGTGGAGTCGGTTCAGTTAGATCTATGAGGGTGTGAATGTAACAAACGCCTGGGGCTACAATGACCTTCGTGGAGTCGGTTCAGTTAGATCTATGAGGGTGTGAATGTAACAAACGCCTGGGGCTACAATGACCTTCGTGGAGTCGGTTCAGTTAGATCTATGAGGGTATGAATGTAACAAACGCCTGGGGCTACAATGACCTTCGTGGAGTCGGTTCAGTTAGATCTATGAGGGTGTGATTGTAACAAACGCCTGGGGCTACAATGACATTCGTGGAGTCGGTTCAGTTAGATCTATGAGGGTGTGATTGTAACAAACGCCTGGGGCTACAATGACCTTCGTGGAGTCGGTTCAGTTAGATCTATGAGGGTGTGAATGTAACAAACGCCTGGGGCTACAATGACCTTCGTGGAGTCGGTTCAGTTAGATCTATGAGGGTATGAATGTAACAAACGCCTGGGGCTACAATGACCTTCGTGGAGTCGGTTCAGTTAGATCTATGAGGGTATGAATGTAACAAACGCCTGGGGCTACAATGACCTTCGTGGAGTCGGTTCAGTTAGATCTATGAGGGTGTGAATGTAACAAACGCCTGGGGCTGCAATGACCTTCGTGGAGTCGGTTCAGTTAGATCTATGAGGGTGTGAATGTAACAAACGCCTGGGGCTACAATGACCTTCGTGGAGTCGGTTCAGTTAGATCTATGAGGGTATGAATGTAACAAACGCCTGGGGCTACAATGACCTTCGTGGAGTCGGTTCAGTTAGATCTATGAGGGTATGAATGTAACAAACGCCTGGGGCTACAATGACCTTCGTGGAGTCGGTTCAGTTAGATCTATGAGGGTGTGAATGTAACAAACGCCTGGGGCTACAATGACATTCGTGGAGTCGGTTCAGTTAGATCTATGAGGGTGTGAATGTAACAAACGCCTGGGGCTACAATGACCTTCGTGGAGTCGGTTCAGTTAGATCTATGAGGGTATGAATGTAACAAACGCCTGGGGCTACAATGACCAGCGTGGAGTCGGTTCAGTTAGATCTATGAGGGTGTGAATGTAACAAACGCCTGGGGCTACAATGACATTCGTGGAGTCGGTTCAGTTAGATCTATGAGGGTGTGATTGTAACAAACGTCTGGGGCTACAATGACCAGCGTGGAGTCGGTTCAGTTAGATCTATGAGGGTGTGAATGTAACAAACGCCTGGGGCTGCAATGACCTTCGTGGAGTCGGTTCAGTTAGATCTATGAGGGTGTGAATGTAACAAACGCCTGGGGCTACAATGACCTTCGTGGAGTCGGTTCAGTTAGATCTATGAGGGTATGAATGTAACAAACGCCTGGGGCTACAATGACCTTCGTGGAGTCGGTTCAGTTAGATCTATGAGGGTGTGAATGTAACAAACGCCTGGGGCTACAATGACCTTCGTGGAGTCGGTTCAGTTAGATCTATGAGGGTGTGAATGTAACAAACGCCTGGGGCTACAATGACCTTCGTGGAGTCGGTTCAGTTAGATCTATGAGGGTATGAATGTAACAAACGCCTGGGGCTACAATGACCTTCGTGGAGTCGGTTCAGTTAGATCTATGAGGGTATGAATGTAACAAACGCCTGGGGCTACAATGACCTTCGTGGAGTCGGTTCAGTTAGATCTATGAGGGTGTGAATGTAACAAACGCCTGGGGCTACAATGACCTTCGTGGAGTCGGTTCAGTTAGATCTATGAGGGTGTGAATGTAACAAACGCCTGGGGCTACAATGACCTTCGTGGAGTCGGTTCAGTTAGATCTATGAGGGTGTGATTGTAACAAACGCCTGGGGCTACAATGACCTTCGTGGAGTCGGTTCAGTTAGATCTATGAGGGTATGAATGTAACAAACGCCTGGGGCTACAATGACCTTCGTGGAGTCGGTTCAGTTAGATCTATGAGGGTGTGAATGTAACAAACGTCTGGGGCTACAATGACATTCGTGGAGTCGGTTCAGTTAGATCTATGAGGGTATGAATGTAACAAACGCCTGGGGCTACAATGACCTTCGTGGAGTCGGTTCAGTTAGATCTATGAGGGTATGAATGTAACAAACGCCTGGGGCTTCAATGACCAGCGTGGAGTCGGTTCAGTTAGATCTATGAGGGTGTGATTGTAACAAACGCCTGGGGCTACAATGACCTTCGGTGTGCTCCACTGTAATAGAGGCACATAAGAACTTGCTTTGTTTCTCAAAATCTCAGAATGTAATTATATATTCCCCACAGCTGCTCACACACCAACCGAGCGTCTTAACCTCTGTGCTAAAAGCCGGGCTCATCTGCATTCGTGGTTCTAGAGCTTTTAACCTGGCCTCAGCAGCAGGGGACACAATCATTAATGGCGGTGTATCACATAAAACACTATATCTGTAAAACAGATGAGCTGAGGTCCTCCGACTCTGGCCTGCTTGTTATCCCCAAGCAAAAGTGCTCCGACTCTTTGAAACTCTCTCCCAGCTTTGGTGCGTGATGCTCCCACCGTCACTCTCTTTAAATCAACTCTCAAGACCCGCCTGTTCTCTCTTGCTTTCCATGCTCTTTAAGCCTGATATCTGTTAGCTGTTGCGTCTTTGCTGCTTCTAACTTTTTTTTTCCTGTACTTAATGTATTATGCATTGTTGTTACTGCATCTTGTAAATTGCTTTGTGATGGTGCTCCACTATGAAAGGCGCTATATAAAATGCAGGTTGATTGATTGATTGATTGATTGAGTGAGTGAGACATGTTTCTTGTTGTGTGTGCCTCATGTTGCCCAGCATGTCTGCAATGCCACAGCGAGTAAGGTACAATGTAGGGGAGACCGGGGCTAGTTGAGACACAGGGTAAGGTGAGTTTAGAGTAAAATACTGATAATACTGAAAATAATAAATATACAAGTTAAATACTTTTTAAGTACAGTAATATCTGTTAAAAATAATCATATTAATCATTATTTTGTGGTGGTTGTTAAGATTATTATTATTATTATTATTATTATTATTATTATTATTATTATTGATTCTTCAGACATCTTAACTTGAAACTGAAATGCAAAGCCTTCAAACTACTCTGGAAATATACAGTATGTATCCTGGACGAGAGTGTGTCTCCTGAGAGCCAGCAGAGGGCGCTCCCGTGTCCCCTCCTTCACTGTCCTGCACTCTGGAAGCTGTTCGCCTCGCTTCCGACAGTCTCGTGATATGAAGACAAAGTCCACGCAGTCTCGAAGTGCTGGTCAGCGTGCTGCTGTACACACGGCCACAGTCCTTCCAGCAGACACACACACAGACCCCGGTAACTAGTTTTTTATTGTTTGCTTTGAGCATACGAAAAGCTTTGATACATGAGCATCAAGCAAGTGTAGCGGATTTAAGCGAGGATCGCAGCCTCGATTACTGCAATGTGAAACTTAGGGCATGTCTGCACAGCACAGCAGTGAAACTTCGTATTTAAAAAAAGAGATCTCTCTTTTATACTACGACTTCTAATAAAACACGAGGTTTAAAGTCTTGAATTAAATATGTCATTGTGAAGATTATTATTATTATACCATTATTATTATTATTAGTAGTAGTAGTAGTCGTAGTAGTAGTATTTATTATTATTGACATTGAACTAGGGCAGCAGTGTGCAGTAGTGGTTAGGGCTCTGGACTCTTTACCGGAGGGTCGGGGGTTCAATCCCAGGATGGGGGACACTGCTGCTGTACCCTTGAGCAAGGTACTTTACCTAGATTGCTCCAGTAAAAACCCAACTGTATAAATGGGGAATTGTATAAAAAAATATAAATAAATAATGTGATATCTGTATAATGTGAAATAATGTATAATGTGATGTCTTGTAACAATTGTAAGTCGCCCTGGATAAGGGCGTCTGCTAAGAAGTAAATAATAAACGACGTTCAGGAGTATTCTGAGTTTAAATATTGTTATATAAAAGTACACATACATGCAAACATACATACACACACATACATAAATACACACACACACATACATGAATACACACACACATGCATTCATTAATAAATAAGCGCTTTGTACATATGCATGGTCTGTACTGTGTCCTCTCTCTAAATTTAGTTTTTTTAAGGATTTGCCGGTTATCCAGTCATTCAAATATGAACGATCTTGTATTGATCTGACCCAGCATTCTCCTGTCCAGGTCCAGCATGCGTTACTGTAGCACACGTGGAGGGGTGCTGCGCTGGGACTTCCAGGCGGTGCTGTTCTCTGGCTTCGCTCCGGATGGAGGACTCTTCATGCCTGAGGAGATCCCGGCGCTGGACACTGCCACCCTGCGGAGCTGGAGCCGGCTGTCCTACACTGAGCTGGTGCAGGAGGTCTGCTCTCTCTTCATCCCCCAGCACCTCATCCCCAGAGCGGACCTGGCCGGTAAGCCTGCCTCTCATCTCACACAGCTCTCCTACACTGAGCTGGTGCAGGAGGTCTGCTCTCTCTTCATCCCCAGAGCGGACCTGGCCGGTAAGCCTGCCTCTCATCTCACACAGCTCTCCTACACTGAGCTGGTGCAGGAGGTCTGCTCTCTCTTCATCCCCAGAGCGGACCTGGCCGGTAAGCCTGCCTCTCATCTCACACAGCTCTCCTACACTGAGCTGGTGCAGGAGGTCTGCTCTCTCTTCATCCCCCAGCACCTCATCCCCAGAGCGGACCTGGCTGATAAGCCTGTCTCACATCTCACACAGCTCTCCTTTGCAGTATTTATTTTTCAGGGACTCACCAGCTCAGCAGGTCAGAAATAACTGAAAATGGCGAAAACTGGTATAATTAACTTGTTTTTATGGTGCTTAAATGAACCAGCCATTTCGTTTATGTTCTGTAGATTTCTATAAAAAAATCTGTATATTGTGTTTGCAGAAGTGTAGTTAAACAGTGAGTGATTCCTGTGCCCTGTGCTCTCTGTGCTCAGTGAGTGATTCCAGTGTCCTGTGCTCTCTCTGCTCAGTGAGTGATTCCAGTGTCCTGTGCTCTCTGTGCTCAGTGAGTGATTCCAGTGTCCTGTGCTCTCTCTGTGCTCAGTGAGTGATTCCTGTGCCCTGTGCTCTCTCTGCTCAGTGAGTGATTCCTGTGCCCTGTGCTCTCTGTGCTCAGTGAGTGATTCCTGTGCCCTGTGCTCTCTGTGCTCAGTGAGTGATTCCTGTGTCCTGTGCTCTCTCTGTCAGTGAGTGATTCCTGTGCCCTGTGCTCTCTCTGTCAGTGAGTGATTCCTGTGCCCTGTGCTCTCTCTGCTCAGTGAGTGATTCCAGTGTCCTGTGCTCTCTCTGCTCAGTGAGTGATTCCTGTGTCCTGTGCTCTCTCTGCTCAGTGAGTGATTCCAGTGTCCTGTGCTCTCTCTGCTCAGTGAGTGATTCCAGTGTCCTGTGCTCTCTCTGCTCAGTGAGTGATTCCTGTGCCCTGTGCTCTCTCTGTGCTCAGTGAGTGATTCCTGTGCCCTGTGCTCTCTCTGCTCAGTGAGTGATTCCTGTGCCCTGTGCTCTCTGTGCTCAGTGAGTGATTCCAGTGTCCTGTGCTCTCTCTGCTCAGTGAGTGATTCCTGTGCCCTGTGCTCTCTCTGCTCAGTGAGTGATTCCTGTGCCCTGTGCTCTCTCTGCTCAGTGAGTGATTCCTGTGTCCTGTGCTCTCTCTGTCAGTGAGTGATTCCTGTGCCCTGTGCTCTCTCTGCTCAGTGAGTGATTCCTGTGCCTTGTGTTCTCTGTGCTCAGTGAGTGATTCCTGTGCCCTGTGCTCTCTCTGCTCAGTGAGTGATTCCTGTGCCCTGTGCTCTCTCTGCTCAGTGAGTGATTCCTGTGCCCTGTGCTCTCTCTGCTCAGTGAGTGATTCCTGTGCCCTGTGCTCTCTCTGTGCTCAGTGAGTGATTCCTGTGCCCTGTGCTCTCTCTGCTCAGTGAGTGATTCCTGTGTCCTGTGCTCTCTCTGTCAGTGAGTGATTCCTGTGTCCTGTGCTCTCTGTGCTCAATGAGTGATTCCTGTGCCCTGTGCTCTCTCTGCTCAGTGAGTGATTCCTGTGCCCTGTGCTCTCTCTGCTCAGTGAGTGATTCCTGTGCCCTGTGCTCTCTCTGCTCAGTGAGTGATTCCTGTGTCCTGTGCTCTCTGTGCTCAGTGAGTGATTCCTGTGCCTTGTGTTCTCTGTGCTCAGTGAGTGATTCCAGTGTCCTGTGCTCTCTGTGCTCAGTGAGTGATTCCTGTGCCCTGTGCTCTCTCTGTGCTCAGTGAGTGATTCCTGTGCCCTGTGCTCTCTCTGTGCTCAGTGAGTGATTCCTGTGCCCTGTGCTCTCTGTGCTCAGTGAGTGATTCCTGTGCCTTGTGTTCTCTGTGCTCAGTGAGTGATTCCAGTGTCCTGTGCTCTCTGTGCTCAGTGAGTGATTCCTGTGCCCTGTGCTCTCTCTGTGCTCAGTGAGTGATTCCTGTGCCCTGTGCTCTCTCTGTGCTCAGTGAGTGATTCCTGTGCCCTGTGCTCTCTGTGCTCAGTGAGTGATTCCTGTGCCCTGTGCTCTCTCTGTGCTCAGTGAGTGATTCCAGTGTCCTGTGCTCTCTCTGCTCAGTGAGTGATTCCTGTGTCCTGTGCTCTCTCTGCTCAGTGAGTGATTCCTGTGTCCTGTGCTCTCTCTGCTCAGTGAGTGATTCCTGTGCTCTCTGTGCTCAGTGAGTGATTCCTGTGCCCTGTGCTCTCTGTGCTCAGTGAGTGATTCCTGTGTCCTGTGCTCTCTCTGCTCAGTGAGTGATTCCTGTGCTCTCTGCTCAGTGAGTGATTCCTGTGCCCTGTGCTCTCTGTGCTCAGTGAGTGATTCCTGTGCCCTGTGCTCTCTGTGCTCAGTGAGTGATTCCTGTGCCTTGTGTTCTCTCTGCTCAGTGAGTGATTCCTGTGTCCTGTGCTCTCTCTGTCAGTGAGTGATTCCTGTGCCCTGTGCTCTCTGTGCTCAGTGAGTGATTCCTGTGCCCTGTGCTCTCTCTGTCAGTGAGTGATTCCTGTGTCCTGTGCTCTCTGTGCTCAGTGAGTGATTCCTGTGCCCTGTGCTCTCTGAGTGATTCCAGTGTCCTGTGCTCTCTCTGCTCAGTGAGTGATTCCTGTGCCCTGTGCTCTCTCTGCTCAGTGAGTGATTCCTGTGCCCTGTGCTCTCTGTGCTCAGTGAGTGATTCCTGTGCCCTGTGCTCTCTGTGCTCAGTGAGTGATTCCTGTGCCCTGTGCTCTCTCTGTCAGTGAGTGATTCCTGTGCCCTGTGCTCTCTCTGCTCAGTGAGTGATTCCTGTGTCCTGTGCTCTCTCTGCTCAGTGAGTGATTCCTGTGTCCTGTGCTCTCTCTGCTCAGTGAGTGATTCCTGTGCCCTGTGCTCTCTCTGTGCTCAGTGAGTGATTCCTGTGTCCTGTGCTCTCTCTGCTCAGTGAGTGATTCCTGTGCCCTGTGCTCTCTCTGTCAGTGAGTGATTCCTGTGCCCTGTGCTCTCTCTGCTCAGTGAGTGATTCCTGTGTCCTGTGCTCTCTGTGCTCAGTGAGTGATTCCTGTGCCCTGTGCTCTCTCTGTCAGTGAGTGATTCCTGTGCCCTGTGCTCTCTCTGCTCAGTGAGTGATTCCTGTGTCCTGTGCTCTCTCTGCTCAGTGAGTGATTCCTGTGCCTTGTGTTCTCTGTGCTCAGTGAGTGATTCCTGTGCCCTGTGCTCTCTCTGCTCAGTGAGTGATTCCTGTGCCCTGTGCTCTCTCTGCTCAGTGAGTGATTCCTGTGCCCTGTGCTCTCTCTGCTCAGTGAGTGATTCCTGTGCCCTGTGCTCTCTGTGCTCAGTGAGTGATTCCTGTGTCCTGTGCTCTCTGTGCTCAGTGAGTGATTCCAGTGTCCTGTGCTCTCTGTGCTCAGTGAGTGATTCCTGTGCCCTGTGCTCTCTCTGCTCAGTGAGTGATTCCTGTGCCCTGTGCTCTCTCTGCTCAGTGAGTGATTCCTGTGTCCTGTGCTCTCTGTGCTCAGTGAGTGATTCCTGTGTCCTGTGCTCTCTGTGCTCAGTGAGTGATTCCTGTGCCCTGTGCTCTCTCTGCTCAGTGAGTGATTCCTGTGCCCTGTGCTCTCTCTGCTCAGTGAGTGATTCCTGTGTCCTGTGCTCTCTCTGCTCAGTGAGTGATTCCTGTGCCCTGTGCTCTCTCTGCTCAGTGAGTGATTCCTGTGTCCTGTGCTCTCTCTGCTCAGTGAGTGATTCCTGTGCCCTGTGCTCTCTCTGCTCAGTGAGTGATTCCTGTGCCCTGTGCTCTCTCTGTGCTCAGTGAGTGATTCCTGTGCCTTGTGTTCTCTCTGCTCAGTGAGTGATTCCAGTGTCCTGTGCTCTCTCTGCTCAGTGAGTGATTCCTGTGTCCTGTGCTCTCTCTGCTCAGTGAGTGATTCCTGTGCCCTGTGCTCTCTGTGCTCAGTGAGTGATTCCAGTGTCCTGTGCTCTCTGTGCTCAGTGAGTGATTCCAGTGTCCTGTGCTCTCTCTGCTCAGTGAGTGATTCCTGTGTCCTGTGCTCTCTCTGTCAGTGAGTGATTCCTGTGTCCTGTGCTCTCTGTGCTCAGTGAGTGATTCCAGTGTCCTGTGCTCTCTCTGCTCAGTGAGTGATTCCTGTGCCCTGTGCTCTCTCTGCTCAGTGAGTGATTCCAGTGTCCTGTGCTCTCTCTGCTCAGTGAGTGATTCCTGTGTCCTGTGCTCTTAGCTCTCCTCAGCACAGCGTTCAGCCGGTTCCCGCTGGCAGAGGTGGTGCGTGTGGCCAGGCTGAAGGACGGACTTCGTGTGGTGGAGTTGTGGCACGGGGCTACGCTGGCCTTCAAGGACCTGGCCATGTCCTGCGTGGGGCAGTTCCTGCGCTACTTCCTGAGCAAGCTCAACAGACACGCCACCATCGTGGTCGGTACGTAGAGATCTTCAACAGCCTGGTTTCCTTCCCGGGATCCTGCTGTCCTGTACTACTGGCTTATAGGTGCTCCTAATAGTGATGTTGTATTTTCCTGTCCAAAACTAAATGTCTGCAAACTCCCCTTGCTTTTAAGCAGCTGCCTGGTATACTAGGTGGGACCAGACCCAGTCCTGCTTAGATTCCAACGTGTGTCTGTGTTTTAGGGAAGAGCTGTGGATAGGGGGCGACCTCATAAACCCATTAAGCCCGGAAGAGTTAAACAACATGCTGCTCAGGAACATCCACCCTTATAGTACAGCTGACAAGCAAACGTATCGTGCATTTTATGATAAAAGCATGACATCTTCTACAGTCTTTCTACACACCCTGAGGTTTATTTTCAGAAGTGGAGCCATCTCAGATTTGACTTCTGATGACCTTGAGAGGTCAGTGAGTTTGGACAATGCTGATTTTCACTTGTCTGAACCCTGCATCATAATACATACAAATAAAAAGATAAACCACTTTTATGAGCATTATGCTTTTGTTCTGTCCCACAGAGTTTATATGTACATAATAATGCAGAAGCCACCATACATTTATCAGAATAGTGGCCATTGAGAGGTCAATCAGTATTGACCTCTCGTGACCATTATTGATCTCACGCGGCACGCGTGCAGTAAGGTGGAGGTGAAACCTGCAGGACATCAAAAAATGTTTTAAGGACACAAAAAGTATTTTGAAAACACCAAAAATATTTTTTTTAAATTCCAAAAATATTTTGAACACACACAAAATATTTTTTGAGTCCTCAGAATGTTTTTGGAATTTTTAAAAATATTTTTAAAAACACAAAAAATATTTTAAGGAAACAAAAAGTATTTTGAGGAAACACAAACTATTTTGAAGAAATAACAAGTATTTTAAGAACATGATAAATCCTTGTGTTCTGAGAATATTTATTTTATATTTTTTTTATAATTGCACAGTGCAATACTACACCATTGTGACATGCTTGTATGCTGCAGGTGAGTTTCTTGTGCATGATCAGCACCTCTTTAGCGCTGGCAGCCGGTGTAGTAAATATTAACACACTAACTCGTGTTTCTTTCGTTCATTAGTCACGAGTGGATTCAGTAAAATCATCAAACTTCATTGAAGTAAATTAAAAGTCCATGTTATATACAAAGCAGATACATTTTTGTCTTTATCAGAGGGAAAAAACAGAATATTCAGATCTGCACAACAGGTGTCGCTAAATAGAGACACAAATCATCCTCAATAAAAAGTTTCAGTCAAGTTCACTTGGGTAATTAATTATAACTAATCCAAGTTCAAAACAACAGGTTGAACAGGTATTCAAATTGATTACATAATTGGTATTAGAGACAATTGTATTGAACCTTTTTCTCTGGTGTTCGTGCCCTCTCCTCACCTATCACCATGGCAAAGCGTCACATCCTGGTAGACCCTACCACACCTAAACCCAAGCCCTCCAAGCCAGCTGGCAGATT
Organism: Acipenser ruthenus; assembly: GCF_902713425.1. Taxonomy (NCBI): domain Eukaryota; kingdom Metazoa; phylum Chordata; class Actinopteri; order Acipenseriformes; family Acipenseridae; genus Acipenser; species Acipenser ruthenus. The sequence goes on along the minus strand of NC_081190.1, from coordinate 701,106 downwards.
GGGATCTGTGTGTGCTTTATCAGAAGAGGCTGGGGAAGCTTTGCACGGTCCAGCTAAATCAACCAAGGCACTCACTGGCAGCGGCTACAAATCATTAGCAGGTCACCTCGATCAGTTTCAGGAACTTGTGCTATGAACTCATTCACTGTGGACCACCCTTCCAGAAGCATCACAGTCGTGCTGTGAACTCATTCACTGTGGACCACCCTTCCAGAAGCATCACAGTCGTGCTGTGAACTCATTCACTGTGGATCACCCTTCCAGAAGCATCACAGTCGTGCTGTGAACTCATTCACTGTGGACCACCCTTCCAGAAGCATCACAGTCGTGCTATGAACTCATTCACTGTGGATCACCCTTCCAGAAGCATCACAGTCGTGCTGTGAACTCATTCACTGTGGACCACCCTTCCAGAAGCATCACAGTCGTGCTGTGAACTCATTCACTGTGGATCACCCTTCCAGAAGCATCACAGTCGTGCTGTGAACTCATTCACTGTGGACCACCCTTCCAGAAGCATCACAGTCGTGCTATGAACTCATTCACTGTGGATCACCCTTCCAGAAGCATCACAGTCGTGCTATGAACTCATTCACTGTGGACCACCCTTCCAGAAGCATCACAGTCGTGCTATGAACTCATTCACTGTGGACCACCCTTCCAGAAGCATCACAGTCGTGCTATGAACTCATTCACTGTGGACCACCCTTCCAGAAGCATCACAGTCGTGCTATGAACTCATTCACTGTGGACCACCCTTCCAGAAGCATCACAGTCATACTGTGAACTCATTCACTGTGGACCACCCTTCCAGAAGCATCACAGTCGTGCTATGAACTCATTCACTGTGGACCACCCTTCCAGAAGCATCACAGTGGTGCTGTGAACTCATTCACTGTGGACCACCCTTCTAGAGGCATCACAGTCGTGCTATGAACTCATTCACTGTGGACCACCCTTCCAGAAGCATCACAATCGTGCTGTGAACTCATTCACTGTGGATCACCCTTCCAGAAGCATCACAGTCGTGCTATGAACTCATTCACTGTGGACCACCCTTCCAGAAGCATCACAGTCGTGCTATGAACTCATTCACTGTGGACCACCCTTCCAGAAGCATCACAGTCGTGCTATGAACTCATTCACTGTGGACCACCCTTCCAGAAGCATCACAGTCGTGCTGTGAACTCATTCACTGTGGACCACCCTTCCAGAAGCATCACAGTCGTGCTATGAACTCATTCACTGTGGACCACCCTTCCAGAAGCATCACAGTCGTGCTATGAACTCATTCACTGTGGACCACCCTTCCAGAAGCATCACAGTCGTGCTGTGAACTCATTCACTGTGGACCACCCTTCCAGAAGCATCACAGTCGTGCTATGAACTCATTCACTGTGGACCACCCTTCCAGAAGCATCGCAGTCGTGCTATGAACTCATTCACTGTGGACCACCCTTCCAGAAGCATCACAGTCGTGCTGTGAACTCATTCACTGTGGACCACCCTTCCAGAAGCATCGCAGTCGTGCTATGAACTCATTCACTGTGGACGACCCTTCCAGAATCATCACAGTCAAGCTATGAACTCATTCACTGTGGACCACCCTTCCAGAAGCATCACAGTCGTGCTATGAACTCATTCACTGTGGACCACCCTTCCAGAAGCATCACAGTCGTGCTGTGAACTCATTCACTGTGGAACACCCTTCCAGAAGCATCACAGTCGTGCTATGAACTCATTCACTGTGGACCACCCTTCCAGAAGCATCACAGTCGTGCTGTGAACTCATTCACTGTGGACCACCCTTCCAGAAGCATCACAGTCAAGCTATGAACTCATTCACTGTGGACCACCCTTCCAGAAGCATCACAGTCGTGCTGTGAACTCATTCACTGTGGACCACCCTTCCAGAAGCATCACAGTCGTGCTATGAACTCATTCACTGTGGACCACCCTTCCAGAAGCATCACAGTCGTGCTGTGAACTCATTCACTGTGGACCACCCTTCCAGAAGCATCACAGTCGTGCTGTGAACTCATTCACTGTGGACCACCCTTCCAGAAGCATCACAGTCGTGCTGTGAACTCATTCACTGTGGACCACCCTTCCAGAAGCATCACAGTCGTGCTATGAACTCATTCACTGTGGACCACCCTTCCAGACGCATCACAGTCGTGTTATGAACTCATTCACTGTGGACCACCCTTCCAGAAGCATCACAGTCGTGCTGTGAACTCATTCACTGTGGACCACCCTTCCAGAAGCATCGCAGTCGTGCTATGAACTCATTCACTGTGGACCATCCTTCCAGAAGCATCACAGTCAAGCTATGAACTCATTCACTGTGGACCACCCTTCCAGAAGCATCACAGTCGTGCTATGAACTCATTCACTGTGGATCACCCTTCCAGAAGCATCACAGTCGTGCTGTGAACTCATTCACTGTGGACCACCCTTCCAGAAGCATCACAGTCGTGCTATGAACTCATTCACTGTGGACCACCCTTCCAGAAGCATCACAGTCGTGCTATGAACTCATTCACTGTGGACCACCCTTCCAGAAGCATCACAGTCGTGCTGTGAACTCATTCACTGTGGACCACCCTTCCAGAAGCATCACAGTCGTACTATGAACTCATTCACTGTGGACCACCCTTCCAGAAGCATCACAGTCGTGCTATGAACTCATTCACTGTGGACCACCCTTCCAGAAGCATCGCAGTCGTGCTATGAACTCATTCACTGTGGACCACCCTTCCAGAAGCATCACAGTCGTGCTGTGAACTCATTCACTGTGGACCACCCTTCCAGAAGCATCGCAGTCGTGCTATGAACTCATTCACTGTGGACCACCCTTCCAGAAGCATCACAGTCGTGCTATGAACTCATTCACTGTGGACCACCCTTCCAGAAGCATCACAGTCGTGCTATGAACTCATTCACTGTGGACCACCCTTCCAGAAGCATCGCAGTCGTGCTATGAACTCATTCACTGTGGACCACCCTTCCAGAAGCATCGCAGTCGTGCTGTGAACTCATTCACTGTGGACCACCCTTCCAGAAGCATCGCAGTCGTGCTATGAACTCATTCACTGTGGACCACCCTTCCAGAATCATCACAGTCAAGCTATGAACTCATTCACTGTGGACCACCCTTCCAGAAACATCACAGTCGTGCTATGAACTCATTCACTGTGGACCACCCTTCCAGAAGCATCACAGTCGTGCTGTGAACTCATTCACTGTGGACCACCCTTCCAGAAGCATCACAGTCGTGCTATGAACTCATTCACTGTGGACCACCCTTCCAGAAGCATCACAGTCGTGCTATGAACTCATTCACTGTGGACCACCCTTCCAGAAGCATCACAGTCGTGCTGTGAACTCATTCACTGTGGACCACCCTTCCAGAAGCATCACAGTCGTGCTATGAACTCATTCACTGTGGACCACCCTTCCAGAAGCATCGCAGTCGTGCTATGAACTCATTCACTGTGGACCACCCTTCCAGAAGCATCACAGTCGTGCTATGAACTCATTCACTGTAGACCATCCTTCCAGAAGCATCACAGTCGTGCTGTGAACTCATTCACTGTGGACCACCCTTCCAGAAGCATCACAGTCGTGCTGTGAACTCATTCACTGTGGGTGTAGGAAGGAATGCACTGAGCAATGCAAGTGCACTGCCCTCTGCTCCTGTTCTGGAGAAGGTTAGCACTAAGCTAGTACTTAGATCATTACTCGGACCTACCAGTTCTTTAGATCTTTGCATCAGATAGGTATCTGTGTCTATATCTATTGTACATGTAGACCCCACATTTCTAATAAACTGTTTTATTTGTGGCATTCATTACACCTTCCCAATCGGACAGCACATGTGAGCCCTGAGTGAGGTCAACAGAGGTCAAACCTCCAGTGATTTCACATGTGACAAATAGTGTTCCAGGACCCAGAAATACACATAAAACGATGTCATTTAGGGAGTTATGATCATGTTTTATGACATTCGGTGCTAAAATAGCAAACAATTGTTGTCCGAGGTCATTGACCTCTCAAGGTCATCAGAAGTCAAATCTGAGATGGCTCCACTTCTGAAAATAAACCTCAGGGTGTGTAGAAAGACTGTAGAAAATGTCATGCTTTTATCATAAAATGCACAGTACTTTTTATATATGAGTTTATCAGCTGTACTATTAGAAAAGTTTACTGTGTTGCACAAAGACAAAAGAACAGCAAAGTGCAGCGTAGTGAAAGCATTTTGAAGCACAGGAAAGTCAAGTCTGCAAAGGGATTGCAAAACATGGTAAACACTTGCATAGGAAACTGCAGAAATACTGCGGTAGGCTTTTCGAGGGGCAGGTACGGAGAAGCAGGGATACCAGCACTCACTCCCGCAGCTTCTCTTCATGCAGGGACCTCCGGAGACACGGGGAGCTCAGCTATCGAGAGCGTGCGCGGGATGGAGGGGGTCGACATCATCGTGACCTTCCCAAAGGGGCGCTGCACCCCTGTGCAGGAGCTGCAGATGACCACCGTCAAGGAGGACAACGTGCACGTGTTTGCAGGTCAGTGCATGAGCGGCTGTGAGGTCAGAGCCCTGCACTGGGCACGAAAGCAAAAAAGAGAGATTTGAATTTTAAAACATGATTTTAAAACACCTGGTTCTGAACTAGGTTAAGAAAGCTCTGTTTGCTCTCCTTGCCTTCCAGGATGTCTGTTGCTATTTTACTAAGTCATTTCAACCCAGCAATGTTTTTGGTGTGTTGCTGTTTTACTAAGTCATTTCAACCCAGCAGTGTTTTTGGGTATCTTGCTGGCTGTTATTGACAGGAAAGAAGCCATCGAAGAGGTGGGGACGACTTCACCGGCCCGGTGAAGTGGCCAAGCAAGTGCAACACTAACTGAAAGCATGGCTTGCAAACAGAGATGTATTTAACCTTGTGTAGTACCAGGTGTTCACTTGGGTTTGAGCTCATTAAAAAACAAAATCACAGTTCTAGTGAAAAACTGTTTTTATTTTTGATTCTGTAAAGTCTAGTGGTTAACACTGATTCCGGTATTCTTACTGCATTCCAGGATCCAGGGTTACCAGACTTCACAGGAACTACTTGTTTCTGTACCATGTAAACCAGGGCTTATTACAGATGAGGGTTAGGGGGCTAGATTTCTTCAAACATGTAACAAATATATTTTAGAAGGTACTGGGCTAAATTTTCAAAGTTGTTTACTCCAAATCAACATTAGTACAAAGGAAAAACACACCCAATAAAGTTACCAAACCAGATACAAACAACTAAGACTTAACTGAATAACCTTTAAGTAGTCTTAAGTTGTTTCCTGTTTGTTTCAGAATTGTAATGGCGTTTTTTTTTTTTTTCCCCCTTTCAGGTAAGAATTGCACTAATGACAGTTTGGAGTAAATAGCTTTGAGAATCCAGCCCACTGTATTGTGTTGGTTAGTTGCAATGTTACATGGAACACCCCTTCCTCTGGGATTCTTCAATAAGGTGAATTAATGAATTAGGGTTACAGGTACGAGGCTACGCTGGAAATTGTTAGAAAAGCCCATGTAAACCAGTGCCATCAGGTGGTTGGTAGTGGTACTGCATTGAAAAGGGTCAGGGGAGAATGGCTGTTGTTTCTCGCCCCTGCAGCTGATGGCACCTCTGATGACATCGACGTGCCGATCCGGAAGCTGTTCTCCGACGCTGGGTTTGTGGAGCAGCACGGGCTGATGAGTCTGAACTCTGTGAACTGGGCTCGGATCATGGTGCAGGTGGCACACTTCTTCTACGCCTACTTTCAGTGCGCACCCTCACTGGAGAACTCACCGCTGCCTGAAGTGGAGATAGTGGTGCCCACTGGGGGAGCTGGGAACATCACAGGTACACAGGGAAAATCCAGAGCTGAGGGACTGGGAGGGAGGCAGTGTGTCTAGTGGTTAGAGCTGAGGGACTGGGAGGGAGGCAGTGTGTCTAGTGGTTAGAGCTGAGGGACTGGGAGGGAGGCAGCGTGTCTAGTGGTTAGAGCTGAGGGACTGGGAGGGAGGCAGCGAGTCTAGTGGTTAGAGCTGAGGGACTGGGAGGGAGGCAGCGTGTCTAGTGGTTAGAGCTGAGGGACTGGGAGGGAGGCAGCATGTCTAGTGGTTAGAGCTGAGGGACTGGGAGGGAGGCAGCGTGTCTAGTGGTTAGAGCTGAGGGACTGGGAGGGAGGCAGCGTGTCTAGTGGTTAGAGCTGAGGGACTGGGAGGGAGGCAGTGTGTCTAGTGGTTAGAGCTGAGGGACTGGGAGGGAGGCAGTGTGTCTAGTGGTTAGAGCTGAGGGACTGGGAGGGAGGCAGTGTGTCTAGTGGTTAGAGCTGAGGGACTGGGAGGGAGGCAGTGTGTCTAGTGGTTAGAGCTGAGGGACTGGGAGGGAGGCAGCGTGTCTAGTGGTTAGAGCTCAGGGACACACTGCCTCCCTCCCAGTCCTTCAGTTCACTGATGAACTGAAGCTATGCATGTACTTGTTATGAAATCCCCACTCCACTCTAATAGTAACTGACTTCCTGCAGCTGGGTGTGTGGCAGTGAAGATGGGCCTGCCTGTGCGCCTCGTTGCCGTGGTGAATGAGAATGATATCATCCACAGGGCCGTTCAGCTTGGGGATTTCTCCCTATCCGAGTCTGTGAAGCACACGCTGGCTCCAGCCATCGATATCCAGGTGAGGATCCTACACAGGGAACGGCAGCCTCCGTTCATCCTTACACACACACACTGCTGTAGTATAATTTAATAATCAAACTTCTTGACATCACCAGAAAAAAATGACACTTTTCATTAGTCTAATACTAATGACAAACCAGTGTAAGAAGCGGACCGTTTTCATGGAACGGCACAGTATGGTAAAAAGTGATATTGTCCCCCAAATATCAAGCTCAAGTGAACCATCTGAACAGACTGGTGCTACTGCTTCTCTGTGCTGTAACAGCCCACGCTGTGCGGGTGGCTCAGTGTTCCGCTCTCGCTTGGTGTTTTCCAGGACCCCTACAATATGGAGCGGGTGTTCTGGCTGTTGTCTGGAATGGATAGCAGCTTGATGAAAGGGCTGATGGAGGAGTTCTACTCCACAGGGAAGCTGAGATTACCACCAGGTTTGCACAAGACGGTCAGTATCATGTTTTTAAATAAAAGAAAATACATATTTGATAAAATGTGTTTTTCTTTCAAAACTGCACATTTACACCCTACAGTGCTCCCTCGTAATAAGTGGCTCTTTCTATTAGCCCTACAGTCCTGCCTCCCATTTGCCCCACAGTGTCCTTACACCAGCATGTGTTCTTGTTAGAAGGCAGAACACACATTCCAAGGTCTGTTAGCTATGACTCCTGACTACAGCCTTATACAGGGGGAGCCCTGTACTGTATATAGTGAATATCAGACTGCCCTAATAAAAAAGCTCACAAACGCTTTGTTTGGCATTTCATTCACATGACACAGGTGCATTATACTCAAAAGCATGCTTGCTTTTCTCAGTTTGTATTCTTTGGATAATAAAAGTAAGATTTTGAATCCATATAACCCGGTTACTCGGGTGCTGTGTTCTTTACATGTTATTTTTTTATAAGTCTGTGTTGAGGAGTTCAGGAACTGCTCTTCCACTCTAGTTGGCTGCCATTGACGTAACAGGCTGGATTAACCAATGGAAGAGCCAGTGCCATCTAGTGAGCTGCTACTTTGGATTAAGTTAAATGTGTTGTTCTGGCAATACACAGCTGTGCACTAGATGGTGCTGGTACTTACTAATATAAAAGACGCTGGCTGATCTAGCAGCTCCTGAAGCCGTACTCAAAGCACCTTAACACACATGAAAAAAAAAAATGAAAACAACATTTCAGTAACTGCAGTCAGAACCACTCTGCAGGATTGCAGGCATCAAGGTAAAGGAACAGTAGAACTGAATTAACTCAGTTTGAGACTCTATGAAAAGATCCAAGTGCCTCTTGTCGGTCCGTGCTGCAGTCTGACCTGGGGATGACCCCGGTGTGTTGCTATGCCCCAGGTCTCAGAGGTGGTGTCCTCCCGGTCAGTGACGGACAGAGACATCGTGGAGACCATGAGGAGATGCTGGGAGGAGAACCACTACCTGCTGTGCCCCCACTCTGCGGTCGCAGTGCAGCATCATTACCAGCAGCAGCAGCAGCTCAAACACGCCAGGTACAGCTTTAGACGCTCACAGCAGGAACTGGGGCTTCGTACCTGTTAAACAAGCAACTAACAATAAAACAAACAATATAATATTGTTGTTCAGTCTTCCCAGGTGTTGCCTAGCAACTGCCTCTGCGGCGAAGTTCCAGGATGCAGTGCTGAAGGCGGGACTAACCCCCGAGATCCCTGCGGAAATCCGAGCCCTGGAAACCATGGTGACACACTCCACCCCGATGAGGAGAGGGGAATGCTGGGAAGGAATCCTGAGAGAGAAGATTGAGCTCATCTCCAGCACCAGGAAAGGAGGGAACTCCGTGTAGCTCACCTTACACATACTGGACAATTTCAGTATTTTACTGTGGAATAATCCAGTTCTGAAAACATTTAAAAATGTTTTTCAGAAATGTAAATGTGACCCTTGCTGCTTAGAAAATCTGGCAAAAAAATAAATAAATAAATAAATAAAAATAATAATAACATTGTTACTGCTACTCTACTGATTTCATTTCTTTTTTTGTTTCAAAAGACAATATTGAAAACCTTTTTTTTTTATTACAGATTAAACTGTAGCCAAAACACGTGTTTTAATTGAAGTGTCAGTTAGAGGCACAGGATAATTGTGCAAATTGAGATTGCATCAATAATCCAGTCTATCAGAGGATGACTGATCTGCAGGCTACAACTCTGTGAATATCTTAGTTCTCAGTGAAATCTGTCTGGGATTTCACTCACACCTGTCACAGCCAGTCATGTGTGATTTGTGCCTTTAGAAGGGGCCATTCCTTTATCCATGACCCACACCCCCTCCCAGTCCCTCTGCTCTAACCACTACACCACTCTGCCCCAATCCCTCTGCTCTAACCACTAGACCTCACTGCCTCGCTCCCAGTCCCTCAGCTCTAACCACTAGACCTCACTGCCTCCCGCCGTCCCTCAGCTCTAACCATTAGATCACTGCCCCAATCCCTCAGCTCTAACCACTAGACCTCACTGCCTCCTAGTCGCTCAGCTCTAACCACTCTGCTAAATCAAGTACAATAAACAAACACACACACACATACTCCATTCAACAAGTGTACAATAAGACATGTCAAGACTTTATTTGGTTGACAGATAAATAAGACATCTGACAGATAAATACATTGATCCATTATCAGCACTTGCATTGATGGTTGACCAGAAGCAGCAACACATATTTTTTTTTGTATCAAGTTGACCTTTAGCAGAAATCAGGCTCCAGTGTAACTGGCCTTAAGGAAACAAGACTGACTCCATAGCAGATCGAGTCACTCCAGGTTTCAGGTTCTAAATGAGATACTGCATTCATTTGGGAACTCCTCTGTTTCAGGCTCATAGTAAATCTGTTACGGCTCAAACTGCAATTCAACAGGAGTTGCACTGCTACCCCTGTGGAGCAGCAGCAGCATACAGATGATTAAAAGGAGTGCTGTCTGAAGGAATAAGAACTCCTCTCTCAATGCAGGTTCTTCCCAGTTGAAATGTACTACCACTTTCTTTAAGGTCCCTCAAACTTGAGGGCCATTAGTGCTCCGTGCTGGTACTGAGTGGTGGGACAGCTTTAGGCTGCCCCAATGCTGCTACTTTGAAATGGCCAAAAAAACTAGCATGTAATTGGATGAAATTGGATGAATCAATGTGCCAATGCAGGATATAGACTCGGTAGCATGAAAGTAGAGTGGGGCCTATAGAGGACATGGGGAGGGGAATGAAATAAAACAGTGTTATGTTGCGATCACAAGACAAACACAACAGTTTGAAATGGAGTTCCTGAGATCATTTGCCTCGTGAGCTCAACATAACAAATGTTTCTTCTTTTCTTCAGCTGATATTGAAATTGTAAATGATATAGAATCTGGTAGCGAGGGGGCTGCAGTAGAAAGGTGCAGGAGGTCATGCTCAGCAGCCCAGGTTTCCGATGACAGCACGTGTGAACTCGTCACAGGAAGCATAGCCCCCCAGATCTCCGGTCCGAACCTGCCACACACACGGGCAGAGAGAGAAAGAAACACACCTCCATTAGCAATGTGTGGAACTGTAAGTGAGAAACAACCTTACTCACCCCGAGAACAGGGCGAAAACCAAACCATTCACCGTTCACCATACAGGTGATGAACAAGTTCATGTAGTAACTAGACAAGTGATGAACAAGTTCATGTAGTAACTGGTGAACTGATTGATCCGCTACAGTATAAATCCACATGCCCTTTGTCTGGTACGGAGTAAGGCTGTATTTCAAGAGAGACACACAGAGGTAATTCAGGAATTGGATTCGGAGTCCCCCTAGTGGAGATCTACATTGCCTGCAGATTCACAGATTCCCTGGTCACACACTAACAGTTAACCAGATGTAAAAATGCAAGAAGGACATACCTACATATGGACGGACGGACAGTCACCTCCACATACCCCTATAAAAACTCTCTGTATTTTCTTACCCAGATCCATCATTTTTAACGTGGGTTAATCAATCTGGGTTTAGTAAAATTGCAAAATGATGGAGAGAGACAGTACATGTGCGAGTTTCCCAAAGCGATCCCATAGCTGGATAACACCACTCCACAGCGTAGGCTCTTTCACTGAATCTGAGGTCCAGCACGTCATGTCATTGATGAAGCACCATGGCATGTTTTTTTGCTTACCTTTACACTCAATGTGCTGTTCTTTGTGCTCAGTACAGGTCTTCTCTGGGAAGTGTGCTGCTATTGAGATGCTGAACAATGTGTTCTTTCTTGATTTCCTTTTGGTACTTTAACATGGTTTATATTGGGCATCATACAGATACAAACACTGGGATAAACAAACCCTTTAAATGTGGTTCCCAGGCAGCAGAAGATCAACCTAACCCAGCCTTCCTGGAGCCCTGGAGGCTGTCAAAGTTACAACGGTAAACAGAAATCCTAAAGGACACAGTACTTTACTGAACGTTTCGGATCTTACATTAACCTTTTCAAAGGGTTTCGTCATTTAAAGCATTCTGATGCATTGCAAAATACTGCAATTGTGAACTTAAACAATGTATGTAAAAATCTGTGTATAAATATATTTAGACTACTTTTTCCATTGAAAATGTTCATGACAGTTTAAAAGAGTAAAAGATTGTTTAGTAGATGAAATGTTTTAAAAACCTCTTCTCTGAACACATCTTTACAGCCTCCATTTCAAATCTACACTGTGCATGTAAAACACAGTGCTGACACCCACTGACACTTTAGAATGAGCTCAACACAAATACATCAGACAGGAGTGACACAATGAAATGCACAGAACGAGACACCAACCACTATGAACAACATGAGCATGTGAGTGACCGAGACTGGCTTCTAGGAGAGCACCTGGAGTGTACTAAGAAATGACGACCTCAGGAATCAACGCCTACTCAGTGAGCCGGCGCCACACAAATACAAACATTGATTTTTCTAATGGCTTGAACTCCGTTTTGCTTCTGTTGGCTGTTCCGCACAGACAGCACACACATACTTGTGTCCTGGTAGCTCTAGTTCAGATTACCCAAAACGAATCTCTTCCATTTTCACACATCTCTATTTTAATGTTGGCCCTGGAGTAGCTGTCACAATTTTAAACCCCGACTCTTCATTCCCTCGTTCTGTAACGGGATGCTTTCTCAGTCACAAAGCGGTAAACAAGTGAGGTAATGAAGGGGCGGAGTTTAGAAAGGAGGTGCAACATCACCATCCTGTCTGGCTAGCTCGGATATGTGAGGCTAAAAAAACAAACAGAATCTCTACCTATTTCTCTCTTAAAGCCGGGAGATGTAATGTTTGCATTATTTTTTTCATTCTATTGCACTCATCAGCTGTGAGGCAGTTCAAGTTGCCGCTGTCGTTTTTATAAAATACCCAGAAGCTGCTGTACCAGCCCAGTGATTTATAATGTACCAATCCAGCCAATCACAAAGCAGGAAACACAAACAGTGTAGTAATCCATTATTCCAGTTAAAGAGCCAATGTTTGAGTATGTTTAACATAGGGAAAGTGTGTTTGAAAACAAAACAGTGGAGGTACTTACAGGCTTTTGATGCCATGGCAACTACACATGTATTTCTATTTAAATCTACTGATGTGCCTGTGATGTCATTTACGACATAGTTAATGGTGTAACAATCTACTTTTCCTTTCTATTTAAACCTTCAGGCATGGTGGTATTGAGTTGATTTATCCGTTTATTTTGCTTTATTCTTCTATAAAGAATGAAAGAAAACGAATAGCAGCTGCTGTAATCAATGGAAGCACACAGCGAGTATGCCAGGGAAGCATGGAGTGCGCTGGGAGTCCGAGCACTCTTCCTCAGGAACGCTGCTCAGAGGCAGCACAGGGCACTCAGCACCTCGGAGCACGTTCCAGTACAAACATTATGACAGAAAAGGAAGGATCTTACTAGTTTAATATTAACACATTCAAATGTATTTCAGGCTGTAAAGAGTTAAACAACAAATGGAATTAGAAAATGGGTCGAAGATCTCCTTTAACCTGATTGGTCAATATGAGGTCCCTAATCTCAGGTGAAGGCCATTGATTGTTATCTTTCAAACTATGTTTAATCTCTGCTCCAAATCAATCCGTCAGAAGATATCTAAATACAGTATTCCATTTATGTAATTTACCTTTTTTTCTGCTTGAAAGACACTCTGAATAGTGTCTTTCAATACAGACTAAAGTCTGCTTCCTCGTTGTCCTTTTTATTTAAAAGTTCAGTATAGCAAATAAATACACAAACGCGTACTCAAATCCTAATTAAAAAATAAAGTTACAGGTATTTGTATTCTTTGAAATGTTTTACATTTATGAGGTAGATAAAAACCATAGTTTACAAACCACGTTCGCGTTTGTGTACGAGGTACCTGAACTGAAGAACCGCTCCATGTGATAGAAGACTTTATTTTAGTATGAAGTTATTTAGGCTTCTGAAAATACCCACAACGTGACATCGTCCAGCGCTGGTAATTTAAAGCTTTAAAGATACAGCACACGACCCCGTCTAGAAAAAATATAGGTAAAATTCAGAGGATCTCAATTTTAATATTGTAAAGGACTTTGAATGAACAATTTAAACTGAGATCCTGAAGCCTGGAGGCTACCAGACCACACATGGAATTCTGAGAATGTATGTGATAGTTTACATGGTAAACGACAGAAGGTGGTTTAAACGTAGCTTCACAGCTTTAAAGTTTAAGCACTTGAAAGTCTGGACTGGGATGAGTGGAACTGAGTGGAAAGCGGTCAGGTTTGAGTGGCGTCAGGAGAGAGTCAGCAGAGGCAGAGGATTCAGCAGGTATGAGCAGAGAGCAGATCCTGGGGTCCTTAGGGCAGGCGCCGGGGGTGCAGGTTGTCAATAACAGACTTGACGAAATCGTTGGTGGTGCAGTAACCACCCAGGTCTCGGGTTTTCACCTGGTACACATGCAAGGAGGGGAGAGGAAATGAGCGAGACTCAAAACAGAAAAGAAAAAAGTAACTAAAAACGAGAGCCAGTATCACACCCGCAGGAGAGCGATGAGAGGCAGGAGTACAGGGCTTAGTGTTGAGGGTGCACATCTACACTGACTGTCCAAGCAAGCAAACTGACCTGCTAACACACAGACACAGCTCAGCCAACCAGCAAGCCCACAGATCCAAAGCAAAATTAGAACGCTAGGATACCTGCAGAGACTGCAGGTCACGAGCAGTGGCATCACATGTTTTCTGCTGATTTGAAGAGACATATGAAGTGGTGCTTTGGGGAAAGCATTAACTGATTGTGTTAGATCAACAATAAAGCGCGTCAGTACCAAGTGAAACAACACAGCCCTGATCTGGGTCTGACACAGAGTGCAGCAGGAAATCTCAGAACATGACTGAGACCCTGAGAGCCAGAGCGCTGTCCCATTCCAACAAAGACCTTCATTTAAAACAATCTTCACTTGAAAGCGTTGATTGAGCAGGTTAAAGAAAGGGGAAGAGAGACAGACAGAAAGAAGCAGCAGAAAGCAGCAGCGCGGTTACGTTTGCAGGAAGGTAAAGCTACAGGACTAGACGCTTATTCTGGTTACTGCCATCTCCGATGAAGGTTTTGGCCCGAAACCTTTGTTTACTTGACTTGACAGTTTCACCTCCAGAGATTTACAGCAGGTTTAGAGGACCCACATCCCAGGGTTACACCAGGCAGGCAGACAAACAGTGAAACAGAGAAGGAATCAACCACAGTAGAGTTAGTATGTGAATATATTGGGTTTGGAAGGGATACAGGACATCTGCAGAAAAACAGGAGGGCCTCATTGAAACAGTAGCAGTGAATCAAGATGCATGTTTCCATTGGGACTCCATTGAAGCACAAACATCAGCAAGGTGTTCATCCTCTCTGTGGATCACGAAACAGCCATGCAGCAAATCAACACTGCTGTCTCCTCTAGCCCCGATCACAACACTCAGGGCAAGCACACCACACACTGCATGCCAAGGTATCAGCTAGCCCCGATCACAACACGCAGGGCAAGCACACCGCACACTGCATGCCAAGGTATCAGCAAGAACAGAAAACAAACGCTTCCAACTGAAGTCTTTCTCAATGTCTTCAACTGAAGACAACGAGAAAGACTTGTAGTTGAATCGTTTGTCATGGAATGCATTCGGTTTCTTTTAAGATCTCTAAAAGAACAGAAAACAACCTTTTCAACAACCCACCTCACACTCACACTCGGGGTGTCAGACTCTGTGTAATTTCATAAACGTTTGAACTACAGGATTAAACACGTTGCAACTTGAACTCAGCAGTTATTTTTGTAACCAATGAAAACCAATGAGAAGCCTTCCATTGGAGTGTGGTTACGTTTCTACACTATACAACATTAAAGAGGAGGAGACTCCACGTGTACAGCATGTGGGTACATACTGTAGGTTGCAGACTTTGAATTCATATTGAATAAATAGCCTTACACAGCACACACCCCACTATATAAACACTACAGCTGACCTGTATATGTGACACAGGGAAACTGTTCAAAGGCTTCAACTCTAAACTATTAACAATGCAAACTCGCACTCTCCAGAGATGGAAACAAGACTCCCATTGCATAGCCGTTTCATCCATTCCTGGTTTTACTATGAGTTTAATAAGACACATCTGAGCTTGATAGCTATACACTGAGGCTAATCAAGCTTGTAGTAAAACCTGGCTTGGGTGAAAGTGTTTTGCAAGAGGAGTCTGATTTCCATCCCTGCTCACACTCACACTCAGAGGGTTGTTACCTTGCCCAGTTTGATCACTCTCTTCACTGCCTCAGAGATCAGGTTGGAGTGATACTCCAGGCTGCAAACAACAAACACAAAGAGATCAGTCCGGGGGGGAGGTCTTGGGTGACGCGCTTGCTATCTGTTGTACAGGAATACCTGACATTGATTATTTTTCATAAAGCAAAAATATTTGTAATATTTACTGCATTTATTTATTTATTTATTTTTACAACTTTTTAAATCTTCACTTGAAATCTTTTTTTTTTTGTAAGACTCAGTAATGGATTGCATCTTTAATAAAGTAATTACTAAACACAAAGACACTTACACATACGATAAACTATCACATACATTTCCGTGGTATTCCTTAAACATGCCATGAAATAATATAATAAAATACAGATGCATGCCTTTTAGACCAGTTTAAAAACACATTTATTAAAACAGCTGTCCTTGAACGGGTATTTTAAAAGTTCAATTAATTGAAAAGTTTATTACTTGGGGCACTATCAAATAGAACCTTGTGAATAGACTTCATACGCTTGTCCAAAAATAACATCATAAACTGACCTTCAATCATTTTTAAAGCTGTGTACTTCAAGAGGTTAGACTAATTTGAATTCTAAAAGGTTTATTTGTGTTTTTGGAGCCATGCTGAAGTTGTTAATGTGTTGGCACCCTCCGGCCAGCAGGAGGAGACTCACTTGAGGTGGTGCAGCATGTTTGCAGAGCTGAGCAGCATGGCGGTGGGGTTGGCGATGTTCCGGCCCACAGCCTGAGCGAAGGGGTGCCGAGCGCCCTGAAACAAGAGAGGAGGAGGATGATATAATGACAAGCATGTCAGTAACACACCCCCCCTGCCACTGCGGGACATTCACATAAGAGGAAACCACGACATGTATCAGCATCATGTACAGAATAAGAATTGCAATGAAATGCTTCAATCTCAGTGTGATGAGCAGGTCTCCAGGGATTATTATTATTATTATTATTTATTTATTAGCAGACGCGCTTATCCAGGGCGATTTACAATTGTTACAAGATATCACATTATTTTTACATACAATTACCCATTTATACAGTTGGGTTTTTACTGGAGCAATCTAGGTAAGGTACCTTGCTCAAGGGTACAGCAGCAGTGTCCCCCATCTGGGACTGAACCCACGACCCTCCGGTCAAGAGTCCAGAGCCCTAACCACTACTCCACACTGCTGCTAGGGATATGCAATAGTGCTGCACAAACTGATTATTCAGATCAAGCTCTCCACAGATAAGGGTCATTGGGGTTGATCGGGCTAATTTAACATTCAGAGTGAAACAAGTGAAGAAGCAGCTGCTAGGGTTTGTGTGGATCGCTGTTCTCCACACAGTCTAATAAAAGCAGCAATCACCACAAACCCAAGCAGCTGTTTGTTCACTTGTTTCTCTTGGGTTGGTAATTAGCCCAGTCAACACCAGTGACCCCCACCTGTTTGTCAGCACCCGATTTCTGTGGAGCGCTCAATCCCAATGATCGGTTTGTGCAGCACTAAGCAGTTCTCTAGATGTATGTAAACATGCGACATGTGACAACCTCCACCGTACCCCCTTCACAGGGGGCTTTATCCCCAGAGTCTGCCTCCACCGTACCCCCTTCACGGGGGGCTTCATCCCCAGCGTCTGCCTCCGCCGTACCCCCTTCACGGGGGGCTTCATCCCCAGCGTCTGCCTCCGCCGTACCCCCTCCACGGGGGGCTCCATCCCCAGCGTCTGCCTCCGCCGTACCCCCTCCACGGGGGGCTCCATCCCCAGCGTCTGCCTCCGCCGTACCCCCTCCACGGGGGGCTCCATCCCCAGCGTCTGCCTCCGCCGTACCCCCTCCACGGGGGGCTTCATCCCCAGCGTCTGCCTCCGCCGTACCCCCTCCACGGGGGGCTTCATCCCCAGCGTCTGCCTCCGCCGTACCCCCTCCACGGGGGGCTTCATCCCCAGCGTCTGCCTCCGCCGTACCCCCTCCACGGGGGGCTTCATCCCCAGCGTCTGCCTCCGCCGTACCCCCTCCACGGGGGGCTTCATCCCCAGCGTCTGCCTCCGCCGTACCCCCTCCACGGGGGGCTTCATCCCCAGCGTCTGCCTCCGCCGTACCCCCTCCACGGGGGGCTTCATCCCCAGCGTCTGCCTCCGCCGTACCCCCTCCAAGGGGGGCTTCATCCCCAGCGTCTGCCTCCGCCGTACCCCCTCCACGGGGGGCTTCATCCCCAGCGTCTGCCTCCGCCGTACCCCCTCCACGGGGGGCTTCATCCCCAGCGTCTGCCTCCGCCGTACCCCCTCCACGGGGGGCTTCATCCCCAGCGTCTGCCTCCGCCGTACCCCCTCCACGGGGGGCTTCATCCCCAGCGTCTGCCTCCGCCGTACCCCCTCCACGGGGGGCTTCATCCCCAGCGTCTGCCTCCGCCGTACCCCCTCCACGGGGGGCTTCATCCCCAGCGTCTGCCTCCGCCGTACCCCCTCCACCGGGGGCTTCATCCCCAGCGTCTGCCTCCGCCGTACCCCCTCCACAGGGGGCTCCATCCCCAGCGTCTGCCTCCACCGTACCCCCTTCACAGGGGGCTTCATCCCCAGCGTCTGCCTCCACCGTACCCCCTCCACAGGGGGCTCCATCCCCAGCGTCTGCCACCACCGTACCCCCTTCACAGGGGGCTTCATCCCCAGCGTCTGCCTCCACCGTACCCCCTTCACAGGGGGCTTCATCCCCAGCGTCTGCCTCCACCGTACCCCCTTCACAGGGGGCTTCATCCCCAGCGTCTGCCTCCACCGTACCCCCTTCACAGAGGGTTTCACAACAATAACAATCCTGATGTATTGTTAACAACCGTCATTGAAAACTGTGTGTAAAAAACGATTGGAATTTGAAATAAATATTCAGAATAAAGATGAATATCCCTGCTATATGGAGTCTGCTTCACTGAAAACGGGTCTGACAGTTTAAACAGTAAACACGTTTTCACAGAAGGTTTATTGAAGGCACACTGACCGTCTCGAAGACAGCGTACTCCGCGCTGTAGCTCTCTCCAGGCACCACCCCAGCGCCCCCCACCAGCCCAGCCGCCAGGTTGTCAATGATGTTCCCGTACAGGTTGGGCATCACCAGCACGTCAAACTGGTACGGGTTCTGCACCAGCTGTGGAGAGACAGAGACAGTGAGCGAGCAGTTAGGGTATAGTTTATTAATGCAGCATCTCTAACACAGCACTCACAGCTCAATAGGGGTGTAACCCCAATCTCACAGTACGATACGCATCGTGACATGCAGGTTGTGATCGGATATGCCTCACCATACATGCGATTGTCCTGATTGGCTACTTGTGTGATGCACAGTAAGTTCAAATGGTCATTTAATAAGGGATCATTTTGTTTAAAGATTAAATGAGAGATGGAGAGTACAGCACACTCTCGCTAGAACGCCGTTCATTATAATGAACCTTTGGCTATAACGAGCCTGGCTGCTGGACCCCAAATAAAAAAAACAACAAAAGATAATATTATAGCGTATGGGAGGTCTGTGAAGTGCAGGAACGCTTGGAGCAGGAGGGGCTGTGTTTCACAGCAGTCGAACAGCCTATGGGCAACAGCCCCGGTCCACAAGATGCTGGTGATTGGCCGTCGAGTGGGACGAGGCGGGACTGATTGAGCACAGCACACATCATCCAACTGCCAAGAGAACACAGCCCCAGGACCCCTTTCACCATCCTCACTCTCACACTCTGGAGGCAGGTCCAGGCTACCCCTGAACACAGCACAGATCATCCACAAGAGAACACAGCCCCAGGACCCCTTTCACCATCCTCACTCTCACACTCTGGAGGCAGGTCCAGGCTACCCCTGAACACAGCACAGATCATCCACAAGAGAACACAGCCCCAGGACCCCTTTCACCATCCTCACTCTCACACTCTGGAGGCAGGTCCAGGCTACCCCTGAACACAGCACAGATCACCCACAAGAGAACACAGCCCCAGGACCCCTTTCACCATCCTCACTCTCACACTCTGGAGGCAGGTCCAGGCTACCCCTGAACACAGCACAGATCACCCACAAGAGAACACAGCCCCAGGACCCCTTTCACCATCCTCACTCTCACACTCTGGAGGCAGGTCCAGGCTACCCCTGAACACAGCACAGATCACCCACAAGAGAACACAGCCCCAGGACCCCTTTCACCCTCCTCACTCTCACACTCTGGAGGCAGGTTCAGGCTACCCCTGAACACAGCACAGATCACCCACAAGAGAACACAGCCCCAGGACCCCTTTCACCATCCTCACTCTCACACTCTGGAGGCAGGTCCAGGCTACCCCTGAACACAGCACAGATCATCCACAAGAGAACACAGCCCCAGGACCCCTTTCACCCTCCTCACTCTCACACTCTGGAGGCAGGTCCAGGCTACCCCTGAACACAGCACAGATCACCCACAAGAGAACACAGCCCCAGGACCCCTTTCACCATCCTCACTCTCACACTCTGGAGGCAGGTTCAGGCTACCCCTGAACACAGCACAGATCATCCACAAGAGAACACAGCCCCAGGACCCCTTTCACCATCCTCACTCTCACACTCTGGAGGCAGGTCCAGGCTACCCCTGAACACAGCACAGATCATCCACAAGAGAACACAGCCCCAGGACCCCTTTCACCCTCCTCACTCTCACACTCTGCAGGCAGACCCTACATAATTCTGGGGTGCCCACAGCTTTTAAAACAGCATTGCACTTGGCACCAATAAAATATATAACATGGAGAGAGTACCTGCATGCAGCAGTTGTCGATGATGATGGTCTCAAACTTGATTTTTGGGTACAGTTCACCCACCTCCTGACAGCTCTGCAGGAACAGACCGTCCGCTAGCTTCCTACATATGAGAGAGAGAGAGAGAGAGAGAAAGAGAGAGGAGAGAGAGAGAGAGCAAGAGAGAGCGAGAAGTCAGGAGGGGAGGAAAGACATACAGAGTTGCAGCCTCAGCATAACAGAGTGGCTAGAGAAAAAAGTGGTGGCTTTAGTTTCTCACTGGATGCATCCAATTCTCAATACTTGGTAAGTGGATTTTGAATAAATGTACTCATTTTTCAAAAGGATGAATCTGTATTCTACTACAGTGCTATTCACTAACTCGTGAGCCAGGTTCATTCACAGTTATACCATGCTGACATTTAATTGCACTATATTACTGTATTTTACTGTGTAAGGGCCCTTCAATATTCCAGGTATATAGGCTTTACTCAACATCAGTTGCTCATTAGGCTCTTAGTGCAAGTCAATCGAGCGTCTCAGTCCCACCCTAGCTGACAGACAGAGCTGCCCTGCACTCACATGATGTTGGCCTTGTGCACGGCGGTGACCTTTGACCGGCCATTCTTTGTGGCGTAGTCGAAGGCGAACTTGGCGATGCGCCGGGACTTCACTCGAGTGATGATCTTGAGACACTCGACCACGCCTGTCACACTCTGCAAAGAGAGAGGAAATCTTCAGCCGCGAGCAGCTTTTAACACAGAACCCCGGGATTATACTGGGAACCCTTACAGAAGTGTACTGTAGTAGAAGCAATAATGCTAAGTGATAATGCAGGGGTGGAAACAAGACTCCTATTGCATAGCAGTTTCACTATGAGCTTGATTAGCCACAGTGCACAGGTAACAAGCTCAGCTGTGTCTCATTAAAGACACTGCTTGATCCATTCCTGGTTTCACTAGGAGTTTAATAAGACACACCTGAGCTTGTTACCTATACGTACACTGTGGCTAATCAAGTTTGTAATAAAACCTGGAATGGGTACAACTGCTATGCGATGGGAGTCGTATTTTCATCCCTGAGCAATAAAGCATAGTGAAAGCAAGGTAAAGCATATGCAAGCCTTGTAAAGAGCAGAGAGGTATGGCAAAGGCTATTTAAAAACCCTGAACACAGGATCTCAGCCAGCACGGTAAACTTCATGAGGGTAAGCGTGTTACATTTGAATGTCATGGAGTAAAGAACGCGGTACCTCGTGCTCCAGAGAGCTGTACTCTCCCTCCGTCTGCTCCCGAATGATCACCAGGTCCAGGTTGTTGTGCCGAGTTTTATACCCAGGAAGACTGTTCACACGAACCACATTGGCAAACAGGTCCAGCTTCCGCCTGGCAAACAAACAGGAGATAAAAGCAAACACAGCTCGCAACTACAGTGGGTATGCAAGCAAGCCAGCCAGCTTACCCTCGAGCAGGACAGCATGCTCAGTGCTGAGCTTTATAAAAAGTCAACACCTGCACTCACTCAATACAGATTCACAGCTCTAACCACAAGACAGCACAAGAGGGATGGAAATAACACTCCCATTGCATAGCAGTTTGATACAGTCCTGGTTTTACTAGGAGTTTAATAAGACACACCTGAGCTGGTTTTGTGAGTACTTCCAAAGTGTAGAACATCGAGGATCACTTGAAACTGCATTTTTTTTTAGTGGTAACTGAATGCAATACCAGCCATGGCAGTGGAGACTGCAGAACTTTTTTTTGGGTAAAATGAAGAACAAATGTTTCACCAAGTTGTTCTTTATAATGCTGTAGTCAGGAGCCCTAGTTATAAGACAGTGCTATTTGTGTTCCGCTTTATAACGAGAAGACAAGAGCTGGTGGAATGGCTTTATTGCACCAATGGGAGCCATGACCATACTGCATTAGAAGCGGATTCACAGTGAAAAACAAACCGTTTCTAACTCTGGATTATGGGGATGTGATATAAATGACTGCACGTAAAGTTCTGTTAAAGGAAAGACATCCAGTGCTCGCTGGGATTTGCAGATTTACTCTTCAGCGTCCTCCATTAGAACCCCATCGCACTCGGTACACCAGGCTAAACGTACTGTCACCAGAGAACAGGAGCTTTCACTGGGCTCGGATCCTTTTTAAAGGGTCAAATAACTACCTGGCTATCTAAATAGTTCATTGTGTTTATTCCTTAAGAAATGCTGGCGATACTAAATATTTCCAAATCCCAACAATGAGAAGTACTATTGGAAGGAAAGCTTTTGCTGCCCCTCAGACTGGAATAAACCACCCATAGAACTCAGATCCACTGTGTCACTTCCTCAAGCTTCGAGGCTATTGCTTGATCATTCGAAGCAGCCTTGTGATTGCATGTGATGTGATGTGGATACAGTAACACATGGACTGCGTAACTGTGTGCTTGCCTGTAACTGGAACGTGCTCCTGCCTTCCCCCTGGGATGCCTTTGTAAACGAGCTGATTGTAGATCATATGTTATTTGCTGGAAAACCATTTTTTAATAAATAAATAAAGAAATAAAGGTCTTATAACGAGGGAGCACTGTAACATTTTGGGTGCCACTGCTCTTGTAAAAAGCAGACCCCCATTTGGTTTGCATTTCTTAACCGTTATCATTAGTCTCAGTTGTACGCAGGTGTGTGTGTCTTACCTCAGTTTCATCTCATATGACGCCAGCTCTCCCTTGTACTCCATGGGGGTGTGGATCTTTCCTGCAGCAAAATAACAAAGCCGGCTTAAAATCCCTCACTGCTTACAGAAGAGATACAAGCCTGTGTCTAGAGGCGTTTCCAGAAAGCGGATCATACTCAGAACACAATTGCTGCAATGCTAAACTTACACCATTTTAAAGTGGCTAACGATACAGAACTATAAAACGTGTACATGGTCCGCAGTGCGTCTCTCTCTCTCCGGAGCTGGGATCGCTCTTACCTTTGATGGCTACCCGGTTGCTTCTCATGGAGTTGAGGACCTGCTCCAGCTTCTCCTCTGATGCCATGTTCTGAACCTCACTGAGGTGGAACTCCTCAAAAACCACGGGGACATCGGCTGCCTGAGAGAGAGAGAAAAACCAAAGGGAGAGGGGGAGAGAGAAATTAAGATTGACGAGCAAGAGGAGGCCATTCGGTCCATCAGTGTTCATCTGGTTCCTAGTAGCTGATAGATGTTAAAACTTTGTCAAGTCGGTCTTAAAGTATCCCTGTGACTCAGCATCAACAACGTGGGAACTCATTCTACACCCTAACCCCTCTCTGTGTGAAGTGTCTCCTAACCTCTGTCTCCGCTTGATTTACAGTTTCCAGTCTGTCTTAGACTGCTCCAGGTTTCTGTGATGCACTTAAAGTATTGTTTAGGGTTAACTTTGTTGAAGAGCAGAGTAGAGCCCTTTCAACACATCTTGTCCTGCTGTTATTTCAAACAAGTGGGGTTTCTTCTGTACATTTGCTACATTCATTTGGGCAATGCTTGTATGGCTTGTCATGTCAATGAATTTGTATTTGTTAACTTTGTCCAGTTCTTGTAAGATTTTAAAGACTACCTTGAAGACCTCCTTGACAGCAGTCATGAGCTCAGGTCCCACTCCATCCCCAGGGACCATCGTTACCTTGAACTGCACGTCCGCGCGCACAGCGTCACCCTGCACAAAGGAGGAGAGGAGGAGGAGGAGGAGGAAGGTTAGACTCCTTCACAGATCCTGTTGTGGGGGATCGTATCCAATCTGTGATGCACAGCACTTTACACACTGGTATAGCAATAATGCTCTACTTCTAGCTCACTTTGCAGCCACAGTGACTGTTTTAGGGGGGTAGGGGGAGCGTGGTTGGGGGGGTGGGGAGGGGTACTTGGGGAAAGGAAATTGCCCTGTCCCTTGTTCCCAGTACCCAGTGTTCAGCTCCCATCTCCCGCCTCACCTGGCTGCCTGTCAGGTGCTGGAGGCAGGGTGTGGTCCCGAGAGCTCTGGAACCGATCTGTGCCCATGGAGCAATGAACCCCTGAAAAAGAGAGAGAGACAGAGTTAGTGGCATCCAGCTCTATCTTCTGTACAAGAACAGAATGGAAATGTGTGGTTTAATTATTTTGTAATTCGTTTTTTTGTTCAGTCAAGAATTGTGCTATGATGAAAGATTAAAAATATAAAATGTTCAATGCACTTCCTGTTTATACTATAAAAAAAACTACACGCAGATATTGTGTTTTAAAATGAAAATCCAAGTGTGCTATAACATGTGTTTCTTTCTAAACTACACATACATGGATAAGGGCGTCTGCTAAGAAATAAATAATAATAATAATAATAATAATAATTGTGAGACCTGTGTAGCCACACAATCAGGTAAGCCTTTCTCAGCTACAATTACTTGAAGTTCTGTATGTCCTATACCAAGTGCACGACTGAGACTACAAAAATCCCCTTTTCCATCTTATACTTAAAAAACGATTGAAACCCAGGTCTCCAGAGAAGGGATAGTGCTTTAACCTACCTTCCTCTTCTTAAGCATCTGTCATTGTCACAGAACACCAAAACACCATTGTGCATACAGCACATATAGTACTATATTATTAGAAATTACAAGGCCTGTTTTTTAATAAGGGAGAGACCCCTCTTTATCTGGACTGCTCGCTCAACATCACTGCTTCCCATCAACATCAAGTATAATGGACGGGGGCTGTGAATTCCCTTTAAACATGCTGGCCCTAATTACCCCCCACCCGACGTCTAACCTGCCACTAGTAGTATCCACAAGTAACACATCAATGGGGAGACGCTGGAGACGCAGAGAAAGGCCAGTCCGTACACTGCACAGGTGATTATGATGACGGTGATTATTATTATTATTATTATTAGTCGTACATAAACAGGAATTCAAAAGCGCAACCGACCCCAGCTCAAAACATTTTTTTCCGAACACAAGAAACACACACGGCTGAATCGCTATTGTAAAAACACATCTCTGTGTGTATGTAATATATATATATATATATATATATATATATATATATATATATATATATATATAATATTTTAGGTCAAAGAGCCAGCTGCCCAACGTTTCGATATGTTGTATATATATATATATATATATATATATAATCCCCAGCATCAACATCCAACAACCTTCACTGAAATGGCACTGATCTCATCGTATTGCAATCACACACAACGTTAGCTAATCCCTGCTGGAAAATGGGTGCGCTGCTTCGTGTGCTGAATAAACACACAGTGTCATTCCCACACTTATCTGGGTTAGAATCAGACCTTAGACACGGCAGAAAGCACTCCTCTCAACGAAGCAGCCATCGCACAGTATTATCAGAGTGACCCTGCCGCTGACAATGACACCGCAAACTGTTACTCCACAACGCGGATCTGCTTCCGGGGCAAAACCCTTTTTTTTTTTTTAAACACGGGTATTTTCATTTACCGGCAGGATTGTACTTGCACGATTGTAAAGCAGTAAGCATTAGTTCTGTTTTAGAAAAAATCATATAAATCATATAAATCAAATAAATAAATAAAAAACTAGTTACGTTTTGGGAAAAAATAAAATAATGTGAAATCAAATAAAAAAAAACCTAGTTCTGTTTTGGTGCAAATTAATTTGCAGTCTTTTATTGTCTTGATTACAATCATGTTATATGCTGACTTTTTTGTAATAAACACGAATATATCTCAGGAATGTTGTCGACTACCATCCAAAAGTTACTACCGTTAAATGACGTGCCTGTGTACTTTATAATATCTCATCAGACTCCAGCTCAAGTAGTGTTGCTACACAATGGGGTTTGTATTGCCCAGGCGGTACACTGTTTCCTTTAAGTAAGTTTTAAGTTATTTTTTTTTAAATATGAATAAATGAAGTTTTATTGGTAGCATTGTCTGCAGCAGATACAGGATATAGGAATAAGAAACTTGTTTTCTGCTGAAACGCCACCCCGTGCTCAGACGGTGCATGCACCGCATCGCCTCAGCCCCGCTCTACACCCACTGATTGAGTGCGACACAATTGATTTAACACAGGCAATGCATTTCAGTTCCTCTTTATGTAAAGCTCATAATAAAATATAAGATCCGGATACCAAACGGGAGGTGTAGAACCAGAGCAGGCTCGCCAAGAGAAGCTCGCATTGTTGTAATAATAGACTCAGCCGTCAGCAAACAAACGAAAAAACAAAGCTTAGGCTGAAAGTGTCGAGCACAAATCCCAGGAGGCTGTTACGATGAGGTTGTTTAATGCACTGGAATAGTGTGTCCGATTCCGGTCACCGCGACACCAAAGAGACATTGTGGCCCTGGAGAGAGTCTGAAAAAGAGCAAACAGATGATCAAGTGGAGATGGGACCGAAGGAAGGAGACGCTTCTTCACACACAGCGTGCTGAGGGTACGGAATGGGTGACCAAGGATCCTGATATTGGCGAAGCTGCTTCACTATCAGTCAGAGGCAATGGGAAATACCATGTCTTTACAAGCCTTATACAATACTTCTATAAATGAAACCTTATGTAATACATGTAGCACAGTTAGCATGCTTTTACTCTGGTCCCTCCAGACTGCTTTTAAAAATAAGTGCTCGGGTGTAACAAAAAACAAAGAAAACAGCTGAATCATGAATGATACGTAGGTGAGAGAATTATACAATGGTGTACATCCTATTTGTTTTACCTTTTAAGGTTAGAGGATAGAGTTATCCCATCAGAAACGTCTCTCCCCTCTCTCCTCCCTCCCCTCACTCTCCTCATTCTGAAGTAGGTCACTGGTGTGGGTAAGATGAGCCCCCCCCCCCCCACATACAGCTCCACAGCCTGCGTGCAGATCGACATGTCAGCAGCACTGACACGCCACCATTCATACTGACTGAGAGAGTGAGCAAGAGAAAGAGGGAGAGGGAGGGAAAGAGAAACACAGCCAAAAAACATTGTGGGAGAGAGAAGGAAAGAGGGAGACAGTGACATGGAAGGATGGAGAGAGAAGGAAACAGGGAGACAGTGACATGGAAGGATGGAGAGAGAAGGAAACAGGGAGACAGTGACATGGAAGGATGGAGAGAGAAGAAAAGAGGGAGACAGTGACATGGAAGGATGGAGAGAGAAGGAAACAGGGAGACAGTGACATGGAAGGATGGAGAGAGAAGGAAACAGGGAGACAGTGACATGGAAGGATGGAGAGAGAGAGGGAGGAAAAAAGGGAGGCAACAAATAAGAGGAAATGAGACACAGAAAGAGAGATGTAATACAAATCTGAAGAACCGTCCTGCAGTACTTTCATTGGTTATTAGTTAACATATTTGATTGCAGTATTTTAAATATGGGTATGTTACCCTTTCAGTAGAGAATTAAAAACTTCCAGCACTACAGTAGGCCTATATCCCACCGACGGGGGTCAGAACATATAACTACACTGCATCATTCAACACTGCTCGCTACACAGCTCTGTGCTACCGTACCTCGCACCTTACACCAAAACCAAAGACACACATGCATGTGGGCTGCTGATATTACTCTCGTGCCGACTAACGTTACAAATGTCATTTATATTGCAAATTTGAAAAAAAATAAATGTGGATGTATGAAACAGAATATATTCAAAGAGGAGATGGGGCAATATGTCAGAACCTAAAACTGCATAGAAAAAAAGAAAGTAATTTAAAAAAGTATGTTTCTTGTGTCCTCCTGGCTCTGTATTGCCAGTAATGTTTTTGTCATTAAATCAAACAGAATCAAACCCTGCTATCTCGTGTCTCTGTTTACCTGTAGAGGAAGGTGAACGCTGTGAGGATGCAGTGTTTGTGGCGCGTTGGGCGTCATACTGGAAGACTGGCACATCTTCCACGGAGGGAATCATTACAGCTTCTCTAACAAGAACTATATAAGAACATAAAGAGTTACGACCGAGAGGTCATTCCGTTCCTAGTATCGGATTGATCTCAAAATATTGTCAAGGATCTCAGTGATTCCACATCAACAGCATGGCTGTTTAACCCTTGGTCACCCATTCCGTACCCTCACCACTCTCTATGTGAAGCAGTGTCTCCTACCCTCTGTCCTAAGTCTGTCTCCACTTAATTTCCACACTGTATATTGGTTAGGGTTAAGTTTCTCAACTCTTTTAAGATTTTAAAGACTATTAAAGACTTCAGTAAGTCCCCCCCCCCCCCCCAATTCCTCGCTGTTCTATCTCATTTCTTTAAGCTCTGAGATTAGTCTGGTTGCTGCTCATCGTTGTACTCTGTCCAAGGTCACAATGCCCTTTTGGAGACGCAGTGCTCAGTGATAAGTTATTTGTCAAACTGTTTGCGTCTGTTTCAAGGAATCCCCTGGTGTGAGACGTTACCGAATTATTCAGAGGGGGGCGGAGAGGGGGTTGAATGTGTTGTTTAAAAAGACGTTCAAGAACTGAATCATGAATGATAAGTAGGTGAGAGAATTATACCATTGTGTACTTCGATTTGTTTTACCTTTTAAGGTTAGAGGCTGGAGTTACTCCATTAGAAAGGTGTGTACAGAACAAACACCTTCCTTATGGAGAAGTATACACATTACTGACACCTGACCCTGCCTGTCCACACTGACAGCACAGATCAAACAGTACAACTGGAGCTGTCACATTGCTCCACAGCAGCGTCACGGGACCAGCAGTTCTCTGGGGAGTTTGTTTACTCCTCAGCTGCTTTGTGCACGGCACATTGTGTCCACATTGCACTTAGCGTTCCCCCCTTTTGAGATAATATTTTGAAATATAATCCAAACAGCTGTCCTCTTTCCAAAGAAGAACCCCTCCCGCCACTATGTATGAGAAGGAAGCACAGCAACGCACAGGGATACACATTATACACTGTGGCACATCAAGCTCCTAGTAAAACCTGCAATGGGTGAACGTGCTCAACTTCCATCCCTGCGCTGTCTCTACATGTACAGATTTATGAAGGAAAGTGACTGTGCATCGCCTGCATCGCGCGCGTGCGGGAGGGAGCACACCGGGTCTGCGAGCCGCTGCAGGCAGCACGCGGATCTCGACACCGTCACTGCCAGTCCAGCCAATCCCCAGCAAGAGCTCGGACAGGCCTTTGTTTACCTCGCGAGCACGACGCGGACACGTGATGTGGGAGCGGCGCTGCATGACCTGCGGTGCCGGACCGCGAGAGGGGAGGGGCCAGAGCATTCCATAACTGCAGCAGAGCATGCCGTGTGCGTGCAATAACAATCAATACAGAGCCAGCAGCACTGACTGAGACAGCGAGAGAAAGAAAGAAAGAGCATTGCTATACACACGTCCCGTCACTGATTACTGGAGAACGGAACCGGCAATACAGAACAATCATGTCTCATCACGGACAAGACCCCGAGGATAACCTGCACAGTAAGCACTGGATTTGTGAGCGTGTGGTTTTATTTTATTTTAGTATTTTGTATTTAATATACCGGTATATATCGTGTGTGTGTGTTTCTTTCACGCTATACGTTCAATTTATAGTTGCAATGCATGTACAGTCATTGCAAGAAAGAATAACTGTTTTAAACAGTGAAAGTGTAATGGAATAGGCAACAGGGGTCACGTATGTATTAAATAAACAAACAATTGAAATGCTCGTTTTTAAATGAATGTTAATACGTTTTGTTTGCGATTCACGTTGTTAGTTACTTGTGAATGTAATTTTTATTTATTTATTTATTTATTTATTTATATATTTATTTATTTTGAACACCAAAACAAAGAAGACTGTGCCACGCATCGTTAAACACGAGAGTGCATTCTTCCATTCAAAAACGAGGTGTCTGTTTGAAAGTCCTGTTTGAAAGACAATATCAGAAGCAACAGTGTATAACTGTATAATATACTGCTTGGTTTGACACGGGAATTGCATTGAAATAATTTACCGCTGAATAGCCATTCATTAAATATTACACATGAAGATTCCTTTAACACACCCAGGAGTGAATTGGCAGGAGGATTGTCAAGAAAAGGAGCAGCAGGTTTTCTCCTTCTAGGTGATCCTGACAATGTCTTGTCCTAATGAAAGAGGAGAGCTGAGTTTCCTCATGGTTATACTGTGCACTAACCATAGTTTGCCGTGTTTATTAACATGCTGTACCATACCTCTCTAGTCTTTACAACGTTTATCTTTGCCTTACCAAGCTTTCGGTGCTTTATTACACTTTGCTGTGCTTTTACTGTGGGAAACGTTTATAAGGGGGTGAATGGCACAGAGTGCAGCACAGGTCCAATGGTGGCCTGGTCCCTCGGGTCGCCAGTCTGCCTATCGTGTCAGGTGGTACCAGTTTGTGTTGTTGGGGATGTCTGCCATGAAACTGGGAGCACTGAACTCGGCTTACTTGTGACCTAGGCCCCCAGAGCAAGACAAGACAGCATGTGGTGTGTGTTGTATTGCTCTGGACAGCATGTCGTGTGTCTTGTGTTGCTCTGGACAGCATGTCGTGTGTGTGGTGTTGCTCTGGACAGCATGTCGTGTGTGTTGTGTTGCTCTGGACAGCATGTTGTGTGTGTGGTGTTGCTCTGGACAGCATGTGGTGTGTGTTGTGTTGCTCTGGACAGCATGTCATGTGTAGGCAGGGACTCGAGTGATGGACGAGGGCGAGAGCCTCCTGTTTAACAGCATGTCTTCTCCTTTACCCCGTGCGTTTTATTGAGATCAGATAGGCTGGACAAAGTAAAATATCTGCACTACAGCGTGAATGTGGTGGAGGGCCACCATGAGCAGCCAGGTGGAAGCTGGTTCAACATGATGAGGCTGACAGGTGTTTTCATAGTTCCTGAGGGATCAATGAAGTTTATATCGGCTCCCTAAACACTGTCAGCAGCTTTATTATTTTTTTTAGCTGGAGACAGAGGCAAGTCAAGCTGACTCATACACAGCATTGCGGTGATTGCAACAGCTCTGCATATTAATCCACCCCCCCCCCCCCTCATTTATAAAGGGATGTGTTCCGTGTCGTCAGGAAGTTTAAGCCCCTTGTTGTTGTTGTTGTTGTTGTTGTTGGCTTGTTAAGACGCACAGATTTATGTTCTAAATTTATCCGAGTGACTTGCAGGTAGAAGCGATTGCGTGCAGGTTTCCTGTGGTCAGTGTGTACATGTGAGGTGTTTATGTCCTGCTGACGTGGAGGGTGTCGCTTTCACATAGTGCTGGGAGGGTTGGCATACCATAGTGTAGCAGTAGTTATTAAGAATGTGGACCTGTCTCAAAGCACTGACCGTGTCTGCCACTTGAAGTCTCTTTTTATTTCTCCTCGCCTCCTATAGACCTCTAGGATTGCATCTGGATATAATCCCATACACTGTTGATTCTATGCAAATTATTAAACAAAATAATATTTCTGTCTGCGATTTGAGGTCCCTCCAAATAAATGGTGTAAAGTGATGCAGTAGTTTTAAGAATACATCCTCCCTTGATTCCTGGAGTTTCTCAGAACCCTTCACCAGAGAAGAACAACACACTAATGCTGCAAAACAGTGAGAAAACAGGGACTGAATTAATCCAGCCAAGAACAAAGAAGAAATAGGAGAGGGGGGGGGGGGGGCACGTGATATAGTCTTTTAAAATATTAAAAGGCAGCTGACAAAGTTAATCCTGATTAATACTTGAAGCGCAGCACAGAAACCAGGACCAGAGGGGACAGTTGGAAGTGAAGTGTTAAAAGACTTAGGAGACAGAGGGCAGGACACCTTCACACAGAGAGCGGTGACGGTACAGAATGGGGTTATCAGGATCCGATTGACAGAGTTTTGAGATCAGCCAGCTATCCAGGAACCAGGCGAGCACTGAGGGGATGAACGGCCTCCTCTCGCTCTTCATTTTTCTTATGTTCTTATGCAAGTAATTCTGTTAGCTGAACAAGTTTGTCTTTCCTTTTTAGAAACAAACATTGGTGAAAACAAGAAGTGGAATGAATGTTTAGTGACTATGGCCCATTTGATTTAATACTGTAGTCAATAACAACCCTGCAAAATACAGTGTAGTCTGAGTTTGATACCTATTTTCTCCACAAGGTAATCCAGGTCTAATCAGTGGCTTTTTAGCCCAATAACATCATAAAGCAGGGATGGAAATAAGACCCCATGACATAGCAGTTTGATCCATTCTTGGTTTGACTGTGAGTTTAATAAGACTCACCTGAGCTACTGTTCCCTATACACTGTAGCTAATCATGCTCGTATTAAAACCTGGAACGGGTGAAACTGATATGCAGTAGGAGTCTTCTTTCCATCCCTGTAAAGCAGATGTTACTCACTATTTGCAAACAGTGAAGCCTCATTCTGGTGAAAGGGGTTAAAAAGCTCATCAGTGTTGCATACTGTAGAGACGGTCTCTGGATCAGTTGTTTTTCTGAAGAGCTTTGTGTCTATAATGAAGGGGTCATTCGTGGTGTCTGCTACTGTTGTGTCAGATTAAAGATTAAACTACATTTAAACTGCATGACCTGCGGAGGCTAAACATGGTGTAAAATGTGTGGAATTATTGTGTTAGCTATAGCCACCTTATTACTGCAGTCTACTGCACCCTTGGTGCTGTTATCTGTGCATGATATTTCTTAGTTTATTACTGCAGTCTACTGCACCCTTGGTGCTGTTATCGGTGTGTGATATTTCTTAGTTTATTACTGCAGTCTGCTGCACCCTTGGTGCTGTTATCTGTGCATGATATTTCTTAGTTTATTACTGCAGTCTACTGCACCCTTGGTGCTGTTATCTGTGCATGATATTTCTTAGTTTATTACTGCAGTCTACTGCACCCTTGGTGCTGTTATCGGTGCATGATATTTCTTATTTTATTACTGCAGTCTACTGCACCCTTGGTGCTGTTATCGGTGTGTGATATTTCTTAGTTTAGCTTGTTGTGTGAGTGTTCAAGCAGAACTCAAGTGGATTTCTTTGTTTGTTTTGCCTGTCCGCTTTGTGCAGTGTCAGTATCAGCGTGACCCTGGCCGACTCTGTCTGCTAACTCTGCCTTTTACCTCCCATTGTTCTGCTCTGACTGTCCTGGTGCTCTCAGAGGGTAAAAACTGTTGACAGTGACCAACTCAAAGGCCAAACACGACCCTTATAACAGAGTCCCCTAGTGAAAGCATTGCAAAGTGTAATAAAGCACAGTGGAAGCTTGGTAAAACAGAGGTAAGCATTGTGAAGCACAGAGCGGTATGGTAAAGTATATTAAAAAACAAATGATAGTAAAGCAACCCTTAAGAGCTTCCCAGAGTGAAAGCACAGCAAAGTGTAATAAAGCACAGTGAAAGTATGGTAAAGCAGAGATAAGCACTGTAAAGTACAGAGAGGATAAACATGGTAAGCTGTGGTAAATGTGGTGTAACCATGGGAACACTTTCATAAAGGCACACTTTGATTTGGTCTAGATGTGTTTTTACCCTTTTACGTTCCTCACAAACTGATCAGAACTCTTCCTGGGTCCAGTCAGCAGGGATTAATGACTTGTGGACGAGCTGTGATCTCTGGATATGCGAGCATGTGCTGGAAGGGGCTTTAACAGTGTCAGTGTTTAGGCCCGCAGCTCATTAGATGAAATGGTTGCAAACAGTAGTGGCTGTACAAGACTTCAGATAAAGAAGTGACACCTCAGATGTGAAAGTGTTATTGCCAGGATGAACATGGGTTTTACATTTTCAAATGTTCTTTCAAAGTGAAAATGTATATGAATATTAAAATGTTCTTTCATTTTGAATTAGCTGGAAAACAAATGTTTAACTTATTGGAGTACCATATTTAGAGTAAAATTGTAATGCATCAAATTGTCTATTAAAGAATGGAGAAAAACACAGTTCTGCTTTGGTTTGCTATGCAATACGAACACAGTCATTATTGTAATCATTTTAGCCAGTGTCTGTTTGAATATTTCTCAACACTAGTAAGTGTAGCACTTCTTGCAATCGGAGCAACAGCCTGGTAAATCCGATCGCAGTCGCAGCCCTTCGCAGTTTTTAAAGAGTGGGACCAAGTTCTGACAGCTTGAGTAGTTGCCCCCGTCTCTGTCCACTCCTCGTGATGTCATCGTCTGTCTCTGTATCAGCCTGGCACACAGCACAGAGAAACACATTGAGACAGGGAGGCCAAATCCAGAGGAACAGACTGCTGCTGCAAAAAAAAAGATTCCTACCTAATCCCTAACAAACCACTGCAACTGAAACGGGTGAAGCAGCAACGGAAAACATGTTTGGTTCTAATACTGCTACACTGAAAACAAATGATTGAGTTGTGCCTTGTGAGCTCAATTCTGTAGAAAATAAAACTGAATTTCAACTCTACTCCAAACTGCTACTCTGAACGTGACTCATTTAACTTGCTCGTCATCTGATTGTTGAAACTTTATTAACAGAGAGGCGATGTGCAGGATAAAGTGCATCAGTGCTTACTATAAAACAACAAACACAGTTACAGTACTTCAAATGTACGTAATAAAACACATGCTGTATTTTCTGACAAAGAAACAAAGCAAAAGGAGGGAGAGCGAGAGAGAGAGAGAGAGAGAGAGACCGCCCCCCCCCCCCCTCCTCTCTGGCAGACGTGCAGGGTGGCACAGTGCAATATAGATGATTTGTAGTACGTGAGATCTAGCATGCCTCTCCTCTGCAGCCCTGGCTGCTCTCATCCCTTTCTCTTAAAGCTAGGGCATCTCTGGATTACTGCACACTGTGTACCCAGTATGTACATTTTCTTGTGTACCTAAGTCCATCTGTTCTCTCGTATTGATTTTGTCTCTTTTTCTGCTTGCTCTGCTACCTCGTTGTTTCAATCACTACAAACCCCGACTGCAGTTAATCGATTGCAGGTAGTTTTCATTGACCCTGCTGGAAAGAGACGTAGTTTAGAGCACATCGGAGGGCTGTCTGTCTGGAGCAGGGCAGGACTGAGCGCGGGGCCCCAGTTTTCATCACTTGTCTTCCCTTTTCTTTGTAACTCTCCTAGGGGTTTGACAGTATAATAATGTCACGTTATGATACATATCGTGATATGCAGGTAGTGATACAATATGTATCCCGATACATGTGACGCTCCAGATTGGTTACTTGTATATGCACAATAAGATCAAATGACCATTTAAGAATGTGCTATTTTGTTTTAAAAAAATAAAATAAAAAAAGATTAAATGAAATAGGGAGAGAGTGTATTCATACCAGCTATAAAACACACTTGTTCTTCATTCAAGAACCATTTGGTGAACTACAATGAGATCTGTTGTGCTTTTGCTCTTGTATCAAGTTACAAATGATACATGCTTTTATTACAATACGACATACCATGTAAATAAAGTACCACGATTCATCGTTGGACACCCCTAAACTCACCATTGTCACTTGTGAAAAGCATAGCACGCTGCGCGGCACACTTCCCATGGTACTGTAGGTTGGTGTGTGGCAGTGCCTGTGCTGCTGACTCAGGGCTCTGTTGTTGGTGGGGTCGGCTCCAGTGAACCAGAGGGACAGGCTGGAGCTAAGCCCAGACACATGGCTCTCTCCAGGACTGCTGTACAGCGACCTGCACTGAGAATCACAGTGTCGTCACCCTGCATCTCTGTGCCCCGCGCAGGAAGCAAGACACAAGCATGCTGCTCTGTGACACACCTCCCTGCATATCAGCAATACGGACAGACAGACACTGCAAAACACAATAGCCACATTCAGCAGCCAGCTGCACAGACACACAGACAGAGAACTGCATTGGTTCTTTATACCAGCTAGGCTGGGGGTCATCCTTTATCTCCGCTGGGATTTGGAATCCCTTGTTCTTAGGTCTGTTGTAGCTGATGCACTACCTGAACTGCGCTATAGGGGGCACTACAACAAGCCTGACTGTGCCTTCATACAGTGAGGTGGCTACCAGTGTTCAGAATGGAACAAGCTGGTTCTGTCAGCAACTGGACTTGCCAGGGTTTGTTTTTTCTTTAGGTTTTCCTGGCCCAGCAAAGTTGAAAGGTCACACTGGCACTTGATTTGAATGGAATGAGGAAGGCTGTTCAGTCCTGGCACTTAGGGTTTGCCAGACAAGCTCAAAGCAGCTCAATACCAGGTAAAGGCAGAGCTAGAGAAATGTTCAAATAACTCAGTATTGGAGCAATGTTTAATAGAGAAGTGTAAGGTACTGCGCGCAGGCAATAAAAATGTGCATTATAAATATCATATGGGAGATACTGAAATTGAAGAAGGAATTTATGAAAAAGACCAAGGAGTTTATGTTGACTCAGAAATGTCTAGACAATGTGGGGGAGCTATAAAAAAAGGCCAACAAGATGCTCGGATATATTGTGAAAAGTGTTGAATTTAAGTCAAGGGAAGTAATGTTAAAACTTTACAATGCATTTGTAAGACCTCATCTAGAATATTGTGTTCAGTTCTGGTCACCTCGTTACAAAAAGGATATTGCCGCTCTAGAAAGAGTGCAAAGAAGAGCAACCGGAATTACCCTGGGTTTAAATGGCATGTCGTATGCAGACAGGCTAAAAGAATTGAATCTATTCAGTCTTGAACAAAGAAGACTACGCGGCGATCTGATTCAAGCATTCAAAATCTTAAAAGGTATTGACAATGTTGACCCAAGGGACTTTTTCGACCTGATAAAAGAAACAAGGACCAGGCGTTACAAATGAAGATTAGATAAAGGGGCATTCAGAACAGAAAATAGGAGGCACTTTTTTACACAGAGAATTGTGAGGGTCTGGAACCAACTCCCCAGTAATGTTGTTGAAGCTGACACCCTGGGATCCTTCAAGAAGCTGCTTGATGAGATTCTGGGATAAATAAGCTACTTTCATCCAAACGAGCAAGATGGGCTGAATGGCCTCCTCTCGTTTTGTAAACTTTCTTATGTTCTTAACAGAACTGAGAACCTAGTCAGAATGATTGTAAATGCAATACAATAAAATAGGGAAGTTGAAAAGGAAATGTAAAGACATTGGAAGCCATTTGCTCTTGAAGCCCCTCCTTTTGATCACTGATAGGCACAGTGAGCCACTATAGCATGCAAAGGGTTAAAAAAGATGTAAACTAGTTGCAAGGCCCAGAAGAGGAGAAACGTAGACAGCCAGACCCTTCAAGCCTAGTCTGCCCAGCCTGGGAGTGAGTAAACCCTGCAGACACACTGTCTGGGTAGGTTTCCAGCTGGCGCACGTGGGGGCAGGCACAGAGCTCACAGAGGGAGGGAGGGTGACGATAATCTCAGGCAGGAATAGATGTGTTACATAACAGCCTCCTGTCAGCTTGTGTTGGTCCTGATCCCTGCCTGCTGTGGTGCAGAACTGGGCCACTGCCAAGCTAATTGGGTTTAAATCTTGCATACTGATAAACTGGACCTGCTCCATCTGCCAGCACCCCTGCACAAAACCTGTTACCTCCGCACATTACAGAAGTTCAGATGAAATCTTCTGACTTGTGTCTTGCTTGTAATGGGCCTCTCTCCAACCCTCAGCCCTTCACCTGAGCCATCATTTGATGACTAGCGTGATGATAATTGAGGTAACGATCAATTATAATTGTGCAGTTCCTGTCTTTAATTATATTAAAACCTTGTTTAAAGGTTTTAGGGTTAGAGTTTTGATCACATCCATACGCATGCCTTTGTTTGTTGAATTGGAGATTTGTTAACACACACAATGTACAGTAGCAGTTTTCAGCTTTGTTTCCAGTGCCCTGAAGTAACCCTTAAAGGGCATTGTTCCCAGTGTGTAGGTATAGTGAGTACCCCGGGCACAGCATAACTAGGGCTTCGGATTTTCTGTTTTAAAAGATTACAAAAAAAATAAATATATAATAAATAACGATAAAATACCCTCAATACAAAGAAAATGAAATCTGTGTCTAGCCAAGAAGCACTGGAAATGGTTACTCCATTCACACTGACTTCACCCCTTTCCCATTTAAAAAAA
Source organism: Acipenser ruthenus (assembly GCF_902713425.1). Taxonomy (NCBI): domain Eukaryota; kingdom Metazoa; phylum Chordata; class Actinopteri; order Acipenseriformes; family Acipenseridae; genus Acipenser; species Acipenser ruthenus. Next base: position 662,987 of record NC_081190.1, on the reverse strand, counting down.
ACAAAAACAAACTACCTTGTAGTGCAGCTGGGCAATGTCGCTCCTTCTTGACTTCTCTATAATTGATTTGTTCCAAATACTTTAAACCCACCCCAGCTACTCGGTGGCAGCAAATTCTTACATTTCTATTGGCGACTCCGCATTCAAAATTCTAAAAAGTATTGACAATGTCAACCCAGGGGACTTTTTCGACCTGAAAAAAGAAACAAGGACCAGGGGTCACAAATGGAGATTAGATAAAGGGGCATTCAGAACAGAAAATAGGAGGCACTTTTTTACACAGAGAATTGTGAGGGTCTGGAACCAACTCCTCAGTAATGTTGTTGAAGCTGACACCCAGGGATCCTTCATGAAGCTGCTTGATGAGATTCTGGGATCAATAAGCTACTAACAACCAAATGAGCAAGATGGGCCGAGAGAATGGCCTCCTCTTGTTTGTAAACTTTCTTATGTTGTTATGTTCTTATCTATCTATCACCAAATCCTTCTTGATCGAAACAGTTGGGGACTGCTTCTGGATGAAGAGCAAGGGACTCGACTAAGATAAGTTGAAGCTCGTCTTCTTCTGTATCCCAGTTTCTCTGATGAAGAGTATGTCTGTCACACTCTTGGTGAAAATGTTACTTTCAGCTGCAGGTTGTGGGGTTGGGGGATGTTGCGGCGATTGTTCAAACCGGGGCGTTGACTTGGCAGAATCCGGTTCTAAGTATAACATATACAGCTGAAGTTGAAAGCAGATGGTCAAGATTTCAAAGCTCAGCTAGATTTTCTGTGGGCTGATGCCTGGCCATATTGAAGATATATGCGTCTTCATAGTTGGTACTCAGCTATATTCTATGATTCTCTCAACAGAGTTCCATTGCAGGTGGTGTCCAGTGTACATTTACTGGTTTCAATGCCACATTGATTTTAGCCTCTCATTTGATGTGATGTTGTGTTGCTTAAGAACATCATTTTAAATGCTTTATTTAAGAAAGATGGCGAAGCTAGCTCTCCATTGTAATGTGCATTGTAATGTGCATTGTAATGTGCATTGTAATGTGCATTGTAATGTGCATTGTAATGTGCATTGTAATGTGCATTGTAATGTGCACATCTGTGATTCCCTACTTCTGAAGTAAGGCTGTTCTTTAAAAACAAAGAAACCCTGAATCCCCAATACTGATCTCCAATTCAAATTTTCATGTGTGGGTTTTTGACTAATTTGTGAAGGGTTTAAACTAGGTGTGGGCCAAGTAATTCCCTTTTAACAAGTTTTAATGAAGGTATTAATTCAAACAGAATGAAAAAAAGTTAATTGCAAACACGAAACAATGCCTGAGTTGTGTTGTGCCTTCACCCATGTTGTGTTGTCTCCCATGTGACCTGTGTTGTGTTGCATCTGTCATGGGACCTGTTGTGTTGTCTCCACTGTGACCTGTGTTGTGTTGTGTCTCTCATGTGATCTGTGTTGTGTTGTTGTGTTGTGTCTCTCATGTGACCTGTGTTGTCTTGTGTTTCTCATGTGACCTGTGTTGTGTTGTTGCGTTGTCTCCACTGTGACCTGTGTTGTGTTGTGTCTCTCATGTGATCTGTGTTGTGTCTCTCATGTGACCTGTGTTGTGTTGTGTTGTGTCTCTCATGTGATCTGCGTTGTGTTGTCTTGTGTCTCTAGGCTCTTGGGTGGAACTGCAGTACAGTCAGAGCAGCAGCAGCAGGAGATCGAGCGTGGGAGGGGGGCTGGAACACATGCCCTCCTCCTCCTCACAGCACCAGGGTGACATGGAGCAGATCCTGCTGGATGCTCAGCTCGAGTCTGACAGAAACAGCTCCTCCGACAGGTCTGTATCGCAGCGGTATAGTACTGACATAGGGCAGAAACAGAGGTGCAGTATGATAGTGCACCAGCGCGACATGGAGCAGATCCTGCTGGATGCTCAGCTCGAGTCTGACAGAAACAGCTCCTCCGACAGGTCTGTATCGCAGCGGTATAGTACTGACATAGGGCAGAAACAGAGGTGCAGTATGATAGTGCACCAGCGCGACATGGAGCAGATCCTGCTGGATGCTCAGCTCGAGTCTGACAGAAACAGCTCCTCCGACAGGTCTGTATCGCAGCGGTATAGTACTGACATAGGGCAGAAACAGAGGTGCAGTATGATAGTGCACCAGCGCGACATGGAGCAGATCCTGCTGGATGCTCAGCTCGAGTCTGACAGAAACAGCTCCTCCGACAGGTCTGTATCGCAGCGGTAAAGTACTGACATAGGGCAGAAACAGAGGTGCAGTATAGTAGTGCCATAGGGCAATCGCAGCAAGAGTGTGACAACAATAAGGATGTTATGTTGACTTGCCTTTGCTCATTCTAGCCATTTTTGTGCTCTCTACTGCAGCTCTGTGTTGTGCAATGCCCCTGAGATCTTGCACTGTTACTCCAGGTCACTGTACTCTGAAGAATCTGAAATGTCACAGCCTACCCAGCAGTAATAGACTTCACAGGCTATCTCTGTCAATAAGCTCAGTGTGTTTGTGTCCCCAGCCCTCCCCTGGTGATGAGGCCAAAGACAGCAGCCCCTCGAGCAGCACCCAGCGAGTCTGGGAGCAGCGCAGACCACACCAGCACACAGGTACCACCACACATCACACACACTTCCCAGCTCACACACTAGTGCAGCCTGGCCCACTGACCAGCAATTAATTTATATCCACGACTAGAGGAAACAAATCAGCTAGGCTACCCCTGTGCATATGACACGGGTGCGCCATAAGTTGTAGCCCAACTGAATGGAGAGATGCTTAATAGACCTGCTTTCAAATGGGTTATATATTGGTAGAAATATACATGTGTTCATTACATGTTGCAGCCCAGCAATCTCCCAGAGTTTCTGTGCTGTTGCACCTCTTTGTAGTTGTTGCCCTCTAGTTGTAGTCGTAGTGCAGATACAATGAAGTGTGGTGAGCTGCGGGAGGGGCGGCTGTGCTGAGCACTTCACGTGCTCTTCCTATCTATTGCATGTCTCAGGAATGCTGTATCAATGAAAATAACCAGAGTCCTTAAAACTCAAGCAGGCAAATCTGTCATCTCATACTACAACTTTATATAGGATTCATGGGATGGTCCTGATGGGCTGCTTGTATGATGTATAATAAGATCAATAATGATGGACTATTTTGTTACGACAACAATTTAACGAGATATGGAAATGTATTTATCTTTTACCAGTTGTTAATCACATTCATTCAAGAACCATTTGGTGAACTACAGTGAGCTCTGTTGTGCTTTCTTGGTCTTGTCTCACAATACAAACTATTCATACCTCTATTACGACACCATAGGTCATGTATAGAAAGTGTTACGATTCATTGATTACACAATGAATTGTAACACCCCTATTGTTTGAAGTTGTGGATGTAGTTCTTGAAGGAGGTGCATTGTTTTCTCTGTTGCAATGTGTGTTTAATCATGCTCTGTGTGTGACGCAGTCGGAGGAGGATGGTCAGGAGCGTGCTGTGGAGGTGGAGAGCATGCTGAAGAGCAGTGCTGACTGGATCTGGGACTGGTCAAGCCGTCCGGAGAACCTGCCGCCAAAGTATGAACAGCCACCCGGCTACACCAACTACATCACCTAGATCTATTACACCACCTGTATCAACTACACATCAACTAGATCTACACCCACTACATCAACTATATCAACTAAACCTACTACACCAACTACATCACCTAGATCTATTACACCACCTGTATCAACTACACATCAACTAGATCTACACCCACTACATCAACTATATCAACTAAACCTACTATTATTATTATTATTATTATTATTATTATTATTATTATTATTATTTATTTCTTAGCAGACGCCCTTATCCAGGGCGACTTACAATCGTAAGCAAAAACATTTCAAGCGTTACAATACAAGTAATACAATAAGAGCAAGAAATACAATAACTTTTGTTCAAGCAAAGTACAAGTTTGACAAACCACAATTCAATAATACAGCAGGTAATAGTGATAGTTACATCAGGATGTGATTAAATAGTGATAGTTACATCAGGATGTGATTAAATACAAAGTACTACAGGTTAAAAACTTGGCAGATTACAGTATTCTGAAGTACAGGATTAAATGCAGTAAAATAGGGGGCTGATAAGAGCAAAATAAAGCACATTTACATGAAGGGTGATAGTGTCCCAGGATACAAACAGAGGAGTTCTACAGGTGCTCTTTGAAGAGGTGAGTCTTAAGGAGGCGCCGGAATGTGGTCAGGGACTGGGCAGTCCTGACATCTGTAGGAAGGTCATTCCACCACTGCGGAGCAAGGGTGGAGAAGGAGCGGGCTTTGGAGGCAGGGGAGCGTAGCGGTGGTAGAGCTAGTCTTCTAGTGCAGGCGGAGCGGAGAGGTCGAGTGGGGGTGTAGGGAGAGATGAGGGTCTGGAGGTAGCTGGGTGCAGACTGGTCAAGGCATCTGTAGGCTAGTACAAGAGTCTTGAACTGGATGCGAGCGGTGATCGGGAGCCAGTGGAGCGAGCGGAGTAGTGGAGTAGCGTGGGCGAAGCGAGGCAGAGAGAACACCAGGCGGGCAGCAGAGTTCTGGATGAGCTGGAGCGGACGGGTGGCGGACGCAGGGAGGCCAGCCAGGAGGGAGTTGCAGTAGTCTAGGCGGGAGAGTACCAGGGCCTGGACCAGGAGCTGGGTAGCATAGTTGGTGAGGAAGGGTCGGATTCTTTGGATGTTGCTCAGGAAGAATCGGCAAGTGCGTGCCAGAGTGGAGATGTGCTGGGAATAAGAGAGACAGGGGTCCAGGGTGACTCCAAGGTTCTTAGCGGAGGAAGAGGGAGAGAGTGTGATAGATTCCAGAGGAACAGAGATAGAGAGATCAGAGGAGGGGGAGGAGGAGGGAAAGAAAAGGAGGTCAGATTTAGAGAGGTTGAGTTTGAGCTGATGCGAGTGCATCCAGGAGGAAATAGCAGACAGACAGGGAGAGATACGGGAGGAGATGGTGGAGTCAGAGGTGGGGAAGGAGAGGAAAATCTGAGCATCATCAGCATAGAAATGGTATGAGAAACCATAGGATGCGATGAGGGGGCCCAGGGAGCGGGTGTAGAGAGAGAACAGGAGAGGACCCAAGACTGACCCTTGGGGGACTCCAGTTAAGAGAGGGTGAGGTGTGGAGGTTGCTCCACGCCAGGTTACCTGGTAAGTGCGGTTGGAGAGGTAGGAGGAGAACCAGGCCAGAGCAGTGCCAGAGATCCCCAGGTCAGCAAGAGATGATAGTAGAATAGAGTGATCAACAGTGTCAAAGGCAGCAGAGAGGTCGAGGAGAATTAGGACTACAACAACTATATTACCTAGATCAACTACACATCAACTAGATCTACACCCACTACATCAACTATATCAACTAAACCTACTACAACAACTATATTACCTAGACCGACTACATCAACTAGATCTACTACATCAGCTGTATCTACTGTACTACACTACATCAAGTACATTAACTAAATCACACAAATGGGATGGGATGGGAGGGAGAAGGGAGGGATTGTGGGGTGGAGGGAAGGTAGGTAGGCAGAGATTTATTTTAGTATGCATCTGTATAAGGTGAGATCTGAAAATACATTTATTTACACATCATTGATCATGTGTGTATTCACATGCTCCTATAATTTGATTATGAAAGCGTTGACTCCCTCCCTCTTTCTCTCAGGGAGTTTCTGTTCCAGCACCCAAAGCAGACAGGCTCGCTGAGCATGAGGAAGGCTCGCATGATGAAGAAGGGGATCTTATCCTCTGAATTCCTGGTCATCTTTATCCCCTCCATCGTCGTCTCTCACCTGCTCACCCTCGGACTCGGGTAATGAGAACTGGACTGGTCTCGCTTCCACTCTCCCACCCAGAGCACAGTCCTGCCAGCTACCAGCCAGGGGGGCAGTACTGTACTCGCTGGGTGCTGGTGATGAAACATTTACTCGATAACTGTGAGCCTTGTCTGTCACGATACAACGATCGTCATGATAGCAGCACAATTACTCCATTTTTTTTTAATCGTCTTCCTGAATGCAAGTGGTCTAAGGTGTGCTGCAATGTTTTACAATACAGACTAGTAAACAGAGATAGGGTAGCGATTCCTCAATTGTATAACTTTAGGGTAACATATTGAAAATTACACAGTGCTGCTACCTGACCAAGTACCTATACTTTCCTTATAGAAGTTTCCCCACAGTAAAAGCATAGCAAAGTGTAATACAATATAACCATGGTAAAACTAAAAGAATACTGTGGCTTAAGCGCGGACTCAAGCAGGTGTGTTTTTACCCTTTTATGTTCTTCAAAACCAATCAGAACTCTTCCTGGGTCCAGTCTGCAGAGATTAATATCTCTGGATATGCGAGCATGTGCTGTAAGGGACTTTAACAGTGTCAGTGTTTAGGACCGCAGCTCAGTACCGTGCAAAAATACTGTGGTCAGCTTTTATAAGGGTTGATTGACTAAACTGGAGCCTTTGCTGCCTCCTCGGAGAGCAGAACGGTGTTTGGGTTTGTAGCGGACATGCTAGCCTGCTAACTGTCCTCTCTCTCTCTCTCTCTCTCTCCAGGATCTACATTGGGAAGAGGCTGGCTGCATCCACAGCCAGCACGCTGTGAGCGCCAGCACCCCCTGCAGGAACAACATAACAACTCTGAATACTTGAACCAATAGGAACGTAGCGTTGACATCTCCATCCACTCATCTCACATTGGAGGACAGCAGATCCTCCTTCCTGAGAGGAGGAGGAGGAGGGTTACAGATTTGTTTTTTTGGTTTGTTTCCTTTTTTTGTTTTTTGTATCTTTTGTTGTTTTCTGATTTTTTTTTTCTTCCGATACTCAAATTGAAGTAAGAAAAAAGTGAGGCTCACTTTTGCGTTGTTAACCCCTCTGGTAGGGGGAGAAAGAGATATATTTGATATCTGACCCAATGATACACAGACCTGAGAGAGAGCTTTGTGTCCACCACACTGGCAGCGAGCTGCAGCACTGTGAGTGCTCGGGTGGGAGCTGGACGCTGTTTATGACAGTGGAGATTGTCTGTTGCTGGCAGTTAAGATTTTTTTGTTTTGTTTTGCATTTAATTTTGGAAATCAGTCCTAATCCTAATGCAATAATACAGAAAGCTGTCTCACTGCACTGTGTTGTCTGTCTCCCTGTTCCAGCACTGTGAGGTAATGTACTCATACTGTATAAAGACACATTTGAGAATTTCTGCCAGCCAGGCTCAAGGAGCCGTTCCTTCAGCCCCAGCTGGTAGAGTTCTGTCCTGGAAAGCCAGAGCCAGCAGGGCTGGATTGCTTCCTCTACCTTGAAGTATTTTCTCCTTGTGTTTTCAAAATATTTTTATTTGATTCTGTCAGCTGTGTAATTAGCGCAATTACAATTTAATTTCGAAAATCTAAAAAAATGTACAATTATAAAATACATAAAAAGCATTCAAACTACCCCAGATTTCATAGACTTTAAATGTGTTTTGTGGAATCTAAACTGGAGTTAAACTGGGGCCAGTTTCACAAAGTGTTTTTCAGACTCAACGGTCTTCCAGCTAGCAAAAACATCTTGCATTGTTTTTCAGAAAATGTTTTTTCAGAAAACGTTTTTTCAAGAAGACAGAAAGATCGAAAGATAAATGGTTTCTGTCAGTGCATCTCCTTCTATATAATTGCACTGGATTTAGCAGACTCCAGGCAGAGGTGAAAGTGCTCCCTGCACTCTACACTACGCTGAGCTGCTCGTACCTGTGTCCCTCTGCACCGCTGCAGCCCAGTACTAGAACTTCTGAGCTACTATAGTAATGCTGGGAGCAGCACAGTGCTCTATCCTGCAGATTCGCTGGTACACAGATGGGTTGTGAAGCGTCTAATAAATTATGGAACACAGTCATTTAGCAGAAGCAGCTGAACCACACTGTTTGTTATTATAAACTCCAGCAGAGCGAGTACGTGGTCGTTTCTCATTTAGACTACAATCATTGTGCGATACTCCAGAGTCTTTTAATGTCTGTCTGCTGATTTTGTTTTTGTTTTGCCTTCTCTTAGTTTACCCTAGTTTGCTATGTGTTTTAATGTGCTTTACCATACCTCCTTATCCTTTACAATGCTTACCATTGCGCACTATGCTTTATTACACTTTGATATGCTTTTACTGCAGTACACGTTTCTAAGGGAGTATCTGCACTAGCAGGGGCTGGTGCTCACTGGTTAAAGATCTCATAGATACCTTTCACTATGCAGCCTTCATCTTGAGCTGCTGTGCACAGATCCCCTCTGTCAGTACTGTGAGAGGCAGCTGTGGATGGAGCTGGTCTCCGGAACGTCTTTATCTTGACTATCCTGGCCAGTGCAACCACCTGGAACCTTGTGCAGTTATCTACTCCACCACGACTTACAAGCAGGGAGGACACATTGCAGCACAGCAGTGGAACCTTCTGTAGTCATCTACTCCACCACGACTTACAAGCAGGGAGGACACATTGCAGCACAGCTGTGGAACCTTCTGTAGTCAGCTACTTCACCATGATTTACAAACAGGGAGTTGCAGCACAGCAGTGGCGTGCAGTCAGGGCATGCAGGTCATGCACTGCATGACCAATCTGAAAACTACAAATGTTGTGATAACACTAGAACATAAAATGTGTCTCTCTGTCTTTATATAATCTTTTTTGTATGCGTGTTCACTGCGCGGACCACTCCATTCTTTGTGCTGTGCTCAAGTCATGCTGCGTTAGCTCTGCATGACTAGTCCGGCACTTCAAACAGTACCAGGCTCTGTGAGTGACGTCGCAGCCACACCTGCCTAGTGGAGCTCAAGCCATGCTGTATTCAAGTAGCAAGACAGTCTGCGACTGCGCACTGTGGTTCACTCATACTGATTTCATTCTGTTTGCACCTTTAGAGCGCGCCATAATGCATTGCGCACTAACCAAGGCAGGCAGGCTGGCCTTTTCACTGGGTCCTAGTGCCACCCAAAGTACTGGCTTGTGGTATATGAAAAAATTACTGAGAAAAATAAGTAATCAGTGGCATCAATTGATACCCGGGTAGTAAACAGGTCATTTTAAAACCCGACGGGTACCCAGTTTTCGGCTACCAGTGCCCACCTCTATCTAATGTTACATTCATATAGTCTTGCTGCATGACCTGCTGGGAAACCCACTGCACGCCACTGCAACACACGACCACTGAAATAGCTCAGCTTTCCATTTTATATGTGCATATTTTCTGTTTTAAATGAACATTTAGAAAATAATTCTTTAAATGTGAATATATCCAGCTTGTATATCTATCTAAATATCTATATTTCAATATTTAAAAAAGTAGAGTGAATTCCAGGCAGCGATGCCTTGTTATTATATAAGAAGTACGAGTTCTGCACCTGGGTAGTAAAGCAGATTTCTTTACTTGGACTCTGTTTAAGTGTTACAGAAAATATTGTGCGTGTTTCTTTTTTGTTCTCATTGCATCTGAAACAGCATTTGGATGTGCAAGACAGCCTGGAGCAGTGTTGACATCAGAATGTGCAAGTATCCTGCAAGCCATCAGGTGACATGCTGCTGTGACACTGGTCCATGATCACAAGACCTGGTTATGTCATGCTGGCTAATTGTAGAATGACTGGCCTAGAAAATGAGATTGTGGTCTCAGAAGCCCTCTGTCCATATATCCTGGTACACTGTTGAGCTGTGGTTTCTGTGATTTGGGCCACTGAAGCACCTGCTTGTTATGATAGTTGTACCAGGCTGCAGGCTCGACTCGTCATGACCTGCCTGTGACCGGTGGTGTGCTTTCTTGATACGTTGTACCAGGGTGCAGGCTCGACTCGTCATGACCTGCCTGTGACCGGTGGTGTGCTTTCTTGATACGTTGTACCAGGCTGCAGGCTCGACTGGTCATGACCTGCCTGTGACCGGTGGTGTGCTTTCTTGATACGTTGTACCAGGCTGCAGGGTCGACTCGTCATGACCTGCCTCTGACCGGTGGTGTGCTTTCTTGATACGTTGTACTAGGGTGCAGGCTCGACTCGTCATGACCTGCCTCTGACCGGTGGTGTGCTTTCTTGAGACGTTGTACCAGGCTGCAGGCTCGACTCGTCATGACCTGCCTCTGACCGGTGGTGTGCTTTCTTGAGACGTTGTACCAGGGTGCAGGCTCGACTCGTCATGACCTGCCTCTGACCGGTGGTGTGCTTTCTTGAGACGTTGTACCAGGCTGCAGGCTCGACTCGTCATGACCTGCCTCTGACCGGTGGTGTGCTTTCTTGAGACGTTGTACCAGGCTGCAGGCTCGACTCGTCATGACCTGCCTCTGACCGGTGGTGTGCTTTCTTGATACGTTGTACCAGGGTGCAGGCTCGACTCGTCATGACCTGCCTCTGACCGGTGGTGTGCTTTCTTGAGACGTTGTACCAGGCTGCAGGCTCGACTCGTCATGACCTGCCTCTGACCGGTGGTGTGCTTTCTTGATACGTTGCACCAGGGTGCAGGCTCGACTCGTCATGACCTGCCTCTGACCGGTGGTGTGCTTTCTTGAGACGTTGTACCAGGGTGCAGGCTCGACTCGTCATGACCTGCCTCTGACCGGTGGTGTGCTTTCTTGAGACGTTGTACCAGGGTGCAGGCTCGACTCGTCATGACCTGCCTCTGACCGGTGGTGTGCTTTCTTGAGACGTTGTACCAGGCTGCAGGCTCGACTCGTCATGACCTGCCTCTGACCGGTGGTGTGCTTTCTTGAGACGTTGTACCAGGCTGCAGGCTCGACTCGTCATGACCTGCCTCTGACCGGTGGTGTGCTTTCTTGATACGTTGTACCAGGGTGCAGGCTCGACTGGTCATGACCTGCCTGTGACCGGTGGTGTGCTTTCTTGATACGTTGTACCAGGCTGCAGGGTCGACTCGTCATGACCTGCCTCTGACCGGTGGTGTGCTTTCTTGATACGTTGTACCAGGGTGCAGGCTCGACTCGTCATGACCTGCCTCTGACCGGTGGTGTGCTTTCTTGAGACGTTGTACCAGGCTGCAGGCTCGACTCGTCATGACCTGCCTCTGACCGGTGGTGTGCTTTCTTGATACGTTGCACTAGGCTGCAGGCTCGACTCGTCATGACCTGCCTCTGACCGGTGGTGTGCTTTCTTGAGACGTTGTACCAGGGTGCAGGCTCGACTCGTCATGACCTGCCTCTGACCGGTGGTGTGCTTTCTTGAGACGTTGTACCAGGGTGCAGGCTCGACTCGTCATGACCTGCCTCTGACCGGTGGTGTGCTTTCTTGATACGTTGCACTAGGCTGCAGGCTCGACTCGTCATGACCTGCCTCTGACCGGTGGTGTGCTTTCTTGAGACGTTGTACCAGGCTGCAGGCTCGACTCGTCATGACCTGCCTCTGACCGGTGGTGTGCTTTCTTGATACGTTGTACCAGGCTGCAGGCTCGACTGGTCATGACCTGCCTGTGACCGGTGGTGTGCTTTCTTGAGACGTTGTACCAGGGTGCAGGCTCGACTCGTCATGACCTGCCTGTGAATGGTGGTGTGCTTTCTTGATACGTTGTACCAGGCTGCAGGCTCGACTCGTCATGACCTGCCTCTGACCGGTGGTGTGCTTTCTTGATACGTTGCACTAGGCTGCAGGCTCGACTTGTCATGACCTGCCTCCGACCGGTGGTGTGCTTTCTTGAGACGTTGTACCAGGCTGCAGGCTCGACTTGTCATGACCTGCCTCTGACCGGTGGTGTGCTTTCTTGCCTGTTGTAGTTTTCTGCAAGAGTTGCCTTTCCAGGAAGAGTGTCTTCATAGACACTACAGTTGGTCAATGCAGCCACTGTGTTGTGAATCTTGCTGGTTGCATGCAAACTCATGCAGCTTGTGAAGTCACCGAGATCCTTCAGCTTCCCCGTGACTCTTGCTTTTATATGACTGGTTGCATTCATTTCAGGACCAGTAACAAGTTAGTTTAAAAAACTAAAACTAAACAAGCACAATATAATGTAACACTTCCAGGAGCTTTTAACCTAGCTGGGAAACCTGTACTGTATATTCTTTATCTCAGAACAAACCCCTGAAGGAGGGTTTGGGGAATAACTTTAGCTTTGTAGCCTTCATCTGCATTGAACATTGTGTATTGCTTTGTAGGGAGGTTACTAACAGCATGGGGCAGTACGAAGCAAGGGAGGGAGGGATGGTGTGTTGTCAAGAAATAAATACAATTACGCTGAAACCCGTTTAAAACGTGTCTATTTTGTGTTTTGTTCCACTCTCTCTGTCTAATGTGGAGTGTTAAATGTTGGCCAGGTACTATAATATAACACCCCATTAGACATTTGTGTCTAAATGTTTAACCATTTAAATATATATGCTGAACAAGTTTAGTATTGCACACGTCAAATTCGCAGCAGTATAGAAGGCCATGCAGGTCAGAAACGTGTTATTTAGTATGCGTTTCAAATATTTTAGTACACGTATTGATTTGCTGTTGTTCTCTTGAGACAAACCATGTTGACCATGACACGGTTCAGTTTGTATTAACAATGTACACAGTTTATTTTCAAATTATTGTTATTTTCAGTTTTACACTAGCTAATATTAGATTCAATGTCAGATTCAAACCATAGCTAATATTAGATTCAATGTCGGATTCAAAAATTCAAACGGCAGAAGCTGTGGATGAACACTCAGTCCAGCCCGCTGCTGTAGAACCTTTTATTTATTTATTTATTTTTTAACCAAGGCTAGTACTGTAGTTAAAAGCTACAGCAGATCAAGGACCTGGTTTGTTTCCCTTTCAGTGCAGTACCCCATTTATGCCGCAGGGGTCAGTCTTGCACTGACTGACCCCTGCGCCACGGTTCGTTTTTAATTTTTTTTATTTTTTACTACAATGAGAAATAAAAACAACAGCTTTGGCTTGTTATTGTTAATGAGCTTTATTAAAATCACAGTTACAGAGCAGGACACTTAACAAGCTGAAAGTGTGGAGAGAGGGAGCGCACTGTCTAAATGGCACTGGACACCCTGCAGACTGAGCTGAGCTGAATTGAATTGTGTGGGGCTGGGTTCGAGCTCCACTGTACCTCCCTCAGAGTCCCAGCCCCTGCCAATGGCAGCCATACAAAGGACAGGAAGGTAAGGGGAGGTCACAGCTGCAGTCCTGCTACAGAGGTGCAGTACACTGGTACAAAGCAACACGGGGAGACAACCCTAACCATGCAGGGTCGATTACGGGATCAAGGCACCTGCAATGAAGTAGACTGGAGGAGCTGAGGTTGCCTGCCCCTGGGAAGGTCTACAGAATCCACATGGCATTGTAACTGCTGTCAAATTCTTATTAAACTAACTAAACAAATACATACAAGTGTCAACAAATGAGGTGTGGGGGGATCATACTGCTTCAGGTTCACCAGGCTGGTGCTAGCAGGGTTCCTCCTCGCTGGGGAATTTAAAAGGTCTCCATCATGTAGTTTTAAATTACAGTGCATGCTGGTAGTTGTAGTCCCGTGTCTCTTAAAGTAAAGGACAGGTAAAGGTACTGGATGCAGTGGGATGTGAGTTTAAAAAAACCTTAAGTAAAATGATCGCTGTACCTGTAATGCACCGTATAATTCTTATTAAATAAACAGAACTGTTAACAAATGAGGTATGCAGGAGTTTCATTGCTTTTCTTCGAATTGAAGGTGATTGTTAATAAGTTTGTCCTCAATCTCCGGCTCATCGCCTCCCTGTCACTGCTTGCACACAGTGCTGTTCAGGACATGATTAAGGGGCACCTGGTCAACCTTTCCTAGAACAGCAATTGCAATGCAAGGTGGATATTAAAGACCCTACCAGGTGCAGGCAGCCTTCACATATTGAATGACTGGACTGTTGCTTTTTTAATCATTGTCCGCCATCTGGTGGACATCTGCGGCTACGTAAAACCTGGTAATTATTGGTTATGTTACACTTGCCAGCAATAACACCTGTGCAAGCATTCCTCTCTGTCTTTTAGGATTGCAGCTTTCCAGCTAAAATGCAACAGTGAAGGGGTTGACATGAAGTCGAGAGGTTGCCTTGACAAGCTTGGCATTCACAGTATTTGTCCTTTTATATGACATATGAAAAACTAAGTAGCTGTTCTGTCAGAACTTTTCAAACTAGGTATCAGGCTGGATTTCAAGCTGCATTGTCCCACACTCATGTTCAATGTTAACACCGAATTCATTCACCTCCTGCTCTATACTGCATGCAAGCCTTTTGGTGCACTCTGCTGTATCAAAAAGCAGATTGTGCAGACTATCAAGATTAGACAGTAAAAAGGGCATCTGTTGTGCTGACAATAATTTTACAGGAAACAGCTATTTAAAAAGTATTATTTAAAAAACAAACCAAAAAAACTCTTGGCTGGGAAACGGATTCTAGATTTAGATTCTCTTTACCTGACATGAAGCCACAGTGACCCCTGCTTGCCGACTGTATTAACCCCAAAAAAACAAAAAAACAAACAGTTTGGCAAACCTGATTAGATTTAAAGGGCTACCCCATAATCCTAAACTCAGGTAGGGAGGGGGAGGGGGAAGAAGGAGAATTGGAGCCCTGTCTGTCTGTGTATCTCGAAGTTTCTCACACGCTACTTTCAGTTGAATATCTGCACACTTAGTTGTTTGTGTTTCATGTTGATCAGAAGTCTACTTGTTGTGTCAAACTTTCAATGAAAAGATGTTATGATTGTTTCACAGTAGACATGTTCTGATTGGTTCACTGAGAAGAAGTTCTGATTGGGTCACTGTAGACAAGTTCTGATTGGTTCACGGAGACAAAGTTCTGATTGATTCACTGTAAAGACAAGACACTTTGATTGGTTTAATAAAAAGAAGCTCTGATTTGTTAAAGAGGCGATCTTATTGGTTCACTGAAGAGAAGCTCTGATTGGTTTGGTTCACTGAAGAGAAGCTCTGATTGGTTTGGTTCACTGAAGAGAAGCTCTGATTGGTTTGGTTCACTGATGAAAAGTTTTGATTGTCTCACATTTGGCTCTGGCGTTTGCCCTTGGGTGGGGGAGTGGGTGGAGACTTTGACTTCACAGGGCTCAACGAACTTGGAGACTGTAAGGGAGGGGAAAAAAAAGAGTTTGATACTGTTTAAAACTTTTGATGTTCACTGTTTATAGGAATTCACTGTGCAATGTGCCCCCTTGGGCTCCAAACCCCCTTCAGAACATTTCAATGACCAGAGGCTGCTGGGCCCTTCAGCTTTCGTAGCAGCTGATGGATCTCAAACCTGAACTGTAAAGTTGTGTTTTGAAAGATCTCCATGATTCAGCATCAGCAACATTCCTTACAGTTGCAGTTATTATTATTATTATTATTATTATTATTATTATTTATTTCTTAGCTGACGCCCTTATCCAGGGCGACTTACAATTGTTACAAGATATCGCATTATTTTTTTTACATACAATTACCCATTTATACAGTTGGGTTTTTACTGGAGCAAGCCAGGTTAAGTACCTTGCTCAAGGGTACAGCAGCAGTGTCCCCTACCAGGGATTGAACCCACGACCCTCCAGTCCAGAGTCCAGAGCCCTAACCACTACTCCACACTGCTGCCCTAGCAGTTAAACTCTGATAAGAGATTGCTGCTGTTATTAAGTTCTCAGCAGCAACTAGAAGCAACACAATCTCTAAAAACTGATCTGGGCAATTTGACCACAAACATAAAAACAGAAGTGAAAAATCGAGGGGTCTCATTTGACTCTGATTTATCTGTTGAGTCGCATATTTGCAATATCACCAAACTGTCCTTTTACCATTTTGCGAAACATTGCTAAAATGAGGTCATTTCTATCTTTGCCTGATGCTGATAAACTAATTCATGCTTCCCGATCCATTCTATGCAGTTATCTATTCACTGGGCTTCCGGGTCACACCATAAATCTGCAGCTTATACAGAATGCAGCTGCTGGGCTTCACTGCGGCGTATACAGAATGCAGCTGCTGGGCTTCTCAGCAGAATGAAAAAAAGAGACCATGTAACACCTGTGCTGGCTTCACTGCACTGGCTCCCAGTGAAGTTTAGAGTTGATTTTACAATTTTACTTATTACTTATAAAGCACTTAAAGCTATGGCACCAGATTATATAAAGGAGCTTCTAGTCACATCTATACCTTCTCGTGATTTAAGATCGGCCTGTGCCTCCCACAAGTGTACACACAAAGGAAGGGAGAGAGAGCTTGTAGTCACTGTGCTCCCAGATTGTGGAATGCTCTGCCACCTCATAGCAGAAGGGCTACATCAGTTGATGAATTGAAGTCAAAATTGAAAACATACTTTTTTAGATTAGCATTTTTAAACTGAATTTTAAACTCTTTTTTTCTTTAATTTCTATACACATGAATTGTATTTAGATTGTCTTCTGTTTTGTTCTGTACAGCGCTTTGATATACGTTTTGTATGAAAGACGCTGTATAAAGACGTTATATAAATAAAGGATTGATTGATTGATTGATTACCTTGACGGAGCCCAGTCTGGCAGGGCGGGGGGCCTCTGGGGGTGCGTCGGGGCTGAACTGCTCGTACACCGTGGGGCTGATCTTCTTCGGGAGAGGGGGGGGCTTGGCGCTCTTCACTCGGCCCCCAAAACTGTTCTTCCTCGATCCTGCAAAAAGAAAGTTTCAGCCCTTTAAAGACAAGGCTACATGGATGTATAGTACAGTGCTCCTTCATTAAAGACAAGGCTACATGGATGTATAGTAGAGCTCCTTCATTAAAGACAAGGCTACATGGATGTATAGTACAGTGCTCCTTCATTAAAGACAAGGCTACATGGATGTATAGTACAGTGCTCCTTCATTAAAGACAAGGCTACATGGGTGTATAGTACAGTGCTCCTTCATTAAAGACAAGGCTGTGTGAATGTATAGTACAGTGCTCCTTCATTAAAGACAAGGCTGTGTGGATGTATAGTACAGTGCTCCTTCATTAAAGACAAGGCTGTGTGGATGTATAGTACAGTGCTCCTTCATTAAAGACAAGGCTGTGTGGATGTATAGTACAGTGCTCCTTCGTCATGTCACGATTCGATGATTCAGCTAATTTGACTAATTCATGGTTTGGCCATGTACGACAGTAAATCAGCATGTGCTATATTTTACAGTATAAGTCACCAATTCACTGTTTTCAAAAGGTCATGATTTTGTGATGTGAGTCAGACAGTGAAATAAAGACGGAACGCTGGAGCACAGGATACCCCCCAATGCTTCCTAAAGTAACAGCAAACACAGGCTGAGGCAGCAGGCGAAGAACTGGCCCTGCCTCGGCTCTGAGTGACAGCTCACCTGATATAGCGGGGAGAGAGGAGCTGGTGGTCTTGCCTTGAGGAGCGGGTCTCTGCTCGTCCCTCTTATCAAGCACACTGTCGCTCATGTTTCGGGACATGCTCGCCCCCACATCCTGAGTGAGAAGAGAAAAGAGCATTTCAGACACTTTGGAAGAGTTCAAAAACAAAACCAAGAAAACGAGTTGTTAAGTGACACCAGGTAATGTTTATAAGACCCTGACGGTCTTCTGCGCCTGTCTCCTGTTGAATACCAATTCCTCTACACCTGCAATATCTGTTATAGCTTAGATATGTGTCATTCACACACTGTAGTCCAGGCCAGTCATCCACTGTGCAATGAACCGGACAGAGCCCTCTGCATACGTTCTGAAACTCTTCAAATGCACATCATATCCTTGTGGCTTGTTAAAATAATGGCCGTAAGGGGGAAGTTGTTATTTGGCTGTTCTTGTCAATTCTGTGGGCATATCACAGCAGTACATGCACCTTCTTATGGCATGGCAGCTCAGCAGATTGAATTACATAGAGAGGCAAGGGCTGGAAGCGAACTGCTAGCATCACTATTCAAAGATGAATGCCTTAACATTCCACTAAAGAGCAAGCTCTGTAGCTGTGAGATAAGTAAGTCTCATGCTAATGTCAGTATTCATTACATACTCTCCTTGCTTAACCCTTTGCGGTCCATTTATTCAGCGTGTCTCAGGCGCGTCGGGTACAATTTATTTTCACACTTGCAGTTTATTTTAGATGCGCTGTTTTAAAAGTATTTTTTTCACAGTAAAACAGGTTTTAAAGGCACTGCATATCAACAGGACACTCAGTACTGCATCTCCAACTCCGCCCCCCCCCGTTCGCTGTATTTTTCACATACCTCTTGATAGTCGTGCATACCTGATCGCTCATTTTATCACCAAACTCCTCAATAATGCGATCCAAGTCATTATTTTATTACTATAACATCTAAAAAAAGCTCTGCAAATGTCTGTGATATTCTTTGAGCACTGAATGCAGAAGCAGCTATCTTGTTTGTTTATGTCCGTGTTATCTATGTGGTGCCGGGGCGATCTGTATTCATGAGATACGCCCCCTTTTTTTCGGCTTCTCTCGGCTCCTATCAGTCTCACTCGCCCATTGAATGGTTTTCTCAGCTTTTTCCGGAGAAAAAATGACTAGAGACCTGTTTTTTTTTACGTCTTTTTGATGATGTCGGACAGTGTCCAACATTGGACCGGAAAGGGAAAATAATAATGTCGGACCAGGTCTGACATAGGACTGCAAAGGGTTAATCAGAGCTGGTCCTCGAACCAGGCTCAGGGATTCCGTGACCACTTGCTGTCCCCCAGGATCTGGAACTAGAGACAATTACACGTCTCGCAAGTCAACATACATGCTACAGCTTTTCTAATGCAAAAAACACAGACCTTTACATTGCCTTTTTCAATCACAGGGGACAGAAGTCGGTCCCTGTTCGGGCGCCAATGTAATGGCATGGCATCTCAGCCCATGGAACTGAATGGAGAGGCAAGGGCTGGGTGCTGTCTAGTCGACAGGTGAGTGTTATTATCAGCTGCTATCAGCATGCCAACCTGCAGCAGGCTGGTTTACCTTGCTGTGCTCGGTGGTGTCAGAGATGGACGGACGATCGTTCTTCCGGTACATGAAGAGCAGGCTGTTCCTGTTCTCTCTCTTCTCACTCTTCTTCTCCTCCACATCCACCTTCTCCTGTGATTTGGAGATTCCCTTCTTCGGTAGGGGCAGCTCCAGACTACAAACACATTGAAATGTATTTAGACTGCTGTTAAAGAGATACTTATAACTAGAGTTCCCAGTTTTTCATTGCACATTATACCATACTAAATCACTTACTTCACTGGGGGCTCTTCATTGTGAAACCTGTTAATTGTGTGCCAGGTTTTTACATTTAATGCAACAACTTTCTATTTATTATTTGGTTCTGACTTGCTGAATTGCTGCCAGGAATGTGCCTAAGCGAGTAGAATTTTTTTTTTAATTGATATGCATTATTGGCACAATTTTGGGCTGAAAGGCATGCTCTATAAATCATGTTAGCTTTTAGCAACACAGCTTTCCCTTTGACACAATAAATACAGTGGGTTTGCTCCGGAGAGACAGGGGGCAGTGTTGTACTGTATGTTTATAATTGTTCAGTTGACAGTGTTTCTTGGGAGCCAGTGAACACTTATAAACATATTACAGTACATTAAATAAAAAAGACAAAAAGCTGATTTTAAAGTATTTAATCTGTTTCTATAGAATGTGTTGTGGATGTTTCTAAATGAAAGATCTACATTCCCTGCAGCATTCTAAGTGTATTTCTGTATGTTCTAATGACTGGTAATGTGTTGTAGTGTTGAGGAGGTGCTGCTGACCTGTCCTTGTCAAATCCGGGGGACCCCAGCGACCCGGTAGAGATGGTGGACATGGGTCTGAATGAGGTCATCATGGAGCGAGGGCGGGAGCTGTGAGGACCTTCAAACAATGGCTGGGGGGGGGGAGAGCATGGGAAAGGGAAAGAGAGTGACATGGAGGGGAGAGGGGAGAGGGGGGAGAGGGGAGAGGAGAGGGGAGAGAGGCAGGGGGGAGAGGGGTCAGAAACCTGAGGATCATATTTATTTCAGCCAAAAAAAACTGAATGGAGAGTTATGTTGTAATACTACTCATTGTTTTCTCCATTCAAGTAACCTTTTATTATTTGAAAGGGAAAAAAATCACATCACTGTTATAAAAAACCGGGAAAGAGATTTAGTTTGGTGTGGAGAGTGCAGGCACTACCGGTACCCCAAGTCTCAATGAGTGTCTTTGAATTCTGAATGGCTGTATTAATGGATGCCGGTGGGATCTGCTTTGTGCTGAAATCTTTTAATGAGTGTCTTTGAATTCTGAATGGCTGTATTAATGGATGCCAGTGGGATCTGCTTTGTGCTGAAGGCTCTTAAGGATCTTACCAGCTGCCGCACTCCATACTGGCTCTCCACCTTGGCCCTGAGCTGGGTGAAGCACTCCTCCATGCGCTCATGGAAGGGTTTCAGGTCCCCCGTCACTTTCTGCCCGTGGATGTGAATTCCACTAGCCAGCAGAGGGATCTGAAACAGAGGCCATCATCATCATCATCACCATCATCACCACCACCAGACTGTCGATGGACTGCCCGAGGAAACTGGCTGGGGAGCATCAACTCCAGGGGTATCTTTGCCCAAACTTAAATCAGGGGGACTGACTCGTACTGTACTGTACCAGAATCTCCAGCAGGGTAGGACCTCCATCTACCAGGATTATCTTCATCCTGAGCAGCTGCATGAACACTCTTTGCGTCTGACCAGCAACTGACCAGATGAGGCCAGAGCGGAAGTTTCCAGGCTAAGGAAACATCTGCATCACTAATTCACAGCTTGTCTTCAGCTCGGCTGTTCAGAAACATCTCATTAACTAAAAGAGGTGAAAGCAGTTGTATATTCAGCAGGATACTCTAAAGGATGAGTGATTTATGATGGTATTTTGAGAGCCCCTGAAAGATACACGTCAGAAGGAGCAAGACTACCAATAAGTTTGATTCTCTCTGTTATTTTAAAAACAGCCAGAACCCTGGCAACACAGTTAAAGTCCTGCCTATTTCCAGTGTTGAACATTGCTGTTGTAACTAAATGGATGTATTGACATGGATTATGATGGTAGTGTTGTCTGTATGATGTGTTAATGTACTGTAATGTGTGTGCATGCGTGTACGTGTGTGCATGTGCGCTGGGAGCTGCTGATGTTGTCCTGTAGGACCCTGTGGCAGGAATGGCTGAGGGTGACGTCAGACCAGAAGAAGGGACAACAAAAACAAAAAGTAAGGTGCAGTGGCGCGGGCGCCGTTTTATTTAAAGCAACCAAAAATAAATAAAATATTCAAACAAAAATAAACACTCGCTCACAGAGCTAAATAAAAGGTTTAAACATAAACAAATCACGGACACAAAATAAATAAAACACAGGTCAGGCTGGGCAGATTGCCTTCACTGTTCCTATGTTATTTTCTTTTAGTTTCGCTTTTAATCTCCGTCTCGCTCTCTCCGCACCTACAACACCCACCTAAAACACCCACCCCGAGTTGGAGATCTGCAGGCTTTTTATATCATGGCCGAGGGGTTTAACTAATTAGTAAATCATCCTACTACCCCTCGGCCACAATCTGCACGGGTTTATTAATTATTACTCCTGGCAGAGGACGAGCACCGATCTCGCCTCTGCCAGGACACGTTTGAAAAATAAACAAAACAATAACACGGCGCTACGCCGTCATTTAATCAAAACAATAAAACATACGGCGCTCGCCGACAAATACAATACACTAAAAATAAATAAACAATACAAAACAATCTGCACAGGGGCGGAGGGGGAGACCCCGATCTAAAAATAAATAAACAATGTACAGGGCTGCTCGCCCTGTTACAGACCCCCTTGGAAACAAGCTGTTTATCTCATAGGGGTTATCCTGCTCTGAACGTTTGACAGAATCTCCTTAACTGCTTATGAGTTGACAGCATAATTACTGTATGTATTTGTTGAATTATTTGAAGCTTTTAATAGCACAGACATGTAATTACAGACTGCTGCAGTTAACACAATAACAGGACTCCTCTATCCCCTGATCACACCGGATGATAGCCAGCTCAGTAATCTCACTACCTGGAGAAAGAAATACATCATTTCTGATGATGTCTTTAAAAACTTGCCACTGCCAGAACAGTTCTATCTTCTTCAAAGGTATCAGACATAAGAATGTGCTGAAGTATTAATGAGAACATGAAGCCGGCTGAGAAATCTCTCCTTCGCTTTCCACTTTATTTCCAGACAGTTAAAACAGATAGTCCTGTTCTGTGCACTTCACAAGAGATACAATTGGAAAAAATGAGCAAGATGAATTCATGCTGTGAATACAGCTATGGCCAAAAGTTTTGCATCACCTAGAATTTGGGATTGAGAGAATTTAAAAAACGACAACTATATGAACAGAATTTTATTATTATTATTTTATAGCACTTAGAGGGCATCTCCCTGTGGGATAGTGTCTGTGTAACAGGGCGGAGGTTGAGTGTGAACCAATGCCCTCGCACTCTGCACGCGAGTGTCTTAAGCACAGTGCATATGAGCCTGGGTCCCTGATTCATGCCCAGCCTATGCCCTGCTATATTGGTGCCATGACCTGGATCTCACAGATGGCTGAGGTTAAAGTTGGAGGAGAGTGTAAGTGGCAGTGTTGTGTGCTGAGCTGCGGTTAGGGATTCTGACCCCTGTCAATGAGATGAGATGAGGTTAAATGCAGAGGATTAGCTGAGATGATCTGTGAGGTTTATTATTATTATTAGTATTATTATTAGTATGCCTACCTGCCAGGCAATGAGGTCCTGCAGCTTGAGGATTTTCTCCTGGTCTTCCGGGTGCTTCTGCTTGTAGTCTTCAGTGAAGAACGCCTGCAGGGAAGAGAGCCCATCAGAGATCCTGCCACCCTCAGTACACAAACGGACCAATGAGAATCCATCTAGAGCCAGACTGCCGGCAAATGAGAAGCGATACAAATCTGGGTAGCCAAATAGGCTTGGTGTACAGAAGTGTGATCTACAGCAGTGGTTCTTAAACACTTTTGTTTGGGGGACCCCTTTTTAAAAAACTGTTTTGAACTGGGGACCCCCAACTAAAAACTAAGGAATCAGAAAATCACAAACTAGAAAAAAAGACACTACTGCAGTGAAAGTAGATGTCATGCATATCACAAGACCTGTCTCTCACCAAAACAGTAAACGATTTTTTGTTTTTGTACATTACATGCTGGTAGAGCCCTCGGGGAGAGTACGCCCTCTCCAGAGCCTCCAACACCACACTTCCTACACTGCTGCCCCAGAGATCCATGGGTATGCATGCTTGTGGGTCTAAAAAGACCCAAAGACAGCCAGCACGGCTGCAGTATTACCATACTCTAGCCATCGCAAAGCTCCTGCACTGTTCCTGTCAAACACGCTGTTCATCGGCTTCACAGTATCCAGCTAATCTCACCTCCTAAATTTGGAAACACACATTTGCTAATCTCACCTCCTAAATTTGGAAACGCACATTTACACTGCGTGCTGCAGAAGGAAAATCTAATGCCGTATGGGACATGGTGTGTTTATGTAATACTTTCCTTTATCCGCTAAGTAATTATAGCTGATTTGAACTTCAAGAAGATTTGCCAGAGCTGTCAAAAAGCTGCACGATCACAGCCCAACAGAAAATACAAACAAACAAACACACACACACACACACACACACACACACAAACAAACAAACAAACACACACACACACAAAAAACACAGATCAAGAAGCATATTGAATGAGTCAAGCCAAACTGCCATTTAAAGATGCTTGTAATATTTCTGGAGATACAGTGTTGTGCCCTGGGCTGTTAGTGTAGTTCCTGATGATTTGAGGTGGTGTGTGGACAGTAGGGGGTGCTCTTGCACTATGCCTGTCTGCATGGTGCAGAATGCTGCAGGGGCTGCCCCAGGGGCACAGCTAATACCAGGACAATATCGTTTTTAATGTCCTTTTCTGTTTAGTATCCCTGTGTCTATGATGGTGCTCAGTGCTGTACATGCAGTTCAACGCTCAGCTGCCTTTACTGTAGCTGGTGTTTAAGGTGAGGACAAGGTGCTCAACAACGATCTGGTTTTTATTGAGTTTGAGTCGAGATGTCTGTATTTTAAAAGCAATAATAAAGCAAAACTAGATCCAAACAACCAAGCTATGTAATTCCATGTCTCTTAAGAACCTCAAGTTGGCTACATATCAGAGAAAGCTAGGCAGACACACAGACATGCATACAGATAGACAGATAGACACACAGACAGACAGACACAGATACAGAGACAGGCATACAGAGAGACACAGACAAACAAGCAGGCAGAGAGACAGGCAGATACTCGGAACGAGAGACAGGCAGACATGCAGGCAAACAGAGAGACAGGCAGACATGCAGACAAACAGAGAGAGACAGACCTTCTCGTACTTGGCGAAGCCTCCCATGACAGCTGGGTCCACAATGCCATTGAGCAGCATGGAGAGCGGGTTGATGGAGAGTGAGGGGTCGCTCTGCTGCTGTTTGATCATAGTCAGGATCTTTTCATTGGCTGTCTGCATCGTCTCAATGGCGTTCTCCAGCGGACTCAGCGTGATCTAGGAATCATACAGCAAAAACTCCAGTAACAGAAAACCGTCCTCAATGAGGAGAAACATAATTGAATTCAACAGTATAGGAGAGTGAAGAGATGGGCACAATCCTCAGAGTTGTCTGTACATTCAGATCTTTGACAGTACAGAATACCCTCGCTTAACTGAAGCAGTTCCTACCAGACCATGTTCTGACTAACATGTCCAGTCTTCATTTTATGTTTTTGATATCTACTTTTCATTAGAAATCAGACTGCTGAAAATGTTTTACACACTTATATATGAAATAATGATCCTGCACTTCAGATTTAGAGGGGCTCTGACGGTGCCGTACTCACCTCGCACATGCTGGTCACCTTGTACCAGCGCAGGATATCCGGCAGTCTGTATGCCGTGCTGAAGGTGGTTCGCTCGATCCACATGGTCTGAGAGCAGAGAGGAAACACAAACAAGAAAAAAATAAAAATGAAAAAAGTGAAATATGGAATAATCATGAGCAGCAGTGCTTGGTTACCGAGGGAATATTTACACCCGGCCAGCAGGATTAGTCAACACAAGCAGAATGGCAAGTGCAGCGCCCCCTGGTGTTACCAGGTAAAGCTCCTCGGTTACTGCAGCTCCTTCTATCCGTGCAGTTAGACAGGAGACACGTTGTGAGCTCAGGGGCCGTGGCGGCTATGGTGCTGTGTTTGAACTGAACCATGACACAGACATTGCTTCAAACTGTGATGTAAGTGGAATGCACGTCTCATCTGAGGCTGTAGTACAGTATAGCTGGCTATGGGAACTCATTAGTGGTACATCTGCATGGTTGAGGAAATGTGCAAAGGTTGTGCAGGATTTGTGCTGTTGTTGTGTAACAAATTAATGACGATCTGTGCTCCAATTGGCTTTAAATGACCTTGAGCATGTTATAATATAATTTAAATAATACCACAGGTCACCAAAGCTGGTTATAGCACAGTGACGCAGTGTGAGGATGCAGGTGATATAAGCACAGTGATGCAGTGCGAGGATGCAGGTGATATAAGCACAGTGATGCAGTGCGAGGATGCAGGTGATATAAGCAAAGTGATGCAGTGCGAGGATGCAGGTGATATAAGCACAGTGATGCAGTGCGAGGATGCAGGTGATATAAGCACAGTGATGCAGTGCGAGGATGCAGGTGATATAAGCACAGTGATGCAGTGCGAGGATGCAGGTGATATAAGCAAAGTGATGCAGTGCGAGGATGCAGGTGATATAAGCACAGTGATGCAGTGCGAGGATGCAGGTGATATAAGCACAGTGATGCAGTGCGAGGATGCAGGTGATATAAGCACAGTGATGCAGTGCGAGGATGCAGGTGATATAAGCACAGTGATGCAGTGCGAGGATGCAGGTGATATAAGCACAGTGATTCAGTGCGAGGATGCAGGTGATATAAGCACAGTGATTCAGTGCGAGGATGCAGGTGATATAAGCACAGTGATTCAGTGCGAGGATGCAGGTGATATAAGCACAGTGATTCAGTGCGAGGATGCAGGTGATATAAGCACAGTGATTCAGTGCGAGGATGCAGGTGATATAAGCACAGTGATTCAGTGCGAGGATGCAGGTGATATAAGCACAGTGATTCAGTGCGAGGATGCAGGTGATATAAGCACAGTGATTCAGTGCGAGGATGCAGGTGATATAAGCACAGTGATTCAGTGTGAGGATGCAGGTGATATAAGCACAGTGATTCAGTGCACGGATGCAGGTGATTATGTTTTTACCGCAAACTCGTTCTCGGGGTTTTTGGGTCCCTTCCTAACTGGCCGAGAGTAGGTGAAGTTCTGAACTTTATTGGCTTTGTAGAAACTAAAAAACAAAAAGAAGTTTGTTAGAAACCTGAATATTCATGTATCTTTGTTTTCTTATATTTAGCTGTCTATGCCTCTTAAGTACATTATAATCATGGTTTGTATGGATGATTCTATTTATCTGTTTAGGGAATCTCTTGTTTGCAATAATGTCATGCTGATATCAGCAGTAAATCCCTACATTATACACAGTTATGAGGTTAGATATTGTATCTGCACAGTTCTAATGCTTTTACAATAGAGAGTACACTGATTGGAGGCGGTACTATTACACACTTACCAAGAAACTCAAAACTAAGGGTTAACAAGAAAACGATTCGTAATAAGCCCCTCATATTTGTGTAGCTTTCTTGATCCTGTATGTTGATCATATAAGACAGCAATACTTTCTGACCCATTCCATACTAACATAAATGGAAATTTAACCCTTTGCGGTCCTATGTCGGACCAGGTCTGACATTACAATTTTTCCTTTCCGGTCCAAGATAGCTGCTTCTGCATCCAGCGCTCAAAGAATATCACGGACATTTGCCAAGCTTTTTGAGATGTTATAGTAATAAAATAATGACTTGGATTGCATTATTGAGGAGCTTGGTGATAAAACGAGCGATGAGAAGAGGTATGAAGAGGTATGAGAAAAATACAGCGAACAAGGGGTGGGGCGGGACTGGAGATGCAGTACTGAGTGTCCTGTTGATATGCAGTGCCTTTTAAACCAGTTTTACTGTGAAAAAAATACTTTTAAACAGCGCGTCTAAAATAAACTGCGCGTGTGAAAATAAATTGGACCTGACACACCTGACAGGCGCTGAATAAATGGACCGCAAAGGGTTAAGAACAAGAGGGAGGCCATTCAGCCCATCAATGCTCCTAAGTCTCTTTCCACTTAATTTCCATCTGTGTCTTCTGGTCCTGGTTTCTGTATTCTTCGGGTTAATTTCAACTGCTTTTAAGATTTTAAAGACTTTAATCAAGTCTCCCCTAATTCTCCTTTGTTCCAGGCTAACTAAATGAAGTTCCTGCACCCTTTCATCGTAGCTCATCCCTTTAGGAGGTGAGGTTCTCCCCCCTGTGTCTTCAGGGGCACACTGAGCTGTGCTTTGGAGGCTCTGCCCATCTGTCCTCGAGACAGCCAGCACTGCGAGCTGCATTAAAAACTGATAGAGATAATAGGGCTCCCGGCTCTGAAATTGTAATTTACTTGCTTAATTATATGAGATCCTGCCACACAAATACAAAGCAAATAGAGCCTAATGGCTCTTGCTAGATGCTGCTGCTTTGTACAGACAATTAGATCAACATTAGCTTTGCCCCCTGGAGCCTTTCGACCCAGCTGGAAAACAATCGTACAAATGAGGGAAGACCCCTGCTGCTGGATCTGCTGTGCAGAGCGGCAGTGTCTGTTGACAGCCCGGTTTGTTTACAGTCTCCAGAGGCGCTTTTAGCTGTAAGGACTCCACTCTCTGCTTGCTTTCATGTGTTGGTTTTAAAAACATGTCTTCACTTTTAGGGGTGTCCTGGAAAAACTTGACAACCCACGATTTTCTTTTCTTTAGAAAAGCTAACCTTGCTTCTTATTAAAAATAAACATAAATTCCTGAAAAATGAAATGTTTATGGCCTATCCTGATTTTCTACCACATCTTTTTTTTTTTTTTTTAAAGAAAATAGTACATAGTGGTAATATTCAGCAAAATGGGACACATCTGGAATTGCCCTGTTAATTAAACACAGGGGCAGGTGTACTAAGATGGGCCAGCAGCAGCGCAAACATCCCATACATTTTGTCGTATTTATTAAGAGAAAATATGTTAATGAAAAGAGACGCAATATACTAATTGAAATATTTGTTGCATCTTCTTAGTGAGCTCTATTGCGAGAGTCGGGCGACATTGTTCAAATAAATAGCGGGAGCTGAGTTGTGGTTTGCTGCAGTAGAGGGTGTCCGAAGGATAACGTCTATACATGCAAGGGTGCAAGAATCAAAACAACATTGCTTTTGTTAGGAGGTGTCGGGTTTTAAAAAATACAATAAAATCACACACACACATACATTTATAAGGCTCAATGTATTTTAAATGTATAAATCATTGTGCTGAAAAAACACTAATGTGTTTTGGGTAGGCTGCACATTACAATATGAAATAATATATAAATCTGTACAGTACAGTAGCAAAATCAAATGAGCACCCAGCGCACTTTCTTTTTATTTTAGCCTGTAGGCTACCGGTAACACAAAATAAATCATGCTGCTGCATTGCACACATTGCTGTACAATGAGAATAAAAGAGTATTTAAAATTGAAACTGAATGATCATGGAGCCGCATTGACAAGTTACGATACTTACAGGAGGACAGTCCATTCTCGTTAATACCAACTTCAAAGGACCTGCAACCAATTTTGCATTATACCACTAATTCATATTATCATTAACAGCCTATAAGCCAAATGCAGAATAGGTGTGTTAACTATTCCTATACAGATGTTCAGAATGAGCTGGAGGGGTTACCGGCACAAGTGTCCAGCCTATTGCTCCCAACATGTTGCGGAAACCAGAAATGCCATAGAAATTTGTTTTCAAGGCTTGTAAGTACACCCTGCTTTTAGGGAAAAATAGGTATTTGGCCGTTCGCCTCAAAAATGCATTGAGCACAACTGGCAACACACGAGAAAAAACGGACTGGGAAATGCCAGCAACAATTGTGACTGTTTAAAACATGCTTTCAAAAGTTCTGAACACATTGATGCAATTGTAAGTGTCACAATTGCCTGCAGCTTTCATACATCTCATTATAATATTTGAGAACCCTCATTTGCATTATCTCCGCCCCCTTTTTGAGAATTTATGCAGGAACGCCGATAATTACATATTCATCTACGCTTGAACCGCAAACAGAAACTGCAGCTGCAAAGCATTCCCGAAAAAGCTGGAAATAGCATTCGCTTGTTTAGTACATTTCACCCTAGACTTCCGACTCGTTTGCAACTGGTTTGTGACTATTGAGACAGGCACAACACTTTAGTGCACCTACCCCACAGTGTACAGGTAACATTTTCTATAGAAGACACCCATTAAACTGATCTTTTAACACAGGATTATAGTTATAATGTAAGAAACACCCTTGTCAAATACAGTACATTATGTTTAGAAGTGGAATGCACTTTTAACTAGATACAGTACAATGTTGCCAGGACATGCCTTTTGAGATGAGAATGCACAAGTCTCAAAGTGAAGTGAAAGAAGGTTTCCTTGAGACACCTCAATCTGTCACACTTACTCGAGGATCTGATCGGGGACACACTTGTTCTTAAACAGGTTGTTTTCCACCAGGATCGGCTGGACAGTGAAGCACTGGATATCTAAGAGCACAGTTAAGGGTGGGTGACACTAGGGGGAGCAAGAGACTTAAAGAACATGGGACAACACAGTCAAGAGAGAAAGAAATAATAATACATGGATGTGGAAGCTTTTTCTTTCCTTCTAAGATCTAAGATGTAAATAATCCACTGTACATTCAAGCGAGCACTTATGCAAAGGGTTAGGACTTGCATGCATGCATGGTTATAGAGCTTTCAATATCATCTCATCTATATTGTGAAAAGTATCGAATTTAAATCAAGTGAGGTAATGTTAAAACTTTACAATGCACTAGTAAGACCTCATCTAGAATACTGTGTTCCATTCTGGTCACCTCGCTACAAAAAGGATATTGCTGCTCTAGAAAGAGTGCAAAGAAGAGCAACCAGAATTATATCTGGTTTAAAATGTATGTGATATGCAGACAGGCTAAAAGAATCGAATCTATTCAGTCTTGAACAAAGAAGACGATCTGATTCAAGCATTCAAAATTCTAAAAGTGTCGACCCAAGGGACTTTTTCAACCTGAAAAAAGAAACAAGGACCAGGGGTCACAAATGGAGATTAGATAAAGGGGGCATTCAGAACAGAACATAGGAGGCAATTTTTTACACAGAGAATTGTGAGGATCTGGAACCAACTCCCCAGTAATGTTGTTGAAGCTGACACCCTGGGATCCTTCAAGAAGCTGCTTGATGAGATTCTGGGACCAATAAGCTACTAACAACCAAACGAGCAAGATGGGCTGAACGGCCTCCTCTCGTTTGTAAACTTTCTTATGTTCTTATGCATACTTGCCAACATTTGGAAACTGTTCAGTGGGACTGAATGGCAGTTTTCAAGTCTGATAGTGCCTTTCTTTCAGGTTAGAGTTCAGTTCAAGATTCGGTGTAACCTGGCCCTGACCTCAGTCTACCTTCAGATCTGTGCGTTATGTAAATGAGAAGGAGACAGGAACTGAAGTAATCAGGCCCTTGGCAAATCAAATCCATCCCACTGCATGAATGATAATAAAGTGACTCTTGTAAAGTGAGACTTGTTCATGGAGCCAGGATAAGTGCCATCAGTTCAGTTCAGCAGGGGCCTGATTGCTCATTTCATTAATATAGCTAAACAAGGAGAGTTCATCAAAACAATAAGAACATCTACAAATGAGAGGAGGCTATGCTGCCCATCAGTGCTCGCCCGGTTCCAAGTAGCTGATAGATCTCAGGACTTTGTCAAGACAGGTCTCAAATGCACTCAGTAATCTGGCATCAACTGCATGACTAGGGAACCCATTCCATACCCTCACCACTTTCTGTGTGAAGAACTGTCTCCTACCTTCTGTCATAAATCCATCACCATTTAATTTCCAACTGTAACCCTGCAACCCCCCCCCCCCGTCTCCTCTCACTGTAGGATACACTGTCCAGGGGAGTTCTTGATGTCGTCTCCAGGGGGCGATGTGGTCTTGAGTTTCTCTGCGCTGGGGAACTGAGTCATGAGCTGCAGCTCAAAGTCCTCCCTCCTCTCGTACTCCTTCCCGCGGTGGATGAAGATCATGTTCTGTGGAGGGAGACAGAAACACACAAAACAAACCTTGAGATCTCCCCTTATAAAAGTTTACCACAGTATTTTTCCCATGCTTTTTCCTGTGGTTATGCTATGCATTTACCTTTTATTTAGCTTTTATAAAGATCATCCCAGCAGCTGGTGAGTAAAGACGTGTATAGCACACCCACATGCCTTTTAGTGTTGTCCCCTGCAATCTAATATAAATAATACTGGAGCAGTTTACCTCCCCCTTGTGTTAATCTGTATAATCTAATGGCGATATGCAAATGCAGAGCTGCTAGTGATTATGGGTAATGATTTCTGAGGCAGAAATCAGACTCTTGGCCTCCTTGCTAGGACTGTGTGTATTGCTACCCCCCTGATGGTGCACTGGGCTGCGAGTTGCTATTCACCCCTATCTAAGTAGTGCTGTTCTGAGGTCTGGTAATGGTTGTTAAAGCACACTATTAACTAGCTTAACTCCGGGTACCAATTTTCATTTCAATAAAGGTTGTGGAAAATGAGCTTTGCCTCTGTGTGAGCCACTCCATCCTTTTGATTCTCTACAATATATTTAATGAAGTAACTGCGTGGGCTGGAACCTTTGCACCCAGCAGACAGAATGAAGTTAACAGCCATGACCTAGTGCCTCCCAGGTCAAGGGAATGGAAAGAGACTGCCAGGCTGCTCTGATGGAAACAGGAGCACATCGAGGGGCTTATGGAAAGAGACTGCCAGGCTGCTCTGATGGAAACAGGAGCACATCGAGGGGCTTATGGAAAGAGACTGCCAGGCTGCTCTGATGGAAACAGGAGCACATCGAGGGGCTTGCTGGAGAAGCACTGATGGAAATGCAGCGTCACTGAGACAGGATCAGTAAAGATGAAAGGGGGCTCCATGTGTGGAAACCATACAGATCTATCCTTTCTCCTGCATGTGCTGTGATTGGACCCCAGCCTGACTGAGCCCAGGAGACACCAGCAAATCCACCCTATTGATGACCCCCAAGCTCCACATGCAGGCGCTGCTTCCAGCATGCAGGCGCTGCTTACAGCACGCAGGCGTTGCTTACAGCATGCAGGTGCTGCTTCCAGCATGCAGGCGCTGCTTCCAGCATGCAGGCGCTACTTACAGCACGCAGGCGCTACTTACAGCATGCAGGCGCTGCTTGTCCTTTCTCTTGGGTTTTCTGTTAGCTGCTGCTTGCAGGGTTTCTATCAAGCCTTTAGGGCTTTGAGGTGTTTCATGGAAGGCGATCTGTAAATCCCTTTCGTATTGTATTTGTGCTGGCTGGTTTTCTAGTGTTTGTTTCATTTTAATGGGGTTTGCTAAGCCTTACAGCATTTCCCTACAAATCAAACAGATTAAAATAGCTTGAGGTATAGATGCCCATGTAAATATACATATATACACGGCCTGTCCACATTTTTTAGAACCTGCAACTAATATCAGGTTGAGCCACCGTTCACAGATCACAGCCAGCAAAAGAAGGCAAAGGATCATGTTTGTTCAAGTTCATCCCATATAAACTCAATGGGATTGTGGTGTCCATGGGAGATGACTAGGGCTGTATTGTTTTCATGGTAAAAAATGGCTTGATATTTCATGATTTTACCATCAAACATAATATTTATTAAAAGCAGAAAACATTGTGTTGTCACATTCAAAATGTGATTATTTTCTCTAGAGTTATTATACAACAAAGTTTGTATAATAACTCCTAACTTTTCCTAAATATTTAAATGCTTAACCGAAAAACAGCTACATTGTAGAATATTTCATTTTTGAATTCCTCCTTTATAGAGATTCTATCTGGACAGAGCAAGCTTCAGCAGAAATATTTCCGATCTTTGATGCAGCTGCTGGCTTTTTTGTTGAAAACATTTTAAAGAAATCATGCAGCTCTATGCAGTGTGTTCCATCATTTACCAGAATCAAACCAAAAAGGCTGCCAGGTTCTAAATGCAACAGCTGATGTTGTCAATAAGGAAAACTTTTACTGTATTTATTTGTACGTGATACAAAACATGTATATTTACACTATTCTTTCATAAACGGGAACTACATATTACATGACAATTTCATGGAAATCGTGAAAAAAAAAAAACTGCCTTAAAGATGATTCTCTGCCATGCTCCTCAAACCATTTGTGCCCAATTCGGGCACAGATGAGGGTACACCAGAAGCTGCCTCACACCAGGGCAATGTCCTATCAAACGGGTAGACTGAGCCCTTTTTCCTGAAATTCTGTGACAGCGTTTATTAATTTTTTCTGTTTCCATGAGAGCACTGATCAGGTGGCTCTGGCTTGCAGCAGTGGACCGGGCCTGGTGCTGTTCCAGCTTCGGAGAAACCCGGCCCCTGCTCCACACACGTCAGTGATAAATCTAACTGGATCGGGTGTGTGCTGCATTCCTTGAGTATCCTTTAAGCTCCCTGTCTGTCTCTGCAGAAAGGCGGGCTTTTGACAGCACCGCTACACATAATCGATTTTCATTGTTTGCAAAGGTTCAGGTATCTATTACTTTTGATTGTGCACATCTAAATGTTAATCTGCAGCAGGGGAAGGGGGGGTTTGCTTACGGACAAGTTGGCTGTCTTTAATCACCCTGCCGTGGAGCAGGAGCACCATGTCCTGAGACACAAAATCAGTTCTTAAAACACAAGAGCAGCCCAGCCAGTTACACGATCTGACTGGAATTCCCAATGCCTTACAGGTTCCACAGTTCAATCAGTGGAAACACAGAACAGGGTTAGTATTATAGCCACTCGCTGCCATAGCTCCTCCACTGCAAGAGAGGAGACAGACAGCCCTACGACTGTTTGAACTGAGACAAGTTTGGGATACAAGAGAGAGAGAACGTGCTGTGGCTCAGTGGCCCTGCTAGAAACATTGAAATAACGAGCGTTCGTCTCAAGTGACACGTGGCACTTTGTCATACTGTATGCCACATACTGCAAATGAGATGCGGCATCTCAGTCGTGGATAAATATCTGAATGAATATGAAGCGTGGCAGCTGGAGGAAGCTGATGAGGAGGAGCAGCGAGACTGAAGGGCCTCCACAGGGGTCATAAAGAGCTCTGCAGGGAACCCCACTACAGTAACGGCTGCTGAAGAGCTTATTCATAGAGATAACATCGAAACAGCAGGCACAGCGTTTTCACAGGGGCGCACAGAGGCTCTTCACAGACAGCAGCCTTCAAATTGCTTTGTTTTTTTTCCAGCATTGCAGAGTTGCCTAGTCATTGCAAAGTAGCATAGCAATGTGTAGTTAAGCATGTTAAAAACGTGGTGAAACTGTGGCTGCATTAACCACAGACAGGCATTGCAAATCATCATGAAGAAATACTGCGAGGTATTTGAGTAGGATGCAGTAGAGACGATTCCTCTAGCGTTGGGATTGAAATTGCTCTGCCTTGACTCACAGCATTTTTTAAGTATGTTTGTTGACAACAAATACCTATGTGGCTTCTGATTCAGTACAAACGTAAATAAAGGAGCCACATTTTTTAAATATGAGATTGTTTTACACTTTTTTTTAGAAAACGGTATAATATTTGTTTATTTTCAGAACCTTGCAGAACCTGCCTCCTAACACCCAACCCTATGGACCATGATCGTGCCTGTATGTGACTGTAGGTACGTGCATTCCCTTCCATATTATCCTCCGGAGGGGAGGAATACCTGGGGAAGAGGATAGATCCATATTATCCTCCGGAGGGGAGGAAATCCCCGGGGAAGAGGATAGATCCATATTATCCTCCGGAGGGGAGGAAATCCCCGGGGAAGAGGATAGATTCATATTATCCTCCGGAGGGGAGGAAATCCCCAGGGAAGAGGATAGATCCATATTATCCTCCGGAGGGGAGGAAATCCCCGGGGAAGAGGATAGATCCATATTATCCTCTGGAGGGGAGGAAATCCCCGGGGAAGAGGATAGATCCAT
This sequence comes from Acipenser ruthenus, assembly GCF_902713425.1. Taxonomy (NCBI): domain Eukaryota; kingdom Metazoa; phylum Chordata; class Actinopteri; order Acipenseriformes; family Acipenseridae; genus Acipenser; species Acipenser ruthenus. The sequence goes on along the minus strand of NC_081190.1, from coordinate 627,776 downwards.
ATTATCCTCCGGAGGGGAGGAAAGCCCTGGGGAAGAGGATAGATCGGAGGAAGTTGTACACTTAACATTTTTCCATATTTCTGGAAACCCACCTATCCCTTTTTGATGAAACTTGGTATTACCATTATTTATCAAAGGACATGGAGAATATCACATCCTGTGGATACATGGGGGAGTCTGTACATACATCCATCCCTGGGCCGGATGAACCTCTACACAAATTATGCTATAGCGTAGGGCCCACAGCAGAACTGGGGCCCACGCGAGGTCGACGTTTTTGGGACATTTTACACAAACTGCATGTGGGCGGCCGGGCCCAAGCACACAGGAAGAGGGGCGCAAGAAAACTGGCTTTCGGTTCATTTTTTCGGTTCATAATTATTTGTATTACATACAAAAAAAATCACTTTAACTAAACTGTACAGCTCTGTTGTGTGCCTGCGTGTAACACACGCCATGCACATAGTGCTGTGCAGTGATTATGTCATGTGACTATATGCAATCTAGGCAGGAAATTAAAATACTACACACTGTAAACAAGACAATGCATGTCTCAAAATGTGTCTGCAGCAAATCATGTGAAGCAGAATCCAGCAGGAGTTTACACAGCGATGAAGGGAAGCTCTTCTGTAAGTCCTGTACGTTACTGTAGATCACTAGCGAGAATCAGCTGTTGACAGGCATTTAGATTCAAGTATTCACCGAAAGAGAAATCCAGAGCAGTACTGCGACTGCTTTACTTGCAAAGAAACAAAAAACGGTGACTTTCATGTTCCAAAATTCCACTGAAAACCGTGAAGCACGAAACACATTACATTTTGACTGGACAGAGGTGTTTGTTTGCGCAAATATCTCTCTTGAAAAATTGGACAACCAAAAAGTTACATAAATTCTTCAGACTGAGTGTAGCAAATAGTGGAGCGATTCCTTCATCAGCCCAGCTGAGACGTGAATACTTAAGTTGCCTAGTATCACAAGAAGGAGATTATGGAATTGGTAAAACAGTCTGGTTGCTTGTCAGTGGTCACACTGACGAGTTGACTGATGCACAAGATCAGTATGGGCTACACATTGTATTTGTTTTACAAGGCCTAAATGGTGAACATGCATCTGACGTAGAACTGAAAGCTGTCCACACTTTATCTACAGGCTGTTAATTACAACACCGTTTCATAAGCTATTGTGCATTCGGCCCCCAAAATACGGGTTAGCGTAGGGCCCCCTCGTCCTTTAATCTGCCCTGATCCGTCCGTCTGTACGTCACACTGACATGTTTGCATATATCTGGACAACCGCTTATCCAACTGGAATGAAACTTGGTGCTAACGTTATTTAGAATAAGCTATCAGATTATCTGGATATGGAGGGGCCTGTCTGCCCGTGCTTTCATCTGTCTGTATGTCAAACTTTGGATATTTATGGATATGTGTTAATAATGCATGCAATTCCAGTTTCTAGTCACTTAGCGCCCTCTAATATGCAAAACACACAACAGCTGGTTAAACAGATTGTCCCGCCACTGCCATGGAAATTATGACGGGGCATTCTCCAGCACTGGGGTAGAAGGTTTTAATTGCCATTGTAAATGCACAGTAAAAACATATTACTGTACAAGCATGTGAAACTACACGATGTGCAGACAGACCTGGGGCAAGCTAGCTAGCAAGCAAACTATATTATTTTCAGAAAACGATATCCACTCAGCCTAAGTCTGTGTGATTAAAGGATAAAGGTGTTATTATTTTTTATGGAAGTGAATGGGATTTAGCAGACTGCTTTCTGAAGCTGCAGCTCTGTCTCTCACCTGGACACACGGGCATGTAATGCAATGTAATGAAGAGCCCTGACACTCTAATCAGTAATCTGTTCACCCTGTTTCTTTTACTGTTTGTAGGAATGTTGGTTTCCTTATTTTATTAAAGTTACCCACAGTAAATTTGCACAGTAATTACGCACTTTCCCGCCATGTTTATACAATGCATTAGCATAGTTTAACAGGGTTTGCCATGTTTATTAATATGCTTTACTGCACCTCTCTGGGCTTTAGAATGCTTGCCTGTGCTTTACCATGCTTTCACTCTGCTTTATTACATTGTGCTATGCTCTTACTATGGGAAACTTATTGTAAAGGGTTGTAAAAAGAACAGCGGGTGTGTTTTTATTTTATTTTTTACAATTGTCATTACTGCAGGGAAAACGTGATGCATTTTACAAGTACAGTACTGCAATTTCATTACATTTTGATTGAAACAATAATAAAAAAAAAACTTTTAAAGCACAGGGACTTGCAGACCTTCAAACCTCATAAAACTTGGATGAACAAACAAAATGACGTCAGAACGTCACTAAAAAAGAAGGATGCAAGCGAGAGATGGAGTGTACAGTAATGAATCCCTGCAGGGGGCTCACAGGGGAGCTGGCTTGGTTTTAATGAAGACCTAGCACAGCTTACAGCCTGCTTTTTACTTTGTTCACCTGCACCAGCCCCCTATGGGAGATTATTGCTTTAAATACTGCTGGGCTTGCAAAAACAGCAGCAGCCGTGCGCTTCGATGTGTGCCTTTGATAATACCCTTAAGAAAGCTGTTCACAGTAATTGTGCAAGCCATTCAAGTGCTTTGAAAATCTGCTTTGTGCTTTACCACAATTATTAAACACTCAATAGCGCTAAACGTAGAAATACTAAAAGAAAATGAATAGAGTCATTGACAAACATTTCAACTTGAAGTCTTTTGCATTGTCTATGATTTACTAAGCTTCTACTCTGGGATTACAGCAGTAACTGTCTTCTATAATGATAACAGGAGCTTTAGTGTCATGATTTACAAACTTCATTGAGTACATGGAGCCATGTACAGTGCAGAAGCAGGTGGCTTTACTCATGGAAAAGCCTCTGTGAGAAAGCAGTTTGCAGGGAGAGTTCCCCGCACAGCCCTGTCTCGGTGTTTCTGGTTCAGAACCAGACCTGGACTCCAGTAGGTTGTTCATTGATAATGGATGGCAACCCGGGCTTTTCGTTCTTTAAAAAAGTGTGTTTGAATTCTGGTTTGATTTTTTAACCATCCCAGAGAGACGGTTAACTTTCTCTTTTTGCTTGGCTGCAAATATCTGCTGCTAAGTGTTGACTGAAATACGTTTTACCCAGTAATGTACATTCATGTTTCACAGGTTCTACAAGGATGAGCAAACCTGGTCCCAGCGCACCATTCCCCACCAGCACAATGTCCCAAAAAGGTCTAGAAATGAACAAAATACCAAATAATAAGCTGAATGCAACTGACTCAGCTTCAGCTTTACACTCTATCAGCTTGATCACAAACCTTACTTGCTATTCATTGGATAAGACTGATTGGGTCAGCATTGATGTCTCTATTCATTGGGTAAGACTGATTGGGTCAGCATTGATGTCTCTATTCAGCGGGTGAGACTGATTGGGTCAGCATTGATGTCTCTATTCATTGGGTAAGACTGATTGGGTCAGCATTGATGTCTCTATTCATTGGATAAGACTGATTGGGTCAGCATTGATGTCTCTATTCAGCGGGTAAGACTGATTGGGTCAGCATTGATGTCTATTCATTGGGTAAGACTCATTGGGTCAGCATTGATGTCTCTATTCATTGGGTAAGACTGATTGGGTCAGCATTGATGTCTCTATTCATTGGATAAGACTGATTGGGTCAGCATTGATGTCTCTATTCAGCGGGTAAGACTGATTGGGTCAGCATTGATGTCTCTATTCATTGGTTAAGACTGATTGGGTCAGCATTGATGTCTCTATTCATTGGGTGAGACTGATTGGGTCAGCATTGATGTCTCTATTCATTGGGTAAGACTGATTGGGTCAGCATTGATGTCTCTATTCAGCGGATAAGACTGATTGGGTCAGCATTGATGTCTCTATTCATTGGGTGAGACTGATTGTGTCAGCATTGATGTCTCTATTCATTGGGTAAGACTGATTGGGTCAGCAGTGATGTCTCTATTCATTGGGTAAGACTGATTGGGTCAGCATTGATGTCTCTATTCAGCGGGTAAGACTGATTGGGTCAGCATTGATGTCTCTATTCATTGGGTAAGACTGATTGGGTCAGCATTGATGTCTCTATTCATTGGGTAAGACTGATTGGGTCAGCATTGATGTCTCTATTCATTGGGTAAGACTGATTGGGTCAGCATTGATGTCTCTATTCATTGGGTAAGACTGATTGGGTCAGCATTGATGTCTCTATTCAGCGGGTAAGACTGATTGGGTCAGCATTGATGTCTCTATTCAGCGGGTGAGACTGATTGGGTCAGCATTGATGTCTCTATTCATTGGATAAGACTGATTGGGTCAGCATTGATGTCTCTATTCATTGGATAAGACTGATTGGGTCAGCATTGATGTCTCTATTCAGCGGGTGAGACTGATTGGGTCAGCATTGATGTCTCTATTCATTGGGTGAGACTGATTGGGTCAGCATTGATGTCTCTATTCAGCGGGTAAGACTGATTGGATCAGCATTGATGTCTCTATTCATTGGGTAAGACTGATTGGGTCAGCATTGATGTCTATTCATTGGGTAAGACTGATTGGGTCAGCATTGATATCTCTATTCATTGGGTAAGACTGATTGGGTCAGCATTGATGTCTCTATTCATTGGGTAAGACTGATTGGGTCAGCATTGATGTCTCTATTCAGCGGGTAAGACTGATTGGGTCAGCATTGATGTCTCTATTCATTGGGTAAGACTGATTGGGTCAGCATTGATGTCTCTATTCATTGGGTAAGACTGATTGGGTCAGCATTGATATCTCTATTCATTGGGTAAGACTGATTGGGTCAGCATTGATGTCTCTATTCAGCGGGTAAGACTGATTGGGTCAGCATTGATGTCTCTATTCATTGGGTAAGACTGATTGGGTTAGCATTGATGTCTCTATTCATTGGATAAGACTGATTGGGTCAGCATTGATGTCCATTCATTGGGTAAGACTGATTGGGTCAGCATTGATATCTCTATTCATTGGGTAAGACTGATTGGGTCAGCATTGATGTCTCTATTCAGCGGGTAAGACTGATTGGGTCAGCATTGATATCTCTATTCATTGGGTAAGACTGATTGGGTCAGCATTGATGTCTCTATTCAGCGGGTAAGACTGATTGGGTCAGCATTGATGTCTCTATTCATTGGGTAAGACTGATTGGGTCAGCATTGATGTCTCTATTCATTGGATAAGACTGATTGGGTCAGCATTGATGTCTCTATTCATTGGGTAAGAATGATTGGGTCAGCATTGATGTCTCTATTCATTGGGTAAGACTGATTGGGTCAGCATTGATGTCTCTATTCATTGGGTAAGACTGATTGTGTCAGCAGTGATGTCTCTATTCAGCGGGTAAGACTGATTGGGTCAGCATTGATGTCTCTATTCATTGGATAAGACTGATTGGGTCAGCATTGATGTCTCTATTCAGCGGGTGAGACTGATTGGGTCAGCATTGATGTCTCTATTCATTGGGTAAGACTGATTGGGTCAGCATTGATGTCTCTGACAGAGTCCAGTGGAATCTCAGTCTTCTTCTGCTCGAGGTTCGTTGTCTTTGCCTTGGCCAGCGTATACTAAAGCACTGCCTTTGGTTCTCTAGCAGACTGTGCTGGCTCTATCACCGCCATCAGTTTCCCATGTATACCATTTCTGCCTAAATAGTGCTTGTTGAATCATTAGCATGCTGAAATTCTTAATGATCCCTTATATATATTTCTATTAAAGCTTTAAGGTTTAGGCTTTCTGGACACTGACATCCAAACCCACCTCCAAATGGGGCACGATGGTCAGGTCATATGCGTGCAAAAATGGCCTCGAGCTGTCCTTGTTCCTGAGGTTTGAACCTTCCAGTATCCCTTCGGATTACATGAATCTGTAAGATATTTAAACTGTGGTAGCCTGGGGGAATAGGGAGGGGAATGGAGACTTGAGAGCATCTGAAAATAAGCCATGTTGGAGGAATGCAGACAGGTGATTTATTGACCTGTGTTGGGATTATACTGTAACAGCCCTTGGCTTGACATCAGGACAGCAACCCCTGCAGCACAAGCCACCCAGCCACATGATGGTGTTACTCTCACACATTTCAATTTACTGGGACACATACACTGTTTGGTCACTTCATGAGGACCTGTACCAATACAGCAAGTCCATATGTTGCATGTCTAGTGAGCAGGAGCCACTAGACATACAGGGCTATTGTGTAAGGTAAAAGAGCATTTCCTGATGTAGCTTATCACTGTGCCATCTGCCATCGTCCAGCCTCGGCGTGCCGATAGCAGGAGGAGAGAGGGTGGGGTGCTGGCTCCAGGACAGGAGCCTGAAAGCCAGCATGGAGCACGGAGGATGGCGTGAAAGTCATTTCTCTGCAGTGGAGGGTCTCCCTGCATGTGAATTAATCTCCCAGTTTAGACAGAACTGTACAGACGAGCTTGCTTTCTGATGATTCAGACGAAAAAGCGGATTTAGCCTCTCGATTTAAACTGGAGTACGAGGAGACAATGGATTTCACACATTATTTCAAAGTATCAAAATGTATATACCATATTTAATAAGGGGGGGGGGGGTCTTGAATAATTACTGCTAAAAAGGTTACGCTTTGAAAATGAGAGAGAGAGAGAGAGAGAGAGAGAGAGAGAGAGAACATTGCCTTTGAAAGCTTTGAAAGTGAAATTTGAACTTGAGTTGTTTATAAGGAGGCTGTGTGGTCCAGTGGTTAAAGTAAAGGGCTTGTAACCAGGAGGTCCCCGGTTCAAATCCCACCTCAGCTACTGACTCATTGTGTGACCCTGAGCAAGTCACTTAACCTCCTTGTGCTCTGTCTTTCGGGTGAGATGTAATTGTAAGTGACTCTGCAGCTGATGCATAGCTCACACACCCTAGTCTCTGTAAGTCGCCTTGGATAAAAGCGTCTGCTAAATAAACAAATAATAATATAATAGGTTTTGAAAAAACTGTCATCCAATTAAGTTCTAAAACAAATTAGATATCTTGAAATAGGCTGTTTATCTCTATGTTTAAAACCTACAGTAGATACAGTCTGGGTTATTGTGCATTCTATGTGAAATACACATCAGAAAGAAAGACAGACAGACATGTGGTATACTGTACTGTAGTTAAGCATCACAGAAGTTTAGTAAATAACAGTAGAATGCCAGCACGGGTGCAGTTTAATAAAGCACACAGTGACACTTGGGGACAGACAGCAAGCCTACCCGGAGGAAGGTGGGGAACCCCTGGCCATAGTACCCCACTGCGAAGTAGTCTGGCTTGGGCCGGAGCACAGTCATGATGTTCTGGAAGAACTTGGCCTGTATTTGCTAGAGAGAGAGAGAGAGAGAGAGAGAGAGAGAGAGAGAGAGAGATGTGGATTTGAACGAGAGACAGGATAAAACAAAATCCTTCTGCTAATATTTTCATAGTAGGTACCTAACACTTTTTTCTTGTGTTGAACTTGCAATATTACAGACAGTCCATCTATAACTGTAAACCCTCAGTCATAACCTCTGAGGTCCGTATTAACAGAACACTGACCTTCGAGTTTAGCATACGCTTTGTGTAGTGCATAGAGAAGTAGTATCTATTGAAATGATTTATGCTTAAGTTAGCATTGGTATTCAGAAAGGTCACTTGACTCCCATTCAATTTAGTGTACACTAAAGAGGTTGCACTGCTGTAGAATGAAAAGCAACTTACCATGATAAGCAATTGAATGTGTTATTAAAGCAGTCAGCATGTTTGTTTGGTGATCTCAATGATTAAAGCATGGAGTTTTGTTTTTAACCGGTCTTTTTGTTATTATCAAATCAAATATTTTAGAGAAAGCAAATGATAAGATTCTCCGTGCTGCCTGAAAATGAAGCCTGTTTGAAGCCCTGACTCTGCTGTGTGAACCGTGTGGATCTGTGTGACCCCTGGGTGTGCTGGGGATAGAAGAGCTTTGAGGTGCCAATTACACTCCCAGCAGCTGTCTCCTCTCAATCATCACCAGAGGCTGCTAGGCTCAGGTGAACTCCTTTATACCAAAGAAATAAAATCATCTCTGCTGCCTCCTGTCTCGCAGGTGTACCCGTGATGCGAGCAGCGCCAGAGTCTATTCTGTTTGTCTGTAAAGAAACGGCTTAAAGGATACCACTGTCCACCCTGCTGCTTTCCCTTCACTACCCCTCCCTCCAACCCATCTCCAGCTGCACCCTCTTGACTCAAATTGGCACTGAGCATCTAATGGTTAAACCGCTCACCCTCTGCCCATCTATACCCCCCTCCTCTCTCTCTCCCCTTCCTACCCTCTCTATCTCCCTATCTCTTCCTCTGTCCCTCCCTCCCTCCCTCCCTCCCATCTCCCTCCCCCACTCCCCTCCTTTCTCCCTCCCCCTCTCCTCCATCCCTCTCCCTCTCCCTCCTTCCCTCTACTCTAGTTCTCCCTTGCTCTCTCTCGACTAAGTTGGAATTTCAGCATCTCGTAGTTGAATACCTCACTCTCCCCACATCCTCGCCCTCTCTCTCCCTCTTCCTCCACTCCAGTTCCCCCTTGCTCTCTCTTGACTAAGCTGGCGCTCAGCATCTTGTAGTCAAGTACCTCACTCCCCCACCTCCTTTCCCTCCTCTCTCCCTTTCATCTCTTCTACCTTCCTCTCCTCTCCATCACCCCATCTCCTCTCCCTCCCTGTCCTCTCCTCTACCCTCCTCTCCCTCACTCCCTTTCCTCGACTCACTAGGCTGGCGCTCAGCATCTCGTAGTGGAGTACCTCACTCCCCCACCTCCTCTCCCTCCCTGTCCTCTCCTCTACCCTCCTCTCTCTCCCTGTCCTCTCCTCTACCCTCCTCTCATCTCCCTCACCTCCTCTCCCTCCCTCCCTGTCCTCTCCTCTACCATCCTCTCCTCTCCCTCACTCCCCCACCTCCTCTCCCTCCCTGTCCTCTCCTCTCCCCCTCCTCTCCTCTCCCTCACTCCCCTTCCTCTCGTCCCTCGACTCACCAGGTTGGCGCTCAGCATCTCATAGTCGAACAGCTCGCTCCCCCACCTCCTCTCCCTCCCTGTCCTCTCCTCTCCCTCACCTCCTCTCCCTCCCTCCCTGTCCTCTCCTCTACCATCCTCTCCTCTCCCTCACTCCCCCACCTCCTCTCCCTCCCTGTCCTCTCCTTTACCCTCCTCTCCTCTCCCTCACTCCCCTTCCTCTCGTCCCTCGACTCACCAGGTTGGCGCTCAGCATCTCGTAGTCGAACAGCTCGCTCTCGTACTGCTGAGCCAGCTCCTTGCACAGCACGATTGCCTCCTCCCACATCTGACACATGAAGACACATTCAAATCAACACAGAACACTTTCCTGACAGGGTCCAGAATAAACACAAAATACAGTGAATAGACTTTCACATGCTGTTTACACAGCACTTTACATACTTTAGAAAGAGTGTTGGCTGTCTGTCTGTCTGCAAGCACTTTATAAAGTTTAAATCAATTGACAGGAACAGATCCTCTAATACTTTGCTATTGGAAATGTTAGTTTTTTTTTTCCCCATGAAGAATACAAAAAGTACAGTAAGGTCAATTGAAATAATAATGCATTGTAGCCTGTTTGCAGAAATCCCTTTCAAGGAATGTGATCCACCCTTGCCAGCTTGTGGTAGCTTTGTTCAACAGCACAGAATCCACATGCAGTTTGGGTGTAATGCAACAAGGATCTGCACAATGCAATCGGCATCTTGAAGTGTTAATGCTTAAAAAAGACAACTGCAACTAGAACACTGGAGTTCAATCAACTTTCAGCATTGTGCTGCAGCTGCAAGACAGCCTGTCTGTGAACTGTACTGGAAGTGATCACTTCACTGAAATTAAACTACACATGTCAAAACAATGGCACAGAATGCTGTAGTTACTGTGTAGTGACTCGGGGAGGCAAAGAACAGGGGTGGATCCAAACGAATTCGAATGACTGGCAATTACATCTAATTGTTTACCTAAATATTTATTCTAAGTTAGTTGCAGTTGGCCTGCTTGTTGGCACTGCATTATTTTCCTGCCAGTCCGTGCTCCGTCTTATAGAATTGCCGATACAATTTCAGAGGGGCTGCCGCGTGGGACCATACTGTTAAAACAAACACCTTTTTACAGCAATCGAGGACCTTTTATTTTATTCCACCAGGAAATGTACCCCATTGGCTGCTAAGAGGTTGTCGTGGTTACAGTGGAGCGGTGTACACAGTATTTGTGTTCACTGACCAGCACCCTTAAATAAAGTTTAAAATGACAAAGGATGGATGCCAATGCCAGGTCTTGTAAGACCATGGACAACACATATTAGTACTGCTCCAATGTACCAAAAAACATAGTCTTTGTTTTGCTATACCATTTTTGCATTTAATATTTAAGTTACAGTATAGTACTTTTTGTTTTATTTCATATGCTGGCTATTTGCTGTAGAATGAATGTAATCAGGAAACACACATTTTAAGTACTGTAATGTGCACTCTGAACAGTCTATTCATTCCTCTTCGACAGACTGACATTACAAAATAAATGAACAATGACTGAACAGTCTATTCATTCCTCGTGGACAGACTATGACATTACAAAATAAATGAGCAACCACTGAACAGGCTTTTCATTCCTCTTCGACAGACTATGACATTACAAAATAAATGAACAACGACTGAACAGTCTTTTCATTCCTCTTCGACAGACTATGACATTACAAAATAAATGAACAACGACTGAACACTCTTTTCATTCCTCTTCGACAGACTATGACATTACAAAATAAATGAGCAACCACTGAACAGGCTTTTCATTCCTCTTCGACAGACTATGACATTACAAAATAAATGAACAACGACTGAACAGGCTTTTCATTCCTCGTGGACAGACTACGACATTACAAAATAAATGAACAACGACTGAACAGTCTTTTCATTCCTCTTCGACAGACTACGACATTACAAAATAAATGAACAACGACTGAACAGTCTTTTCATTCCTCTTCGACAGACTATGACATTACAAAATAAATGAGCAACCACTGAACAGGCTTTTCATTCCTCTTCGACAGACTATGACATTACAAAATAAATGAACAACGACTGAACAGTCTTTTCATTCCTCTTCGACAGACTATGACATTACAAAATAAATGAGCAACGACTGAACAGTCTATTCATTCCTCGTCGACAGACTATGACATTACAATCTGACAGAGAGAAACAGCAAGGCCATACGCTTCCACTTAACCAGAGTCTCCTGCATTGTACTTGCGGGTGGAGAATGTCTTTATAACATTTCCCCACAGTAAAAGCACAGCAAAGTGTAATAAAGCACAGTGAAAGCATGGTAAAGAATAGGTAAGGATTGTAAAGACTAGTGAGGTATGGTAAAGCATATTACTATAAATGGTAGACCAGGGTAAACAACGGTAAATGCATAATTTAACCATGGGACAAGTATGGGAAAGATCCAGCAGTAAACTTTTCTAAAGGTGAGTCATTCACATTATGATACCAGGTGGAGCACAAGCCCCTCTGTGGCCTGTGAAGGACTCGGGGCTGCGGTACGAAGGCTGAGCAATGCCACTTGATATTCTGTGTGGAGAGCTCCATTAGCACGGACGATCACAGGGCTGAGCAGGGTCATCCCACTGGGCTCTGATGCTATTTGCATTTTAAACTCAAATTAACCTCCTGGCCCCAGGGGGTGTGGGGGGTCAGTCGAGGAGAGCAGAGGAGAGCACTGATTGGACACAGCAGTACCAGAGCTGGAAATAATGATCCTGAACGGAGGTCAGTCTGCTTTTGAGAACTGGCCCAGATTAAGAGATTGCATTTATTATTAGCCATTGTTAATGTGTATCATCTTGTGAAAGACAGATGGAGCATGGAAAGGAACTTGAAATGCGTCTGCCTGTGTTTTAACAGGAGTCGTTGTGGTTGTAGTTGGGCTGTGCAGTTTTATAACATTGTTTTTCCCAAATTTAAATATTCTTCAGGTGAGAGTGAGTCAATGTCAGCAGGCAGTGTAATGAACTGTTACTAATTGGTTACTGCACCTTTAAGTAGCACATGTAGTTCTTTAGCACCACTCACTGGGTTAGTGACTCGCTCTCAGTTGTCAGACGCTGCAGAGCCGTGTAGACGTGCCTCAGAAGTATCCGTAGTAAACGCGGGCTAACCAGCATGACTTGTGTGTTATAGAATGAAACTGGATCTTGGCTCTGTGTGGTCTGAAGCAGTTGACTGCTGAACCCTGTGTCTGGACTCTCTATACTGGCTTCTGGTCTGGATTAACCTCAAACCAGCTTGCCCATCGTTACCCCAGGTATAGCAGTGTGCGTGCCCCTGCCCTGCTCTGCTCAGTGGTCGGTGCGGGTGTACAGTACCTTGCCCTTGTCGAAGTAGTCGATGATCTTGCTGTAGAGGCTCTCCTTCACCTGTCGCTGGGTGTGCATGCTCTCGAAGCCCTGTGTCTGGGCAGAGAAGGGCTCGTCCGACCACTGCCAGCGAGAAACACACAGAACAAGGCAGTTAAAGGGTTTTGTTAAAGTCAACAAAAGAATCCTTAAAAAATCCTTAAGTTTTACTTTAAAGAATCCTTAAGTCTTACCTGTTTTGCACTACATGGGTCTGAAATGCACAGTTTGGAAAGAGGCAAATGTTACAGCACACATGTACTTTCAATTTAAAACATGATAGCTCGTGGTAAATATGATGAAAGGATTTGAAAAGCGGAATCTTGAAACCTATATAACCAACGCAAGTGCTAAACATGTAGGATTTATTGAATTATTGTGTAAGCCTCAATCACGTTAAGAAGGTTAGCCGTGAGCTTTGCACTTTGTTTCTAGTCTCATCTGTGGGTTAACATTTGGAGAAAAAATTCAGATTCATTACAGGACTATAGAAAGCGACGTTGTTTGTGTCAAGCGGTGTACTTGGCTGAGCCCCCAGCTCTATGCTAAACTCTCTTGAGATAGTGCAATTCCAAATTCTCTGATCATTTAAACTGTTCAGATAAGCGCTGCATCTGGTAACAGCTATCTCAGAAATCACCTCAGATCCCTAATTAGAAACAGATCTGTCTCCCTGGAGGCTCTCAAGATGCTTCCTTTAAAGCAATGCTTCCCAGCCTGTGGTCTGTCAGGAAACTCCATGTGGTCTGCAAACAACTCCCAACATTTGGTTAAGCAGTTCTTGCATAAATCCATTTCTACACAATCACATGTTGTACTACCACAATATTTATATCACTAAGCAGCACAACAAACAGATTAAACCACATTATATACAATAAGATATGTATGTAGTCTGCACCCCCCGTATCTGTTTAATTACAGGTGTGTTTATAATTTATATTAGCTTCCAGTGATGCAATACCAACCATCGCCTTCAAAGCCGCCAGTAACTGAAACAGCTTTCTATGTGAAACACATACTACCTAAATAACTGTTAGACATTATGAAGGGGCACACTTGTTAAAATGACAGACTTGTCTTTTTAGCCAGTAATAGTATTCATGTAAATGCACATCTTTCTACTCTGTGCTCTCATTCTACTGCTTGTTTTCACTACACTGATGACACAGCAATCCCAGTCTTCTGCACTTGCATTTGCAGATTTTGTAGCTCAGCGCTGTTATACACGTGTGGAATGTTAACACGTCATTTGCGGTCAATGGACTCTGGTCTTGTAATTATTCCAAAAACAAGGCAACATTCCATGGAGCATTCTGCAGCTCTGCACCAAGATTGTGGAATGCTCTTCCTGGGGTGATCAAGGACTCTCAGACTTTGGGTATATTTAAATCACATCTTAAAACTTACTTTTATACACTAGCTTTTCCTAATGTTTGACTATGTCTTTTTTATTGAACTGTACAGTGCTTTGTGATGTTTGTACATGAAAGGCGCTGTATAAAATAATGTTTATTATGATGATATTATTATACATGCACATGTAAGTCCGTCCTTGCATCACTTACGCACATGTGTCTGCTGCCTGCCAGCCCCCTTGCTCGCAGACCAGTTTCCTTGCACTCCAGACTGCATGTAAACCTCAGTAAAGAGCAGCGCAATCTAAAGAGAATTAAAGAGTGAACTGGCAGGGCGCTCTGCTCTGCTGGGAGTGTAATCTAATGAAACAGGGTTCAGACCCAGGTAGCTTCGGTCCAGTCTCCAGTTCTCAAAGACTTTGCTTTCACTGGGGCAGCGTGATGTGCTGTGGTGAGCTGCAATACGCTTGAACAGCTTGTGTTTCAATCTGCATCCACTGCTAATGAATGCACGCTGTACGGAGCCCTTCCCAACACAGCTGACAGCTACGGCAGGGCTTCCCAAGCTTGGATCAAGACACGAGGCACCCTGACTGAGGAACCCCGCCTGCAGTTTTAATTCTGATCCTTTACTGCAAGAGCGTGTTCGTTTGCACTGGTAGAAGTGCTGCTGCTTTCATTGTGTTCAGTGCCATTTCTCAGACATGTTGTGAAACCGCTCCATAATTACTGTGCACTGTCTGACTGCAAATGCAACATTAACCTGCCTGTAAGAATAAGAGGGAGTGGTATGGTTGGCTTGTGTAGAAGCGTCACGGATAGCTTGCGTGGCGACGTCACACACCCAGGAGCAGACAGACACAGTACTGGAGTGAGTGAAGCGTGAGTTTATTATAAATAAACAAATACAAAGCTTGAACAAAACAAAAACACTGAACAAACCGAAACAGCACGATGGCCAAAACAGACAAGGAACAAAACAAACAAGTATCGCACTGGTGTGTACCCGGCACGTGTAGCGACTGCTTTCTTATTATTTATTCTTTCTCTTTACCTCCCGACTCTCGTTCCGCCTCTGAACACACCAACCCTGTGTGCGCGAAAACTGGCTCTTGTCATGCAGCTGTGCTGAGACTTGCTTGCTTAATCAATCATTCACTTGAATCCCGGCACAGTCTCCACGTGAACTCATTTGTGGAATCCCCATTCCCCCTATACAAATACCCACTTTAATATGCACATGAAGTGATTGTGCAATCCCTGTGCCTAAATACAAATATACTTTTCAAATCACCCATGCTACACAACCCAAGCTATACCCCATGCACCAACACATACATAAAACAACAATAGACAATCCAAAATACACCCAGGGGTGTGGGGTACCCTGTCAGGGTCACTTAGGAGAGAACATGATTGAACTGTATGTGCTCCTGCCCCCTGAAACCACATGGCAGCACTGAGGGGCTATTCACAGACAGCACACCGAGGCATGTATTTAAAACCACATGCATTGAGAAAGCAGCTGCGTTTTACTCTGCATATTTAGATTTCAGATCAGATGAGCTGGAATAGCAGCGCAGATTAAAAGCTACAATTACGTTTTGAACGAGTCTTCCATTATAAGAACTAACGCTGCCTGCAATTTACCTGCAGCTGAATTGCATTGTAATTGCAGTTTAAATGAAACTAGATGGAACACTTTATTTTGGGATCTTACAAAATAATGATTGTGTCAAAAATCAATGTCCAGCTTGTGGTACTGAAAGAAAATCTAATAGCTAACAGCAACTGAATAAGCTGAGTTTGATTCAACAGGAATCAAATCAAATGAAAACAGCAGTGCACTTCAGCTAGTATCCTTGATGTAACAGATGCAGACCAGCGTTAAACATTAAAGTGCTAGGATAAATAGAAAATACAATACAATAGGGATTTATAAAGCAACTTCTGTGAAACGCCTCAAATGACTACTTTTTTAGCCTTGATTTAAGAATTGGCACCGATGCCCTAGTGTGTTTTGGTAGAGAATTCCACAAGCAGGGAGCACAGTTCTGAACGCCCTACTGTACCTCCCACAGTTCCGAACGCCCTACTGTACCTCCCACAGTTCCGAACGCCCTACTGTACCTCCCACAGATCCGAACGCCCTACTGTACCTCCCACAGTTCTGAACCGAGCCTTCGGGATGGTTGCTAGCCCTGCAGTAGACAGCATGGCGAACAGGCTGGCTCTTATTCAGACGACATGTCTGAAAGGTACTAAGAAGCTAGCCCATGAAGGATCTTATAGGTCAGTTCAATCCAAAACCAAACAGGCAGCCAATGAAGGCTTTTCAACACTGGTATGATATGCTCTGAAGAGCCGGTATGAGTCTCGACTCACACAGCAGAATTCATAACCAACTGGAGTTTTGACAGTTACAATAATCCAGTCGCGAAAAAATAAACGCATGGAGCAGAGTTTCAGCAAAGCCTTGTTCTAAAACATTTCTCAGCCTAGCTATATTCCTTAGATGAAAAAGGCTGTTCTGAAAACCATTTTGATGTGCTGCTAAAGTTATGCTCTATGTCAAATAAAACCCCAAGATTCCTAATGGTAGGTTTTAAAAACATGTTCAATATAGTTTAGAAACACAGAATCAAGTGGTGACTAAAACATTTTTTAGGTACAATTCTTAAGGTAAGACCCAACCAGTGAGTTGGGTCCAACTCACTGCTTGGGTCTTACCTATGAATTATCCCTCACAGTGGCTACATTGTGTACAGCTTTCCATTAGTTGACTAACTACACTGTAATTACACTGTAATTGAATACACAGTTACATAGTAATTACATTGTAATAACATATGTGTAAACACAGTCTATTAACAAATCATACTAGCAATTTTTAATTTTAACGTCGTTGCCCTGAAACTGCACACCTGTGTTATTACTGTGTAGTTAGAGATACAGTTTGACGTGTAACTGTAACTAGAGTTCAGCTGTGCTTGACTGTTTGTAAGTGCAGCCTGGCCCTCCCTAGTCCAGGCCGGTTGAACCCGTGTCTGTCTCTCACCTTGAGCAGCTTGGCGTGCAGCAGCAGGGTGAAGGCTGCCTCAGTGTAGTTCTCGTAGCACAGGTGCAGGTCCCGGAGCTTGTGTAAGTATCTGTGAGGGAGGGGGACAGGGGCAGGGTTAGGGAGTGACCGGCTGAGTGCGAATGTGGGATTAGAGCAATATTATAATATATCATAGTGGTTTGGGGCTCTGCTGCGCCCATATTGAGTTAATATAATTTTTTTTCTGATACTTTTTCACACTGTTGCTTTAGAGTGGTGTTGAGTGAAGCAAGACTCACAACCAGGTTTTGTTTTGTTCACACTTACCTGAGTTCGACTGACTGCTGGACTAACTAATCCACCTCCTGAGGTAGTTTCGAGTCTGCGTTAATTACTACCAGAGTAATCTTACCCTGCATTAGCGTGTGTAAACTAACAAAGCCACATTAAAACATAATGCGACTATCAAGCAGGTAAAGAGTGTTTTATACAGGCGCAGATCAAAGAACCGCACTGCAAAGTCAAATCCAGCTTTAGTGTGTCTACTCTAAAGAAAAACTAAGCAGCATCAAATCTGGGACACGTTTATAGTGTGAATAGAACAGGGAGCAAAGCCACATCAATTACTGCTGAATCTGACCACCAGCTTCAACTGACCAGAGGCTAGAAATCGCAGTGAGGGAACTGAGTAATATGATATATCAGGTGAAGGGTGACACGTTGCACACAGCAGGTGTAAGCAAGGCTCTTACACTCACTGTGAGCAACACAGTCTGAAACCAGAGACTTCCTACATTAACTTAAAAAGAAGAATCCTGACACCAGTGTGCAGCTGTCAGGGGAGTGGAACTGCAATCTAAAGCCAGAGGGACTTTTACAATGCTGTTAAGTACACCTGCAGCTGCCTCGGTCGATAAAGGATCTCAGATTAAGAACAATGAAAGGCTCTGAGTCTTATCTGGGTAATGGATCTGCTCCAACTATTATTAAACACTGTATTACACAATGACACAACCCGCGTTCCAGGTTCAATACTCACTACGCTTTAACCACGCCTCACATTCTACACAGTCAGACGTTTTAACCACGCCTCACATTCAGATGTTTTAACCACGCCTCACATTCTACAGTCAGACGTTTTAACCACGCCTCACATTCTAGAGTCAGACGTTTTAACCACGCCTCACATTCTACAGAGTCAGACGTTTTAACCACGCCTCACATTCTACAGTCAGACGTTTTAACCACGCCTCACATTCTAGAGTCAGACGTTTTAACCACGCCTCACATTCTACACAGTCAGACGTTTTAACCACGCCTCACATTCTACACATTCAGACGTTTTAACCATGCCTCACATTCTACAGAGTCAGACGTTTTAACCATGCCTCACATTCTACACAGTCAGACGTTTTAACCACGCCTCACATTCTACACAGTCAGACGTTTTAACCACGCCTCACATTCTAGAGTCAGACGTTTTAACCACGCCTCACATTCTACAGAGTCAGACGTTTTAACCACGCCTCACATTCTACAGAGTCAGACGTTTTAAACATGTCTCACATTCTTCACAGAGAGTGTATGGAATCGGCTACCTCTGTGTTGTGAGGCAGAATCACTGGGATCCTTTAAGACCCAACGTGGCACAGGTCTGAGATCAATCAGCTCCTCGAAACCGGATGAGCTAATGCAGGGCAAGATTACTCTGGCTTCCTCTCGTTTGTAAATGTCACTATGTTCTTATGTACCTAATCACTTGAAATTCACTTTCATGCGCTAGCTGCAATATGACCATTCTGAGCGACTGTACAGCAAGGGTACTGGTTTATGCATGCAGCTTCCTTTGCATATTGCATTTTTAATATTTGCATATCTTGGAAAAAAAATGCATTGTGCTTAGAATCTTACTTCACGTAGTTGTTGCTGAGTTGTTGAGGTACATGTAGCATAATTTTAATTTATTTTTTACATTTCCCTTACTATTTTACAGCATTTGCAATATATTTTTTATTACTGTATGAAGATAATTTAAAAAAAAACCAGCAACATTAATAACACCATGTAACAATTTTATTTATTTTTTTTGTTCCTGGGTAGTAAGTGTTATTTCTTAATTGCTTATGCCTCAAAAGTATAGAAAATGGCTATTATTCCCCACAAACTTTGCTTTTGTGACCAGGACAGTGATATTTTGAAATTGACCTATTTTCCAGAACATTCCAGATAGATTCAGTGCTGAGTAAACTTGGAGTAACTTCTAGAACTTTCTAGAACTTTCCAGTAATATAAATAGTAGTATAAATACAGGGGCCTTAAGCCCACCAGTTCAGTTTAGTTCCAGCTGCCTAAGTGGATACATATCTGCATTTTTCTGAGATGGCATCAAGGTCATAGGAGACTTCAAAATGGTGGCATTCCTGATGGGTCTCCAAGGCGGTTTTACCAAGTTTCCCTGCTATCTTTGCCTTTGGGACAGCAGGGACACCAAGGCGCACTACCACAGACGGGACCGGCCACAGCGGACCGAGTTCTCTGTGGGGAGGAACAACGTCAAGTGGGAGCCACTGGTGGACCCCCGGAAGGTGCTGATGCCACCACTGCACATCAAATTGGGCCTTATGAAACAATTTGTCAGAGCTCTAGATAAGGAGTCGGCAGCCTTCAAGTACCTTCAAGACTTCTTCCCTTAAGCTGTATGAGGCAAAGGTCAAAGCCGGTGTCTTCGTCGGACCACAGATAAAGAAGATCCTGGAGTGCAATGAATTCCCCAAGAAGCTCACTTGTAAGGAGAAAGCGGCTTGGAACAGCTTTGTCGCAGTGGTTCGGGGCTTCCTGGGCAATCACAAGGCCGAAAATTATGTGGAGCTGGTTGAGACTCTGGTGAAGAACTACGGCACAATGGGCTGTAGGATGTCCCTCAAAGTCCATATCCTTGATGCTCATCTTGATAAATTCAAGGAGAACATGGGAGCGTACTCGGAGGAGCAAGGCGAGCGCTTCCACCAGGATATACTGGACTTTGAACGCCGCTACCAAGGACAGTATAACGAGAACATGATGGGAGACTATATTTGGGGGCTGATTCGTGAAAGTGATTTACAGTATAATCGTAAATCTCGAAAAACTACTCACTTCTAAATCTTTTGTAGTCATTTTTGTATTACTTTAGTGTAAATACATGTTAAATTGGATTCATAAGTTGTTTTTTTCTGTCTTTATGTGAACGAAAAGACACAAATTCGCCCGTTTTCTCATTGGAAATAGGTACATTTCAAAATATCACTGTCCTGGTCACAAAAGCAAAGTTTGTGGGGAATAATAGCCATTTTCTATACTTTTGAGGCATGAGCAATTAGGAAATAACACTTACTACCCAGGAACAAAAATTGTGTTACATAGTGTAATAAATCTTATAGTACTGCTGCATGATGATGATGACGATGATGGTGGAGTAGTGGTCAGGGCTCTGGACTCTTCACCGGAGGATCGTGGGTTCAATCCCAGGTGGGGGACACTGCTGCTGTACCCTTGAGCAAGGTACTTTACCTAGATTGCTCCAGTAAAAACCAAACTGTATAAATGGGTAATTGTATGTAAAAAATAATGTGATCTGTATAATGTGAAATAATGTATAATGTGAAATAATGTGATATCTGTATAATGTGAAATAATGTATAATGTGATATCTTGTAACAATTGAAAGTCTGCTAAGAAATAAATAATAATGATGGATGACGATGATGATGATGATGATGATGATGATGATTGACCTTTGATCTACATTCCATATCTTAATTAAAGCAGATTAATGAACCATCAAGCCTTTTTAATTAATCTGAATATAGTTTTGTTTGCAGCAGCCATTATTAATTTTAATTGATGCCATTATACAACCAGCAGATCATAATCACTGTCTGAAGTCATTTAAATATCTTAATTAAAGCAAATCAAATTAACTCTGCCCGTAACCTTCAATAATGAGAACAAATCATTATTTCACTGGGAGCCGAGTCCTGTTTATTTTAGAAATCTTCAAGCGGGAGTCCCAATCCAGCAATTCCGATCACACCAATGACACTACAGCCATTATATTATATTATTGCATTATAAACCACGACACACTCTCAGCCTGTCGGGACGGCACAATTAACATCTTATTTATCCATAAGTCTCTTCTTGTGCATGGTAGACTAACAACTGACCAACATTGTAAAAACTTCTTTAAATACAAAGCTAACTGTCAACAGGGTTGACAAAGCTGTTTACACAGAAGACCATACCATACCATTACAAGGATGGAAATAAGACTCCAACTGCATAGCAGTTTCTCCCATTTCAGGTTTTAAAATGAGCCTGATTGCCACAGTGCATACCTATAGGTAACAAGCTCAGGTGTGCCTTCTTAAACTCATAGTAAAACCAGGAATGCTGCTATGCAATATTTCCATTCTTGAATTTATACTGTACATGAACAAGCATCCCATTGTGCCTTACAAAAATAAATCAAACAGACTAAAAAGAGGACCACAATGCTCGCTAGTTAAAAAAGGATGTGGAAAACAGACACCTATGAATTATCCTGTAGTGTGAGACTGCAGTTTTAAGGGCTGTATGGGACTCTGCACCTTTAAGCTTCTGTACTGTGCTGCACTGAGCTGAGCCTTGCCTGTCATGCAGCCGCACGTTTCTAATCAAAGAGAACACCTTCCTAATGCAGGGAAGCATGGAGGTGCTGAGACATCAAAGCGTGCAAGCAGAGCCGCGCGTCACCGTGTCGGAAACATGGACTGGAAGGAAAGTGTATTTAATGCATGGACTCATTTTCTCAGTTGTGCAGATACCATTTTGACAATGCACCTCGAATGAAAAGCGTAACCTAAGGCATGAAACTTGATTATTTTAGAAAGCTGTGGTTTAAACTCAGGGAGGAAATCACATTTAGAAACAGCTCACGGTGGGGCGCTGGGCGTGGGGGTAGGGTAGAAGAAATTTCACTATATAATATATATATATATATATATATATTCCTAGCTGTGATATTTAATAAAGCTAAAAAGAGTGCTGTGAGGCTTTGGTATGCAGTAAAATTAAAAATAATAATTTACAAATTATTTGAATGTGCAGATTCATGTATTTAATCTGCTGACATTCCACACAAAAATGAAACTAAACAATATCCTTTATTGCCAAAATACTCCAGTATGCTAGTTTTGTATAACTGGTGAAGCAGCCCATCTGTCAGCACTACAGCATGTTATTTATTTGATGGAATGCACTGCTGCACTGCCATTAACAGCACTGTTACTGCAGACTATACCCCCGAATATACAGCAGACTGATAATGATGGGATCTTAGATGTGTTTCCATCGGATAGCTTATATCAGATGGTCTGTATCAGATAGAAATGACGTCACATTAAAATGAACTATACTTTAATTAACCTTATTTTACTATAGATTATGAAATGAAATGAAACCACAGTATGGGGTGCTGCGTGAGATACAACCTGCTTTTCACCCGATGTTCACACTTGGTTGGCAGGTGCATTGGCATTCAAGACAACAGAGCAGTGCCAGCCTGGCTGCCTGCAGAGGTCTGGTTATGTCAAGAGTTTCACATTTCCTATCCTGTGCCTGTTCTGTACAGTTAGACTTATTTAACTGCAGTCAAACTGTTAGGATTTGCAACAGGTCCCAGCACACCTTTAAATGTAAGATTCCGAGACCAGCCCCCCCATACAGACAGACAAGCTGCTTCTCCAAGGAACGGAGTTACATAAACGGGTGTGTCATCTGGAGCAGTGCTTGATAAAGTGATGGGCATGCTGCTTCACTCACATGGAACCCATTCAGCACCAAGGCCAGCAGCTTCAACACAAAACAAAAACACAAGATCGCTTCACTTGGCTTCCGAAACAATTAAGAAACACACTCTCAATTAGCACCCTTCAGACACCAGGCTGCTTGTTTTAATTAAAAAGCAGTCACCAAGAAAATACATTCAGGTTTTTGTTTTTCAGTATCAGTGTTTTCTTTGTTTAAAATTCATCCTTTGGGAAATCTTTTCAAAACAAAGAAATAAAAATCGAGCACTTTTAGCATGTTTCTGTCAAATAAACCCAGCTGTTTAGCTGCATTGTTACGAGGAGTGTGCAGATACAGTACATGGATTATCCCAGCAATTCCTGTGAACATTTTTCTGAAGACCCTTTTCATCAGGTATTAAATGAAACCGAAAACAAGCACATGTTAAACATGTGTTCATTTCACAACAAGCTGCCTTTCTCTCATCGGTACAACTGAGTGCCAATCAATGTCAATGCGCATTCACATGAGCGGATTTCAAAGGGGCTCGGAGCGCGCTTTTCCTTTGGCCTTGCGGCGCTGACATTATGACTGCCATACCAGAGGTGGTGCCATAAACTAACATGAAACATGAAACTAGCAACATTGCACAAGGGAGGCGAACTGAGACCTGCATGGGTCCTTTTCACTTTAACTAAAGTGTGCAGCTCTGTTCTCTGGAGTCTCCAGTCCCCTACAGCCTGTATTTCTATAGACAGCGCAGTGACTCGTCTGCTGGGAAAAATCCAGCTTGTAATGTATGGGTCTTGCTCAATGTATGACAAGCTTGATTTGTCTATATGTAGACTAAAAATAAATATCTGAGGTTGTTGCCAAGTATGGATAAATTGCCTGCCTAGTAGTAAATCATATTAAATTGAAGAAGCACCCAACATGAAGAAGGGAAACCATGCAACAGATTATTAATCAGAGATTCAAATAGTAATGCATCCTCTCCTCTACCCCAGACTGCTCCCTCTCTCTGGGCTGCCAGGGAAATAGCTGTGGCCGTATCAATAAGCCAGATATCTGTTTAGGAAAGTTAAATATTGTACATTATTACAAAATAACGTGTATTTATTGTAAAACATGACAGAAGCAAAAAGAGTGACTGTCTTTTCTCTTTTCTGTGTATGAGACAGATGTCTACATTTAAGTTCCTTTTAGAAATTCTCTATATCTCATGATTGCGTTTCAAAACAAATCACTGAACAAACATTCATTTGTAGCGATTGATTGAGAACTCTATAGCGGGGCACGGATCATTTCTCTATCAGAAAGAAAAGCTGGTTTGCGAGCATCTCTGGCATTTCAAGAATGAAGCGGCGCTACTTTTAATTTATATGAGTCATTCCATTCAGCTACTGCAGACCCCCCTGGCAATTGTACATTTTTAATTATAGTTGGTGACACATTCGCTCCGTGTATAATTACATCCTGCTCATAGATTTGCAACACTGCTATGGCTAGCATTAACTTTGTTTAAATACTTTTGTGCCAGAACAGCAATTAAAACAGAGCTGTACCTGCATCCAAATCAGGCAGTTGTAATGAAGTTAATACTACTGACATCAGCACAAGACACATACTTCCCTCTCCACTACAGAGCTTGCTTACCCTTAGTTGAATGGTAAGACGTTGCCAAGCTTGTCTTGCCCTTAGTTGAATGGTAAGACGTTGCCAAGCTTGTCTTACCCTTAGTTGAATGGTAAGACGTTGCCAAGCTTGTCTTACCCTTAGTTGAATGGTAAAACAGTGGGTAGTGGTTTGCATCCAGCTTTTGTCTTTCCTTTCAATTCAATGGGCAGGGATGCCAGGACATTAACTAAGGCAGGAAGTGACCACTTTCCACATACAATGTAGCTGCAGTGCTGTGTGACTGCAGTATCACAATACCACTCTGTTATGCGTTGTCCAAACGTACTGCGCTTTTCATTGTCTTGTAGGTATAGGGTGAGCTAATCATGCAAAACAAAAGCAACATTACAAGGGAATAATTCTTGGCTTTTGAGATGCAAGTGAGAAATGAGTCCTTAATCTAATATAATATAAATTGTTTTTACTTGGCCCGTGCTGAGCAATGAGTACAAACAAATATTCATAACGAGTATGGTCATTTTCCCGAATTGTAAAAAAAATCTACGTAAAAAATGCATGCAATTAGCGCCTGGTTCCAACAGGGCAGTGATGACTGTCAATCTTAAATGAGAATCTTTTACTTAAGAAAATTGCTATGGCAATTCAGGAGTAGAATATGACAATATCAAAACAACTTCCCTAACCTGGCTCTATACAGCTATTGCATTTTAAATGATAGTGCAGGAACCTGATAGTCAGCCACAGACCAATCCCACAGTCTGGACCTTCCCACCAGAGAAGCCTTTCTTTCCGGAGCGACGTGTTCTCTCTGCTTCATTGAGTGGAGGTTTGCCTTTTCCGAGGATTTCTTGACAATAATCCCTTATCTCTTATTGGTTGTGCGGAGGAAGCACTGTGGAATAAAGAGTTCCAAAATCATTGCTTCTGAGATTACCTCGGAAAGCGAACAGGGATAATCCAGCTAAAGATGGCTTTCCGAATGGATTTTCTTTTTGTTAATATGGACAGATTGCCCAGTGGAAAAGTGAACTCAGATTTAAAATATAATTTAAATGTACTGTTGATGTATAAATGTATTCCTAATCTTTGTTTAAATCTCTCATTCTTCCCCTCTCTTTCTTTCTCCCCATCCTCTTCTCTCCCTCTCCCCCTTTTTCACTCCTTCTCTCCCTCTCCCCTTCCTTCCTGTTCGCTACTATTGGAGTGGATCCAGAAAAGCGAAGAATTCATTTTTAAGGGGAAAAAAAGTTTAAACACATTAATGCAAGTCATTATCTCAAGGCCTGCTAATCTCACAATCTTGAACTATTTCTGTAGGGCAGGCTTTGTTAGTTTCAAGTACAAATGTGTTTCAATACAAATAAAATCCCATTGAGAAACTATAGCCCTCACCCCCACACAACGGAGATAACCTGATAAGTCTTGCCCCAGTGTCACACTCAATAGGACAATCCTACTTACTCTTTCAGCACTAAAGTAACTTTGCAAAAACACAACCCTGATTTAACTATTAGATTAAGTAGCTTCACAGTGGCAACACCAAGACAGGGGCTTCTGTGTTGAATGCAGTGGCATTAGCAGACTGCTGTTTTGTATGGAGTTATTTCCCTCAGACCTCTTTAGAGGTTCTCAAAGTATTTTGTTAGGGGGTGTGGATGGGAGTGACACCCATTTTTTCAAAAAACATTTTAAATAGGAACCCTGAACTGAAAACTGAGGAAAAGGAAACTGCAACATCTGGCCACCCCAACTATACAGTAACTGCCATCACTGTAAAAAAAGAAGGACCCTCTAGGCAACATTTGTGGAGCCCAGTTTGAGAACGACTGCTTTAGAGGACTGCAGTTTTGAAAGGGTTAAGTATTAACATTACTTTATTTGTCTAGTTATTTGAGGCACAAGGTACTGTCAGACATCACAAGAGCTTCCCCTCACATTTGTGCAAGCGAGACAGTGAACCTCAATCCAGATCTGCCTGCCATTCAGTCCTGTGCCTCTTTCAAGTACAGCCTGCCTGCCATCAAACCAATCCCCATGTGACTCGCACACAAGCCTCCAAGGCAGAAAGGCGTGTGAAGCTATTGAATTATCCTGCTGCTCTACACGAGCCCCCTTGAGAGGAAACCCCGTAGGACCTACATTAGCGTGCCACTAAAACTGCTGCGGAATACAACAAAAGATACACAACTTTTAAAAGCAGAGAATGTGCTGCGAACCACAGGAAAACTATTATATCCCAAAACCCCCTGAATAAGTGGGACAGGAGATATGTGTTAATGCCAGCAAATTCGTTTCCCTGCCTCGGTGTGCACAGCATTGCTCACCTTTGAAAACAGTCCAGTAATAACAGCGGGCAGGCAGGCAGGGGGACGGAAGACTGCTACCCTGCAGCTTTCCATCAATATTTCCATTTAGAAAGGCCACACATCTCTGAGCTCAAGACAGCCAGGAGAGTGACAGCATACATGATGAAATAATGATGCAAACGGAGGGGCGCAGAATCCCCAGCATTGAGAGAGAGAGAGAGAGAGAGTGGAGAGGCCCTGACAGTGACAGACAAGAGGGCAGAACCCTGACTGATCTCCCGGCATCACCAGCTTACTGTGGGGTGCAGAGACTGCTCACTGTGCAGCAGTGTGTAGCCATGGCCTTTTACCTGTCTACATTTAAATTAGGCAAGTTATACTTAAGAAAACTTACAAGCAAGATAAGTCAATTAGTCCCATCAGGGCTCATCCGGTTCATAGCTTTATAATCTTTATAAAGATTATAGCTTTATAATCTAAAAAAACCTAGGCCGGGTGTTACAGGACCCCAATGATTCAGCATCAACAACTTGGCTAGGTAACCCGTACTACACACTGAGCGCTCTCTGTGCAACGAAGCGTCTCCTACATTCTGTCCTCAAGTCTAAAATACAAACTCCTGCCACAACACTATCAATGAGGTGTAGGGCAACAATGGGCAGCCAGAAGAGCACTGCTGTATAAGCGCTTATCCAAATATATAGGAAACGGTAAAGCGAGACCTACGTACGGACATGCGATCACCTCCCCGGGATTTATCCCCTGCTGGGGATAATAAAAGGGAGCGCTTAACTGTAAATTGTATATCGCTTAGAGCAGGGGTCTCCCACCCTGGTCCTGGAGAGCTACCGTGGCTGCTGGTTTTCATTTCAACCAATCTCTCAGTTACTTAATTGAACCAATTATTGGCTTAATTAGTCAAGATTAACAGGTGTTCCAGATCTTTAGCCACTGATAATGTAAAGACACCTATAAAACCTGCTGGATAGGGGCTCTCCAGGACCAGGGTTGGAGACCCCTGGCTTAGATAATAATCTATTTAAAAAGGTGTGTCTAATTGCAGTGGACATTCACCAGACCGGACCCCGAGAGAATAGATGATGTTTAAAATGTGTACATGTCAAAATCTAATCAATAGCAAGGAGGTTCAGGATTGTAACAGCGAGATCACAATAAAGGACAAGCGCTGATTATCAATGTTTAGCGCTGATAACAAAATCCATGCTGACACTGCACAGCAAAGGTCTTACTATCTGATAAGATGAATACTGAGCCAATAACAAATGATCATTTTTTTAACTGAATAACAAAGTACTATGGAAAAATAACAACAAATCTGTTTGATATTGTTTTTAATACATTTAAATGCATTAAATAAATCATATATATATAAACTATGTCTACAACAGCTACGGCAAATATAGTTAAGCACTCCTTTCCATCCCAATAAATGTTATTGAAGTCATTTAAGAATGCATTTAACAAGCTTAGTAATGGGATAGCAGATATGGATTTAATACTCCCATTAAGCAGTTTGAATCCATGCACCTGCCAGTTAAATCTTTAACTGCTTTTTAAATTACCCAATTTGTTTCTTCTTGGTTTCTACGCAACTGCTATGAAAAGACCCCAGAGTGGATATGGGGAGAGGTACAAAGGTAAAGTAGAAATAACTTACTGAGGGACTGGGAGGCAGTGTGGTCTAGTGGTTAGAGCTGAGGGGGCTGGGAGGCAGTGTGGTCTAGTGGTTAGAGCTGAGAGACTGGGAGGCAGTGTGGTCTAGTGGTTAGAGCTGAGGGACTGGGAGGCAGTGTGGTCTAGTGGTTAGAGCTGAGAGACTGGGAGGCAGTGTGGTCTAGTGGTTAGAGCTGAGGGACTGGGAGGCAGTGTGGTCTAGTGGTTGGAGCTGAGGGACTGGGAGGCAGTGTGGTCTAGTGGTTAGAGCCGAGGGACTGGGAGGCAGTGTGGTCTAGTGGTTAGAGCCAAGGGACTGGGAGGCAGTGTGGTCTAGTGGTTAGAGCCAAGGGACTGGGAGGCAGTGTGGTCTAGTGGTTAGAGCCGAGGGACTGGGAGGCAGTGTGGTCTAGTGGTTAGAGCCGAGGGACTGGGAGGCAGTGTGGTCTAGTGGCTAGAGCCGAGTGACTGGGAGGCAGTGTGGTCTAGTGGCTAGAGCCGAGAGACTGGGAGGCAGTGTGGTCTAGTGGCTAGAGCCGAGAGACTGGGAGGCAGTGTGGTCTACTGGTTAAAGCTAAGGGACTGGGAGGCAGTGTGGTCTACTGGTTAGAGCTGAGAGACTGGGAGGCAGTGTGGTCTAGTGGTTAGAGCTGATGAACTGGGAGGAAGACAGTGTGGTCTAGTGGTTAAAGCTGAGAGGCTAGGAGGAAGACTTCATGTAGACCAACTGTTAGTCTCTCTACTTTGAACCATGGTAAGATGCAAAAGTTAAATGAAATGCTTAAATCTTGTTCAGTAAAATCCTGGGAGCACGATCCATTAATATTAATTGCTGCTGAACTGAGGGCATCCGAATCTTGTTTATTCCACCGCTGCATACCTTTGGTATCAATCTGACTGAATAATGAAATTCTCCATGACATTAATTATAGGTCGTCTTCGCCGCTGCCCGAGGGGCCTCATTACGGGCTGACATACCTTGCTGAACACAGCTAATTCCCTGTGAACACGGTGCCAGTGATACGGGTACCACGCAACCTGCATACAGGCGACAGGATGAGACCTTCTCCAGCTAATTGTTTGTTCGCAGAGCAGATATGATTAATCACTCTACCCTCACCAGCTGCCAGCCTGTACCTGTGTAAGGGAGAGGAGAGAGCTTCACATCCAGCAATCAGACTGTGCTTATGCCAGCCTGTACCTGTGTAAGGAGAGGACAGAGCTTCACATCCAGCAATCAGCCTGTGCTTATGCCAGCCTGTACCTGTGTAAGGAAGAGGAGAGAGCTTCACATCCAGCAATCAGCCTGTGCTTATGCCAGCCTGTACCTGTGTAAGGAAGAGGAGAGAGCTTCACATCCAGCAATCAGACTGTGCTTATGCCAGCCTGTACCTGTGTAAGGGAGAGGAGAGAGCTTCACATCCAGCAATCAGACTGTGCTTATGCCAGCCTGTACCTGTGTAAGGGAGAGGAGAGAGCTTCACATCCAGCAATCAGACTGTGCTTATGCCAGCCTGTACCTGTGTAAGGAAGAGGAGAGAGCTTCACATCCAGCAATCAGACTGTGCTTATGCCAGCCTGTACCTGTGTAAGGAGAGGACAGAGCTTCACATCCAGCAATCAGCCTGTGCTTATGCCAGCCTGTACCTGTGTAAGGGAGAGGAGAGAGCTTCACATCCAGCAATCAGACTGTGCTTATGCCAGCCTGTACCTGTGTAAGGGAGAGGAGAGAGCTTCACATCCAGCAATCAGACTGTGCTTATGCCAGCCTGTACCTGTGTAAGGAAGAGGAGAGAGCTTCACATCCAGCAATCAGCCTGTGCTTATGCCAGCCTGTACCTGTGTAAGGAAGAGGAGAGAGCTTCACATCCAGCAATCAGACTGTGCTTATGCCAGCCTGTACCTGTGTAAGGAGAGGACAGAGCTTCACATCCAGCAATCAGCCTGTGCTTATGCCAGCCTGTACCTGTGTAAGGAGAGGAGAGAGCTTCACATCCAGCAATCAGACTGTGCTTATGCCAGCCTGTACCTGTGTAAGGAAGAGGAGAGAGCTTCACATCCAGCAATCAGACTGTGCTTATGCCAGCCTGTACCTGTGTAAGGGAGAGGAGAGAGCTTCACATCCAGCAAAGTCTGTGCTGATTTTGTTCACAGCACTGCCTCAACACATCGTCCCGAATCCAGCTAGTATACACTGTAGGCTCTGATGAACATTATTACAAACATCTCATTATTATTTTATGCAACCATTGAACTAAACATTTTTTTGGCTGTAAACCAGAAATGGCAGGACACAGGCGTGGCGCTCGATCATATCTGTGAGCGGACTGGCTTGGTTTGCATTACAAGCTGTATTTTGTAACTACAGCTTTAATACCCTAATGGATTACTGTCTAAATTTTAGCCTGGATTATTTTTCAATTGCTTGATTACCATATGAACAGGAAATACTGTAAGCTCATTGTATACTTTAAAAAAACAGCAATTAATTTTCTACAGTACACAGCAGGATGTTCTTTTGTAAGTCACTGAAACGCAGGTTATTGTAAAAGGGACTTATTATTTAGACACAATTATATACCCAGCTTTAAAAAAGTTAATATACGCCGTGCATGAGCCACAGAGTGATTGCCTTCTGTCTCTAGAAATACAGATCACATGTGGCAGCACAGTTAATTGCTTCTTGTCTGTAATTTACTGTTGGTCAGCTCCTGCACTGACTATTCTGAGCTTTATCGCTGTTTCTTGCCATGCTTTGCAACGCTTTCCTGTGCTTTACAGTGCACAGTCTGCTCATTAGTTAGTTTAACTGACCTAAAGCCGACTCAATTAAATAATTTAGAACCTGGTTGGAAAATAGTTTTGTGGAAAAGTTAGGAACCATTAGTATAATACATAGGAATCAATGCACAACCCAACCGAACCCAGTACATCCCAACACACAACCCAGCACAACACAACCCAGTACAACACAACCCAGTATAACCCAGCACAACACAACAGAACCCAACCCAACACAACCCAGCACAATGGTGTGTGTCAAAGCTGTAGTGCAGGGAAACACATTGAGTGATTTCATTAAACAAAACATTAAGTATGTTGAGATGTGAAGTTAAAAGGCCTGGCAAATGTGAGTACATATATATTGTAATGGAGACGCTCACCACACAGGCTCACTCAGGCTCTTTTCCCTTCAAAACACGACTCCACAACCAGAAATTGAAAGAAACACGTTTGTACGCACTTTAATTTTTTACAAATCAAAGCAAACAAAAATCCTAACTCCGTTTTTGGAGCGCTAACTACACACGTCAGGAACCTAATTATAGTAAGCCGGACAGCTAAGCTGTTTGCCGGCTGGAAAACACACAATTTTACACACCGAAAAGGACACCCAGTTACCTTTTTTTTCAGACCGATTGAGCACCTCTTCAGTCGGGCTCCTCCACACAGCAGCAGCAGCCCTGAGCAGACTGACTGCTCTCCTTAAGTACCCTGCACCTGGCTCTAATTTACAATGATAGCCGGGTGCAGGGGATCATTAACAATAAAACAATGAAATCATTAAACAAACTGTGCATAAGCACGTTTTATGCAGGGAGGATATTAACCCCCTCCCTGCTGTGTTACAATATATATATATATATATATATATATATATATATATATATATATATATAGACAGTATATATATATATATATATATATATATATATATATATATATATATATATATATATATATTATACAATATTGGCTATAATTGCTGAGCTGTATTTGTTATTTAATTACAGCCAAGACACTGACATAATCCTTTAGATACACTAAATCATGCTGAACATGTTACTTGTTAAGAAAGAAAGAAAGAAAGAAAGGAAGAAAGAAAGAAAGAAAGAATTTGGGTTAACTCACCGGATGTACATTTCCTGTCTGTCTATCTCTTTGTAGAAATTCTGTTAAAAGACAAACAGTAATTAGTTAATAGCCTTGGAGTTGTTAAATATCAAATAATCCATCCTATATTTTGAATAAATAAACAAACCACAGTATTATACATACTGTATATATATATATATATATATATATATATAGTAGAGAGTCAATTATCCGAAGTAATTGGTACCGATACTAGTTCACATCATTTGTATGGGTAATCAAACAGGTATTAATAACAATTACAGTACCTTTAATAATGTACAGAATAAAGTTAACACACACACAAGTACTTAGTGCACAAGTACCTAATGATGATATATAGCTAGAAACCTATTCTATCACATTAAGAATAAACAATTACAAAGCTTTACAAATCATTACATTAATGCAATTCAGTAAAACTTCAACACCTACAGTTAAGGTACTGAAATACTGTAATTAAACGTCCCATATACCAAACTTTGAAAATCAACAAAGAATACAGTTCAGTACAACTCTGACAAATTACAGAACTTTAGGAATCATTAAACTTCAAAAATTCAGTACACTGTTTCTATACTTTGATACTTGCTGTTAAGGCATTGTAATAACGTGCAATTGAAATGAATAAACGTTCTTAGCTGCTCAGTGACAGACAGGATCTCCAGCCCTTACTGATGAAATAGAAGAAAAATCAAGAACGAGGCGACTGTTTGAATTTGCTTAACTGCAACAATTTAAAGCACACAATGCTCCAGCTAGTGCGCGGTGGCCTGCTATAGAGAGCAGAGATCTGCTGAAGCAGTGATCTGGAACAGTGTGCGGTGGACTGCTATAGAGAGCAGAGATCTGCTGAAGCAGTGATCTGTAACAGTGTGCGGTGGCCTGCTATAGAGAGCAGAGATCTGCTGAAGCAGTGATCTGGAACAGTGTGCGGTGGACTGCTATAGAGAGCAGAGATCTGCTGAAGCAGTGATCTGTAACAGTGTGCGGTGGACTGCTATAGAGAGCAGAGATCTGCTGAAGCAGTGATCTGGAACATTGTGCGGTGGACTGCTATAGAGAGCAGAGATCCGCTGAAGCAGTGATCTGTAACAGTGTGCGGTGGACTGCTATAGAGAGCAGAGATCTGCTGAAGCAGTGATCTGGAACAGTGTGCGGTGGACTGCTATAGAGAGCAGAGATCTGCTGAAGCAGTGATCTGTAACAGTGTGCGGTGGACTGCTATAGAGAGCAGAGATCTGCTGAAGCAGTGATCTGGAACATTGTGCGGTGGACTGCTATAGAGAGCAGAGATCCGCTGAAGCAGTGATCTGTAACAGTGTGCGGTGGCCTGCTATAGAGAGCAGAGATCTGCTGAAGCAGTGATCTGTAACAGTGTGCAGTGGACTGCTATAGAGAGCAGAGATCCGCTGAAGCAGTGATCTGTAACAGTGTGCGGTGGACTGCTATAGAGACCAGAGATCTGCTGAAGCAGTGATCTGTAACAGTGTGCGGTGGCCTGCTATAGAGAGCAGAGATCTGCTGAAGCAGTGATCTGTAACAGTGTGTGGTGGCCTGCTATAGAGAGCAGAGATCTGCTGAAGCAGTGATCTGTAACAGTGTGCGGTGGCCTGCTATAGAGAGCAGAGATCTGCTGAAGCAGTGATCTGTAACAGTGTGCGGTGGACTGCTATAGAGACCAGAGATCTGCTGAAGCAGTGATCTGTAACAGTGTGCGGTGGCCTGCTATAGAGAGCAGAGATCTGCTGAAGCAGTGATCTGTAACAGTGTGCAGTGGACTGCTATAGAGAGCAGAGATCCGCTGAAGCAGTGATCTGTAACAGTGTGCGGTGGACTGCTATAGAGAGCAGAGATCTGCTGAAGCAGTGATCTGTAACAGTGTGCGGTGGACTGCTATAGAGAGCAGAGATCCGCTGAAGCAGTGATCTGTAACAGTGTGCGGTGGCCTGCTATAGAGAGCAGAGATCTGCTGAAGCAGTGACCTGTAACAGTGTGCAGTGGACTGCTATAGAGAGCAGAGATCCACTGAAGCAGTGATCTGTAACAGTGTGCGGTGGACTGCTATAGAGAGCAGAGATCCGCTGAAGCAGTGACCTGTAACAGTGTGCGGTGGCCTGCTATAGAGAGCAGAGATCTGCTGAAGCAGTGATCTGTAACAGTGTGCGGTGGCCTGCTATAGAGAGCAGAGATCTGCTGAAGCAGTGATCTGTAACAGTGTGCAGTGGACTGCTATAGAGAGCAGAGATCCGCTGAAGCAGTGATCTGTAACAGTGTGCGGTGGACTGCTATAGAGAGCAGAGATCTGCTGAAGCAGTGATCTGTAACAGTGTGCGGTGGACTGCTATAGAGAGCAGAGATCCGCTGAAGCAGTGATCTGTAACAGTGTGCGGTGGCCTGCTATAGAGAGCAGAGATCCACTGAAGCAGTGATCTGTAACAGTGTGCGGTGGACTGCTATAGAGAGCAGAGATCCGCTGAAGCAGTGACCTGTAACAGTGTGCGGTGGCCTGCTATAGAGAGCAGAGATCTGCTGAAGCAGTGATCTGTAACAGTGTGCGGTGGCCTGCTATAGAGAGCAGAGATCTGCTGAAGCAGTGATCTGTAACAGTGTGCAGTGGACTGCTATAGAGAGCAGAGATCCGCTGAAGCAGTGATCTGTAACAGTGTGCGGTGGACTGCTATAGAGAGCAGAGATCTGCTGAAGCAGTGATCTGTAACAGTGTGCGGTGGACTGCTATAGAGAGCAGAGATCCGCTGAAGCAGTGATCTGTAACAGTGTGCGGTGGCCTGCTATAGAGAGCAGAGATCCACTGAAGCAGTGATCTGTAACAGTGTGCGGTGGACTGCTATAGAGAGCAGAGATCCGCTGAAGCAGTGACCTGTAACA
This sequence comes from Acipenser ruthenus, assembly GCF_902713425.1. Taxonomy (NCBI): domain Eukaryota; kingdom Metazoa; phylum Chordata; class Actinopteri; order Acipenseriformes; family Acipenseridae; genus Acipenser; species Acipenser ruthenus. The sequence goes on along the minus strand of NC_081190.1, from coordinate 592,719 downwards.
GTGTGCGGTGGCCTGCTATAGAGAGCAGAGATCCGCTGAAGCAGTGACCTGGAACAGTGTGCGGTGGACTGCTATAGAGAGCAGAGATCCGCTGAAGCAGTGATCTGGAACAGTGTGCGGTGGACTGCTATAGAGAGCAGATATCTGCTGAAGCAGTGATCTGGAACAGTGTGCAGTGGACTGCTATAGAGAGCAGAGATCCGCTGAAGCAGTGACCTGGAACAGTGTGCGGTGGACTGCTATAGAGAGCAGAGATCCGCTGAAGCAGTGATCTGTAACAGTGTGCGGTGGACTGCTATAGAGAGCAGAGATCCGCTGAAGCAGTGATCTGGAACAGTGTGCAGTGGACTGCTATAGAGAGCAGAGATCCGCTGAAACAGTGACCTGTAACAGTGTGTTGTGGACTGCTATAGAGAGCAGAGATCTGCTGAAGCAGTGATCTGTAACAGTGTGCGGTGGACTGCTATAGAGAGCAGAGATCTGCTGAAGCAGTGATCTGGAACAGTGTGCGGTGGACTGCTATAGAGAGCAGAGATCTGCTGAAGCAGTGATCTGTAACAGTGTGTGGTGGACTGCTATAGAGAGCAGAGATCCGCTGAAGCAGTGACCTGTAACAGTGTGCGGTGGCCTGCTATAGAGAGCAGAGATCTGCTGAAGCAGTGATCTGTAACAGTGTGCGGTGGACTGCTATAGAGAGCAGAGATCTGCTGAAGCAGTGATCTGTAACAGTGTGCGGTGGACTGCTATAGAGAGCAGAGATCCGCTGAAGCAGTGACCTGTAACAGTGTGTGGTGGACTGCTATAGAGAGCAGAGATCCTCTGAAGCAGTGATCTGTAACAGTGTGCGGTGGACTGCTATAGAGAGCAGAGATCTGTAACAGTGTGCGGTGGCCTGCTATAGAGAGCAGAGATCTGCTGAAGCAGTGATCTGTAACAGTGTGCGGTGGACTGCTATAGAGAGCAGATATCTGCTGAAGCAGTGATCTGTAACAGTGTGTGGTGGACTGCTATAGAGAGCAGAGATCTGCTGAAGCAGTGATCTGGAACAGTGTGCGGTGGACTGCTATAGAGAGCAGAGATCTGCTGAAGCAGTGATCTGTAACAGTGTGCGGTGGACTGCTATAGAGAGCAGAGATCTGTAACAGTGTGCGGTGGACTGCTATAGAGAGCAGATATCTGCTGAAGCAGTGATCTGGAACAGTGTGTGGTGGACTGCTATAGAGACCAGAGATCTGCTGAAGCAGTGATCTGTAACAGTGTGCGGTGGACTGCTATAGAGAGCAGATATCTGCTGAAGCAGTGATCTGTAACAGTGTGTGGTGGACTGCTATAGAGAGCAGAGATCCACTGAAGCAGTGATCTGTAACAGTGTGCGGTGGACTGCTATAGAGAGCAGATATCTGCTGAAGCAGTGATCTGTAACAGTGTGTGGTGGACTGCTATAGAGAGCAGAGATCCGCTGAAGCAGTGATCTGTAACAGTGTGCGGTGGCCTGCTATAGAGAGCAGAGATCCGCTGAAGCAGTGATCTGTAACAGTGTGCGGTGGACTGCTATAGAGAGCAGAGATCTGCTGAAGCAGTGATCTGTAACAGTGTGCGGTGGACTGCTATAGAGAGCAGAGATCTGCTGAAGCAGTGATCTGTAACAGTGTGCGGTGGACTGCTATAGAGAGCAGAGATCTGTAACAGTGTGCGGTGGACTGCTATAGAGAGCAGATATCTGCTGAAGCAGTGATCTGGAACAGTGTGTGGTGGACTGCTATAGAGAGCAGAGATCTACTGAAGCAGTGATCTGTAACAGTGTGCGGTGGCCTGCTATAGAGACCAGAGATCTGCTGAAGCAGTGATCTGTAACAGTGTGCGGTGGACTGCTATAGAGAGCAGAGATCTGCTGAAGCAGTGATCTGGAACAGTGTGCAGTGGACTGCTATAGAGAGCAGAGATCCGCTGAAGCAGTGACCTGTAACAGTGTGCGGTGGACTGCTATAGAGAGCAGAGATCTGCTGAAGCAGTGACCTGTAACAGTGTGCGGTGGACTGCTATAGAGAGCAGAGATCCGCTGAAGCAGTGACCTGTAACAGTGTGCGGTGGACTGCTATAGAGAGCAGAGATCTGCTGAAGCAGTGATCTGTAACAGTGTGCGGTGGACTGCTATAGAGAGCAGAGATCTGCTGAAGCAGTGATCTGTAACAGTGTGTGGTGGCCTGCTATAGAGAGCAGAGATCTGCTGAAGCAGTGATCTGTAACAGTGTGCGGTGGACTGCTATAGAGAGCAGAGATCTGCTGAAGCAGTGATCTGTAACAGTGTGCGGTGGACTGCTATAGAGAGCAGAGATCTGCTGAAGCAGTGATCTGTAACAGTGTGTGGTGGACTGCTATAGAGAGCAGAGATCTGTAACAGTGTGCGGTGGACTGCTATAGAGAGCAGATATCTGCTGAAGCAGTGATCTGGAACAGTGTGTGGTGGACTGCTATAGAGACCAGAGATCTGCTGAAGCAGTGATCTGTAACAGTGTGCGGTGGACTGCTATAGAGAGCAGATATCTGCTGAAGCAGTGATCTGTAACAGTGTGTGGTGGACTGCTATAGAGAGCAGAGATCGACTGAAGCAGTGATCTGTAACAGTGTGCGGTGGACTGCTATAGAGAGCAGATATCTGCTGAAGCAGTGATCTGTAACAGTGTGTGGTGGACTGCTATAGAGAGCAGAGATCCGCTGAAGCAGTGATCTGTAACAGTGTGCGGTGGCCTGCTATAGAGAGCAGAGATCCGCTGAAGCAGTGATCTGTAACAGTGTGCGGTGGACTGCTATAGAGAGCAGAGATCTGCTGAAGCAGTGATCTGTAACAGTGTGCGGTGGACTGCTATAGAGAGCAGAGATCTGCTGAAGCAGTGATCTGTAACAGTGTGCGGTGGACTGCTATAGAGAGCAGTGATCTGTAACAGTGTGTGGTGGACTGCTATAGAGAGCAGAGATCTGCTGAAGCAGTGATCTGTAACAGTGTGCGGTGGACTGCTATAGAGAGCAGAGATCTGCTGAAGCAGTGATCTGTAACAGTGTGTGGTGGCCTGCTATAGAGAGCAGAGATCTGCTGAAGCAGTGATCTGTAACAGTGTGCGGTGGCCTGCTATAGAGAGCAGAGATCTGCTGAAGCAGTGATCTGTAACAGTGTGCGGTGGACTGCTATAGAGAGCAGAGATCTGCTGAAGCAGTGATCTGTAACAGTGTGCGGTGGACTGCTATAGAGAGCAGAGATCTGCTGAAGCAGTTATCTGTAACAGTGTGCGGTGGACTGCTATAGAGACCAGAGATCTGCTGAAGCAGTGATCTGTAACAGTGTGTGGTGGCCTGCTATAGAGAGCAGAGATCCGCTGAAGCAGTGACCTGTAACAGTGTGCGGTGGACTGCTATAGAGACCAGAGATCTGCTGAAGCAGTGATCTGTAACAGTGTGTGGTGGCCTGCTATAGAGAGCAGAGATCTGCTGAAGCAGTGATCTGTAACAGTGTGTGGTGGCCTGCTATAGAGAGCAGAGATTATTATTATTATTATTTATTTCTTAGCAGACGCCCTTATCCAGGGTGACTTACAATCGAAAGCAAATACATTTCAAGAGATTTCAGAGATCTGCTGAAGTGAGTGTAAAGAAACTCATTGTGAGATACGAGCAAATTTAAGCTGCATGAAGATCCTCCTTGGGATTGCAGGAGGATGTTGCACATTTGTCTGCCAATCAAAATTTTGATAAGACGTCGATGTTGGTCTTTAAGTGTTAAGGCGATTTAGATGGAGCCAAAGATGAGGCTGCTTTCAGGAGAGATGTAGAATGCATTGCTGTGAGGCCGCTGCAAAACCTATTGATTTGGTCAGGAGCAGTCTATGAGTGTATTGTGCATTGCAAGGTAGGAAGCTGTTTTAAGTGATAAATCGAAGGACATACCTTCCGTACCTGACTGGCAGCTGACATGGAATTAAATATTAACCTGATTTGAAAATACATGACTTTCGCAATGAAAGGACGAGCTGAAGGCGTTTGATCCGCAGGCGTTGGATCACAAACCACTGAAAACGCTTAAAAGAGCCAAAGACCAATCTACATTATCTGCTGATAAGATGGTGGCGGCTTCAGCGGATAATGCTTTATGGAATGCTTATGGGCAGCAGTGTGGAGTAGTGGTCAGGACTCTGGACTCTTGACCGGAGGGTCGTGGGTTCGATCCCAGGTGGGGGACACTGCTGCTGTACCCTTGAGCAAGGTACTTTACCTAGATTGCTCCAGTAAAAACCCAACTGTATAAATGGGTAATTACATGTAAAAATAATGTGTAAAAAAAAAAATAATAATAATGTAATTGTATGTAAAAATATCTTGTAACAATTGTAAATCGCCCTGGATAAGGGTGTCTGATAAATAATAATAATGTCAATGTAATGTAATGTTACTCATAGAACATAGTACCCTCGTATCTAACTGAGAGCTCCACGATGTAGAATAAAGTATTGCTCCAGCTCTTGCTGGCAGTGTGGAAGTTAATGTCTCATGACTTGACTGTAACATTGATATCTTTACCTTTAATTATTTATTGTCTGATGTTAGGAGAGAGAGTGATGCCTGATAGAAGGGGCTGTTGAAATCACAGGTGGCCTGCTAGTCTATCTGACTATCTATGAAGACATTTACCATATTCTTTACATATTTATTATTAATTAAAATACATACTGAATGCATATTTTAGGACAGTTAAGCATGTATATAAGTAAGTTAACATAGGTCCAAGAGTTGCTCCTGCAGTTGATTTAAATGTCATGAATTCTGTGAGTTGAACTTTCTCTCTCCAGTTGTGAAAACGCAGCGGCAGGAAGCTGGAAGATTGCAGTACTGAGGCACAGAGCTCACAGGGCCTCATGAAACTGCCTGGTTACCATGGCAACGTAACCCTCCCAGTAGTAGCTCGATGAGGTCGTTGCCGTGGTAACCATGGCCTGTGAGGCACAAGTGGAAAGTTGCAGCACGGCAGTATCGTGGGAGTTTTTTTTTTGCAATGGTTTGTTTTGAAAGTGATGTTATGCGAGTAGGCTTCACGTAATTACAAAGCACAAAACTAGAACGAGAACAAAGCTGAGGTTCCCACGTTGAACTGGGAATTCAAACAAATGTGCTCACCCAATGTGATTTTTTTTGTTTTTGTGTCGGCCGCTGAACGTAAGTAGCAGTGAATTACTAAACCAGGAACCCACATGGGGAACAGACACAAGCGAGATGATTGACAGATCTGCTGCGGAGGCGGGCGCTGAGGGAGCAGAGGCAGCAATGGCGTCGAGACGAGAGTGTAACAGAATTGTGTGATTCTGTTATCAAATGACCAGGTGGGCAGGGAGAATACTGCTGCTCTAACACTGAACTGCTACACAGGAGAAAATACCTTTACGAAAATAGCTTTCAGAATCTTGTTGATGTACGAATCTTTAAAGAAAAGTCGGGGAGGGGCGCCTGCTTGTAGTTGTTTGCAGCGGATGAAAAGACTGCAAACAAAGCTTCGCAATAAATGATAAGGGCAAGGCGATTGAGCAGATGGGAATGTTGATGCCTTTGTCGAACAGAGCTTTAAAAAGTTTGCTGGAGGGCCATTCATTATAATGGAGACGCAGCAGAGGTTAAGCAATGGAGCAGAGGTTGAATAATGGAGCGGAGGTTGAGTAATGGAGTGGAGGGTGAGTAATGGAGTGGAGGGTGAGAAATGGAGCGGAGGTTGAATAATGGAGTGGAGGCTGAATAATGGAGCGGAGGTTGAGTAATGGAGTGGAGGTTGAATAATGGAGTGGAGGGTGAGTAATGGAGCGGAGGTTGAGTAATGGAGCGGAGGTTGAATAATGGAGTGGAGGTTGAATAATGGAGCGGAGGTTGAGTAATGGAGTGGAGGTTGAGTAATGGAGTGGAGGGTGAGAAATGGAGCGGAGGTTGAATAATGGAGTGGAGGTTGAGTAATGGAGTGGAGGTTGAGTAATGGAGTGGAGGGTGAGTAATGGAGCAGAGGGTGAGTAATGGAGCAGAGGGTGAGTAATGGAGTGGAGGTTGAGTAATGGAGCAGAGGGTGAGTAATGGAGTGGAGGTTGAGTAATGGAGTGGAGGTTGAGTAATGGAGCGGAGGTTGACAGTCCGCCAATACTGCCGGTGCTTGCTTTTTGCTATTAATAGAGAAAAATACATTGAATGTCATTGCTCACGCGGCCCACCTGGGGCTGAGTCGCAGTCCACCTTTGGGCCGTGGACCACAGTTTGGGAACCCCGGAATTAGACAGTACGGTTGATCAAAGATCGGATCATTGACTCTCTGCTGCATAGATAGATGCGAGTCCAGCGATCTGTAATAATTCACGATGGAATGACGCACCTGGTGTGAGTCCAGCGATCTGTAATAATTCACGATGGAATGACGCACCTGGTACGAGTCAAGCGATCTGTAATAATTCACGATGGAATGACGCACCTGGTGCGAGTCCAGCGATCTGTAATAATTCATGATGGAATGACGCACCTGGTGCGAGGCCAGGGATCTGTAATAATTCACGATGGAATGACGCACCTGGTGCGAGTCCAGCGATCTGTAATAATTCACGATGGAATGACGCACCTGGTGCGAGTCCAGCGATCTGTAATAATTCATGATGGAATGACGCATCTGGTGCGAGGCCAGGGATCTGTAATAATTCACGATGGAATGACGCATCTGGTGCGAGTCCAGCGATCTGTAATAATTCATGATGGAATGACGCACCTGGTGCGAGTCCAGCGATCTGTAATAATTCATGATGGAATGACGCACCTGGTGCGAGTCCAGCGATCTGTAATAATTCATGATGGAATGACGCACCTGGTGCGAGGCCAGGGATCTGTAATAATTCACGATGGAATGACGCACCTGGTGCGAGTCCAGCGATCTGTAATAATTCATGATGGAATGACGCACCTGGTGCGAGTCCAGCGATCTGTAATAATTCATGATGGAATGACGCACCTGGTGCGAGGCCAGGGATCTGTAATAATTCACGATGGAATGACGCACCTGGTGCGAGTCCAGCGATCTGTAATAATTCATGATGGAATGACGCACCTGGTGCGAGTCCAGCGATCTGTAATAATTCACGTTGGAATGATGCACCTGGTGCGAGTCCAGCGATCTGTAATAATTCACGATGGAATGACGCACCTGGTGCGAGTCCAGCGATCTGTAATAATTCATGATGGAATGACGCACCTGGTGCGAGTCCAGCGATCTGTAATAATTCATGATGGAATGACGCACCTGGTGCGAGTCCAGCGATCTGTAATAATTCATGATGGAATGACGCACCTGGTGAGCTCCTGAGCCCAAAATCAGAGTCCCCTTAGACAGGCGTTCAGCTTCTCTGAGATGGAAACTTTCTATCTCTCACAGTCAGCTCTGCTGGGCTCGTCCTGCTCAAGCTAACCCCAGTGGATTTTTCTACCTAACATGCAGAAGCACACCTACTGTCCTGTATAGAACATTCCCTGGGGGCCCCCAGCCAAGACTGGCATGACTCTCTATAGCTCACCAAGCACTCAACACAGCACTGCCATCACAGGACACTGAGGACACTGTAACAGCACAGCACAGAAACCAACTGGCAGGGCCTTCATTACTGCTGTCAGACAGAAGCTCCAGCTAAGCGACTCCTCCACCTGGTTTCATCCTAATCCTACTACTGTTTCCCCCCTTGTTAACATCATAAACTACTGCAAAAATACAGCAATATGTTTTCTATCTTAGAGCAAGTTTAAAGGTATCAAGATCCCATTCTTCCCTATATTCATTTGTATTGTAAACATCTTTCATGTATCCCAGTTTAAAGGACATGGGATATGAAAATATATGACATTTAACCCTTTCCGGTCCAGTGTCGGACCCTGTCCGACATCATCAAAAAGACGCAAAAGACGGGTCTCTAGTTGTTTTTTCTCCAGAAAAAGTCGAGAAAACCATTCAATGGCCGAGTGAGACCGATAGGAGCCGAGAGAAGCCGAAAAAAGGGGCGTATCTCATGAATACAGATCGCCCCGGCACCACATAGATAACAAACAAGATAGATGCTTCTGCATCCAGCGCTCAAAGAATATCACAGACATTTGCAGAGCTTTTTTTAGATGTTATAGTAATAAAATAATGACTTGGATCACATTATTGAGGAGTTTGGTGATAAAACGAGTGATCAGGAGATGATTTATCGGTATGCACTACTATCAAGGGGTATGTGAAAAAAACAGCGAACGAGGGGTGGGGCGGGGCTGGAGATGCAGTACTGAGTGTCCTGTTGATATGCAGTGCCTTTTAAACCAGTTTTACTGTGAAAAAAATACTTTTAAACAGCACGTCTAAAATAAACTGCGCATGTGAAAATAAATTGGACCTGACGCGCCTGAGACGCGCTGAATAAATGGACCGCTAAGGGTTAATAAAACTGTTCTTTACTTGTATTTACAGAAGGTGTGATTGTAGCATCTTTTTTTAACCATTCTAATGTAAGTCGTAAAGTAAGTCGTGCCTTATCATTAGGACACCATGGAGAATCTGGCCTCACTCATTCTCTCAAAGCCCAGGACTGCAGACTACAGCGGATCTGGTTCGGTGGTTCATACACAGGATCATATTCAGGTGCATTGGAGCACCAGAGGTTTTTTTTGCCTGCTTGTCTTCTGGACAGATTTGCAAAGACATTTCCACTTCGTAACCCCTTCGTAGCACGTCCCTTCAACAGGAGCTAAAGACTGGCAGGGGCGCGAGTGGAGACAGGAGAGCAAAGCCTTGTCAGATATCACATTACTGAGCTTATTGAGTGGTCCGAAGGGATCTGAATTACATCTCAACTTACAGCACAGTGGCTAACTTCTGGAATAAACTGAGCCTGATTAATGACCAGAAAATACGAATACCAAAAAAAAAAAAAAAAAACCAGCTGTCCCTGAGCAATGTGTGTGAAGATCATGGTTTATTCTGTGTTTTATACCGTCCATGGGTATATACCCATCTGTAAGAGATGTTGTACTCTAATGAGTATACATTGTAAATGTATTGTAATCACATATGTGAATGTAGTGTCATTAGCAAAGATGTTAGCAGCTGTCTCTATTCATTTTGCAGTCAGACAGGTAGCTGTTTTGAACAACTCAACAATGTATGATTGTGTAAAACAGCAATGATATACAGTATCAATCTAAAAGCAGATACAAACAAAAGAGAAGGCGTGTTGGTTTGGAGAAGCTGATGCGGTGCTTCACAAATCACTATTCAGCTGCACCTCCTTCCAGGCACTGCTAAGTGCTGTGGGTCATTTCAAACAGCTGTCCCTGGTGTCTACATATTTCAAATGTTCTCTCCTGAAACTAAAAAGGGTTTTTGCATCACAATACAATTTAATTTGAGCTTCCAAGACTCTTTCATGCCTGTGCATTAAAGAAATTTAATGCACAGGCATTATGATGCACTTGCAAGAGAACAAACCAAAAAACCAGCTCACGACTAATCAAAATATCAGTCAACTCCTCAGTCTAACTTAGACATGTTGCTGTTTGGTCTAGTGGGGGCACATTTGGGTATGCAAAAGTACATTCACTCCTTGCTTAAGTAAGTAGGCCATTTAAGAAAGTTATACAGTCTGGGTGAAAAAAACATTATAAGTTATGTAGTTGTAACCCTGACTGCAAGATGAGTGTCTTAGTAATACTACATGTAGCGGTACATTTAAGAATGGTACTTTCTGTTTTCTATATTATATGAACTAATTGTTACCAATGCTTACCTTTAAGAATGGTACTTTCTGTTCTGTGTATAGTAATGGTAACTTGTTAATACTTACCTCGAGGCCCATGCCTAGTTCCCCACTCTATGACTTGAGCGGGCCGCTGAACGGAGCCCAGACCATACCTGGTGAAGTCTGTCCCATTCACATTGATCCTCTTCACTGCACACTACATTCCAAATGCTAACTAACTCCTGCTTGGCTCTGTAATTGATCCTCGCTTAACTCAACTGCATCAATGGCGTTCAGTCCTAACCCATCCCCTCGCCCCTCTTCCCACGTGTGTGAAGCCCAAAGCAGCCGACTAAAACAAGGCAACCCCCGGGGATTCACTTTGCATGGGGCCCTCCCTAATTCCACCGGACACCCCCAGCTGGAAACTAGTGCCAAAAATGTGGGGACGAGTGATCAAGCACCCCAATAATTAGTCAGGCAGTTTACTTTGCTATTAGTTTACCAATGGATACAGTACCTCAGTAATGTTTCCCAAGGAGTATTGCATTCTCTTCATATTAAAAACAAACAGAGGCTTTTACTTTAAAACGCACAAGTGGATACTTTGAGGAACACATGCAAGACTCCTCAATGGCTTACCATAATGAATGCTTCACGTATTGAATTGTATTTTGATGATGTTCACAGGCTGTATCAGGCTTGAGCAAAACCGTCCTGTACTAAACTCCACACGGTTAAGGAAAACAAAATATTATGTTCTTGTTCCCTGCTGAAAATATAATTATTTTACGTATTGCAGTGTTATAACACTGTGCTGCTAAGCCATGCTGTGGTGATAAAATTTGCTATATTTATCAGGTGTTGAAGTCTAGTGTGAAAACATACTTGCTAAGCTTCAATTATTCGTAGCATCATCCATTTACTTTAAACACTATCAGCTGGTTTCACACACCGCTTTTAGCACTTGTGAAGAATGGAAAGCTCTGCTTCATTTAAAGCAATTCTACAAGTTGAAAGTAATGCAGGACAGAAAGTAAAAATAAAGTTTTCCTTTATTAAGGCTAGACAAATTGAACAAAGTCCCTTTACATCCACAATAAACTGCAATAGACTATAGAAACTAAAAGGTACCAACGGGAAAGTTAACCCTTAATGTAACTTACAAAAATGACACAACAGTAAACAATGTGCTGTTCCCATGCAGATCTGCATACTTTCTAATTTCTAATTTGTTTTGAATGTTTGTGCAGGGCTGCGCCTGGTTCTGTATGATGAAGCTGAATAGAAGCATGGCACAGTGCAGTGTGGTATGAGCACCCTTCTGATGTGTGTGCATGTGCGTGTGTCTCCGGGTGTGTGTGCGTGTGCATGTGCGTGTGCGAGCGTGTTTCCCCGTGTGCGTGTGCGTGTGTGAACGTGTTTCTCCGGGTGCGTGTGTGTGTGCGTGTGCGAGCGTGTTTCTCTGTGTGTGTGCATGTGCGTGTGCAAGCGTGTTTCTGTGTGTGTGTGTGCATGTGCGTGTGCAAGCGTGTTTCTCCGTGTGTGTGTGTGTGTGCGAGCATGTTTCTCCGGGTGCGTGTGCGTGTGTGTGTGCGTGTGCGAGCGTGTTTCTCCGGGTGCGTGTGCGTGCGTGTGTGTGTGTGTGAGAGAGTGTGTTTCTCCGGGTGCGTGTGTGTGTGTGTGTGCGTGTGCGAGCGTGTTTCTCTGTGTGTGTGTGCATGTGCGTGTGCAAGCGTGTTTCTCCGTGTGTGTGTGTGCGTGTGCGAGCGTGTTTCTCCGGGTGCGTTTGTGTGCGTGTGTGTGTGTGTGTGAGAGTGTGTTTCTCCAGGTGCGTGTGCGTGTGTGTGTGCGTGTGCGAGCGTGTTTCTCCGGGTGCGTGTGCGTGCATGTGTGTGTGTGTGAGAGTGTGTTTCTCCGGGTGCGTGTGTGTGTGTGTGTGTGTGCGTGTGCGAGCGTGTTTCTCCGGGTGCGTGTGTGTGTAAGTGTGTTTCTCCGGGTGTGTGTGTGTACGCGTGTTTCTCTGCGTGTGTGTCTGGGTGAGCAGGCACTTACCAGCAGGTTGACGGTGCACCTCATGCGGTAGGCCTGGTTCTCATCGTACATCACCGCTCTGTAGTCAAGCAGCCGCTCCATCAGCCCTGTCACCATGGCAACAAAGTTCTCACAGGGCTTGGCCAGGTGGGGGTGCTTTTTGCAGCAGTCCAGGAGGCTGGAGAGATGGGGCATGGCAGGAGTCAATTCAGAACACCATAAGAGGTGCAAGTGAAAAAGTCAAGAGCCTTCATTCACAACCGTTTGTAAAGAAAATAATATACAAAATGCATTTAGAATATAAACACATTTAGAAATGCTTTGACAACTTTTTAAATTGTGCATGTAAATCAAAGCTTGTATTTTTTATATAAAAAATCACACATATAGAATGAAATAGTTACACAATAAAATACAGATTAATTTTGGGACTATCTGACATGTCAATGTTCGAATCTGAACTAAAGCAAGAACTGTTCTCGAACCCACCAATTATTACTTTCAGAGTTTTGAAAACATAGACCTCTTGTTCGGAAAACACAGTCGTTCCTCCAGGGAAATAATTTCCACTCTGCGACAAACTGGGTTCTCTCTTCATTATGCTGTGCGGTCACTTTGAAGGTTTAACGGTCAGGGTCCTTGATTAGATGGCTCAGATTTCCACGCGTGTTGGATCGAATTGGATGAGCGGTATGGATGATGCACTGAGACACTTGTTATTACTCCTTTTCCAATCCAGCAGAAACATCCAATTCTGTCTTGATAGAAGATTTTACTGCTGCTCAGCGTGGCTGCAGTGAAGATCATGAGGTTTGAACTGTGTGACAGCCTCTCTAAACTCTGGGCTCCGGATTTCACTGTAGCCCTAAACCAGTTCAAGCACTCACATACAGGGCGAGGCTCTTTGTCTTGACAGAAGATTTTACTGCTGCTCAGCGTGGCTGCAGTGAAGATAACATCCACAGACACGGGTTTTGTCAGTTTTGTATTCGTTGATGCTGGTTTATTCATACATGGCAGAGGAGGGTCACATACTGTCTTTATAGTACAGAAGCTCAACTCACTTACAGGCTTGTGATGGAGTCAGGGAGTAGGCAGATTTACAAAAACACAGATGCTCCCCTAATGGGGAAGTTTAATTAGAAAACCAAGTCTCTTCTTCCAGAGTGAACATTTTATTGATACAGGTAAATAAAACTGCTATATGCAGAGACTTGATATAAGTAAATAGACACTGAAGTTTGAAAGAACACCTGTTTATTCTGGAACCATACATAGCAAAATGGCAAAATAAGAGTAGGGTTAATACTTTGTGGTGCAACGTACTTATACATTGTGTGGATGAGATCAGCAATTCCGGTCTGCACGACTGCAGTCCATTCCTGGCACAGAACCCGTATTATGGAGTCTGGGGAAGTTAGTTTAGTGGGACACTTTCACAGGGATCGGTCAAGGATTGCCCACACATGCTCAATGGAGTTCATGTCCAGTGATTGACCAGGCCATGGCAGAGTTGTGATGCCCCGACTGTCTTTCCTTCTTTGTTTTGCATGGGCAGTGTGACCTGGGGCACCTTCTTCCACAAAAACACTGGCCTCTTTGGATGACCATTGTCATAGGCAGGCAGAAGTCCCTCTTGGAGAATGCTGATGTATATGAAGCTACTCATATTTTGCCAGTGCTATGTATGCTTCTAGAATAAACAGGTCTTCTTTTATACTTGGTGTCCATTTACTTATGCTAAGTCTCTGTATAGAGAGTAGCTTCAAATGTCATTTGCATCTGTATTCATGGTTTTATAGCTTTCAACCTCATCTCATCTCACCAACAGGGGGCAGAATCCACGACAGTGCTGCACACAACACTGCCCGTTATAAGAAGAGAACTTTTCAAACAAGAGAGGAAGCGGACCAGGCTGGCCATGGTAAAGGATGGTGGGGAGAGGCACTGTACACACATCAGGGATATCATGAAGAGGAAGAGACACGAAACAGGTCTCATGACTGCTTCAAAATAAAAAGAGTAGGCAAAAGATGAAAGAGAAAGTAAAGAGCGCCAATAACCCAGATCAAAGGGGTTACAGCTAATGAGCCAATTCCTTCAAAGCAGCACAGGCATCTTAATGAGACCTACATTCAAGAGCACATCTTACAGTGAAAATATGAAGTGCAACTTTAGTCTCTCAATTCCAGTACAAAAAAACCCTCAAATAGTATAGAATTAATAATTATGTTTAATTTCATCCCTCTATGCCTTCAGCAAGTGCTGTGCATAAGCATGAATTGGGTTCATTTTAACAAAGTGTCCTGAGACCCCTCACCAGGTAGATTCAAATGTCAAGAAGGCTTGTGCAAAATGAATGAACCCACGGGAAGTCTTTACGTCCGCACCCACAAGACATCGTCCGAAAGCAGCATCATGAAAACCTGCACACTGCACTTCAGCGATGACCTCATTCTCCACAAGACTCCCAGACCCTGCAGTTAACCGTTTCTGCTTTCAGTAGGATTGTACTTGTTATTCTCCTGCATTACTTCTCTTTTCATATACATTTTAAGACACAGGCTTGGTCTTTCTTTTTTATCAACCCCTTTCCTTTAAGGCGTAATTAAATGATGAACAATAGAAGCTGGTCGACTGAGCTCAGGGGTGTATTTTTAAGTACAACAGGAGATCTGCTCGCTGGGCTAAGGGGATTATCAAACCCCTTTATGGACTGTTACAATCACGCCCTAACCCTCAATTTGTTGTTTTCTAAATGCTCTCGCGCTGGTCTGTTTCAGCCCCATCCCATATCCCCTCTCTCATACTCTGTGCTCAGGAGTTTGAGTTTGCAGACTCATGTTTTCTGAATGCTCTCGCACTGGTCTGTTTCAGCACACATCCCATATCACCTCTCTCATACTCTGTGCTCAGGAGTTTGAGTTTGCACACTCATGTTTTCTGAATGCTCTCGCACTGGTCTGTTTCAGCCCCATCCCATATCCCCTCTCTCATAATCTGTGTTCAGGAGTTTGAGTTTGCAGACTCATGTTTTCTGAATGCTCTCGCGCTGGTCTGTTTCAGCCCCATCCCATATCCCCTCTCTCATACTCTGTGCTCAGGAGTTTGAGTTTGCAGACTCATGTTTTCTGAATGCTCTCGCACTGGTCTGTTTCAGCCCCATCCCATATCCCCTCTCTCATACTCTGTGCTCAGGAGTTTGAGTTTGCAGACTCATGTTTTCTGAATGCTCTCGCGCTGGTCTGTTTCAGCCCCATCCCATATCCCCTCTCTCATACTCTGTGCTCAGTAGTTTGAGTTTGGAGACTCATGTTTTCTGAATGCTCTCGCACTGGTCTGTTTCAGCACACATCCCATATCACCTCTCTCATACTCTGTGCTCAGGAGTTTGAGTTTGCAGACTCATGTTTTCTGAATGCTCTCGCACTGGTCTGTTTCAGCACACATCCCATATCACCTCTCTCATACTCTGTGCTCAGGAGTTTGAGTTTGCAGACTCATGTTTTCTGAATGCTCTCGCACTGGTCTGTTTCAGCCCCATCCCATATCCCCTCTCTCATACTCTGTGCTCAGGAGTTTGAGTTTGCAGACTCATGTTTTCTGAATGCTCTCGCGCTGGTCTGTTTCAGCCCCATCCCATATCCCCTCTCTCATACTCTGTGCTCAGTAGTTTGAGTTTGGAGACTCATGTTTTCTGAATGCTCTCGCACTGGTCTGTTTCAGCACACATCCCATATCACCTCTCTCATACTCTGTGCTCAGGAGTTTGAGTTTGCAGACTCATGTTTTCTGAATGCTCTCGCACTGGTCTGTTTCAGCCCCATCCCATATCCCCTCTCTCATACTCTGTGTTCAGGAGTTTGAGTTTGCAGACTCATGTTTTCTGAATGCTCTCGCGCTGGTCTGTTTCAGCCCCATCCCATATCCCCTCTCTCATACTCTGTGCTCAGGAGTTTGAGTTTGCAGACTCATGTTTTCTGAATGCTCTCGCGCTGGTCTGTTTCAGCCCCATCCCATATCCCCTCTCTCATACTCTGTGCTCAGGAGTTTGAGTTTGGAGACTCACGTTTTCTGAATGCTCTCGTGCTGGTCTGTTTCAGCCCCATCCCATATCCCCTCTCTCATACTCTGTGCTCAGGAGTTTGAGTTTGGAGACTCACGTTTTCTGAATGCTCTCGCGCTGGTCTGTTTCAGCCCCCATCCCATATCCCCTCTCTCATACTCTGTGTTCAGGAGTTTGAGTTTGGAGACTCATGTTTTCTGAATGCTCTCGCGCTGGTCTGTTTCAGCCCCCATCCCATATCCCTTCTCTCATACTCTATGCTCAGGAGTTTGAGTTTGCAGACTCATGTTTTCTGAATGCTCTCGCGCTGGTCTGTTTCAGCCCCCATCCCATATCCCCTCTCTCATACTCTGTGCTCAGGAGTTTGAGTTTGCAGACTCACGTTTTCTGGAAGAGTTGCTTGTACTGCTCATCTCCCCGGCCTCCCTCCACTTCGCTGTCCAGCTTCTTGATGATCTCGTCTTCGAACTGACAGTGAGAAGAACACAATATTATAGAGACCTGGTCAAACCCATGTATTTTGTACTTAGCTCATAGTGTGACTTAGAGCCCCTGCAGTTGTTTGAAGATTTCAGCTTGAACAAAAGGGTTTAAGGGTCACTACACAGTGCAGCAAAAACATTCAAGGAAATCCTGTTTGGAGCCTGACTCCAGCTCAATTCACGAGAAGGGAACTAAATGAAATGAAATGAAATAAGTTGTTTTGTTCTTACAGGTTTTAGGACCAAACCTCTGGAGCTTTCTAGGTTTCTGTCGTACTGCACTTTCTTTTTTGCCTGCAATGTGAGAGCTCAGTGGCACATCATGCTGGGTACATGCTGCATGGCAGTCAGAACATGTGACTAGCAAGGCAAGGCAAGAGTGCATGTCAGAGATCTTACACGCCACTGCAAATGGATATGCTGCACATGTATCATTAATCTTAAAAAGCCCAGGCGAGACGTGATGAAAACGTCAGTGCTTTTCTAAGAGCTGGCTCAAAAGCGTCATGTGAAAAGCTGCATCTGGCAGTGGAAAGCAGCGTGGAAAGTTAGACCCCTGCTCGACCTACAGGACCAACACATTCACAGCAGTTCAAAATAAAACCAGCTATCGGGCATGTTAAACATAGTTCTTAAAGGGGTAGAAACAGCCCCAGTGCTACGTCACTTCCCAGTAGACACAATAAATGTGCACAGGAAAGATCAAAGTGGGCTGTGAACCTGACAGCATCATCACTGTGCATAAAAGCAGATCATAATTACCGTGTGCCGTGGAATATTCTTTTGGAAAATTGGCTTTGTCAATGGAGATCGGTATAAATGAGGACAATTAACATTTGAAGCTTGCGTGCCTCAGTGAGTATGCAGAGGCGTGCGAGCGCATGTGTTAGGGGGGGAAGGAACATGATAGATCAAAACACAATACAGTACCAAGGTTTACAACCACGACCATCTCAAATCATCAAGTCATGAAAAAAAAAAAACCTCTGGAGACTGTGTTTAATAAAAGTGCTATTTTTAATTAAAAATGTTTTCACCGGCGTGGCATGATGAAAGGTTACGTCCCTCGACAATCGTACATAAAGCAGTAAACATCCCCTCCAGCCCCGGGTGCGTCCGGCCCTCTCATCTCAAACACTGTACAGGGTTTTTAAATTCAGAGTTTCAGTTTCCTTTTTGAGAAAGTTCCAGGTGCACATGTCTTTTACGGATCTCCTCTGAAGATATGAAGCCAGTGAAACAATGTTCGTTCTCCAGCATCAATTACTATAATTAACTATAGCTCATTTTGTTGGAGGGATTTAGTGTTTAGTTAGTAAACATTTAGTGAGGTAGACAAGAAGCTGCAGCAATACAGAGGAGGTAAAATAACTCTCACCACTGAGCTACTCAAACCCGCTGCCTTCCAAACTGCAGCCCAGCACTAACCACTGAGCTACTCAAACCCGCTGCCTTCCACACTGCAGCCCAGCACTGGATGCCTAATCCATTGTTTAAATGCACAGGTCAGGGGATTATTAGAAGAAATGTTCTGGCTGTTTATCAATTTAATTAAATTGTTCATGTATCCATTTAATACATTTAGCTTGATTGACCCCAGACCTTCTAATTCCTGCCAAATGCAGCGTATTGAATAAGTAACAAGCTTCTTAATTGCAAGCGCCCTGCATTACACTGAAGTGTCAATTACACTGATATCTGATGGCCTTTCAAACGATGGGTTTCAAAAGCACAATACAAGGAGC
The DNA here is from genome assembly GCF_902713425.1 of Acipenser ruthenus. NCBI lineage: Eukaryota > Metazoa > Chordata > Actinopteri > Acipenseriformes > Acipenseridae > Acipenser > Acipenser ruthenus. The sequence goes on along the minus strand of NC_081190.1, from coordinate 574,625 downwards.
ACTATAATCTTATTTAAGAAACAACGTCCATGGCAGAACTAACTTTAACTAACTTTAATACACTTATTATTACTGTGAATTACAGTGCAGTGCTGGAACAGTGCAGTTAAACTGCAGCTGCAGAGGATAGCCACGCTGCTCTGCCGGTGTGTCTGGGGGGCCCTCTCGCCTCTAAGCTGGGGCTCTTCTTATGTCTCTGCATGGGGGTTTGTGCTGCTGGGGGAGATGTCCTTGCAATGAGGGGACAAGCTGCTGTGCTGTCAACGTTGTGGATTTGAAAGACACCACGGTGCCATTTCACAGATGAAAAGGGGCCATTTTATCATTGTTGAAGCTTGACTATCCTTCATAAACATCTTTATATCTATCTGTCTATCCATCTATCTATCTATCGATCTATCTATCTATCTATCTATCAATCTATCTATCGATCTATCTATCAATCTATCTATCGATCTATCTATCAATCGATCTATCGATCTATCTATCGATCTATCTATCTATTGATCTATCGATCTATCTATCCAGTTGTTACTGGTTTCTATTGCAATAAAAAATCACATCTTTATCTGGCTCCTTTATTCTAACTTGACCATTTCTGCACATGTGAAATGTTTTTTGGGCAGGTATATTTTGAAAAGTAGCCAGCAGTAGTGGAAATGGTCTGTCCAATGCTGAGCACTGCTGTCAGGACTGTCACTTGTACAGACCAGTCTGGATTTGGACTTGAATCGTGGGTTTTATTTGAAATGCAGGAAATTATCCTTTCTTCAAGAGACGGTCCTCGTAGTGATACTGAAAAAAACAAACAGCAGGGTCCATCGAGCGTGTCCGGTGCTGTGTATTTTCCTGAAAGACGCAGAGGTTGTGCACTCGGGTGCTGTGATAGTCTTTCACCTCTGGGGGGTTGGTTTTCAATCTGGAATCGATCACCTTTGTTCTCAGTTCTGCTTCCCATTAACCCACATGTCAAAACCTCCAAATAGTTTGGAGACGATTTGGCACAACGGTCCGTTTTTGCTTGGGAGTGTTCCAGGTCTGAGTAGCAGGATAAAGTGATCCTTCAGGTCTGGATTATTCAAGTCCATTGGCTGATCTTTATGAAGCTGCATTGTTCCCCTACAGCTAACACTGTCTGCTTTTCATACTGTACTAAAGCACCCAGGAGTATTTAGGCAGAATGGTTCACAGTTAAGGTCAAACCATGACATTTGTTTTATATTTTTTGTTTTATTTTTGAGTTGGAGTCTTTTTTTTTGTTACATGTGAAGAGATGTATACATTAACATTGAAACAATAGCCTATCATAGTGTTCAGAGGGTGAGGATGCTGAGCCGAATCAAAGGGCTCGCTCTGCATCATAACGAGCTGTATTTCCATGATGATTAGAAGAGACTTTTTACTTTTTAATTGTCCTTGTCTGTTGTGACACAAACCATTTCAGATCACTACGATACCAAGCAGAACACTGCAAAGCAACTGGTAAGGGAATGAAACAGCATCTCTCTAGTGATTTCCTAAATTTGCAATAGATTGAAATGGTTTCAGACACAAAGAACTCCTTCACTGTTGGACTGGATCATGGCAGATTGCTCTGGGACTCACTTTATATATTTAGACTTGAAAGATCAAGTCTTATTTAAAGTGGCAATGCACAGCAGAACAGCAGATAGAGTTATAACCTGTTCACACTACATACAGTAAATCATGTTTTGATGTCTGTCAATGACATGAATGGCAATCACATAGGTTGTTGATCATGCATTAGTCAGGTTGTGTGGATAAGGTATGAGAGGCGTTTACAACAGGGGATGAGATCACACGAGCCTCACCATTACTTTGCATAAACCACAATGCACCAGGACATTTCTCCACCTGACAGCCGGTTATTTACAGCTGCTGAGATTGCAGCATGGCATCTTATTGAGATGGGCTTTGAGAGGAGGCAGCATAATGACCATTGCACACAGCAGACACTGTAGACATGTGTCAGCCTCTATGGCATTATTATAGAGCACATCATTTCTGTATGATAGCATTCCACCATTGCACACAGCAGACACTCTGTATAGAGTTCAACAAGGACTACGTGTCAGCCTCTATGGCATTATTATAGAGCACATCATTTCTGTATGATAGCATTTATACCAAACCAAGATACACCGTTAGAGAATAAGTGGAGACAGACTTAGGTTAAGACAATTTTCTTACAAAGGTATGAGAGTATGACTTGGGGTACCTAGTCATGTTACTGACGCTCAACTTGTCAAAGTTTTGAGATCAATCAGCTACTAGGAACTGGACAAGCACCGAAGGGCCGAATGGCCTCCTTTCATGTGTGGGTTTTCTCACGTTCTTATGTAATCTATTTCATTGTGTGCTAATCCACTTGGCAGCGGATGTGACCCGGTGTAAAGTGAATGCTGCATGGCGGCTGGGCGACGTACCGAGCTGAACTTGGCGGTGAGGCGGTACTCGCACAGCATCATGTCGAAGAATAGCGGGATGGTCGAGCGCTGCAGCTCCACGTGAGGCACCAGCGTCATCTCCAGGATCGGGCCCACTAGGTCAGGGATGAAGGAGATCTGGTGCTCCCCTGAAAAGAAACACACACATGCACTGTCATGAGAAGACCTGCCTGCCCAGATCACAGCAGTGTCCCGCATGCCCTGATCACAGCAGTATCCCGCATGCCCAGATCACAGCAGTATCCTCCCTGCCCAGATCACAGCAGTATCCCGCATGACCAGATCACAGCAGTATCCTGCCTGCCCAGATCACAGCAGTATCCCGCCTACCCAGATCACAGCAGTATCCCACCTGCCCAGATCACAGCAGTATCCCTCCTGCCCAGATCACAGCAGTATCCCTCCTGCCCAGATCACAGCAGTATCCTGCCTGCCCAGATCACAGCAGTATCCCCCCCCCCCGCCCCCCACCAGGATCGGGATAAAGACAATCTCGTAAACACCAGTACAGGACAAATCTGACACGTCACGTCCGCACACATCGCATTCAAATGTCTTTATCATGGAAAGATAATTTGCATGTGAATGAATACTTCCTCCACCAATGATATCAAGCTCATTTTGAAAATAAAAATAATGAATTATGAAACCTCAAACGCTGGCCCTCAGGGATGCTTTGCTTCAGCAGTGAATAATTCTCCAGACAGCCACAGCTCGTTCCTCATTGTCGTGCAATCATTCTGGCTCAGATTGTTAATTAATGTCAGTTTATGGACGCAGGGTAGTGCTTGACACAATCATGCCACATAAATCAGCCAGGCAAAAGGTATTTTCTGCAGGGCTGTTGTCAGAAGATTTACAGGTCTGCTTAGTTACCCTTTAGCCATGCATCTTCTGGATTGTGAATTGGTCAGATGTTAGAAGCTGAGATAATTGCACTCACTGTTTGTTATAGTGACATATCTGGGCCAGCCCTTCCTGCTGGCTTGCCTGTGACAGAGCTTGGTTCCAACAAGATACAGCGGGGAGAGCTCAAAACCAACAGCACTTGAGGTGTCGAGTCAGTTGGTTGCTTGAAGGCTCAAGACTTGGACGTTTGTGTACGATGCACTGTGCTGTAGCTACAGCACCCAGGTATCTGTTCTACCACAGCAGTATTGCCTGTTCTGCACACTGTACTTGCGAGCAATGAAAGCGCTTTGGATTTAGTATAATCTTTTTCGTGTCCTCCATTTCACCAAAGTAACAACCATGACAATATTCAACGTATAAGTAGAGGCAATGGCAAACACTCTGCTCACGCTCTGTAGATTGGATTTCTAGAGTCACTTCAGCCAATTTCAGTATATAAGACAAACGTTTCACTGATGAAGGCACTAACGAAACGTTTGCCAATGTGTCGACATTCTTTGACAAACAGCACAGGCAGACAGGACTCATGATGGAGGCGAGCATGTGGCAGCTTGCAGAGCTGGGAAGTGGAATCTTTTGCTTGAACAAAAGTTATTGTATTCTTGCTCTTATTGTATTACTTGTATTGTAACACTTGAAATGTATTTGCTTACGATTGTAAGTCGCCCTGGATAAGGGTGCCTGCTAAGAAATAAATAATAATAATAATAATGATCTAGAGACTGGGTGATATTGCATTGGTGCCACAGGAGGCTGTCTCCCAGCAGTCACTTAGACTCCTCCCTCAGTACAGCTTTCTGCATCTGCCTCTGAACTGCACTGTGTTGTGTGGGTTTGCTTACCCAGGCCTCCTGCCTAAATGCACTGGAGCCTTACCCAGATTGCACCACATGTCCCTGATTGAACCACCCAGAGCTTCTCGCATATCACCATACCTGCAGGAGAAAAAACAGAGAGAGAGAGAGAGAGAGAGAGAGAGAGAGAGAGAGAGAGAGAGAGAGAGAGAGAGAGAGAGAGAGAGAGAGAGAGAGAGAGAGAGAGAGAGAGAGAGAGAGAGAGAGAGAGAGAGAGAGAGAGAGAGAGAGAGAGAGAGAGAATGAGAATGAGAATGAGAATGAGAATGAGAATTTGAATTTTAAAATCTTTTTATTGAAACACCAAAAAAAATTGTTTATAAGAAACAGAAAAAAATATTCAACACCAATCCATTCTACACCATCAAACAGCAGCAACAATGATTAAAACACAAAGGGCAGCAACAGTGATAGAATCACGTTATCTTTTTAAAAATGAAAAATGAAATTGCAATCTTCACCCACCCCACACACTCCCTCTCCAATGCACCACCACCTTATCTTAAAATGATCCATATCTTGAACCATACTGTAATAAATGAATTCTGGTTGCAACCAGGACTCTAAAAACACACACAGCATCATCTATACCAGCGCAGGACAGCCTGTTCTTGCAGATTTCAAACTGGCTAGCTTCGCTTGACCTACGAGAAAGTTGACCGCGGTATTTGTTAGAATACTTAATAGAAAAAATTAGGGGTGGGCACAAATATCGATATTTTTATCGATATCGTTCGATATCGATAATTTCCACATCGCGATATCGTGGGATAAAAAAATCACGTCCGCTAGCAGAGACATTCTTTGTATTGCTAATCCTGCTAAAAATACAAACGCAGTATAATCACGTTTATTTTATATTAAGATACAACAAACCCCAAACATGCCAGTCATTGTTAGTCTGGTAGGCAGACACCACACACATTAAAGTATTATTTAACCATTGTATTCCATTGATTGGCGTTTTTCTTTTTCTAAGAACCCGATTAACAAATGTATTTCAAACATTCAATAGCTATAAATCTAGAAAAGCAACAAATCCACAACCTGTGTCCTCCCTCTCGTGTGCTCTACTCCCGTTTCTTCACCTGTTTCCTCTCACCGGCCAGTCTTACTGGAAACTATATCCTGCTGTCAAAAAGTGCGCGCACCAACTAATTAAGAAACAGGACCGTCTTTTTAAAGGGATGCACACCTAAAAACAAACTTAACACAAGAAACATAATACACAGGAAAATCGTCTTAAATAATTTGATATATGTATATATGTTTTTTTTCTTCCATTCAGAACGTACTCGCAAGGTACTGCATGCTATTTGCATGCTGCATTAAGCACTGTTGGGATTATTGTGAGAGATGCGCATGCCTCAGTGTGGTGCATTAAGCACTGTTGGGATTATTGTGAGAGATGCGCATGCCTCAGTGTGGTGCATTGCATTTTTTCTATGCGTTTACTTACCCTGTTATTAATGTATTTTTTAAATGTGAACTTTCTGTATTATATATGAGATGTACTTTTAAAACATCAAAACACATCTCAAAATAATGCAACATTCAGCATGACACCGTACTTAATACTTTTAGATGTGTCCTGCATTTATACGCAGAGCAGATTAAATTACTTCCGGATTGGCAGGCCTGCACAGTGAAGTATATAAATATTTCGGTTTTGAGGTGGCTGATGTGGCATGGAATAGTAAAACAATATAACAAGACCTTGTTTTTCTCCATGGATATTGTGAAGCAAAGCTAAGTTAAAGTAAGTTATTGCTTTTATTATGTAAATATCTGTTAACGTCTATATGTATTATATTGCAATTGTGATATTATATATTTCTGTGTTTTGGAAGACTTCGATAGTATCAATAGCGAAATACGTGCAAGATACAATTTTCATATTGATGCCTACCCCTACTAAAAATCAACATTTCTTTAGTAAAAAGTGGTTTGGAGTGAGAACGTTGCACTGTAATTACACAAGCATCTTTGTTATGACTGTGTTATTATGGTCTAATTACAGTGTAGTTAGACACACTTATTGTAAATTGTTTCCAAATGTGCAAACCAAGCAAAAAAGGTAAATGTTCTATGAGTGTTTATTTTGCTTCCTTCCAAATGGTCACTTATGATGCCCAGAGGATTACTCTGTGCTGTAACTGGTTTCTGCTGCCTCTTTCTGATGGGCAGAGCAGCACTGAGGCTGGGCTGTGTAGCTGGGATTCGTGGCTGACAGACACACTCACTTGTACAGGATGGCGGAGCGCTTCACGTGGGAGTAGTTCTCCAGCTGCAAAGACTTCTGGGTGAGAAAGGCTACGGCCAGGTGGAAGTAGTTGTTCCAGAGCTGGAATACAGAACACACAGACACACGGAATGAGAGAGGGAACATTCTGAACAGAACACTAAATGCATGGGACCAACATACACATGCTGCCAGTTCGTCTGGTGAGTAATGCAATAGGAACATACGAAAGTGACTTCAACCTCCTGGGAAGTGGTGAGATCAGAGTACAACACACACCCACAAGTGCCTTATTGCGCTTAGAAAATGGGTTAACTAACTACAAAAGTGAATTTCTTTTATCAAATATCCTTCTGCCAAGACTGCCCTAAGAAGAAACTGTCCTTTATAACTTTTTAAAATTAAAAAACAAAAATGCATTAAAAAAGATAACTAAAAGCAAAACACATTTTTATAGAGATTGAATTGATTAAAAACAAGAAGAGTTATCTATAGCTGTTGAATTAATCATTGCCATTGGAAGTGCAGTTTTGAAGATGTACAGGCATCTAGATTGTCATTCTGAACAGCAGGTTGAGCTGCAGCAAGCTAATTGGAGGAGCCTGCTGTTTGTTTGCTGCTTTCCTTGTTCTTGTCTGAGGGAGTGCAAGAGAAGACGTGACTCCACAGGGACAGACATTATGTGCTTTGAGACCTGCATCGGCAAGGAGATGCATTGCTGTTGATCTAAGGTCTGTGTATCGCCGACTCAGCCAGGTGTATAATGGTATGTTTTCTTATTTTTATTATTCTGGTGGCGTATGGATATCTACCAGTAATTTGCCCCTTTTTGAAAAGAAGTGCCGACCCATGGTGATACACTGTAATATCAACACCCCATGTGACCCAGGGTGTGCTGCATTTCAAACAGTAAATCAACCACTGCAGCCCTGGGGCATGGTGAGGCACACCCTGTAGTGTGTCATTGCACTTATAAAACAGGCAATTCAAAGATCAGAGCAATCGGTGATCATGCGATTGCTATAGATGCTTCCGTCATCCATAACATTTTATAAACGACTCTAACAGAACTGTTATCGAGCCACGCTGTCGATCCCGAGCCACTGGAATCCTTTAAGATCTGACTTTAAAAAGGTTTGGGTTCAACAAGCTATAGTGGTAACACCCGTACAAGCACAGCTAGGCTGAAGGGCCTGTGAAGCCAGAGCTGAAGCACATTTTCACAGGTGAGTTAAACAATTGCACTGGTTACAAACTAGCAAGAGGTAACTTAGCCTCTGCAAGTGGAAATGTAAAGCTGGGAATAAGGTGCATTGGAATTTACACAAGACACCAGGGTCAATACCTTTTCAGAACGACAGGAGCTGTACACAGATACAGAAGAAAAAATAAAAGAAATGACATAATCGAATGAGACAAATGGATGGGCAGACAATGCTTTTACAAGCAAGCTGCTTTTATTGCTTGTCCCGCCAGCATCATTTCAAACTCAGAAGCTGTCTTGTGGAAACGGTTTCTTTTGAATGCATTATGGACTGAGACCCAGGTGTCTGATAGCAAAATGTATACTCCTGTCAAATCCTCAGCCGCAGTGAAATAGCTCCCTCTGAGATTATGGAAGATTAATGTTTCCTTACAAGAGGCTACTTCAACACCAAGTCTCTAGCAATCAAAACAAGCGGAGCTGTTTAACACGGACCTGCTTCCTCTAGCGACACCTGAGTGTGGTGCTGTGTAGTTTAGAGGTAACCGGGTCCCCCTGTGTCGTCTGTACTGGGCACATACAGGAAGCAGTCTGGGCAAGGTTGTGGTAACCCACACTGATGTTGTCATTGAAAAATCACACCTTTAGTTGGATCAGCTTAGCAAACATGTCAATTAACTTGGTTTTAAATCAGGGGATATCACGGCTGGTTTTTAAGTTGTTACAGTCAATAAAAAGTGTTTAACAAAGACAGATTGAAATACCTACTGTGTATTAATCCTGGTATTTCCACAGGGGTGATTTACTGGCAGCTCAGAACACGTTGTAAATGTTCTGCTTTGTTCTCTCTCAGAGAATCACTACAATTATGAAAGAAAAACATCTGACATCTAGTTTATGTTTTGATAGTAAACCTTTAAAATGTGGTTAGCTACAACATCCTTGCTTTCTCAGCTGATGAGTACATCATTAAAATAGCAAAACAGTGACTGTTACTGTCTTTAAATGTACTTTTTACATCCAGCCGTCGCACACTGATTGGACAGAATCGATGTTTGCGTTGCACTGATTTACTCGCTCTGCAATGTTGTGCATTTTCCAAATCAATAAGATACCAGAGACCCAATCAATCAACACAGCTAATCAGCATCTGCGCCTGATCAATGCTCATTAGCGGGCTTATTATGGAAGTGGAGAGCATCATCTATTTAACATCACTAAACTTCATCTTGGTACCAAATCTAATTATGTATAGTACTAGTACTATATTTCTCCACAGTGAGTATCACTATTCCCTTTCTTTTCACATAGATTCTCCGATTTCCTATGGCATTGTTATTTAAAATGTATTGTTTGTGTGTAAAAACATGCCATTTTATTGTTCTTGTTTGACAGCCTGGATGGTGTTAAAATACCCCATCCAGATAAAATCATGAGAATGCGTGGCCAGCAGCGAGCATATGAGAAGCCCTGTGTCGAATGTGGCAGAGGGGTAGACTAGGTAATTAATAGCCAGTTAATCCCTCGGCCACAATATAAAAAACTGCAGCTTTGGCTGAACATGGAGAGTGTGTTCGGAGGCGGAACGAGACGTGAGTGAAAGAGAAATTAAAAGCTTAAACATAACAATTGCTACGCGTGCTGATTACACAACAGCACAATACTTGTTTTGTTTCATTTCGTGTCTGTTTTGTTTGTCTATTTGTTTTGGCCACCATGCCGTTTGTTTTGTGTTTTGTTTTGTTCAAATCTTTTGTTTATTTATAATTAAAACGCGCCGCAGCGCTTTTCAGACCCCAGTTCTGTCTCTGTGTATCTATTCTCTTCTGGGTCTGACATAAGAACATAAGAAAGTTTACAAACGTGAGGAGGCCATTCAGCCCATCTTGCTCGTTTGATTTCAGAAATTTCAAAAGATGACTGACACCAGTGCTTTAGATCCTGCTTGTTTAATGCCTGCACATCCTGGCTGCATGCTTATTTGATTAAAACAAAACGACAGGGGATACTCAGTTTGAAGAATTGAATTATGTAACAGAAGATAAAAGGCTGAATGTTCTACAAAGCAAACTGATTTTAACAAGGAAGGCAGAACAGAACCTTTCTTATAAATCTGGAATCGAATTTCATTTTCGTGAACAGCGTTACATTATGCTTTTTTTTTTTACCAGGTTTTATAGGTACCATTTAATAATTGTGAGATTATGAACACAGGGATGGAAAGAAGACTATGAGTCTTATTTCTACCCCTGTGAATCCGGAAAAAGGTTACATTAGTTCATCTAATTAATTAAGGGTATAGCTGGATCAAAGAGCAGAAGTGCTCCAGACCTCAAGGACACAGTGAAAGTAACCATCGCTCAGACCTTCTCTACTTTTCACCCGATGAGGGAGCCCCCTCGAGGCTCGCTCAGACCTTCTCTACTTTTCACCCAATGAGGGCGTCCTCTCGAAGCTCGCTCAGACCTTCCCTACTTTTCACCCGATGAGGGAGCCCCCTCGAGGCTCGCTCAGGCCTTCTCTACTTTTCACCCAATGAGGGCGCCCTCTCGAAGCTCGTTCAGACCTTCTCTACTTTTCACCCGATGAGGGAGCCCCCTCGAGGCTCGCTCAGACCTTCTCTACTTTTCACCCGATGAGGGAAGCCCCTCGAGGCTCACTAAGATCTTCTCTACTTTTCACTCGATGAGGAAGCCCCCTCGAGGCTCGCTCAGCCCTTCCCTACTTTTCACCCAATGAGGGCGCCCCCTCGAGGCTCGCTCAGACCTTCTCTACTTTTCATCCAATGAGGGCGCCCCCTCGAAGCTCGCTCAGCCCTTCTCTACTTTTCACCCAATGAGGGAGCCCCCTCGAGGCTCGCTCAGACCTTCTCTACTTTTATCCCGATGAGGGCGCCCCCTTGAGGCTCGCTCAGACCTTCTCTACTTTTCACCCGATAAGGGCGCCCCCTCAAAGCTCGCTCAGACCTTCTCTACTTTTCACTCGATGAGGGCGCCCCCTCGAAGCTCGCTCAGACCTTCTCTACTTTTCACCCGATAAGGGAGCCCCCTCGAGGCTCGCTCAGACCTTCTCTACTTTTCACCCGATAAGGGAGCCCCCTCGAGGCTCGCTCAGACCTTCTCTACTTTTCACCCGATAAGGGCGCCCCCTCAAAGCTCGCTCAGACCTTCCCTACTTTTCACCCGATGAGGCCGCCCCCTCGAAGCTCGCTCAGACCTTCTCTACTTTTCACTCGATAAGGGCGCCCCCTCGAAGCTCGCTCAGACCTTCTCTACTTTTCACCCGATGAGGGAACCCCCTTGAGGCTCGCTCAGACCTTCTCTACTCTTCATTGCTGCCGCTTCGTGTGGTCCAGTACGTCCACGCCCGCCTTCTGCGGCTTTCTCTGGGCTTCCTAACCTCTTATGCACCACAGTGAATCGAACGCTGCTGTCCCTTTTACAACAAGTTTACAACCAAATAACTGCTGACTATGAATGTAATATAATGCAATGCAACTAAAAAAAAATGCTTACTTTTGATAAAAAAAAAATATGTAATGCTAAAAAAAAAAGTTTTGGGAAACAAAAACCTGTAGTGCTTTCCAAAATGTTACTTCCCAAGCATCTTCAATTTCAGATAAAAAAAGGGTTTGAAATCCGGATTATAATATGTTAACTCATTAGCACACACACACACACACACACACACACACAAATTTTCAATGAAGCCCCCTTTCCAAGTACTCCCAAGTTCATCTGCTGGACATTGAAAAGTTTGGATGTTTCTGTGAAACCCACCTGCAGTTCAAAATTGGATCCGTGGAGGAAGTTCTGGGTGAGAGTCTCAGCAAACTGGTTGATTGCTCGGCAGAACACCCTTGAGAAAGTGAGAGAGGGAGAGGAAGAGGAGAAGGCTGTCATCACACCTACATAGAAATGCAGTTTGGCACAATTTATCAAGGAGGATGCTGTGGCCGATGCTCACACTTACACTACGGTCACTCTTGTCACCTGTTACCCCTCAAACCCCTGACCCCTCTAAACACCACTACATCTTCTAACTGACTGGATGTGACCTGGCAGCTTCTCAGCAGCAGGGTCGCAGCTCAGATTATGATTTGCTTGTTGTGTTCACTTGCTCCTGGTACAGTATGGTTTGCAAGCAGATTTATTTAACCTTCTGTAGCACCAGATTTCATTTTCTTGCATGCACCTGGATGCAGGTTTGTTAAGGCTCCTAGATCATGGCATTTGCAGTACTGTCTGAATCTGAGAATGAACCTGTAGAAATCTATCAGAAACGTGTTTTCATGAAGCCTTGTTTCTGAACAGTTCAATGTCAAATGTGTTTCTCATTGTTTTTTGTTGCTCACGTTCAAAAAACACAGGCTGTTTGTGTTGTTCTATTGTACTGTACCTGCCTGCAACCCGAATCACTGTGTAATCATTTCCTCATGTAAATCAGCCTGCATGCTGTATCACCCTGTCACATTTTAATGAGTCTGTTGCTTTTTGAGAAGGATTGAAAATATTGCTTTTGTCCTTTGGCAGAATGTGTTATTTTTCTTTTCGCCAGAAAGCCTTTCACTTACTGCCTCTTCATACAAATATAATTTGCAGCTGATAGAGTTCTTTGAGGAGAGTTTCACAGAGAGCTTCCTTAACAATCATCTCTTCATGATTATTAAAACCACGTGGTTTGAGAGCTCACAGAATGTCAAGTTCTAGCATCCACAATATTCACACTGGCAATGCTCTATTTGAAGTGACGTTCAATCCAGTGTGATTGAGCACTGTAAATTAAACATACTGGTTCATATTTTCAAAAGCATTTACTTGACTTTGTTAGTGAACTCACGTGATGTTTCTTAGCTATTTGGTTCTAGTTTTGTAAAATGAACGGGTGTATATGCCTGTGGGAAGGTGGGTTGCAGTGCGCAGGTGTAGAGGTGATGCAGTGTTCAAGATAACGACAGACAACAAAGTACTGGTGAAATTGTGGCTTGAATTTGTAATCCAATAGTCTGATGACAACAGTAAACAATAAATAGAGGACTGGCAGTACCCAACATGGGGTTCAGTCCTGAAATAATAAGCACAGCATTTAAACACACGCAATACACAAACACGAGTGCAAGTCCAGGGTGAGTGAGGTTAGTGCTAGTGGTGCAAATACAATTCATCCGTGAACAATAGTGCAGTGTTGTCCGGGTTTGTGCTGGCCTGTCCTGACAGCTCAGGATCGCATTAGCCATATAATAAATAACAAACAGTACAAAGAAAACACTCACGGTTACTTTATACTTGTCCTTTGGCGGTTTGACCTTAACCATAAACAAAGGAATAGATCACCTAGCTTCGTCTCCTGTTTGTACTGTCAGTCATGCCCCCTTGGTTAGCGAGTGCAGCCGTTTCTCCTCCAGTCCACGGTTGCCACATCGCTTTCCCACTGGGGTGATGACTTAGTGTACTGCCCCCTTTCTAGATGGCTGACTTCCGCCTAACCCTGGGAATGAATTGTCAGGCCATCCAGTCCAGGGCACTCTGTTCCCGCTATACTGCGTCCTCACAGGTCGGGAGGGAGATTCATTTATTTACCCTCTGCTGCAGCAAACCACAACTCAACTCCCGCTACTTATTTGAACAATGTCGCATGACTCTCGTAATGTATAATGCTATAGAGCTCACTAAGAAGATGCAACACATATTTAAATTAGCATATTGCAGCTGTCTTTATTAACATATTTTCTCTTAGTACATATGACAAAATGTTTACTTTGCTAAGTGTCGGAATAAAAATGCAAATTGCGGTATGTTAAGCAGCTAGCTAATTTCAGTACATGCCTGGGTGTATAATTTAAGGCTAATTAGTTTAAGTAGCCATATTGTGTTTTACATATTGCATACTTTAATATTAAGTTCAATAATAATACTGCTACTAATAATAAATTAAGTCATAAAAAATAAATGTATGTTTTGGCATTTCTTTGTTTAATTCTTTTTTATAGTCACTGCATCACGATGGCTCTGTTTAGTGATGTTGTTGATGTGGTTTAACCTGGTGGATTCGGACGCTTGCACCCTCTAGCTGTTCTGTCTGGGCTAAATCCCCTCAGAACTGAACAGCTACAAAATGACAAGCAAGTTTAGATTAATATTGAATATAATCTAAATGAAAACATGTGGCACACTGAGGAATAAGCATGTACGCCTGTGTTAATCACTTCATAAAAATAATGTTCTTGATTATTATTTATTTATTAGCAGACACCCTTATTATTATTATTATTTATTTCTTAGCAGATGCCCTTATCCAGGGCGACTTACAATTGTTACAAGATATCACATATACATTATTTCACATTATACAGATATCACATTATTTTTACATACAATTACCCATTTATACAGTTGGGTTTTTACTGGAGCAATCTAGGTAAAGTACCTTGCTCAAGGGTACAACAGTCCAGAGCCCTAACCACTACTCCATACTGCTGCCCTAACCACAACAACACACTGCTGCCCTACATTTTACCCTAGTATTGCAAATGTAATACCGATCCACAAAAAGGGAGACAAAACCGAACCAGGTAACTACAGACCAATAAGCCGAACTTCTAGTATATGTAAACTTATGGAAACTATAATAAGATCCAAAATGGAAAATTACCTATATGGTAACATTATCCTGGGTGACAGTCAGCATGGTTTTAGGAAAGGGAGATCGTGTCTAACTAACCTACTTGATTTTTTTGAGGATGCAACATCGACAACTGATAATTGCAAAGCATATGACATGGTTTATTTAGATTTCCAGAAAGCTTTTGACAAAGTCCCACATAAAAGATTAATTCTCAAACTGAACACAGTAGGGATTCAAGGAAATGCATGCATGTTGAATTTAAATCAAGGGAAGTAATGTTAAAACTTTACAATGCACTAGTAAGACCTCATCTAGAATACTGTGTTCCATTCTGGTCACCTCGCTACAAAAAGGATATTGCTGTTCTAGAAAGAGTGCAAAGAAGAGCTATCAGAATTATTCCTGGTTTAAAATGTCATAGACAGGCTAAAATAATTCAATCTATTCAGTCTTGAACAAAGAAGACTACGCGGCGATCTGATTCAAGCATTCAAAATTCTAAAAGGTATTGACAATGTCGACCCAGAGGATTAGATAAAGGGGCATTCAGAACAGAAAATAGGAGGCACTTTTTTACACAGAGAATTGTGAGGGTCTGGAACCAACTTATTTTTTTAATTTGATTTTGTTTTCACTGCAGGTACTATAAACTAAAAGCGGTTGTTTACGTTATTTTGACAAAAGGTATTTAGAGTGTCCTGTCAGGTAGGCATGAGCTCTGAGGGAGTGCAGATCGACAGGAGAGAGCCCGGCAGGGGTAATTGATTAAAGAGATTGGAAACAAAGAGGAGGGAGGATTGCTAGAGGAACAAGCGGAGACAGATCCCTGCACGTCCCCTCTTGTCGATGCTCTGCTTCCTGCTCACCAAGGCTTTGTTGTATAACTCGTGGAGAGAGCTGGGGGGGTCTCTTGCTCACACATTGACATTGCTCATTCTTTGTGAAGACTCCCACAGTTTCCCTCTCTATCTCTCTGCCGCTCATCCACTCCTGCTGTGAGTGGTCATGCCGAGGTTTCATTGAAACGAATGCAGAGAAGAAGAAAAACCCATATCCGAATGGAGACAGCGCTCCACACTGTTTGCTAATGACAGTTATCTGCGGAGCTGCAAAATGTTAAGCTAAGCTTTGAACTGCTGCTCTTTATAGATGCGGAATGCAACGTGTGGCAAAGTGAGCTGAAATCAAATCTCAAACCTGCAATGTATGCTAGAGACAAGCAAGTGCATTCAGGTATACAGGGATGCACTTAAAGATGTGCTTCCCCTAGACACTGAAGATTGTATGGTTTGATGTTCTGATCCAGAGGTGCAAAGGTAGTCTTGGACTGGACAGCAGTTAACAATCACAGAGTTACTCAGCACCTTCAGAACTACTCTACACATACTCCAACCTATTTTCCAGTTTCATACGACACACCTCCTACACAACAACCTCAACCTAAACAAGGCTCGATTAGTAGTCTCAGTTCACATTTCTTGTCTGTCCCTAGTACTGCACCAGATGTTCATCCAACCTCTATCTCTGTCTCAGACTGTACCAGCCATTCCAGAGCTAACCAGTAACTAAAGGCATTCCCAGAGATGAGTGCACTTAAAACTCTTACAGGGATCATTACAATATTAACAAACTAAACAAAGCTGTCAAAAAAAGGAGGCGACTGCATACTTCCTGCATGATATTTTTCATATGTTTATGATAGAAATAATCTTTAATTATAAATAAATACTACTACTACTACTACTACTACCACTAATAATAATAATAATAATAATTCTGCCATTTAAAAATAAAAAGCGAGTCGTATCTTCTTTTTATATTCTGTGTCCTGTGTGGTCTGGCCTCCCCTGCTTTGCATCACGCCCCATCTACTGTATTCCGAACACACTGGTCTGCAGCAGCCTCTAGTTGTTCTACATTCCTCTCCCATACAGAGAATGAAACTGTTCATAAACACAGCATACGATATAAACCCTTGATTTAGATCAGCAAAGACGTGGCGTCAGTGGAATGTGTAGCTTGAAGTGGCTGCGTAAAGCATTGTAAGTCAGCGGTGCTGCAGGAGTGTGACTCACTCAAAATAATTCATAAAGTGACACCAGGACCCAGCTGAGGACTCAGCTTGCTGCTCCATGTGAATTATAATAAAAACAGGAGCAGAGTGTCTGGGATGCTGAAGAGCAGGGTTTACGAGGCAGGAACGCAAACAGGAAGTGGGTACGTGGATAGCGGGATCCCTTGTAAAAGCTGAATTAAATATCTTGATTAAAAATATGCAGTAGTGTGCAAATGTATTAGAACACCTCTATCCATTATATACTTTCTTGCAATTTTCGGTCAGTAATCAGTGATATAGAAACAATAGGCACTGACAGACCGCTTTGTGCTTTAATTAGGCATCTTAAGCAATTACAAGATCATTGAGGAGGCTGTGTGGTCCAGTGGTTAAAGAAAAGGGCTTGTAACCAGGAGGTCCCCGGTTCAAATCCCACCTCAGCCACTGACTCATTGTGTGACCCTGAGCAAGTCACTTAACCTCCTTGTGCTCCGTCTTTCGGGTGAGATGTAGTTGTAAGTGACTCTGCAGCTGATGCATAGTTCACACACCCTAGTCTCTGTAAGTCGCCTTGGATAAAGGCGTCTGCTAAATAAACAAATAATAATAATAATAATAATAATAATAATTGAGGAGTCGTTGCCCTCCTATGGCGGTGAGACAGGTGCTGCTGCCAGTCTCCTCAGATAGACGAGTGCCCTTTCTTGACGCAGGGACATGCTGCAGCCAGACGTCTCTCCCAGCTCTGGAGCTCCTTTCCTCACCCTGCTCGGGGGGAAAGCTTTTTTTCCTCAAACCCTTTTTCAGTCTGTGAACCACTGGAGTTTGGTGTTGGTTTGCCATTCATACAGTGTGGTCGATTCAATTGATCTGAACAGTTCATACCGCTGCCATTCAGCTCAATTACAAAACCTATTCCCTGAGGTTTTTTTATGAAAGACATTCAGTAAATAATCTTCAAACCTCTTGATAGGAATCCAAAGATTAACTATAAGAAACTAAAGAAGAAGAAATCCAGCCCAAGCTGCACGTTGGCTTGCACCCTGACAGCCATTTCATGTGAAAAGCAGAAGATATCACATGTTTGGATTTCCTTGTCCTGTTATTTTGACGGCTCTGCTGTTTGGTGTACTACATTAGCTTTGGCAATACCAGCTCTCCTCAGCAAGCCAGTCGCTTTGAATTGAAATGGATTAGGATTTCAATTCAGACCCCCTATAAGCTTTACCTGCGGTGTACCCAGGGCCGGATTAACGCATAGGCAAACTAGGGTTACCATGGTAAAGGCAGAGAAAAAACATGTCGTAGAGCACAGTTTAAATTACAAAGCAAAGTGTGTGCAATGTACCAGCATGGGGAAAGTGGGAAACCTAATTAACAAACCTTTTACCATGGCAAAGGGGGGCTGGGGAGCTGGACAGCAGCGCATGTACACACAGCACAGAGGGATTTAAATATTGGTGCAATGTTATAAAATCAACAGCTTATGGGATTATATCCAGATGTAATCTGAGAGGCCGTAGATCACACGAGGGGTTTGAGTTAGTTTGATCACAACACGTTCTGTATTAAATTGGTGCTCAATAATTGTGTAAACAAGGGCAACTGAGGGAGCGCTTTGTTTAGTATTCAGTAACTGCCACGTTTTATTCCATTTAATTAATGTCTAACAACTTAAAACCACCCCCTTTCTTAAAACCACCGTGCGTCCCTCTCAGAAGGCTGCATTATATATGGGAGGTGTTTACAATCTGCCATGTAACTGCATTTTTATTGAATCATTTAAAAGTTAGATCACAAAGCTTCCCGGAGAACAAAGTCAATTTTGAAGGAATATCTAAAAGGGGTGCGATGAAGCAGAACACCACCACCGGCTTATTAAAATATGGGTTTAATATTTATTAAAACATTTTTTAAATGTACTTTCCTCACCGCGCACGTCAGCACACATCAGATTTGTATTGCATTTGGTAAAGTGAAGGAGGATGCAGAGTGGATATGCACCTGCTCCCACAAAGCACATTTAAAAATAGGCCACGCTTATATATATATATATATATATATATATATATATATATATATATATATATATATATATATTCATCTCTAGCAATAAAATAAATACATGAACCCTCCTATTGTGCTCAGAATTGAGGTGTTTTAGGTCATATTTGTGTAATTTCAAACACATTGAAACAGCCTTGAATTGAGCTCATGTCTTTTTTTTCTTTGCATAGCTTTTACCCTTTTATGCTAAAGAACAGAAAGCAATGTAAACTCCTGGCTCCTGATTCTCCTGCAGTATATTCACAGTTAATGTTTCTGGCTCCTGATTCTCCTGCAGTATATTCACAGTTAATGTTTCTGGCTCCTGATTCTCCTGCAGTATATTCACAGTTAATGTTTCTGGCTCCTGATTCTCCTGCAGTATATTCACAGTTAATGTTTCTGGCTCCTGATTCTCCTGCAGTATATTCACAGTTAATGTTTCTGGCTCCTGATTCTCCTGCAGTATATTCACAGTTAATGTTTCTGGCTCCTGATTCTCCTGCAGTATATTCACAGTTAATGTTTCTGGCTCCTGATTCTCCTGCAGTATATTCACAGTTAATGTTTCTGGCTCCTGATTCTCCTGCAGTATATTCACAGTTAATGTTTCTGGCTCCTGATTCTCCTGCAGTATATTCACAGTTAATGTTTCTGGCTCCTGATTCTCCTGCAGTATATTCACAGTTAATGTTTCTGGCTCCTGATTCTCCTGCAGTATATTCACAGTTAATGTTTCTGGCTCCTGATTCTCCTGCAGTATATTCACAGTTAATGTTTCTGGCTCCTGATTCTCCTGCAGTATATTCACAGTTAATGTTTCTGGCTCCTGATTCTCCTGCAGTATATTCACAGTTAATGTTTCTGGCTCCTGATTGTCCTGCAGTATATTCACAGTTAATGTTTCTTTATGTTTCCTGCCTAGCATTGAACAACAGACTTACTCGTCCCATTCAAACGTCAGATCCATTGTACTGATATGCTTAATGGCAAATCGATTTTTAAATAACTTTATACCACCAAATACATGTATCCACATATTCAAAATAATATTGATCATTATTGGTTCAAATCAAGATGGAGTTCTTGGTTCAATCCAATGATTTCAGTGTGGTGTGGATGGAATCATCCAATTGAAGTTCATTTTGTCAGAGGTGTGCCGTGGATGGAATCATCCAATTGAGTTCATTTTATCAGAGGTGTGCCATGGATGGAATCACCCAATTGAAGTTCATTTTATCAGAGGTGTGCCGTGGGTTGAATCATCCAATTGAACTTCATTTTGTCAGAGGTGTGCCGTGGGTTGAATCATCCAATTGAAGTTCATTTTGTCAGAGGTGTGGTGTGGATGGAATCATCCAATTGAAGTTCATTTTGTCAGAGGTGTGCCGTGGGTTGAATCATCCAATTGAAGTTCATTTTGTCAGAGGTGTGCCGTGGGTTGAATCATCCAATTGAAGTTCATTTTGTCAGAGGTGTGCCGTGGATGGAATCATCCAATTGAAGTTCATTTTGTCAGAGGTGTGCCGTGGATGGAATCATCTAATTGAAGTTCATTTTGTCAGAGGTGTGCCGTGGATGGAATCATCTAATTGAAGTTCATTTTGTCAGAGGTGTGCCGTGGGTTGAATCATCCAATTGAAGTTCATTTTGTCAGAGGTGTGCCGTGGGTTGAATCATCCAATTGAAGTTCATTTTGTCAGAGGTGTGCCGTGGGTTGAATCATCCAATTGAAGTTCATTTTGTCAGAGGTGTGCCGTGGATGGAATCATCTAATTGAAGTTCATTTTGTCAGAGGTGTGCCGTGGGTTGAATCATCCAATTGAAGTTCATTTTGTCAGAGGCATGGTGTGGATGGAATCATCCAATTGAAGTTAATTTTGTCAGAGGTGTGCCGTGGGTTGAATCATCCAATTGAAGTTCATTTTGTCAGAGGTGTGGTGTGGATGGAATCATCCAATTGAAGTTCATTTTGTCAGAGGTGTGCCATGGATGGAATCATCCAATTGAAGTTCATTTTGTCAGAGGTGTGCCGTGGGTTGAATCATCCAATTGAAGTTAATTTTGTCAGAGGTGTGCCATGGATGGAATCATCCAATTGAAGTTCATTTTGTCAGAGGTGTGCCGTGGGTTGAATCATCCAATTGAAGTTCATTTTGTCAGAGGTGTGCCATGGATGGAATCATCCAATTGAAGTTCATTTTGTCAGAGGTGTGCCGTGGGTTGAATCATCCAATTGAAGTTCATTTTGTCAGAGGTGTGCCGTGGGTTGAATCATCCAATTGAAGTTCATTTTGTCAGAGGTGTGCCATGGATGGAATCATCCAATTGAAGTTCATTTTGTCAGAGGTGTGCCGTGGGTTGAATCATCCAATTGAAGTTCATTTTGCCAGAGGTGTGCCGTGGGTTGAATCATCCAATTGAAGTTCATTTTGTCAGAGGTGTGCCGTGGGTTGAATCATCCAATTGAAATTCATTTTGTCAGAGGTGTGCCGTGGGTTGAATCATCCAATTGAAGTTCATTTTGTCAGAGGTGTGCCGTGGGTTGAATCATCCAATTGAAGTTCATTTTGTCAGAGGTGTGCCGTGGTTTGAATCATCCAATTGAAGTTCATTTTGTCAGAGGTGTGCCATGGATGGAATCATCCAATTGAAGTTCATTTTGTCAGAGGTGTGCCGTGGGTTGAATCATCCAATTGAAGTTCATTTTGTCAGAGGTGTGCCGTGGGTTGAATCATCCAATTGAAGTTCATTTTGTCAGAGGTGTGCCGTGGGTTGAATCATCCAATTGAAGTTCATTTTGTCAGAGGTGTGCCGTGGGTTGAATCATCCAATTGAAGTTCATTTTGTCAGAGGTGTGCCGTGGGTTGAATCATCCAATTGAAGTTAATTTTGTCAGAGGTGTGCCGTGGGTTGAATCATCCAATTGAAGTTCATTTTGTCAGAGGTGTGCCGTGGGTTGAATCATCCAATTGAACTTCATTTTGTCAGAGGTGTGCCGTGGGTTGAATCATCCAATTGAAGTTCATTTTGTCAGAGGTGTGCCGTGGGTTGAATCATCCAATTGAAGTTCATTTTGTCAGAGGTGTGCCGTGGGTTGAATCATCCAATTGAAGTTCATTTTGTCAGAGGTGTGCCGTGGGTTGAATCATCCAATTGAAGTTCATTTTGTCAGAGGTGTGCCGTGGGTTGAATCATCCAATTGAAGTTCATTTTGTCAGAGGTGTGCCGTGGGTTGAATCATCCAATTGAAGTTCATTTTGTCAGAGGTGTGCCGTGGGTTGAATCATCCAATTGAAGTTCATTTTGTCAGAGGTGTGCCGTGGGTTGAATCATCCAATTGAACTTCATTTTGTCAGAGGTGTGCCGTGGGTTGAATCATCCAATTGAAGTTCATTTTGTCAGAGGTGTGCCGTGGGTTGAATCATCCAATTGAAGTTCATTTTGTCAGAGGTGTGCCGTGGGTTGAATCATCCAATTGAACTTCATTTTGTCAGAGGTGTGCCGTGGGTTGAATCATCCAATTGAAGTTCATTTTGTCAGAGGTGTGCCGTGGGTTGAATCATCCAATTGAAGTTCATTTTGTCAGAGGTGTGCCGTGGGTTGAATCATCCAATTGAAGTTCATTTTGTCAGAGGTGTGCCGTGGGTTGAATCATCCAATTGAAGTTCATTTTGTCAGAGGTGTGCCGTGGATGGAATCATCCAATTGAAGTTCATCCACCCAGATGATGTAGAAGAGTAAACACTCCTCCTTTTTTGAATCGTATTTTGTCACACTTGTACTTGCTAGAACCAAAGTCATTGTATTTATTTTGCTCTTAATTGTATTATTACTTGTACTGTGATTCTTGAAATGTATTTTTGTTTACGACTGTAAGTCGCCCTGGATAAGGGCGTCTGCTAATAAATAATAATAATAATAATAATAATAATAATAATAATAATAATAATAATAATAATAATAATAATAATAATAATATTACTTCCTAATAACTGTAGTATTGATTAGCACAGGAAAACCGGACAGTTATTACATGAAGGTTGTTCTGGTTGAGTCCATTTTCCAGGTGGTAAGGCTTACCACCTTCATGGACAGCCACTCTTTATACACACATGAGTTCTGTGGCGCTGAGTTTCAAAGGCAGATATCCTGGACTTGGTCCTGTCTCCTAATATTTAAGCTGCACTCCCTCCTTAATGAGATCTAATTGTATTTCACTCCAGGGGCTATAAATCAATGTATTGATTAAAACGAATTTGTTCAGACATAGACGTAGTACTGGAGCTGATTCTGGGCATGATTTGATAGTCCTAAGAAATAATGCAGCCAGTGGTCAATTTTTATCTGATTATACAAAGAGCTCAAAAACATAATCGTGGAATTGTGTACTGCACAGAGGACACACTGTGCACAGGCACATATCCTCAGAAATATATTCAACTGAGCCCTGAGACCAGCACTTTGAGCTGATTTGTTCCACACTGGTTACCACGGTACCAGAGTTATTTTAAGGGAACGCACTGTGTATAACGTGAACCCTGTCTGTAACACATGTGCTCTATGTTAAGTACAGCATCTCTTGTATAAATTATTAAACACTCAATAGTGCTAAACTTAGAAATACTAAAATAAGCTTGTTGAAGACAGTGAGAAAGACTCATCGTCCAAGTTTCTTTTCATATTTCTAAGTTTAGCAGTATCGAGTGTTTCATAATTATGGATGAGATGTGCTATACCTAGCAAGGTAGCAGAAGCCCTTTAGCCCTGTTTGTGCTGACCTCAGTAGGAGAGAGAGCTCAGGGAAGGCTGCATGCTGTAGGATGTGTGCAGATTGCATTTTTTTTTTAATAAGGGCCCAAGAGTCAGTCAAGACTTATGTTAACCTTAGCGGTAAGCAGAGGACAGAGACTGGACAGAATCCAGTTACATGTGTGTAATGATGCAAATAAACTCAGGTGGTTATGTTCATAATAAAATAAAGAATACTGTATTTACTTTGCTGCTGGGACTGTACACATGTTGCTGCTGTGGTTGTACTGCGTCCTATCAGCGTGCTAGGTTACACCTACGCAGAGAAATGTGGATAGCTATTACCGTGCACTATGTAATACCTGGACTGGATCTAGAGTAAGCTTTTGCTATATTACAATATGCAATCCATCTTGCCCCAGCCCTGTGGTTCCCTACCTGTTCTGGACCATGGTCATCACCATCCAGTCAGAGGGGTAGACTGTCTTCCCAATCAGGTCCTTGAAGATGATGAAGGTCTCCATCAGGAAGTCCTGCACAAGAACCAGAAAACACTGAGGAGGAGGAGATTCCATCACAAACACTCAGCTCTGCAGGCAGCGTGCAGCAGGTATGTAAGGTCCAGGCCATGACACCAGTGTAATGGGGCGGAGGCTGGGTGCAAACTAGACCACAAGCAAGCATATTAACCACTATGTAACAGAGGCAGACTCATCTGCATGTGTGCTGATGAGTAACTGTAACTGTTTACATAAGGTGTGTGTTTTAATTTTTTTTAAAATTTTGTACCCACATGGACCTCTCAGAACTACATTTCCCATCATCCTCCTGCTCACATATGTAACTGAGATGAATTTACCAGTGAGCAGGAGGATGATGGGAAATGTAGTTCTGAGAGGTCCCTGCGGGTACATGGGAAGCCATCTTGAGGCAGGGAATGCAATTTAAAAGTTTAAAAAAGTGGTCAAAATGTAAAAAAAAATAAAAAATTAAAACAATACACACACCTTGCGTAAACAGTTGTAGCAACACATGGGAACATGTAACATAATAAAATAAAAAGGTCCTTACGTGCCCTTTAACCTCATCTGATTTTGGGGTCAGAATACACAATGGAAATGCAACACTGCCCGCTACACAGGCGGTTAAGTGCATGTCTTATACAGATGTCAGAACAATAGGCTACATACTGTACATGAGCAGCTAGGGGTAACCCATTACACCATCATCCAAGATCCATGCAGTCCTCTAACCACACACGGCCCCCATACACCATGCTGGATCCTGGTAGATGGAGCAGGTCCTGGGGCTTGTGTTACTCAAGTACACTCAATATCAGCCATAAAAGAGAGCTTGCCATCCGATGCACAGTAAACCAATGAATTAGTAATGGGAACTGTAAAAGACCCGCGGTTTGTGTGTGTTCTTTATGAGGCAGCGCTGCTGAGCTGAAGGATAATAAACTCCGTTCTTTTGCTTGGTTGCTCCTCTTATAAAAAGTGCTGTATAGGCTGCTGGAATAAATTGATTCTGTGAAAAAAAAGACAAGTGTAAAGGTTTGCTTGGGACAGCTCTGTGAGAAATAAGAAGGTAACGAATATTCTGCTTCCATTAGGTACATATTTTATATATAGTACAGTATAGCACCCCCCAAAACCCACTGTGAGACATTTATATTAAGGAGAGGAGTGGCAGTGTAGCTCTAGGAATCCAAAGCATGGTGCATTGTGAGCACTCTTCAGATAAATGAATGCATAAGAAAAAAAGGTTAGCAAAGCGACGCAATCAACACTACCTTTAAACTTGTATAAAAGCTACTCTAGGATAACTAATGAAATAGTTTCAGTGACTTGCACTGACAAAAACAAACAGAGCTGGACATATCAGTGAGCTATCCTTCCTGTATTACTACTGGAATGCTTTGCAGCTTTGAGTAGAGTTATGTTTGCCACACCTTTATACTGCTGTGCTGTAATCTAAGAGTTTATACAGCTGGAACGGCAATGCCTGCTCAAAACGTGGTAGTAATATTCATCTTAACCAGGATTTAGTTGATCGTACCTGTGGGAAATATAATGGATATTTTGTACTAGTAGTATAAACTGGAAGTGGGATTTTGTGTTAGCCTGTATTGGTTTTACTGTCTATGTCAGCCTGGCTCTGGCGCTGTGATCTGTGCTTCCACTTGGTGGCGTGACAGCTTTGTCACAGAGGATACATGGAAATGAGGAATGTTGCTTTAAATCCAGACCTTTTTGAGTCTTGTACTTTTATTTATTAAAGGAAGTTTGGGATCTGATCTTACCACTGATTCTGATAGGGGTGTAAACCTTATTAGGATTAGTGTCAGGCTGCAATATTTAATCAATAATGTTTATTTGAAATATTACTAATCTTTATTTTATGTTAATGTGTTTTTGTTTAAAAGTTAATATCTTGGTAGTGGTTGTGAAACAACTAAACAAACACACAAAAAAATAAATAGCAAATTGCTAACCCAGAAGTGAACCCCTTCTCCACAGTGATGCTACTCTCTCAGTAATTCAAAGCCTAACAGCAACAGCAGAGCACCAACCTAGAGCCTCAAAGTATAAGTATGACTGGAAACCCGCAGTCTGTGTGGATGCTGCTGGAGTTACTGTACGAATGCTCCTGGAACAATTTCCAGTGTACACGTTGGCATCCGGTGTGAGTGGCTGTCTTTCTGCACGTCTTGCATCGCTATTCATGAGATCTACTATTCTAAACACCAGAGGGGCATGGCTCACCGCACTCATGATCATTGCAGATAAAGCTCATCTGTTTTAAACCTGTGCTTGCGTCTCCCGTGTGCTTTGTCGACTGAGCCCTGGTCAGCGTACAGCACCTTGTGTTTGTCATTGATTCAGAGATGGGCCCATATAAGATGTGCAGGTTCTGGCTCAGATGCTGTGATGCTGGTGGATAGAGCTGGTCCAGGATGAGCCTGAGTGAGGGATGGGGGGTGAACTCGTGCAGACAGTCCCTCCTGAGAGCTGAGTACCAGATACCAAATGTGACATCATGTGACATTATGACATCTAATGTCATCCCGTTCAGATGGGTCATTAGGAACTTCCTACAGTAACTATTAGGTTGATATCAACGATTTCATGGGCTGATTGCATTCTTCTCAGATCTGTCCATTGCTTTAAATTACACTCTCAGGATTTGGGGTATTTTATTAATTTGCTCAATTCTGTGCATTATTAAGCTATGGCACTGTTCATCCTTATGAATCTGACTATGCCAATACAGTAGAGCAAGAGGTTCCCAACTGGCCTGTACGAATGGGACAATATTCCTTCAAAATACCCCATTTAACAGACTGATTACAATTATATCAGCTTTGCCACCCAAGCTACGTGTTACAGCCTCAAAGCATTCGAAACAAATTTAGCCATTTTTTTTAAAAATGAAATATATAATTTGCGAAGCCTGGTGCTACTGGGAAGTCGCAGTGACATTAATAAAGTCTGAAAGCAGTATGACGGGAGCCCCATTAATCACTGTGCCTGCTCCTTCCAGCCCATCTGTGCACATTGCTTCCATTCTCAAAGTGTCTTCCTTCAATCATCCTAATGACCCTTTCAGATCATTTCCTTCATGTTAATTTCATTACAAAATAAAAAGGCTGCATGTCCGCCAGGAGGCTGGCGAGCGAAGCGTCTGAGCCGGAGGACAGTTCTCTTTACTGACAGTCTGAGCCAGCAGAGTCTGACACTCTGGGCTGGATTCTCAAAGCTATTTACTCCAAATCATCATTAGCACAATTTGTATTTGAAAGGAAAAGAAAAAACACCATTACAATTCTAAAGTGAAAAAGAAACAACCTCAGACTGCTTACAACTCACTAAGTTCAAAGTCTCAGGGGCAGGTGTGCTAAGATGGGCCAGTCGCAGCGCAAACATACCGCAGTTTGCATTTTTGTTGCGACAGTTTGCGAAGTGCACATTTTGTCGTATGTATTAAGAAAAAAATATGTTAATGAAGAGAGCTGCAATATTCCAAGTCAAATATTGTGTTTTTATGAAAAAGCTTTTCATAATCATACAGCAGCCCCTCGCTTAACTGGACATGCTTGCCTGACATAAGGAGGTGTCAGGTTTTAAAAAAATACAATAAAATCGCACACGCATACATTTATAAATGCTCAATGTATTTTAAATGTATAAATCATTGAGCTGAAATAACACTCATGTGTTTTGGGTAGGCTGCACATTACAATATGAAATAATATATAAATCTGTACAGTAGGCCTATACAGTATACAGTACAGTAGTAAAATCAAATGAACACCTAGCGCACTTTCTTTTTACTTTAGCCTGTAAGCTACTGGTAACACAAAATAAATCATGCTGCTGCATTGCACACATTGCTGTACAATGAGAATAAAAGAGTATTTAAAATTGAAACTGAATTATTTTAGCTCTTTTTACAATTCCAAACCTTAATATAATGGGTGTGTTTCCTGTTCCTATACAGATGCTCAGAATGAGCTGGAGAGGTTATGTGTGCAGTCTATTGCAGTGGAGTAAACTTTTCCTATGCCGCCCCCTTTTCTTAACATACATTTTTTTTACATTTGGCGCCGCATGGATGCTGTAATTTCAGCTCTATACTCTGCAGCTACACTGACCCTCGCCACGTCAAACATCATTTCTCCGGTTCTACAAGTCCTAGAGTGACCGTCAACGGCTCATTTAAAAGGTAAGAACTTGCACTAATTAGCAGTCATTTATGTATTTATTTAAGATTTTCTATCCTTTAAAAAGAAAAAAGCATTTTAATATTTTACAGAACTGCCCCTTTAGTCATTGTTGCACCCCGCAGTTCCTTTGTTGTGGTTAATGAGAGGAAACGAGGACTGTGAGATCGTGAGTGTTTCATGTTTTGTTTGTTTGGTACCTGTCTAATTGTTATGGTTTGTTCCTGTTAGACGGCTAAAACATCCGGGAGCTGTCGCTTGAGGCCAGCACGGAAACGCAGACTGCAAAACATCCGGGAGCTGTCGCTTGAGGCCAGCATGGAAACCTGGACTGCAAAACATCCGGGAGCTGTCGCTTGAGGCCAGCACGGAAACCTGGACTGCAAAACATCCGGGAGCTGTCGCTTGAGGCCAGCACAGAAACCTGGACTGCAAAACATCCGGGAGCTGTCGCTTGAGGCCAGCACGGAAACCTGGACTGCAAAACATCCGGGAGCTGTCGCTTGAGGCCAGCACGGAAACCTGGACTGCAAAACATCTGGGAGCTGTCGCTTGAGGCCAGCACGGAAACCTGGACTGCAAAACATCTGGGAGCTGTCGCTTGAGGCCAGCACGGAAACCCAGACTGCAAAACATCCGGGAGCTGTCGCTTGAGGCCAGCACGGAAACCTGGACTGCAAAACATCTGGGAGCTGTCGCTTGAGGCCAGCACGGAAACCCAGACTGCAAAACATCCGGGAGCTGTCGCTTGAGGCCAGCACGGAAACGCAGACTGCAAAACATCCGGAAGCTGTCGCTTGAGGCCAGCATGGAAACCTGGACTGCAAAACATCTGGGAGCTGTTGCTTGAGGCCAGCATGGAAACCTGGACTGCAAAACATCCGGGAGTTGTCGCTTGAGGCCAGCACGGAAACGCAGACTGCAAAACATCCGGGAGCTGTCGCTTGAGGCCAGCACGGAAACCTGGACTGCAAAACATCCGGGAGCTGTCGCTTGAGGCCAGCACGAAAACCTGGACTGCAAAACATCCGGGAGCTGTCGCTTGAGGCCAGCACGGAAACGCAGACTGCAAAACATCCGGGAGCTGTCGCTTGAGGCCAGCATGGAAACCTGGACTGCAAAACATCTGGGAGCTGTTGCTTGAGGCCAGCATGGAAACCTGGACTGCAAAACATCCGGGAGTTGTCGCTTGAGGCCAGCACGGAAACGCAGACTGCAAAACATCCGGGAGCTGTCGCTTGAGGCCAGCACGGAAACCTGGACTGCAAAACATCCAGGAGCTGTCGCTTGAGGCCAGCACGAAAACCCAGACTGCAAAACATCCGGGAGCTGTCGCTTGAGGCCAGCACGAAAACCTGGACTGCAAAACATCCGGGAGCTGTCGCTTGAGGCCGCAAGGCTAGATAGGAGCAGTGTGGAGTAGTGGTTAGGGCTCTGGACTCTTGACTGGATGGTCATGGGTTCAATCCCAGGTGGGGGGCACTGCTGCTGTACCCTTGAGCAAGGTACTTTACCTAGATTGCTCCAGTAAAAACACAACTGTATAAATGGGTAATTGTATGTAAAAATAATGTAATTGTATGTACAAATAATGTGATATCTTGTAACAATTGTAAGTCACCCTGGATAAGGGCATCTGCTAAGAAATAAATAATAATAATAAGATTATTATATAAACAGTCTTAACAGAAATCCCAAACTTGCCGTGACAGTAGCATCAGATAAGTCAATACAGGGCCCATGGGGGGCTAATACTAGACTGTGGCCCACAAGATCAAACAGCACAGCACAAAATTGCTACCTAATGATAAATGAACCCCAGGAGCTTCCAATTACGTGTTTTTTTTGTTAATTAAAATAAACAAACAGGTTTGAGCTTCAGGAAATGCAATAAAAGGGAAGAATGAGTTTGTAGAAGTCTATATTTAATATAAAAATCAATGCAAGGTTGGCAAGATTCAGGAGAAGGGGGATGCTTCATAACTGAAGCGTGACGTGGTTTTGTTGTAGCAAGCTCAGCAATAAAGTGGATGCTGGAGATTAGTAAAGGTGAGCGAGCTCATCTCTTTCACACCACTTGGGGAGGTGGTAGGGGAGTTTTCTGTCTCATATAAGCTAACAATGCTTGCTTTGCATTTTTCATCACTATACCCCATAAGAAACTAAAGCACTGCTCTTTATATAGTGTATGCTTTTCCAAAAACCCTTTATTACACAAGAGTGTTAGACAGTCATACAGTGAGCATTACACTGAAAGCAAGCCAAATACATCCTGAGAGCTTTAACCAAGCAATGCTGAATGATCATCTTTTAGCAAGCCTGCTGTGCAGCTCAGATACTCAGCATCAGCAGTGTGCACTCACTCCACACATTTGACACTTCATTCATTTCTACAGGATGGATACAGTGAGATACACCATCTACATGGGTATTTTGGAAAAGCACTAGTCTAATGTAAAAGCACTTTTCAAAAGCATCAAAAAGTTACACCTGAGCTATGCAGAAGAGTTCATGCACACTGAAACCAGCATCTTAACCACGATGCAAATGAGTTCATGCACACTGAAACCAGCATCTTAACAACGATGCAAAAGAGTTCATGCACACTGAAACCAGCATCTTAACCATGATGCAAAAGAGTTCATGTACCCTGAAACCAGCATCTTAACCACTGCACAAAATAGTTAATGCACAGTGAAACCAGCATCTTAACCACTATGCAAAAGAGTTCATGCACACTGAAACCAGCATCTTAACCACGATGCAAATGAGTTCATGCACACTGAAACCAGCATCTTAACAACGATGCAGAAGAGTTCATGCACACTGAAACCAGCATCTTAACCATGATGCAAAAGAGTTCATGCACCCTGAAACCAGCATCTTAACCACTGCACAAAATAGTTAATGCACAGTGAAACCAGCATCTTAACCACTATGCAAAAGAGTTCATGCACACTGAAACCAGCATCTTAACCATGATGCAAAAGAGTTCATGCACCCTGAAACCAGCATCTTAACCACGATGCAAAAGAGTTCATGCACACTGAAACCAGCATCTTAACCACGATGCAAAAGAGTTCATGCACACTGAAACCAGCATCTTAACCACGATGCAAAAGAGTTCATGCACCCTGAAACCAGCATCTTAACCACTATGCAAAAGAGTTCATGCACACTGAAACCAGCATCTTAACCACGATGCAAAAGAGTTCATGCACACTGAAACCAGCATCTTAACCACAATGCAAAAGAGTTCATGCACACTGAAACCAGCATCTTAACCACGATGCAAAAGAGTTCATGCACACTGAAACCAGCATCTTAACCACGATGCAAAAGAGTTCATGCACACTGAAACCAGCATCTTAACCACTATGCAAAAGAGTTCATGCACACTGAAACCAGCATCTTAACCACGATGCAAAAGAGTTCATGCACACTGAAACCAGCATCTTAACCACGATGCAAAAGAGTTCATGCACACTGAAACCAGCATCTTAACCACTATGCAAAAGAGTTCATGCACACTGAAACCAGCATCTTAACCACGATGCAAAAGAGTTCATGCACACTGAAACCAGCATCTTAACCACGATGCAAAAGAGTTCATGCACACTGAAACCAGCATCTTAACCACGATGCAAAAGAGTTCATGCACACTGAAACCAGCATCTTAACCACGATGCAAAAGAGTTCATGCACACTGAAACCAGCATCTTAACCACGATGCAAAAGAGTTCATGCACCCTGAAACCAGCATCTTAACCACTATGCAAAAGAGTTCATGCACACTGAAACCAGCATCTTAACCACGATGCAAAAGAGTTCATGCACCCTGAAACCAGCATCTTAACCACTATGCAAAAGAGTTCATGCACACTGAAACCAGCATCTTAACCACGATGCAAAAGAGTTCATGCACACCATGATGGTGTGGATCACTCAACACTACCCGCTATGCTTGCAGGAATCTAACCTCCTCTCATCACAGGGGTCAGACTCCATGAAGGCGTGGATCACACAACACTATCCGCTATTCTTGCAGGAATCTAACCTCCTCTCATCACAGGGGTCAGACTCCATGACGGTGTGGATCACACAACACTACCCGCTATGCTTGCAGGAATCTAACCTCCTCTCACCACAGGGGTCAGACTCCATGACGGCGTGGATCACACAACACTATCCGCTATTCTTGCAGGAATCTAACCTCCTCTCATCACAGGGGTCAGACTCCATGACGGTGTGGATCACACAACACTACCCGCTATGCTTGCAGGAATCTAACCTTCTCTCATCACAGGGGTCAGACTCCATGACGGCGTGGATCACTCAACACTACCCGCTATGCTTGCAGGAATCTAACCTCCTCTCACCACAGGGGTCAGACTCCATGACGGCGTGGATCACTCAACACTACCCGCTATGCTTGCAGGAATCTAACCTCCTCTCATCACAGGGGTCAGACTCTATGACGGCGTGGATCACTCAACACTACCCGCTATGCTTGCAGGAATCTAACCTCCTCTCATCACAGGGTTCAGACTCCATGACGGTGTGTATCACACAACACTACCCGCTATGCTTGCAGGAATCTAACCTCCTCTCACCACAGGGGTCAGACTCCATGATGGTGTGGATCACTCAACACTACCCGCTATGCTTGCAGGAATCTAACCTCCTCTCACCACAGGGGTCAGACTCCATGATGGTGTGGATCACTCAACACTACCCGCTATGCTTGCAGGAATCTAACCTCCTCTCACCACAGGGGTCAGACTCCATGACGCTACCCGCTATACTTGCAGGAATCTAACCTCCTCTCATCACAGGGGTCAGACTCCATGATGGTGTGGATCACTCAACACTACCCGCTATGCTTGCAGGAATCTAACCTCCTCTCATCACAGGGGTCAGACTCCATGACGCTACCCGCTATGCTTGCAGGAATCTAACCTCCTCTCATCACAGGGTTCAGACTCCATGATGGTGTGGATCACACAACACTACCCGCTATGCTTGCAGGAATCTAACCTCCTCTCACCACAGGGTTCAGACTCCATGACGGTGTGGATCACACAACACTACCCGCTATGCTTGCAGGAATCTAACCTCCTCTCACCACAGGGGTCAGACTCCATGATGGTGTGGATCACTCAACACTACCCGCTATGCTTGCAGGAATCTAACCTCCTCTCACCACGGTGGTCAGACTCCATGACGGCGTGGATCACTCAACACTACCCGCTATGCTTGCAGGAATCACCCCAAGTGGCAGGGGTTCTGCTGGGTCCATGGCACATGCATTGTGTGTTATACATGGAGGTAAAACCATGTTGTGGTGCTTGTAGTACACAGCCGCTATAAACAGTGTATTTTGCAATGCTCGTCTCTCTCTTTGTTGTGCTCTGAATCAAACTAATAGCCCTCTAATTGAGGGCAGCTCTGCGACAGGGTGACAGATTGCCGCCCCTCCGTCTGGCCTTTTTACACTGAAGTTTCTAATGAGAAGATTCCGTGTGAAAACGGGGTGTGCGTGTTTATCCAGTCCTCGGACTGCTTTGCTGATGAAAGCAATTACAGAGATTTATACCCCCTGAACGATATGGAATTCACAAAACCTTTAAATTGAACACAAGGGGCTGCGTTTGCCAGCTCTCCAGCAATTAAGGGTCGAGTTTGTCTGTGTGTGTGAATACAATATGATAAGCAACTGCTGTTAAAGTGCAATGAAAGCATGTTCAATAAACTACTGCAATTCCAAAGAGATTTCTTGCACATTCTCATATATATATATATATATATATATATATATATATATACTGTACACACACTGTTTGTCCACATGGTGGTGAATATTTTTCTTGTCTGTATATGAATAGTGCTGGAACAAATATTCAAATATTCTAACTGCTTTAAATGTAAATGTGACCATGTCTAGATTTCATAAAACTGAATTTAGAAATTACAGCATCCAAAAAGAAATCATGAAACCAATAGATAAATGACATCTGAAATGAATGACACCCATTCTGCTGCACAGAAGAGTGCTTCTCTGCTTTCTTCAATATGGTACGGATTTTTATTTTGTTTACCAGCTACTTCAAAATGAAATTATATTCGAACATGAGACACTTGTCTTCGCCCCACCACTTGAATATATGTCTGTGTGTTTCTGGATGTGTTAGTTTATAATACACCGGTTCTCTGTCAATGCAGTTTACAGGATGTGGAATTGAGTTTCTGTAGAGTCACAATACACATAACTAGATACCAACAGAAATGGAAACATAACAGCGCAAGACTTCAGAGGATTGGAGAGATGTTCAACATACTGCACAATGTCAGGCTGCTGAGTCCTGAGTAAATTGTGATGACAGTCGCCACAAAAAGCAATTGAGCAGCATGCAGTGCATACAGATGCTCTGCAGTGTAAGTGTTTCTGAAGTCCAGAGGGTTCTGTGCCCTGGTTCTCCACTGCCGTGCAGAACGGTACCCTCTTTAATCCGCATTGCTGTTTAATTAGCCTGGATTATTTAACAGGGTAAGTTCTACTCCTTTCTTATTATATTTGGCTTCATAGCCCCACAATCAATAACTGTTTAGGGCCATTGTGAACATTGTGCACACCTTTCTCAAACGAATAATAGACGAAGGAAGATCAGGGTGTTTTTGGTGTGAACGGAGGCACAGTTTCTAGCTAACAGACAGGACCCTTCAGGTTAGGATGCTTGACTACAATAGTTGACACGTTTGACCCCTTGTCTAAGATTGTACTACTTCTTCGTTTACATGGATCATATTTGGGAATTGCTTCGAACCTCCTGCCAATGCTTCTCCTTCAGTCCACATTAACACACAGATATTATTTATTCTGCCCTTCGATCTCTGTAAGGTGCTGATTAAGTCTGAACCACACATGTTTTTAGTGTATTGTTAGAGCTTTGTGATTGTTCTCCTATGACTCCTTGTAAATGAGGCCTGGGTCTCAATGGGTAAATCTCCTGGATAAATAAATCAATAAATCTAACCCATGCTGGTGAGATTATTTTGTTGGCCATCATTTGTATTTTTCGCACACACAGCATTAACCCCAGCAGCATCACTTGCTGAACAAAAGAAGATCCTCTTACTAGGTTGAAACTGTAAAGCTGAATTTCCTGGGCTGCCTTTTGAATTTTTGGCAGTTTGGGATACTGATCTTGATTTTCCACTTTCCCTTAATACGCTGTGTTGAGAATGTCTGACAATTCCAGTTAAGGGGTGTGTAATATGAGTTTATTTACAGGAAGTTGTGATAATTCAATATATTGAATTCTCCTACATTAAATAAGTCACACCATGGAATTTCAGCACCTTGGGATGCGCTGCCTTTAGCAATGCTACTCCCGGGATTGTGGGGTCCCCTGTGGAGGGATAGGTCTTCAGGGGGTCACAGCGGTGAAGCCGGGGCTTGTGAGAGGCCTGTGCACTCACCATGAGGTCCTGGCGCGTGGTGAAGGACTGGATATAATCTCTGTAGTGGGAATCGTCCATGTGGCTGAGGATTGCTGTCATGCACGCCACATAGTGACTCTGAGAAAGAGAGAGAGAGAGAGAGAGAGAGGAACGGTTACAATGCAATTCAAGGCAGAATTATCCAAGCAGAATTGAAATACATGGGAATCCTAGTGGACTTGACCTTTCACTTCTGATAGGACTCACAGTCACATGTTCAGTGAGTGCCTGGCTCTAGCTTCCTCATTACTTAATACAAACCTGCCTCTCCTACACACAAGCATACATTAACAGGGCAGCAGAAACACCCTGGCACAGGGAGGACCGTCTGCTCCAGGCTCGGATGCAGGACCAGGCTTAAAGACGACAAGCCTAAACCATTTTTGAAAGCTATTCCCCAATAGCAAATGTAACCCCCCTACTGTTTTGTGGTCGACTAGAACACATAATCATTAAAAAACACAAAACAATTCCATATGTAAGGACTGGGGTCTATATGATGGGATTTCTGCCAACAAATGATGAACATAAAGGAAATATTTACACACAGTTCTTTCACCTTTAATGGAACTACCATAGGGTATATGTACTGGCAGTAATAAACGTGTCTATTGCCACAATCCACTCCAGTCCAGAGTTTTTCTTTTCAACCATAATGAGTTAACTGAACATGCTGAGGGTCAATTAAACTAATTTCAGACTGGGTTGGAATAAAGTCCACAGTTCTAGACTGCTGTGCCTTGAGATAAAGCCTCTCTTCAGTAGCTGACTGAGTTGAGCAGTACAGCATAAAGACCTGTTGGGCAGCGGCACGGAGGGAGTCTGTCTCTTGCGCACAGCGAACAGGCCGCACGGTCAGCCCTGTTTCTGGGATCAGGTGCTTTTTATATTTAGATTGCAAAGAACCCTGCGAAGTGAACTGACAGCAAAATTATAAATAATAGACTGTTGCAGAATTTTGCAGTAAAATAAATAAATAAATAAAAGTGCTCACTTCATCCAAAACCCCTTACACATAATATTGATTTCCATTTCTTTTGACTCACAGCCTGACATGCTTCAAAAAGCCCTTTTTAAGCATTCTTTGGAATGGAATCAAGAGACGGAATTGAATGGAGCATTTGTATTGAATGTTTAAAGAGACAGCTGTGTGAATTGGCCGGTATTAAAGCATTTGGTCTGTTCTCATCTGTTGTTGAGCTGTGTCTGGTAATGTGTCAGCCAGCGTTCTCGGAGACTCGCGAACTTTAGAACAGAAAGCTGTTTCTCACAAACTTTTTAAACTCTCGGGCTACAGCAGAGAACATTTAAAACACTTCACATTCGCACGACTGTTTTGCAGAGTACCATGCTCTAAAATGAGTATTCTTGGCTTTTTGAAGTTTTGTTGTGCTTTACCGCTGTGCTGTACTTTGATATTGCAAAACAGAGCTCAAGACCGGAGCTGAAAGAGGTATTTTTGTTGCCACCAATGCTCCTCTTCACGACTCGCTCTACTCTGAATTGTGTCACTCCCGCGTGGCGCTGTGATTTATCCTCTCTTATCTCCACCCCCTTAATTAATGATGTCACGGCCCAGCCACCAATGGTGTTGGACGGGAGCGTAGCCCAAAACAACCAGCGAGGTCTCCCTCACAATGACACAAGCCCAACCAACCACCCCAACCAGCGAGGTCTCCCTCACAATGACACAAGCCCAACCAACCACCCCAACCAGCGAGGTCTCCCTCACAATGACACAAGCCCAACCAACCACCCCAACCAGCGAGGTCTCCCTCACAATGACACAAGCCTAACCAACCACCCCAACCAGCGAGGTCTCCCTCACAATGACACAAGCCCAACCAACCACCCCAACCAGCGAGGTCTCCCTCACAATGACACAAGCCCAACCAACCACCCCAACCAGCGAGGTCTCCCTCACAATGACACAAGCCCAACCAACCACCCCAACCAGCGAGGTCTCCCTCACAATGACACAAGCCCAACCAACCACCCCAACCAGCGAGGTCTCCCTCACAATGACACAAGCCCAACCAACCACCCCAACCAGCGAGGTCTCCCTCACAATGACACAAGCCCAACCAACCACCCCAACCAGCGAGGTCTCCCTCACAATGACACAAGCCCAACCAACCACCCCAACCAGCGAGGTCTCCCTCACAATGACACAAGCCCAACCAACCACCCCAACCAGCGAGGTCTCCCTCACAATGACACAAGCCCAACCAACCACCCCAACCAGCGAGGTCTCCCTCACAATGACACAAGCCCAACCAACCACCCCAACCAGCGAGGTCTCCCTCACAATGACACAAGCCCAACCAACCACCCCAACCAGCGAGGTCTCCCTCACAATGACACAAGCCCAACCAACCACCCCAACCAGCGAGGTCTCCCTCACAATGACACAAGCCCAACCAACCACCCCAACCAGCGAGGTCTCCCTCACAATGACACAAGCCCAACCAACCACCCCAACCAGCAAGGTCTCCCTCACAATGACACAAGCCTAACCAACCACCCCAACCAGCGAGGTCTCCCTCACAATGACACAAGCCTAACCAACCACCCCAACCAGCGAGGTCTCCCTCACAATGACACAAGCCTAACCAACCACCCCAACCAGCGAGGTCTCCCTCACAATGACACAAGCCCAACCAACCACCCCAACCAGCGAGGTCTCCCTCACAATGACACAAGCCCAACCAACCACCCCAACCAGCGAGGTCTCCCTCACAATGACACAAGCCCAACCAACCACCCCAACCAGCGAGGTCTCCCTCACAATGACACAAGCCCAACCAACCACCCCAACCAGCGAGGTCTCCCTCACAATGACACAAGCCCAACCAACCACCCCAACCAGCGAGGTCTCCCTCACAATGACACAAGCCCAACCAACCACCCCAACCAGCGAGGTCTCCCTCACAATGACACAAGCCCAACCAACCACCCCAACCAGCGAGGTCTCCCTCACAATGACACAAGCCCAACCAACCACCCCAACCAGCGAGGTCTCCCTCACAATGACACAAGCCCAACCAACCACCCCAACCAGCGAGGTCTCCCTCACAATGACACAAGCCCAACCAACCACCCCAACCAGCGAGGTCTCCCTCACAATGACACAAGCCCAACCAACCACCCCAACCAGCGAGGTCTCCCTCACAATGACACAAGCCCAACCAACCACCCCAACCAGCAAGGTCTCCCTCACAATGACACAAGCCTAACCAACCACCCCAACCAGCGAGGTCTCCCTCACAATGACACAAGCCTAACCAACCACCCCAACCAGCGAGGTCTCCCTCACAATGACACAAGCCTAACCAACCACCCCAACCAGCGAGGTCTCCCTCACAATGACACAAGCCCAACCAACCACCCCAACCAGCGAGGTCTCCCTCACAATGACACAAGCCCAACCAACCACCCCAACCAGCGAGGTCTCCCTCACAATGACACAAGCCCAACCAACCACCCCAACCAGCGAGGTCTCCCTCACAATGACACAAGCCTAACCAACCACCCCAACCAGCGAGGTCTCCCTCACAATGACACAAGCCCAACCAACCACCCCAACCAGCGAGGTCTCCCTCACAATGACACAAGCCCAACCAACCACCCCAACCAGCGAGGTCTCCCTCACAATGACACAAGCCCAACCAACCACCCCAACCAGCGAGGTCTCCCTCACAATGACACAAGCCCAACCAACCACCCCAACCAGCGAGGTCTCCCTCACAATGACACAAGCCCAACCAACCACCCCAACCAGCGAGGTCTCCCTCACAATGACACAAGCCCAACCAACCACCCCAACCAGCGAGGTCTCCCTCACAATGACACAAGCCCAACCAACCACCCCAACCAGCGAGGTCTCCCTCACAATGACACAAGCCCAACCAACCACCCCAACCAGCGAGGTCTCCCTCACAATGACACAAGCCCAACCAACCACCCCAACCAGCGAGGTCTCCCTCACAATGACACAAGCCCAACCAACCACCCCAACCAGCGAGGTCTCCCTCACAATGACACAAGCCCAACCAACCACCCCAACCAGCGAGGTCTCCCTCACAATGACACAAGCTCAACCAACCACCCCAACCAGCGAGGTCTCCCTCACAATGACACAAGCCCAACCAACCACCCCAACCAGCGAGGTCTCCCTCACAATGACACAAGCCCAACCAACCACCCCAACCAGCGAGGTCTCCCTCACAATGACACAAGCCCAACCAACCACCCCAACCAGCAAGGTCTCCCTCACAATGACACAAGCCTAACCAACCACCCCAACCAGCGAGGTCTCCCTCACAATGACACAAGCCTAACCAACCACCCCAACCAGCGAGGTCTCCCTCACAATGACACAAGCCTAACCAACCACCCCAACCAGCGAGGTCTCCCTCACAATGACACAAGCCCAACCAACCACCCCAACCAGCGAGGTCTCCCTCACAATGACACAAGCCCAACCAACCACCCCAACCAGCGAGGTCTCCCTCACAATGACACAAGCCTAACCAACCACCCCAACCAGCGAGGTCTCCCTCACAATGACACAAGCCCAACCAACCACCCCAACCAGCGAGGTCTCCCTCACAATGACACAAGCCCAACCAACCACCCCAACCAGCGAGGTCTCCCTCACAATGACACAAGCCCAACCAACCACCCCAACCAGCGAGGTCTCCCTCACAATGACACAAGCCCAACCAACCACCCCAACCAGCGAGGTCTCCCTCACAATGACACAAGCCTAACCAACCATCCCAACCAGCGAGGTCTCCCTCACAATGACACAAGCCCAACCAACCACCCCAACCAGCGAGGTCTCCCTCACAATGACACAAGCCCAACCAACCACCCCAACTGGCTGGGGATTCGTCTGTGGACCAGGCTGGAAACTACAGGGGCTAGTCACCCCGTCACCCCTAAAGTCAGCCACGTAACCCGCTACAATGTGACCACTACAATATGATAGCTACAATATGACCGCTACAATATGACCGCTACAATATGACCGCTACAATATGACCACTACAATATGACCACTACAATATGATAGCTACAATGTGACCACTACAATATGACCGCTACAATATGACCTCTACAATATGACCGCTACAATATGACCACTACAATATGACCACTACAATATGACCGCTACAATATGACCACTACAATATGACCACTACAATATGACCGCTACAATATGACCGCTACAATATGACCACTACAATATGACCATTACAATATGACCACTACAATATGACCGCTACAATATGACCGCTACAATATGACCGCTACAATATGACCGCTACAATATGACCGCTACAAAATGACTGCTACAATATGCTTTTACCATGCTGTAAGTACTTTTATATATTGCTGAGCCCATAATGACTGTCCATGTCAATTACCAGGTGCAATAACTTGTGCCTTGTGCTTTCATTAATTTGCTTTAAAATGCTGTAGTGCATGAAACAGGGCTATATAACTGTAAGATCATGCTTATAAATATACCACGAGGCACTCTGCCCAGCACAGAGCTGTAGACACTCCAGCAGGGACAAAGGAGAGCAATAAACCTTACACAACCTCTGAATATAAAGACCCTTAGCACCGAAATCCATAAGCCTTCTAGACAACTGAGTTGTAAGTGCCCTGATGAGCGGCGGCTGCGTGGAGCTGTGGTTCTGTGGGTGATGCTCAAGACTGATATTGGTGGCAACAATATCAGTAGTCCACATCACAAGACAATCACACATGACATTTACTGATTTCAAACTGGATGCTTTCATTTTACCCAAATAGCTTTTGTCTTCTATTAAGCAGTTAAGTGCTGTACAATTTATGTAGGAAAAAACAAGGTCAGATGGATTTGTTTTAAGTCTGGTATTAAGCCACTGAGTCCTCGAGTCAGATAGCATGAACATTGTTTATTTAAGCGCTAACAAGAGATTTGCTTAAAACCCTGCAAGCGGCCGGGCTTTGCTTCTTAAACAGTCACAGTCCACACAGCAAGGTACTCATCAGTCAAAAGGTAATCAGAAACACTGGCTTGTATTCCAGTATGAACCACAATACATGTGTACAGTGTATGTTGCATATTAAATAGGGATAATCATAGGGGTCAGGCAACTGAATATCTGATAATATGACTCCTGATAATATTAAATTGTCTTTGTGGTCATCAATGCAGTGATGCTATTGTCTTATACACTTGACAAACCCTATGGCTATCTCTTACATGCACATGTTGGAACAAAAGAAAGATAGTTTGACAATTTGACCTGACCAACATCCTGAATGGATGAATTATTCACATAATTTAATGTGTTTTACACCACCTACTATGATGTGCTGCTGTCTTCCATCCACAGTGTTATTAGGGTATAAGGAGTGAAATTAGCCGGTTTACAGTACATGCAACTGTCTTTAATTTCGTTTTTCAATAATTCCATACTAAAAGACTACTTATTGTAATTGGTTGTGCAGGATTTGGACCAAGCCACGTTGTCAATGGGATCTTTTAGGTATTGACTAGATGAGGTTCGGGGATCAAACAGAAACTAGGAACCGGACGCTTATGATTTCATGTTCTTGAACTACAGGCAGACCTTTCATTCACAAGAACTTAAGAAAATGTGAAAATGAGCGGGGGCCGGCTCCTCAGTGCTCGTCCTGTTCCTGTAGTAGATCTCAGAACTTGGTCAAGTCGGTTCTTAGCACTAGAAGGACCGGAGATATACTCATACCTAGAAGCCCCGCAGCCGTCTTTCTGACGGCTGTATTCAAAACACTGTAAATAGTATAACGAAAGGAGAAACAGTTGGATGTAATTAGTTTTAGTTTTATTGAGTACGTTGCATAAACATCTGAACAGCCAAAGCATATATATATATATATATATATATATATATATATATATATATATATATATATATGAACATTTATTTTACAAATCAAAACAAGAATGTGAATAAATAAACATCTGAACAGACATCGGTTTACAACATACATATTTATAAAACTGAAATGATAGCAATACATTTTTTACTTTTCAACAGCAATCGGTTTGTCATCACATGAGCAGCTTCAACTGTGGGGACACGCTTGGCAGTCTCCCTCTGTTCCAAATGCTTCTTGCGAAGCTAAATGTGCTAAATATATTCTCTCCTTGGTAAATTCTTCTTCGTGCATTCTTCGTAAAGTACCCAGGAGTTGATGGCTGCTAGGTCCAATACATTGTAAAACACCTGAACAGGCCACCGTCGGGAGCCAGCTTTCACAGAATACTTCCGTGCCGTCTGATCCAAAACATCAACTCCATATTTTGTTGCATTGTAAAACCCCACGGTCTCTGGTATTTATTTTCACTAGTCCTGATGCTAATTGACTGACCAAAGCAGAGCAGCTGGAAAGCAGGCGCCAGCCTTCAAAGGCTGATAGAAAACAATAGACTCAGGCATAGAGTAGAGACTAATCTGATTACAGCTAAACACATTGCAGACTGGTAAATAAAAATAATAAAGTAGAATACCGTTCTGTATAATCAAAATACAATTGTTTTCTGTGTGGCCGACAATGTGACTGCTCTCGAGGCTTTTAGGTATAATGTATTAGATCTCCTTTATTTCTGCACTCCGTTTCATGCTTTGTGAGAATATTTAATACATACGGACGGAAAGGTACAGGAACGCCTAGCCCCATATGTGTTACACGAGTGGAGAAAATTACATTTTAAAACCAAAAACCGCCAAAATAGCACTGCGGGGCTTCTAGTGTTAAAGGATCCCAATGAATCAGCATAAACAACATGGCTAGGTTACCTATTCCATACTCTCACCACAAAACTGCTTTCCTCTAAATGAGGTTTCATTTCCTAAGCTGTTGCATGTGTAACAGTTTTGTACATATTTTTATATATTTTTTATAAGCCTACTACTGTAATTATCACCCTGTCTAGGTCATTTACATAGACAAGAAAAAGCAGAGGACCCAGGGTCAACCCCTATGGCATCCCACTCCCATAATCTCTTCAGAGAAACACTAGAGGAAGGTGGTACAGCGATAAGACAAAAACAGACAAAAACACATGGCCAGTAACCCAATAGGCCATATTTTTTGAAAGCGGTCAATTGTCTGTTAATTTTACAAAATGAAAACCAAAAAACAAAGTAATATAATCCAATTTGTGTTAAGCACTCTCACACAGTGTTGGTTTCTCATTATGTAACATTATCGTGATTTTTTC
Source organism: Acipenser ruthenus (assembly GCF_902713425.1). Classification (NCBI taxonomy): domain Eukaryota; kingdom Metazoa; phylum Chordata; class Actinopteri; order Acipenseriformes; family Acipenseridae; genus Acipenser; species Acipenser ruthenus. Next base: position 530,972 of record NC_081190.1, on the reverse strand, counting down.
TCCTTTCAAAAAACAGGAGTTCATTAAAGAATGAAGGCAACGCTTTGAAAACATGGCCCTATCTGTCCTCAGTATTCCAGCACAGCTGTTCTGAGCCTTGACTGTGTGCAGCAGTGCAGTGTAGTCTGGTCGGTAGGGTCTGACACCACAACATCACAAGCTACTGCCCAGACTGCACAGCTGGACTTCCACAGCTGACTTAAGATCAGGAAGGAACACACAGTTCAATCTGCGGCCTGAGATGACCCAGACAAGGCCCTAAAGCCAGTGCTGCAATTAGAACTGTCTTGCATGGCCAGCACAGTGCAGCTGTCAGTCCTGTCTTGCATGGCCAGCACAGTGCAGTACAGCTGAGGCCATCCTGTCACACTTGAGATTCTCTGTTTTAATGCCTTCCAATATAAACGGCACTCAGCACTTTATTCTATTGCATTGTGCTCTACTGGCAAGCTCTTTCTCTCGATCTGTCTCTCTGCCTTACTACAGTGTAGTACCTACTGTGTGTAACGTGTGACACTCAATGAAGCTGCTTAACACTGCTACAAGACCAGTCTTCCTGTATATGAAGAGACCACACACTTCACTCATAAAAGCAATCGCTGCAGTAACACAACTAATTCTGATAACCTGACATATCCAAGTGCTTAGCCGATAACACAAACTTCTGATGAAAGACCAAACAAACTCAGCATGCTAACTGGTGGGCCCATGTGTGCCGTTTGAACACTGTGGGCTACTCTCAAAGCTGTTTACTCTAAATCGGCATTAGCATTATTTTTTACTTTTGATAAAAAAAAACACCATTTACAATTCTGAAAACAAATAAGACACAACTCAAGACTCCTCACAAGCCCCTGCATCGAATGTCTGAGTTGTTCATTTCTGGTTTGGTAACTTTATTGCTTGTTTCATTACTTTGTGAAAATATCATGCTAATGACATTTTGCAGTAAATAGCTCTGAGAATCTAGCCCTGTATCCCTGAATAATTGACTTGCTGTGGGTATATTAAAAGCATGCATGCCTCTTTGATATGTGTGTTCTAGAATGGAACTGCGGAACTAGGCTATGAATGCTGTGAAGCATTTTCATACTAAAATAATCAACAAAGTGTGTCCATTGCTTGCACCCGCAATCCGTGGCTGGACTTTCTGGATTAACACCATACCAGCCAGGGGTAAATCTGACCAATTTGTTTCCATTTGCAGTTGTTTCTTTAGATGAATTCCATGCTTGTGAAAATGTGTGCAGTTTAGACTGTTACACTGAACTTCAGGCTGCTGTCCTCCCCCCCCCAGACTCACACCTATCAATCTGCAATCTGCAGGGTCTGTCTAATTGATCTGAATACTGCAGCCTTCCTCAAAAACACAGCCTGGTGTTGAATTCCATACCCTTGTTACATTAATGGGTCTATTTCATTTTTTAAAGGATATATTACGATCCTTTATTCATAACTTGAAACGCTCCCTTTGAAAAACTATATAATTAAACTATATAATTAAATCCATCAATTAGACGAACACTGCGGTTGGAGCCCTCTTCAATGTACGCTGATGAAGGCGCTGGCTGAGACGTTTGTTTGCCTGACTTTAGGTTTCCTATAAGTTTCACCTTATATTACTGTAGATTTAATGTATTGTAAATTTATGTTTTCAAACTAAACCATGACTGCATTTTTAAAATTAAATTCTGCATTAAAAAAGGTTTCTTTTAAACAAAGAAGGCAGGACCCAATGTAAAACAGAACTGCAACACAGGAGAAGTGTTAGACTGCAGGTAAGCAATACCATATAATCATGCAAAGAGGCGTATTTGCTTCTGTATTTAGCTGGTACTTTCTGTATATGAGAGATGGGCTTGTAAGTGAAACTGTTTTATTAAAGAGTTGAAGAGAAAGAAAATCCATTAGAAATACAATGGAAAGGTTTTTAATGTGGTCTGTTATTAACATCACTGTCACAGCTCACCATGCTGTTGTATAGTAATACTGATTTAAAAACACCACTTGCATCTACACTTATCTTCAGCTGTGGGGGTGCTTGTACTTGGAGACAAACACATGAGTTTATACATGAAACCAACGGAGTAACATCATTTTCTGAAAAAGCCGCGTGTACCCAAGCATAAGCACGTGTGCCTGTTTGTGTGATTATGCTGTATGTGTATGTGGCTGACACAGGCTGTCTGTCCTGCCTCAGGCTGTGATCCCATCTCCTGCTGCTCCTTGCTTCGCTCGCTCTGCTCTGAAAAGCTAATGTAAACGTAGCAGTGGATGGCTTCACATTTAAATGTTAACGAGCAAACAGAAGCAGTAAATACAATCTGTTTCCGGAGGGCCTTGGTGAGCTGCAGAATGTATTCACTCATCATGACATTCAAACTCCAGAGCAACTGTCTGGGCATGTAGCTTTTTAACAAGAGAGATCAGAGCGGGGTCGGAGAGTGCAGTGAGACCCAGGGGGTTTCAAACAAGGCTGGGAATGAGGTTCCCATTTCAGAGCTGGTAGAGCCAGTCCATGATTTACTGCAAGCCTAATGACTGACACACTAGCTAAGCTTGCAGGAAATCCTGGAAATAAGCAGCTCTTGCTCAAGCAAGACTCTGAAAGTACTGCCTGGGTAGGTTTAAATACTGTTGAAGGCACTTCAGAAGCTGGGCATGAAGTGGTGGGCACACACACACCGCATGTGACAAGTGCCAGGCTCGTCTACATTCGTAGTTTTACATCTTGTAACTTCACCGCTAACTCCTTACACAAGCCAATGATCAAGATCACGTATGCCAAATGCTAGGGTGTTTTTGTGATGTGATCCTGCGGCTAGATATGGAGTTTTCACCGGAAGAGAAAGTGCAACGCATTAACCAGGGTCCCCTGGCAGAACTGACATGATCAATGCCTTTCTCCATGTCTCTCCTACGGCTTGAATCAGCCCACAGTCCCGGGCTATTAGCCTGGGCACAATTTCATCTGTAAATCACCCATGTGCGTGTTTTAAATAACTGGCTGTAATATATAGGCTGGACCTTTTCAAATGATTTTTTTATAGCTGTAGTGTTTGATGTGCGCCCCGCTAGGAACCTTCCTTAAACGACTCTGTCAGCGACTGGGTTCTAAATTATTGTTTGATGTTTATGTCAAAGAATCTTTTATCTTGGAGGGGGATCCACTGGGCAAAATATTAAGAGAGAATGAGAGGAAGGAGAGAGAGAGACAGAGAGAGGGAGCGTTGAAAAGAGAAAGCTAGGACGGAGAAAGTACGAGTAAGGGTGAGAATAAGCGACTGAAAAAATAAGGGAGAGAAAAAAGGGACCAGGAGAGAGAGACAAGAGAGAGAGAGAAATAAGGAGATCAAAAGACAACATAAATAAACAGAAGCAGAGTGTGTGAATTAGAAAGAGAGAGAGAGAGGCGTTTGTTATTTAAATTATTAAGTTTCTTTTATCGTCATCATCATCGTACTATTGAGTGCTTAACAGTCATAGATATTATTAAAAATATTATATATTCATCCACCAGAGATGACTGTTCCCCTGTAATAGTCTTTCAAATTGAAAACCCTAGACAGTGGGACATTTGGGTAAAGGCTTAATATTCTTGTTAAATAATCCAGTGGAAATATGCTGGTATTATTATTCCAATTCATCAATTGACAGCAACATTGTGAATTTAAACTTTGAAATGATCTATTATTCACAAACCCCCTGTGGACCCCAGTTCTGAACATGAGCTTTCTAATATAAGATATTATAGCACGCCCACTAGCTACTGTAATCCTGGTTCAATCATGTGCAGTACTGTCAGGGAAGCTGCCTGAAATCACGTGGATTAAATCCCAGTCTCCCAGCATTAACCTTGCACTCGTTGCAATCAACTGTGCTCAATGCAAACTGCCAGGGGGAAGCGTGAACTTTTAAGAGCTTTTTGATTTTGCCTGGTTCAGAAACGAAGTAGAAGTCACCCAGGAGGTTTCCTGTTGTGTTGCTGTGTGCAAATCAAGGGCAAAATACAGTCAGAGCCTAAACTTTGCAGTCTGCAGAAAAAAACAAATCCTGACACAAACTGTATGCGGGATCATAACAAAGGACAGAAGAGAATTGAAAGTCACTGTGACAGGCTGGCTGCAGGGAGGAACTCAGACCAGAGAGAGAAACACACAGACAGACGGTGATGATGAGAGAAACTGAGTGCGATGGTTGCACTCAGCGTTTAATAACAAATAAATAAAAAGGTTTAACAAACAGAACACAGCACACGGCACTTGAGGCCAAAATAAATAGACAAACAAAACGGACTACACAGACAAACAAACACGGTGAGCAGATACTCTAACTATTTACGTTTACAATTTACAATTACCTCCGTCTCCAATCCCGTTCTCCACTCACCGAACACCCAACCCCGACTGAAAGAAACGTGCATCTATATATACTGTTGTGCTGGGATTCAATTACTAATTAATTATTCACTTGAATCCCAGCACGTGAATTAATTCTGTGCAACCCCATGCTCACATATTACATTTAACCAGCATGTGAAGTGATTTGTGCTCTCCTCGTGCCTAAATACAAATCTACACTTTTTAAACACACGTGAAACACAGACCCGTTTATATCCCGTGTACCAATCTATACACCAACATTAACACACGCACGCAACATACAACACATAATATGCACACAGGGGCGGGGCACATTGCCACAGTCACTCACTTTGCCTCAGGTTTTATTGTCAATGAAGAAAAAGTGCTAAATGCTCCATACCCAACAGACCCCAGCTGCGTATTATTTAACGTGCAACAGATGTTTAGATGCAACATCTAGCACCTCTGTCCCATTTAAACACTCCTGTTTCCTTGTGATTCTCTCTGCCTCTCCTAAAACCTCTGTCTCATTTAAACACTCCTGTTTCCTTGTGATTCTCTCTGCCTCTCCTAAAAACTCTGTCTCATTTAAACACTCCTGTTCCCTTGTGATTCTCTCTGCCTCTCCTAAAACCTCTGTCCCATTTAAACACTCCTGTTCCCTTGTGATTCTCTCTGCCTCTCCTAAAACCTCTGTCCCATTTAAACACTCCTCCTTGTGATTCTCTCTGCCTCTCGTAAAACCTCTGTCCCATTTAAACACTCCTGTTCCCTTGTGATTCTCTCTGCCTCTCCTAAAACCTCTGTCCCATTTAAACACTCCTGTTCCCTTGTGATTCTCTCTGCCTCTCCTAAAACCTCTGTCCCATTTAAACACTCCTCCTTGTGATTCTCTCTGCCTCTCCTAAAACCTCTGTCTCATTTAAACACTCCTGTTCCCTTGTGATTCTCTCTGCCTCTCCTAAAACCTCTGTCTCATTTAAACACTCCTGTTCCCTTGTGATTCTCTCTGCCTCTCCTAAAACCTCTGTCTCATTTAAACACTCCTGTTCCCTTGTGATTCTCTCTGCCTCTCCTGAAACCTCTGTCTCATTTAAACACTCCTGTTCCCTTGTGATTCTCTCTGCCTCTCCTGAAACCTCTGTCTCATTTAAACACTCCTGTTCCCTTGTGATTCTCTCTGCCTCTCCTAAAACCTCTGTCTCATTTAAACACTCCTGTCTCCTTGTGATTCTCTCTGCCTCTCCTGAAACCTCTGTCTCATTTAAACACTCCTGTTCCCTTGTGATTCTCTCTGCCTCTCCTAAAACCTCTGTCTCATTTAAACACTCCTGTTCCCTTGTGATTCTCTCTGCCTCTCCTGAAACCTCTGTCTCATTTAAACACTCCTGTCTCCTTGTGATTCTCTCTGCCTCTCCTGAAACCTCTGTCTCATTTAAACACTCCTGTTCCCTTGTGATTCTCTCTGCCTCTCCTAAAACCTCTGTCTCATTTAAACACTCCTGTTCCCTTGTGATTCTCTCTGCCTCTCCTGAAACCTCTGTCTCATTTAAACACTCCTGTTCCCTTGTGATTCTCTCTGCATCTCCTAAAACCTCTGTCTCATTTAAACACTCCTGTTTCCTTGTGATTCTCTCTGCCTCTCCTAAAACCTATGTCTCATTTAAACACTCCTGTCTCCTTGTGATTCTCTCTGCCTCTCCTAAAACCTCTGTCTCATTTAAACACTCCTGTTTCCTTGTGATTCTCTTTGCCTCTCCTAAAACCTCTGTCCCATTTAAACACTCCTGTTCCCTTGTGATTCTCTCTGTCTCTCCTGAAACCTCTGTCTCATTTAAACACTCCTGTTCCCTCGTGATTCTCTCTGCCTCTCCTAAAACCTCTGTCTCATTTAAACACTCCTGTCTCCTTGTGATTCTCTCTGCCTCTCCTGAAACCTCTGTCTCATTTAAACACTCCTGTCTCCTTGTGATTCTCTCTGCCTCTCCTAAAACCTCTGTCTCATTTAAACACTCCTGTTCCCTTGTGATTCTCTCTGCCTCTCCTAAAACCTCTGTCTCATTTAAACACTCCTGTTTCCTTGTGATTCTCTCTGCCTCTCCTAAAACCTCTGTCTCATTTAAACACTCCTGTCTCCTTGTGATTCTCTCTGCCTCTCCTGAAACCTCTGTCTCATTTAAACACTCCTGTCTCCTTGTGATTCTCTCTGCCTCTCCTAAAACCTCTGTCCCATTTAAACACTCCTGTTTCCTTGTGATTCTCTCTGCCTCTCTTGAAACCTCTGTCTCATTTAAACACTCCTGTTTCCTTGTGATTCTCTCTGCCTCTCCTAAAACCTCTGTCTCATTTAAACACTCCTGTTTCCTTGTGATTCTCTCTGCCTCTCCTAAAACCTCTGTCTCATTTAAACACTCCTGTCTCCTTGTGATTCTCTCTGCCTCTCCTAAAACCTCTGTCTCATTTAAACACTCCTGTTCCCTTGTGATTCTCTCTGCCTCTCCTAAAACCTCTGTCTCATTTAAACACTCCTGTTTCCTTGTGATTCTCTCTGCCTCTCCTAAAACCTCTGTCTCATTTAAACACTCCTGTTCCCTTGTGATTCTCTCTGCCTCTCCTAAAACCTCTGTCTCATTTAAACACTCCTGTTCCCTTGTGATTCTCTTTGACTCTCCTAAAACCTCTGTCTCATTTAAACACTCCTGTCTCCTTGTGATTCTCTCTGCCTCTCCTGAAACCTCTGTCTCATTTAAACACTCCTGTTCCCTTGTGATTCTCTCTGCCTCTCCTAAAACCTCTGTCTCATTTAAACACTCCCGTTCCCTTGTGATTCTCTCTGCCTCTCCTAAAACCTCTGTCTCATTTAAACACTCCTGTTCCCTTGTGATTCTCTCTGCCTCTCCTAAAACCTCTGTCTCATTTAAACACTCCCGTTCCCTTGTGATTCTCTCTGCCTCTCCTAAAACCTCTGTCTCATTTAAACACTCCTGTCTCCTTGTGATTCTCTCTGCCTCTCCTGAAACCTCTGTCTCATTTAAACACTCCTGTCTCCTTGTGATTCTCTCTGCCTCTCCTGAAACCTCTGTCCCATTTAAACACTCCTGTTCCCTTGTGATTCTCTCTGCCTCTCCTGAAACCTCTGTCTCATTTAAACACTCCTGTTCCCTTGTGATTCTCTCTGCCTCTCCTGAAACCTCTGTCTCATTTAAACACTCCTGTTCCCTTGTGATCCTCTCTGCCTCTCCTGAAACCTCTGTCTCATTTAAACACTCCTGTTCCCTTGTGTTTCTCTCTGCCTCTCCTAAAACCTCTGTCTCATTTAAACACTCCTGTTCCCTTGTGATTCTCTTTGACTCTCCTAAAACCTCTGTCTCATTTAAACACTCCTGTCTCCTTGTGATTCTCTCTGCCTCTCCTGAAACCTCTGTCTCATTTAAACACTCCTGTTCCCTTGTGATTCTCTCTGCCTCTCCTAAAACCTCTGTCTCATTTAAACACTCCCGTTCCCTTGTGATTCTCTCTGCCTCTCCTAAAACCTCTGTCTCATTTAAACACTCCTGTTCCCTTGTGATTCTCTCTGCCTCTCCTAAAACCTCTGTCTCATTTAAACACTCCCGTTCCCTTGTGATTCTCTCTGCCTCTCCTAAAACCTCTGTCTCATTTAAACACTCCTGTCTCCTTGTGATTCTCTCTGCCTCTCCTGAAACCTCTGTCTCATTTAAACACTCCTGTCTCCTTGTGATTCTCTCTGCCTCTCCTGAAACCTCTGTCCCATTTAAACACTCCTGTTCCCTTGTGATTCTCTCTGCCTCTCCTGAAACCTCTGTCTCATTTAAACACTCCTGTTCCCTTGTGATTCTCTCTGCCTCTCCTGAAACCTCTGTCTCATTTAAACACTCCTGTTCCCTTGTGATCCTCTCTGCCTCTCCTGAAACCTCTGTCTCATTTAAACACTCCTGTTCCCTTGTGTTTCTCTCTGCCTCTCCTAAAACCTCTGTCTCATTTAAACACTCCTGTTCCCTTGTGATTCTCTCTGGTGTGTTTTGTAATTGCAACATGTAGCGATGCATGCTGGTGCGACTTGCATACGCCGAATAACAAATGGTGTTGTCTGCGTGGCCAGCATAGCGTGTCTCTGCTAAGCACCTGTCACATAACTGTTTATTATACTGGGACGAAGGAGACCGGCGTACGTCCCTTTACTCTTTGACGGCCAAACTCACCCACCCACAGCACATGAATAATTTACTCCTGTTGCACTGCCAGGCTTGCTTACTGCCACGTCTTGCAAAAAATAAATATCAAACATCACACACAATCCCTTGTGCGCAGAACACTGCCATGTGCGTAAAACACCGGTAAAGCCATTAACAAATCAATATCAAACTAAGAACACTAGAACATTACCTATGCTGTGTGTGCATCATATACACTATAGCACTGTTGGGGTTTGGTTTAGAATTAGGTTTAGGGTTAGGGTTATTTCACGCAAAAATATCATGCAAAATCTATGCATAATAACATTGTAAATATGTGTAAGTACACATGTATTTACTAAGTAAATACTCTGTAAACACATAGTAATGAGAGACATGAAATGTAAAGTGTTACCAAACTATTATTGATAACTGGATTACTGTCAATAATTGTGTTTCTGACAGTCATCTAAAGCTAGAGAAAGCCCATGGATAATGGTTGATTGCTTGGGGTACAGGTGATGTTAGTGCTTATGGTTTTGGCCGCTGGTCCCGCATCTCAATTGTAGAAGGAGGACACTGCCCTCTGAAAGAGCAGCTGAACTGGGGATGCCACCCCCCCCCCCCCAATTGAGGGGACTGCCTGCAAATAAGGTGGAGGTTGTGAGGTGGCAGATGAAGTTACAACTGGGATTGCGTCAGCAACAGCCAGATGAGTTTACCTGCGGTTTAAACTGATTGGTCCACAATGCTGGGGGTTAAACCTCATGTAATTCAATTACTTTGGTTCTGCCCCCCTCTATTGTGGAAGAAAACAGTTACCTGACTTTATTTTAAAAAGCCAACAAACATTAAAAGAGAAAGAACTGGAGAGGAAGTCAAATCAATGCATATGATTGTGATTGTCACAGACATTTTCAGCCAATTGCTAATTGACCCTGTATACTTGAAGAACAGGCATGGCCCACACTGCCACTCAACCAGGCCATCTTGCATATATAAATGTATGAGCTCTCGTAAATAAGTCTGATTCCTTTAGACACAATGTTTTATGTTTCTATTAGTTACCAAATCAGCTGGAAATTACCACATAAACAAATAAATAAACAGGTGACCTGTAGGGGAAATGACATGAAACAATTCTACATGCAATATGACTCCACCCTCGAAATGACATGAAACAATTCTACATGCAATATGACTCCGCCCTCGAAATGACATGAAACAATTCTACATGCAATATGACTCCGCCCTCGAAATGACATGAAACACTTCTACATGCAATATGACTCCGCCCTCGAAATGACATGAAACAATTCTACATGCAATATGACTCCGCCCTCGAAATGACATGAAACAATTCTACATGCAATATGACTCCGCCCTCGAAATGACATGAAACAATTCTACATGCAATATGACTCCGCCCTCGAAAATGACATGAAACACTTCTACAAGCAATATGACTCCGCCCTCGAAATGACATGAAACAATTCTACAAGCAATATGACTCCGCCCTCGAAATGACATGAAACAATTCTACAAGCAATATGACTCCGCCCTCGAAATGACATGAAACAATTCTACATGCAATATGACTCCGCCCTCGAAATGCGCACATTAGAAAATGTCACACACTGCGGAGATCCTACAAAGGGAGTTAACCCAAACCAATACGTAAGCACAGGACAGATACCAGGATCAGAGAACACCACTGGAAATTAAGAGGAGACAGACTTAGGACAGAGGGTAGGAGACATTTCTTCACAAAGTGAGTGGCGAGGGTATGGAATGGGCTACCTAGTCATGTTGTGTGATCCATTAAGACTCAACTTGACAAAGTGAGCTGTTAGGGACTGGTCAAGCATTGCCAGGCTGAATGGACTCCTCTCTTTCACAATCTCTCTTATGTTCTTGAAGTTAATGTTAAAGGGGGGGGGGGGTCAGGGAGTAAGGGGAGGGAGGGTAGGAGTGATGTGGGAAAGGGAAGGGAGGCAGGGATGTCTTACAGTGCTTGTCCTTTGCACTCGGGTGGCTGCTGTAATAGAGAGTTGTGTTTGGTGTCGGGATCCATTAACTAGATAATGGGAATGTTTTCATTAGGAGCTACTAGAAGTATGTGATGCAGCTACAGCCGGCTCATCTCTCCAATTCCAATGAGCCACACAGTCAGACTCACTGCTCCTCTATCCAGATCCCATTATTCCATTACCAGGCAAGCACACACTTTATTTGTGGGCCTGTAATGGCCATATCATTAAAATACCAGCAATATTTTGTGCAGGAAGTGTGCAGTACTGTATATTTCTGAGAAACTGAGATTTATAAAGAGGTGAGGGATGACTGGGAATCAAGTTTCAATCCCTGCAAATACTTCTTAACCTTCTTATTATGTTTCGGCTCTATTTGACATGGCACTGGTTTCCATTGACCTGAAATGTTACTTTTTTTCCTACAATACTTGATGACATTTCCTAGGTTGGGGTCACGAACTTCTAAACAGAAAATAAGAACTTTGAGAACTTTATACACTACAGCCTGATGAAGGCCGCATGGCTGAAACGTTGCTTTGTTCTTTTTAAATAATATTTAACAAAGAATGGAAATTTGATCTATGATCTATTATTATGGTGTTGCACCTCTATTTTCATCAATTGAGATCAATGTTGGGTTATTTGGGAAACTGATCCCGGAGGTAGCACCCAGTAATGCCATTTCTAAGCACAATAACTCATGACAAGGTTCAGATATGGTTTAAAATTGTGATGAAACAACGCCTCTTGACAGGCGGATATTGGACCATATCTGAACACCCTTTAGGGTGTTACTGTTATCTCCAATCCAACTGCTGTACAGTGCATCTTCGCATAACGAATACACAGACATCTCAGTGATATTAACTGCATCACAGACACACACTGACTGCTTCAATTGGATCTCGTTAGTGAGTGTGCCCCATCAGTGGCTAATGTGTCTCTGTGTTTCTCTGTTTTATTGAGCGCTAATTTGAAGTGCTCTTTCTGCTCGCTGCTGTGGAACTGTACCCTCAGGAAACTCTCAGTGAACAGAGTCACTGATGATGGGTCCCTGTCCATAAATCATCTGTAACTGGATTTCAGGATATTACTTTCATTCAGTTTTTAAAGGGCCCCTAAGTTACACTCCGGTTTCATGATGGGGTGTTTTATGTTGTACTTATTTTTTAGCTTGTGGATTGGTATTGGTCTGTCCATCCAGCAGTTTCAAGCTGTTTCTTACTAGTTTAACACGGCTAAAAGCAAAGCAAATGTAATAAAGCACAGTAAAAGCAAAGCAAAGTGTAATAAAGCATAGTAAAAGCAAAGCAAAGTGTAATAAAGCATAGTAAATGGTAGGAAAGCATATTAAAAAAACAAGGTAAACTGTGGTAAATGCATAGTACAAAATATGGTAAAAGAATGGTAAAACTGCAAAATGATGGAGCAAATGCAGCGTGGTGAACTTTGCTGGGTTTTGTGGTGGTTTTGTTAGCAGGACTTCTTGTAATGTCCACTGAGGGGCTTGGGTTGAGAGTATCACAGTTCAGCCACTAAGTGTTTCAAAAAGGGTTTGATGCTGGTAAAGCTAAGTGACTGCCCGGATTGTAATAATGTAATCACATTGTCATGTAGTATCGGACAAGCATTTTAAAAATATTTTTTTGCATGCATGTATTCAAAGTATTACAGAGACTGCCTGCTGCTGTGTCAATTTCCCCAGGGCTGTCATACTCAAAGTAAACACATTACAGGGGATTGGAAAACAATCTGTAACATTATTACATAAATGCTTAACCTCTGTGTGCGGGATTCGTTGTTCCACCTCATGAAACAGCACATTATTGATCCCGGCATTTCCTCTTATTAACTCTGAGAATCATTGAAATGGAATGAAACTGTTTCATGATTACTGATCTGTTGCTACAGTGGCTGTAACCTGATCAGCACACCTATATGGCAAGCCAAACGATCGCTTAGAGAGATTTCAAATTGCATTTACAGATATCTTGAAATAACTTCCTGTTCATTTAGAGATATCTTGAAATAACTTCCTGTTCGTTTAGAGATATCTTGAAATAACTTCCTGTTCGTTTAGAGATATCTTGAAATAACTTCCTGTTCGTTTAGAGATATCTTGAAATAACTTCCTGTTCGTTTAGAGATATCTTGAAATAACTTCCTGTTCATTTAGAGATATCTTGAAATAACTTCCTGTTCATTTAGAGATATCTTGAAATAACTTCCTGTTCGTTTAGAGATATCTTGAAATAACTTCCTGTTCGTTTAGAGATATCTTGAAATAACTTCCTGTTCGTTTAGAGATATCTTGAAATAACTTCCTGTTCGTTTAGAGATATCTTGAAATAACTTCCTGTTCGTTTAGAGATATTTTGAAATAACTTCCTGTTCGTTTAGAGATATCTTGAAATATCTTCCTGTTCATTTAGAGATATCTTGAAATAACTTCCTGTTCGTTTAGAGATATCTTGAAATAACTTCCTGTTCGTTTAGAGATATCTTGAAATAACTTCCTGTTCGTTTAGAGATATTTTGAAATAACTTCCTGTTCATTTAGAGATATCTTGAAATAACTTCCTGTTCATTTAGAGATATCTTGAAATAACTTCCTGTTCGTTTAGAGATATCTTGAAATAACTTCCTGTTCATTTAGAGATATCCCAAAATGAACAGGAAGTCATTTCAAGATATCTCTAAATCACTTCTTGTGAACATGCTCTATGTTTTGAATGGACTTCCTGTCCATTTAGAGAGATCTCTAAATTAACAGGAAGTTGTTCAGAGATATCAGTAAATGATTTAGAGATAGGTCTAAATCAGGGGTGCACAACCTTATTTTTGTGAGGGCCAGATCACGAAAAAGACAACTGGCCAAGGGTCACTAAAGGGTTAACCACTGTGGCACACTCAGGGATAAAGCGGCGGTAATAACCGGCTAATCCCAGTAGTGACTTCACCGGAGTCTTGGTTTTGGGGATCGCCGCATTGACCAAAGCCTGGATTTTGGTGACAATGGGTCTCACCCTTTCATTTCCCATTAAAAATCCCAAATACTGTGTTTCTGTCTTGGCAAGACACACAATTGTCACGGGCCATATGTTGTGCACCCCTGGTCTAAATGAACAGGATGTTATTTTGAGATATCTCTAAATGATTTAGAGATGTCTAAAAATGGGTTAAAGATATCTCAAAAACATTTTCAGATACTGTATCTTAAAATGATTTAAAGATCTCTGAAAATACATTTTAGATATCTCATTTAAAGCTCCATTTAAAGATATCTGGAAATAATTTTGAGATATCTCTAAATGTATTTGAGATAGCTTTAAAAAATTTTGAGATATCTCTAAATGTATTTGAGATAGCTTTAAATAATTTTGAGGTATCTTTAAATGTATTTGAGATAGCTTTAAATAATTTTGAGATATCTCTAAATGTATCTGAGATAGCTTTAAATAATTTTGAGATATCTCTGAATGTATTTGAGATAGCTTTAAATAATTTTGAGATATCTCTAAATGTGTTTGCGATATCTTTAAATAATTTTGAGATATCTCTAAATGTATTTGAGATAGCTTTAAATAATTTTGAGATATCTCTAAATGTATTTGAGATAGCTTTAAATAATTTTGAGATATCTCTAAATGTATTTGAGATAGCTTTAAATAATTTTGAGGTATCTCTAAATGTATTTGAGATATCTTTAAATAATTTTGAGATATCTCTAAATGTGTTTGAGATATCTTCAAATATTTCGATATCTCTAAATTCATTTGCGACATCTCTAAATGATCGTTTGGCTTGCCATACACCTAAAGTGTCTGATAAAAGTGAAGTCACGAAGTGAATGTTAAATATGTGATAGAATTTATCAGGGAAAGAGGAAAGCCACAACATGACTGGTTTTGCTGGTTCAGGAGAATTAGTATGTACTGTATGTTGGCACTGAATTTGCTGGAACAGAGCTTCCAAATGCAATATTGTAACAATGTGATTTGGTTTGATGTTAGTTCAGTATAGAGAGTCCAGACAGGGATTGCTGGTAGAAGCACAGATCAGATCAGAGTTGCAATAACAACACAGAGCAGGGGATACTCAAAGGTCTGCAGCACGTAGCAACTCCCCAATCTGCCTGAAGCATCATAATACATCTTTAAATAATGAACAATGAAAAGGATTAGCCTTTAAAGGGTTACCGTGGTAAAAGCAGAGCAGTGTAATAAACTGCAGCAAATAATGTTAAAGCATTGTAAAGAATAGCGAGGCAAGGTAAAGCATTTTAATAAGCAGGGTAAACTGTGGTAGTTAGGGGAAAAGCACAGTAAAACTGTGAAATGAGCGTGCACATTTAGAGCAGTAAACTTCTATAACGGCACACATGGCTCTTTGACCCGTATAAATGTAGTGTTTCCCAGGGAAGGTGGAGCAGGATATTGAAGAGTCGATGCCTCCACTCTGCCTTTATTTGTGTTGGGATGCTGTGATCTGCAGGCACAGAGGCAATGGAGACAGCTTTGTATTTCTGCCAAGGCAGCATAATCGCTGAGCTCTGCGTTTCCTTGAATCAAAGCAGCTAAATCTCACAGAAGCTCTCCAGATCACTTTCATCTGTGACACCACCAGTGCGGGGCTGGATTAGCTTCTGTGTGCAAAGGGAGATACACAGCTACACTAAGGGTCTGGTTAAGTGCCAAGCTAATGCAGGACAAGATTGATTTCAAGGAGAGAAGAATCCTATCAAACCACAGGAGGACACCCTCCTCTCTGCCGCAAGCCTCATTTTAATTTAAAAGTGTAAAAAGCTAAAGGCTTTAAAAATACATGTTATTACCTCTTATTAGTCTAACATCACTCTGTGTGAGTTACAATGAGCTTATAGCTTGATTGCACGGAAGCCTCTTATGTACGTTAAGCGACAGCTTACAAAGATAGTGCCCTTTGGGTCACAAGCTGTGCCTGTGAGCTTCTTTAATGTATTTCTATTTTAATGATTTAAAGCTATGGTGTTATTTAAGATGCACCACCGTTTAGATCTGTTAAATGAACTCCCATACCTCAAATGGTTTCTGAGATATGACTGTGGTCCCAAAAGGTTTTTAAATTGGACAATACCAGTAATCAAACTTGACCCAGGGAATCATAAAAAAACACAGCTGGGTATGAAACATGAAGGCAGTGTTGAGCTTGTGGGGTCTCCATCATCTCAAGGTCACAGGACACACATGACAGCAACATTGGAGCTACAGTACATTGGATTGGGGGTTAAGGTCACTGCCACGCATTGTGTTGTATTGACAGCTCAGCCCATTGAACTGAATAGAAAGGCAAGGGCTGGATGCCAGTCGTACGGTTTTAAAGTCTTACTGTTCAGCTAAAGAGCAAGCTCTGTAGTGGAGAGGTAAGTACAGGTCTTATGCTAAAGTCGGTATTATCAGCTCATCAGCCGCTTGTAGAAGATCCATTACAATGCCAGTTGTGAACACGTGCATTGTATTAATACAATGTTTAATCTTTAACATGAAAAGTAATAGTACAATCCAAACACGGCATGTTTCACTGCATGTCTTTTACAGTAGCTGGAAGCCCTGTTTGTGGCTGTGTGTTCAGAGCACCAGTCAGCTCATGATGGGTGGGGTTCCTAACACTGAGGTGTTCTATTGTATAGAGATGTCAAACTACAATTACAATGAAGCAGGGAAACATACTGTATCTTCCCAACACAGCTTTGACACAACAAACACTAATTCCGCTTTGAGTAAAACACAGCTGTGGAGCCGTTCGAGCAGCACTGCTTTAACTGAGATACACTTCTATTTGTTTTCAGCACGCTTTTACCTGCATTGTTAAACATGGATCAGTTTCACGTGTTTCAGAAGCTCTGGGTCCCAAAGGTACAGCGCTAACAAGCAGCTCGATCTAAAAATAACTTATGAAGTGACTTTAATTAAAAAAATTCATTGATTTCTGTTTGGCTGGAAATACACTAGCATTGCTTTTAGAATGGCTAATATATCTATCTTGAGCGAATCTGAGCTGTTTTCTTTATGTATTTTCTTTAAGGGGCTGATCGTTCAAGAGTACCATAGTTGTTACGTTTAGAAAAGACAAACAGGCCACACTGCCTCCCAGTCCCTCAGCCTTAACACTAGACCATACTACCTCCCAGTCGATAAGCTCTGACCAAGGGACCACACTGCCTCCCAGCCTCTCAGCCTTAACACTAGACCATACTACCTCCCAGTCGATAAGCTCTGACCAGGGGACCACACTGCCTCCTAGCCCCTCATCCTTAACACTAGACCATACTACCTCCCAGTCGATAAGCTCTGACCAGGGGACCACACTGCCTCCCAGTCCCTCAGCCTTAACACTAGACCATACTACCTCCCAGTCGATAAGCTCTGACCAGGGGACCACACTGCCTCCCAGTCCCTCAGCCTTAACACTAGACCATACTACCTCCCAGTCGATAAGCTCTGACCACCAGACCACACTGCCTCCCAGTCCCTCAGCCTTAACACTAGACCATACTACCTCCCAGTCGATAAGCTCTGACCACCAGACCACACTGCCTCCCAGCCCCTCATCCTTAACACTAGACCATACTACCTCCCAGTCGATAAGCTCTGACCACCAGACCACACTGCCTCCCAGCCCCTCAGCCTTAACACTAGACCATACTACCTCCCAGTCGATAAGCTCTGACCAGGGGACCACACTGCCTCCCAGTCCCTCATCCTTAACACTAGACCATACTACCTCCCAGTCGATAAGCTCTGACCACAAGACCACACTGCCTCCCAGTCCCTCAGCTTTTACCACCAGGAAAAACATTTCTTCTATAAAATAGCAGGATTTTTTAAACAGTTTAAACACTGATGAATTGGACAGTCATGCCTGCTTTGTGTGGAGTGTTCAGACTCTATCGATCCTGACATTTCCAGAGCCTGTATCTCCGGCCGTTACAGCCCCTTCCTTCAGTGCCCAGGCAGTGTCAAGATATCTGCCTTGGAGTAACAAGCAGATTCCCCTGTCGGCCTCACAGTCCGACGACACCCAAGAGTCGATTAAACTGACTGTGCTTCTAGAACTGTATGTAAAACGTTCAAAAATAAAAATGATGCATCATGTAAAACATCTTTAAGCATCTAGCTGTAGTAGATTACACAAGCAACAAAGGAGCACTGCCTGGCAGCTTTAAAGTAGTTTGACAGCTGTGCTCAGTACGCTGACCAGCTGCAGAGGCTGATTCCTCTGATCCCAACGGTCACAGTCTGCAGTCTCCTCACAACCAGGCCTTTTGAAGGGTCACTGCCAGTGTAGGTTCAAGAGAGCACCCAATCTAACCCTTAGAAAAGTTTACGGCAGTGTGTTCACACTTTTCCCATGCTTTTCCCATGATTATACGATGCATTTACCACAGTTGACCCTGGTTTGTCAGGTGCTTTACAATGCTTGCATATGCGTTATCGTCCTTTCACTCTGCTTTACTACACTGTGCTGTGCCTTCACTATGGGAAGCCTTTACAAAGGGAATGTCCATAGGTTACCAGGAAATGCTGCTCCATTATTTCATTCCTGCAACACTTTGAATATAAAAGTGTAGTGCTCCTTCTCTCCTGTAAGCTCAGGTGTGGCTGGTCCACTGCCGGTACAGCAGCCTATTCAGGTTGAAGGAGGCGGCACAGCGGCTGCAGTAGAACTGCATGGCTATAATTACACGTTTAGCAGCACAACTGCATGGCTTAGCATTGATTTACATTGTGATGAATTTGTGCTGTTGCGTAATTATTGCTTCCTTGCTTCTTCAATTACTCCATGGTCAACCACAGAGGGGTCTATGGTCTCGTCCAAACAGCCAGGCAATGGACCCCCAAACCAAGTGTGTTTGAGGCCAAATACTGCATCTTGTAGCATACTCCATAATAACAAAATAAATACAATTTGTTACAAATTCTGTGTTGTGGGGGGTTTGTCAGACTACTGAACATAAATACATCCAGCAGCTCCTTCTCATTGAGAAGTCAGAACACGTGTCTACACCGGAGAATGGCCTCCTCTCGTTTGTAAACTTTCTTATGTTCTTATGTTCTTATGGTGTTTAGAGAGCTCTGTACTTCTCAGTTAAGTTCAGGGATAACCTGGACTAACTCTGGCACATCATTTGAAAGCACTGGAAAGAGAAGTACATTGCTTTAGTATTTCTCTTGGGACAGTGCTTGTTTAGGAAACTTGTCTTTTACCACCCCAGTTAAACAACATTTTAAAGGATCAGTAACTTGTTCTTTTTGTCTCAGTCACTCAGATCCCTTCTAAAGGTTTACACAGTATATTTGCAGCTTTCCTGTGCTTCTCCCATGGTTATACTTTACATTTCCCATACTTTACCCTGGTCTGACGTGTTTATTCTTTACAAATCTTGCTTATGCTTTACCATGCTTTCACTTTATTTTATTACACATTGCTGTGTTTTTACTATGGGATATTTTTACAAGGGGTTTTCAAGCTAAAAGCTAACAGGACTTTAGAATCTTAAAACTCAGTTTAAAAGGCGATTTCACACACAAAAACATTTGTCCCGTTAATAAGAGCATTACTATCCTCTGCAGCAGTCACTACCCTGTAGATGAGTGACCTTGTCTTTCTTTCAGGATACCTAGTGTAACTATTACAGTGGTCAGTTATCTAGGAGATAATGCCAACCACAGTTGCATTTAGCTATACATTTTCAATTGTGCAATAAACCCAACTGTATCCTATCTCTCTCCCATCTGCTTCCATTCAGCCCATGTGTCCCAACCCACCGTAACACACATTTTTGCTATTTCATTCTGCAGTATCTGCAAAAAACTTCAAAACTTCAAACCTTTCTAAAGTACTTGGTTTAGTTTTTTTACCCTGAGATGTTATTTATTCAAATTTCATTTCATTTTGAGAAAATACACCCCTACACAACCAGCACTTTCAAATTGATCGTTTCAAAGTGTTAAAACTTGAACCCAACTCTCTGGAATAATGATAATAATAATAATAATAATAATAATAATAATAATAATAATAATAATAATAATAATCAGGCAAGTCTACACTATTCTGAAGGGCTGGATGTGCAGCTGCTCTTTTGGGAAGGAGCCTGTCTGGTATTGTCGTGCTGCTGTCGTGACGGATTCTTCCCCTTCCGTCACACAGTCAGTCAGCCAGTCTGCAATCGCTTGTGTTCTGCATCAACAGGCAGGATTGTTCTTATCTCATCTCACACTAATTACACCTGCCTGATTATTTTCCTGTAGGATTTGTAACTGCTTTACCCGGATGAAAGGATCTGTGCTGATAAAGCCAGGCTTATCAATGAAGCTGCTGATAGAGTTTCTGATTGAAACCGATGCTTGGAAAACCTCTCACCCATTCTCACAACAACATGGCAGGGGTTACAGCTGAGGGACTGGGAGGGGAGGCAGTGTGGTCTAGTGAGGGACTGGGAGGGGAGGCAGTGTGGTCTAGTGGTTACAGCTGAGGGACTGGGAGGGGAGGCAGTGTGGTCTAGTGAGGGCTGGGAGGGGAGGCAGTGTGGTCTAGTGGTTACAGCTGAGGGACTGGGAGGGGAGGCAGTGTGGTCTAGTGGGGGACTGGGAGGGGAGGCAGTGTGGTCTAGTGGTTACAGCTGAGGGACTGGGAGGGGAGGAAGTGTGGTCTAGTGAGGGCTGAGAGGGGAGGCAGTGTGGTCTAGTGGTTACAGCTGAGGGACTGGGAGGGGAGGAAGTGTGGTCTAGTGAGGGCTGGGAGGGGAGGCAGTGTGGTCTAGTGAGGGACTGGGAGGGGAGGCAGTGTGGTCTAGTGAGGGACTGGGAGGGGAGGCAGTGTGGTCTAGTGAGAGACTGGGGGGGAGGCAGTGTGGTCTAGTGGTTACAGCTGAGGGACTGGGAGGGGAGGCAGTGTGGTCTAGTGGTTACAGCTGAGGGACTGGGAGGGGAGGCAGTGTGGTCTAGTGGGGGACTGGGGGGGAGGCAGTGTGGTCTAGTGGTTACAGCTGAGGGACTGGGAGGGGAGGCAGTGTGGTCTAGTGGGGGACTGGGGGGGAGGCAGTGTGGTCTAGTGGTTACAGCTGAGGGACTGGGAGGGGAGGCAGTGTGGTCTAGTGGTTACAGCTGAGGGACTGGGAGGGGAGGCAGTGTGGTCTAGTGGTTACAGCTGTAGGATATGGAGGGAGGAAGTGTGGTCTAAAAGTTAGAGCTGAGAGACTAGGAGGCATTGTAATAGTATTTAAACAACAACAAAAAAGCACAAGAATAGTTTACTGTTGCTTTATGAAATGGCCATGGCATTGCCTTAATTTAATACTATTTAACTATTTGAATTGCACACAGCATTTAGACTTTTACATTGTATTTTAAGAAGCAATTTAAAGGTCATTTACACAGTCCATTGCTGGGAAACACAGGGTGAGTTTCCCGATATTCCGCTGCTACCACAAGAGGGTGCTGATCGCTTGCCAAAATAAGGCCTTCATGCTTTGTTCTCTCAGCCGGACTGAATCACAGAACCCTTTATTATTATTGCCTGTTTATAATCAGCAGACACAGCCACGAAATGCATTGTAATCTGTTTTAAAATGTATCAGAAAGCAGCATGCTTTATGAAGTGTCCACCTGTATGCCATCTGGGTCAGCAAAAATACCTGACTTTGTCCTGTTTTGCATACACAAATGTACGGCACATACTCCACCTATGCTGTAAGATTAAGAGTTGCATCAGTCTTCTTTATTAAAAGCCTCATCTGGATTTCAGATTCAGGCTATGAGTAATTACCTCGACATCAAGGACACAAGGATGGCAATGTCACTGCACAGCAAGAGCACTGCTTTGCAAACCATTCCAGGAATTTGATCTTGAGAGAAATTACTTTCATTTTACTTAAACATTTAGTTGATCTTTAAGGACATTTAAAAAACAGCGCACAACATGCAATACAGTAGCAAGTTGTCAATGTCTTTTTCTCTGTTTGTCTCTGAAGGCTGCAGGTGAACACCCTGCAGCATACCTAGCCATTTACCGTAATTTTCATGATATAATGTGCATCCTGTGTATAACACACATACAGTGTATAAGGGACATGCATCACTTATAAGAGAGACACCTCTTGTAAAAAGCGCACCTCTAACACACAACACTAGCAAAAATACTATAGTACAAAGATTACTATAACTCAATGCTTGTACAATACATTTCACGTGATTAAATATGCTTGACCATCTCTGATAGTTCCATCTGCATGTGCTTCGACATGCTTATGAATGTTCTTTCAATCACTTTGTGATGCGTGTGCCATTGTGCGCCACAGTAAACTTTTAGAAGGGGTAGTACAGTACGTATGTGGAGCTGTACGTTGTCAGGGAAGATCACTGAAATAACAAACACTTTGGACAGGTTCAGGAGAGAGCCAGAAAGTCAGAAGTGGGAGATATGAGATGAACCAGTCTAATGGACTCCTCCCGTTCCTGAAATGTATTTTGAGATTCTTGTATAACCTTTTTTTATGATCCACTGGGGATCACTTAGAGCCATATCAATATTGGGTAAGGAGAATCTCTCTATCTCTCACTCTTGCTGTCTCTCACTCACATGCTCTACTGTAGGGCTGCCTAATGAAATAAGCCTCTGTTGTTATTGCACTGTAAACTCTTGGGATCCTAATTTAATGATCGAGATGACGGCATGTGTAACTGACACCAAGTACAAACTTCATCAGTGCATTTGGGGCTCTGTACTGAAAACTGTCTAAAAATTCAAAGAAGATCCTATTCAACAACTGAAATGGCACTGCTATTATTTAGATGATAAGAGCTTATCATACTACTACAAGAGGATGGTTAATTCGTGGCATACTAGGGGTGATTATGAATTGTCAGCCTTTTCCCAAGATCAGTGACCTGTGGTGTACTGCTGTACCAATTACCACGTCAACCACAGTACCGGGGCCCATCCCTATGGGAACCACTGTACACAGTTATGATATACACACCATTTCTGTTTCCATCAATGGATCCAATGATAATAGTAACCCAACTGATACATGCTGTACTAAATTTTGTGTCAAAATGCACTTCCCTTGGCTATCACTAGGTGGCAGAATCAAGCATCTTAAAGGGTGAAGTCTTCATCAGTGCTTACTCAATCAGGACTCCAGGTTGCCAGCAGCATTTTTTGAAAAAGCATAACAAGCTGGTTTCAAAGAAATTGTTATAAAAATGCCTCTGAATTGTCCTGCATGGTCTCGTGTAATCACAGGGCAGGACAAACCTCCACAGCTTGCTGTATTCCTGTACTCAATGTCAGAGTGGTTGGAGTCCAGCGACCCACTGTTTCACAGATGGTGCTGGCTACAGCGTGACAGACCCCGTTTGGGAGAGCTGCACACACTTGAAGGTTTTGAAGGAGGCTTAATGTTTATTCTCTGGGTTTTATCAAGCATTTTTTAGTTTTTTTGGTAGTGTAGATCTTTTTTTTTATTTTGGATGATGTGGATTATTAAAACCTGCTCTGTTATTGGAAGACTCAGAAACCCCGGGATTATATCTGGATTAGGATCTATCACAAAGTATGCAATTTTTTGCAATCTGTTTTTTATATATAAAAGTTGTTGTTTGTTTTATATTTGGTACTTTTCAAAAGCTGCTTGCAGCACCACAGTTAAACCTCAGGGAAAGTGTGGACTTGCTCTTCTATGTCCCTGTGAGGGCTTCGTTTATGAAGAGAAGTGCTTCCACCAACCTGTCTGTTACATGAATTTGTGAAACCGTTGACTAACTTTGTGATAAATCCAGGCCTCGTCGCATCCACACAAGTGGAGCTTCGTTTGATGAGCTAACACACAAAGTAACACTGCATCCCCAAATCTGCTCCATGACTAGTTTATTATAAAGGTAGACAGGTTCACGCATTCAGGGCTGATACGCCAGGCATCGGTCTTTGCCTTCTCTTTCATAGTTTGTCCAGAATAACTACACAAACGAGCTCACTTCATACTTTGTAAAACCTCTAGAGATGAGAAGCAGGCTGCCTGCCTCAGCTCTTACAGGATACTCCTCTGCTTCCTCCTGCCTCAGCTCTCACTGTACAGTACAGGATACTCCTCTGCTTCCTCCTGCCTCAGCTCTCACTGTACAGTACAGGATACTCCTCTGCTTCCTCCTGCCTCAGCTCTCACTGTACAGTACAGGATACTCCTCTGCTTCCTCCTGCCTCAGCTCTCACTGTACAGTACAGGATACTCCTCTGCTTCCTCCTGCCTCAGCTCTCACTGTACAGTACAGGATACTCCTCTGCTTCCTCCTGCCTCAGCTCTCACTGTACAGTACAGGATACTCCTCTGCTTCCTCCTGCCTCAGCTCTCACTGTACAGTACAGGATACTCTCTGCTTCCTCCTACCTCAGCTCTCACTGTACAGTACAGGATACTCTCTGCTTCCTCCTGCCTTAGCGCTTACTAAACAGCAGCCTTGTGATGATGCTCCAGCAGCTGCAACAGCGTGCTGGCTGTTTTTTTAATTAAACTGAAACACAGGAGGCCACTCCCTCTCCCCCTGAACTAACTGTGATGAGTACATGCTGGCAAAGAGCACCTTTGTGACAGAGAGAGAGAGAGAGAGAGAGAGAGAGAGAGAGAGAGAGAGAGAGAGAGAGAGAGAGAGAGAGAGAGAGAGAGAGAGAGGCAGTTAGCTTTTCCTTGGTTGCTCAAACAGCCAAGCACAGCGCTCCAATCAGAGAGCCTTTCCACAATCACACACATACACACACTCCTACACACTGAGAGGGAAGGAGCACATTGCAAAATACACCCCAGGACTGCCGGTGTGGCAGCGTGTTATAGCAGAGATGGGCTTTCCTGAGAGGGACGGAGTCAGCAGCAGCGGAGCAGGATCGGCAGAGCTCAGCAGGGGGATCGTGTGGCAGGCAGCGCAGAGGGAGCAGCGGGAGAGGCTGTGAGAGGCTGTGAGAGGCTCGTCAGATGGGAGAGGACAAAGAGTGAGAGTCAGCTTCGAGTAGCCTGGGAACTAATAACACTGAAACCTGTTTTACAATTTAATCACAACAGCTCCCCCCCTCGCGAATTGTTCGAAAAGAAGACCAAAAGAAAGTGTGGTAACAGGGCGCGAGCTGCGGAGGTGAGTTGAAGCTTTCACTTTGAATACTTGATGGACGGAGGGTATTGGATGCCTGCATGTATTCCACTCTAGATCAGTAACGCACAGTGTATACTACTATTTTACTGAATAGCATTACCCTATAAAAAAGTCAAACACTATGTATCTGTCTATCTGTCTAGCAATAATTGACATTATTTAAATACATACTAGCATGTGACACACTCTTGTATTTTTGTTGTTTTGTTTGTTTCTCATTGTTTAACCAGTTCAGAAATTTCAAGACAATTTCTGGACAGTCATACTTGAACCTAAAGAGCGGTCCAGGATTCTCCAGAGACACACCAGTGTCACCTTCAGGATAGGGGTTCAAGGGTACTGTGTGTGTGTGTACGTGTGTGTGTGTGTGTGTACTAGTGTGTGTGTGTATTAGTGTGTGTGCATTAGTGTGTGCGTGTGTATTAGTGTGTGTGCATTAGTGTGTGCGTGTGTGCGTGTGTATTAGTGTGTGTGCATTAGTGTGTGTATTAGTGTGTGTGCGTGTGTGTGTGTGTGTATTAGTGCGTGTGCGTGTGTGTGTGTGTGCGTGTGTGTGTGTGCGCGTGCATGTGTGTGTGTATTAGTGTGTGTGTGTGTGTGTGCATGTGTGTGTGTATTAGTGTGTGTGTGTGTGTGTTAGTTTGCGATTGTGCTAATGTTAGCATGTAACTGACCCTGATACACAGAACAGTCTTTATTGGGATCCAACACCCTGGATCCCAGTACACATGTGAGTGGAGTGCATGCTTCGATAGACAGACGGACAGACTGACACAGTGTTTTTGACAGCTACCCTTCTTGCCATGACTATAGTTTGACTGGCCAGTGTCTCCTCCTCGCTTGTTCATTCATACTAAACAGTTTAAAGTTACAGGACTAGACGCAACATCACACAGGCTCTCAGCGCGCTCTGTTTATGAACACAGAATAGGACTCAGCTGTCTGCCAGTGCCCTGTGCACAAATAAGCAAACTCTTCAATTTAATAACAGCAAACATGTCATGCTTGTGCTTCTTTGTATGCCGCTGGGAGTAAAGTGTGTCTGTAGACAATAATAGACTTTCCAATGCAATCTTATACAGATCCTGGTATCCTAGAGGCTGTATACCATGTATAATCCTTTTTTACAGTGATAGTGCCATCACAGTTGGAAGATCTCATTAGATATGTATTTGTTATATTACATGAATATAATGTATAGTGACTGGGTTACCGTATTCCTTCAAATTTAAGACTCACATTTTTTCTTCTCAGAAATGGCCTGCGTCTTAAATGCGAGTACAGTGATGCGCATTAAAATCATCAACAAAAGACGCGACTGTCCAATACACAAACAGAAACGTGACTGAATGCTGAGAAAAGACGAACAAAGACGTCACCGCCCGATCTCGAAGCATCCATGACACGCAGACAGACATTCTCAAAGAAGCGTCATGAGCTTCCTGGGGAATTCCAAGAGAAGCTTTTACAATGTCAGTGTTTCGTTATTAGGCTCAGTTCTAACAAACAGGACCAGCTTGGACGGATCGGAAATGCTCATCAAGACCCCTGTATTTTTTGACATGCCAAGCAATACCAGACTGGAAATGAGAAGCAGCTCATAACTGTAATGCTGTGTGTGACAGCAGACTGGAAATGAGAAGCAGCTCATAACTGTAATGCTGTGTGTGACAGCAGACTAGAAATGAGAAGCAGCTCATAACTGTAATGCTGTGTGTGTGACAGCAGACTGGAAATGAGAAGCAGCTCATAACTGTAATGCTCTGTGTGACAGCAGACTGGAAATGAGAAGCAGCTCATAACTGTAATGCTGTGTGTGACAGCAGACTGGAAATGAGAAGCAGCTCATAACTGTAATGCTGTGTGTGACAGCAGACTGGAAATGAGAAGCAGCTCATAACTGTAATGCTGTGTGTGTGACAGCAGACTGGAAATGAGAAGCAGCTCATAACTGTAATGCTCTGTGTGACAGCAGACTGGAAATGAGAAGCAGCTCATAACTGTAATGCTCTGTGTGACAGCAGACTGGAAATGAGAAGCAGCTCATAACTGTAATGCTCTGTGTGTGACAGCAGACTGGAAATGAGAAGCAGCTCATAACTGTAATGCTCTGTGTGACAGCAGACTGGAAATGAGAAGCAGCTCATAACTGTAATGCTCTGTGTGACAGCAGACTGGAAATGAGAAGCAGCTCATAACTGTAATGCTCTGTGTGTGACAGCAGACGTCCGCAAGCTGCCTCCAGTTTTCTTATACGCAGATTTGAGGTTGTATCTTTGGAAACGCATCTTTATTTGGTGGGAAATTTGGGCTGCGACGTAAATTGGAGTGTGTCTTAAATTCAGAGGAATACGGTACTTCATGTATTTGATGTGATGAAACAGATTTTGTCTTAAAGTAAACAAGGATGGCCGGAATTGTTGATCTAAGTTTTTGCATTCAGTTTGTGGTCTCCCCTGGAGGAGTGTGCTTGAATTGTTGATCTAAGTTTTTGCATTCAGTCTGTGGTCTCCCCTGGAGGAGTGTGCTTGAATTGTTGATCTAAGTTTTTGCATTCAGTCTGTGGTCTCCCCTGGAGGAGTGTGCTTGAATTGTTGATCTAAGTTTTTGCATTCAGTTTGTGGTCTCCCCTGGAGGAGTGTGCTTGAATCGCATGGTTTTTTCTATCATGACTAATTAACTCTGTAAGGACCACTATCATACTGAAGTGTCATTCTGGGACTGTGATCACGTAAACACGATAAAAAAATGCACTTCGTTTCTTTGACTTGCTGCGCCACCACGCATGCAGTACAGCCTGTAAATGCATATCATTGGATGGGGAGGGAGTGAATCTCACTGCCTGATTGGTTTTTACTCATGTGACGTCACTGAGACGGGCATTTCGTTTGTAAAGGGATGAGACAGTTTACAGCAGCACACAGAAAAAAAAAAAAATCACAGGAATGTGTTTAGAGGTATAAGAAAGACACCAAACACACTGTAATCCGAAGTATCTGACTTAGAATGACATCAGAACATGTATTCTGTCTCATGTCTTTATATATATATTTATATGTAAGCAGATCAGCTTTCATTAACTAAATGTATCAGGTACATTTTTTTTCTTATTACTGATAATAATGGAATGATGAGCTATTATTTTATTTATAAATATTTCTTTTGAGGAAATCGAGAGTAGTGTCCATTATTCCTTATAATCGTTTGTTATGTCATTGCAATCACTCAGGTGAAACAATGTCTTGTAAATTGCCCAAACATCAATATTTTCCTACAACACTTTCAGGAAATATTGTAAGGTCCCTCAGGTCATAGACTAACCAGATGTTATACATGTATCTCTAAGCAGAATACATCATCATCATAAAAAATGCTTAATGTTTAAAAAAAAAAAAAATTGTGTTGAAAAAAAAAAAAGCAAAACGTTTTGTATGGTTTCTGAAGTAGTTTATAAAGTTCCCGAGGGAGTTCTGAAAAAAGCACACCCATTCCAAGATGCTACTGTAAAAAACTAAAATGTTGGTACATTTTTATAGGAAGAGAGTCAAATACAGCCAAAAAAAACTGGTCCTGGGGGAGCATCCCACTGAAAAACGCTTGGTCCTTAAACATACATGTATAGACAGAGAGCCACTTGATAACGCTATAACCTGCGCTATGGAAACTCTGAACACAGTGTTACCCATATTCCACAATGCGAGCAAGAGCAGTGAGAAACAGGAGCTACATGCGTTACATGCTACAAGTACAATGTGGATTTAAACTGTACTCTACCACTGAAGACTGAGATGTAAACTCACTGCAAGCATACATGCTTATACAGTATGTGTGAGCGTTCTGCTAGTGTCTTCACTGAACTTTACCATGGTATATTTGTTCATACAGTATGTGTGAGGGTTCTGCTAGTGTCTTCACTGAACTTTACCATGGTATATTTGTTCATACAGTATGTGTGAGGGTTCTGCTAGTATCTTCACTGAACTTTACCATGGTATATTTGTTCATACAGTATGTGTGAGGGTTCTGCTAGTGTCTTCACTGAACTTTACCATGGTATATTTGTGTTCCCCTTCTCATACGATGCATTTCCATAGTTTATCATTTATTTGGTAAAACATGTTTTGTGTGTTTTGCTAGACCTTTCTAGGTTTTTCAATGCGTACCTGCGCTGCGCCATGCTTTTACAATGTGTACCTGCGCTGCGCCATGCTTTTACAATGCGTACCTGCGCTGCACCATGCTTTTTCAATGCGTACCTGCGCTGCGCCATGCTTTTACAATGCGTACCTGTGCTGCGCCATGCTTTTACAATGCATACCTGCGCTGCACCATGCTTTTACAATGCGTACCTGCGCTGCGCCATGCTTTTACAATGCGTACCTGCACTGCGCCATGCTTTTACAATGCGTACCTGCGCTGCGCCATGCTTTTACAATGCGTACCTGCGCTGCACCATGCTTTTACAATGCGTACCTGCGCTGCACCATGCTTTTACAATGCGTACCTGCGCTGCACCATGCTTTTACAATGCGTACCTGCGCTGCACGTTGCTTTTACAATGCGTACCTGCGCAGCACGTTGCTTTTACAATGCTTTATTACACTTTGCTGTGCTTTTACTGTGCAAAACTTTTATAAGGAATTCTAATTTCAACACACGCTGTGTATGCATAGGTACCCTGCCATAGAAACATTTCAGCTGGCATTGTTTTTTAACCTGGAAGGCATGAAACGGGTTCCTCCCATTCTCATTATGTGAGCTGTGCAACATTTCATGCTTCACAAATCACCTGTGCAAAGCCAGTTTACTATCTAATAGAAATGCTGCATTGTAAATATATGTGTGTGTTGTAAAATAATACTACTAATAATAGTGCAGTGTCTTGACCATTAGAAAACTATAGAATAGTATTTAGGCTGAGTAACTTTTCAAAACCAGAAGTGGTTTCACCCTCACCGAATATCCGTTTGATTGCTATTTTATTATTTTTGATATTTGTCATATTTTATTTTATGAGTCATAGAGTTTTAGGTATAGAATAGATACTATTTAAAGCATTAATCTATGCCTTTCTTTGCCACTGTTATGATAATGACAAAGTCATACAGTATATCCATTTGCAGTGTCCTGTCATTTGATTAATCCACACCCACACATGTTGAAGGAGGCTGGTTTGGTCTTGCAAGCTGTGCGATGGGTGTTTGTATTTAAGTCTGATTGCAGTTATAGGTGTTTTAATCCTGTGTTTAAATCAAGATGCATTATACTCGTGACAACACCTAACAATGCTGCAGATGACTGTATTTATTTGTTTTAATAGCGATGCCTGGTTACGGGGCTGGCATGATGTGTTATTTGCTGCTGGTGCTGTTTGCTTCTTATTCTCCACTAGGGGGCAGTGTCCATGTGGGGTTGCTGCTGTTGTCATACAGGCTGTGTTTTTTTTTTAAATATGCTGTTATGTGGAGTCTAATAGAGGAACAATGACTTTCCTCTTTGAAATGTTGGCACTGAAGAGGAGAGAGAGAGAGAGAGAGAGAGAGAGAGAGAGAGAGAGAGAGAGAGAGAGAGAGAGAGAGAGAGAGAGAGAGAGAGAGAGAGAGAGAGAGAGAGAGAGGAAATGATCTGGAACTGTGCCCTTTCACTCCTGTCCACAGACGATCAGAATAATACACCTGACTTCAGGATCTCATTGTTTTCACGCGGTCTTATCTTGGAGTAAGTACTGTAGGTGCTATGGTGTAGATGCATTGCAAACAGTAATGCTTTTGAACAGTCATTTTAGCTCTTTAATATCGTAATATTTTGCTTTGCTAGAGCGTACACTGATTGAGGAAGACTTCTTGTCATTGAATTTATCAAGGTTATTTTAACATTTCTGAATTGAGCCCGGGTGAGTGTTTAACAGTTGTGGATGACTGAACTGTAACTGGTAATGTATGGCTACCGTGGGAACCTCCATACCCATGAATAGTTGACACAAACACAAACATGAGTCAGTCATGAACAGACACACAATCTAAAAATACAACTGCCATGAATAAGTATTGAATGCATCCTAACAATCACTTTGGTCCCTTACAGTTACGGGACAGTCAGTCAGTACAGTATAGACACTTCCTAGAAAACATCCCGGGCACAGGAAAATCCCAGACAAGGATTAGTACTGGTCTATTTTCAATAAGTGTTTCTTATTAGAATTCATTACAAAGGGTATTCAGGATAAAAGGGATTGCAAATAAAATAAATACATGAATCAATCAAGAGACTCGTGTTCAGCCAGAGGAGGAGTCAGCCTGTGTTTTGTGTTGGGAACAGCTGACTCACAGCTGGCTCACACCCGCTGTTGATCTGCAACTGACTGCTGAATTAACCAGACCTGAATTAAATCTATTGATATGTGGAAATACAGGCGTTTTATTATTTCCATTAAAACTGCAGTGTCATGTTCCGTTAAAACGATATGATTCCTGGTTTCAACATTCCTCCACAGTAATCATTCTGTGCCCTTGATTACGCTAGAAGCATGCCTTGTTGGCTTTCCAGTTTGTTTGTATTAGGTAAAGGTCATTTCATTGGCAGACGCACAGCGTGTGAGAAGCTGTCCTTGCTGCCCTCTGTTCATGGCAAGCTCAGGGCTCACGGGCAATGGCTGGCACTCTTCTTCTGGAGCCGGTAGTGAGCAGACTCCCTAAGAAACATCATGTCTGTCTGTCTCACTTCCACACTACGTCCTTCTGAAATTCATTAAAAAGAAAACCTGCACAGCATCGGTTCATCCAGGGCTCCCCCCCCAGCCCCATTATTATATGAAACAGCTGTTTACATGTCTGTGGAAGATAATTTTAATAAGGAGAACGGGTATCGGGAGCTGCCAGCCAGCCATAAATGCAATGCGAGAGGCCCGATTTAAAACCTTAGCTAGAGCTCTAAATTACTTATTGGCAATAAAATAACACTTCTGCCATAGGAGATGAGAAAACAATAAAATGAACTTTTCAGGAGGTTACTATGTTAGAGAAAAGATAGGCCAGAGTAAATTGACTTTCATTTTTACATGCCCTCTTATATTGCAAGACCTAGTGTGTACCCCGCTTAGTTTCAGGTCTCCAGACTTCTCTCGCCTCTTAAAGAGCAAACAGCAAGAAACCGTTAGGTTATTATCATAACCCTGGTTCCCTGAAATAGAAATGTAACCATTACCTAATGGGATATCTCTCTTACAGCCCAAATGACCTGAGCACTTATATCAAAGCTGCTCCTTCAAGAGCCCTGTATGCATCAGACAATCGTCTCAGCCCCCAGGAGATGAATATGAGTGACACATCAGGCTCAGAGCCATTTTCTCTTCAGGCCTGCTGCGTTGGAGTGTGGGTAATGGTTACATTTCTATTTCAGGGAACCAGGGTTATGATAATAACCTCATGTTCCCTTTCAAGTACGAAATGTAACCATTACCCAATGGGATACAATACCCAAGCCGTCGCAAGTGACGCCTAATGCAGTGTATATAGTGCAAGGTTACACTGAGTAACCTCAGCATTTAACACCAGAAGTCCACAAAGGGTGTATGGCTAACTACCCCAGGACTTAAAGTTGAACATAATAAAAATGTGTTAAAAAGCAGAATGAGTGGCTGCTCTTAACACTCTGGTCCCAAAACCAGGGGGTCTGCTGATCTATAGTCGGTAGAGCCTTGTAAAAGTATGAGGTGTGGCCCGTACTGCAGCGCTGCACATGTCTGAGACAGATGCGCCCTGGAATAACGGCCAGAAGGTTGCAAGGCTTCTTGCGGAGGGACTAGTGACCTTTTCTGGTAGGGGCAGGTTGGCAAGATCGTATGCAATACTGACCGTGTCTGCAATCAACCTCGACAGCCGCTGTTTAGACAGGGCTTGTCCATGGAACTTCGACATGCAGCAAATAAACAATTGCTTTGATTGTCGCCAACTCTGGGTGCGGTCAACATAATACGCCAGTGCCCAACCTGGACAGAGCGTGTGGAGCTTTCTGTCCCTCACAGACTGGAAAGGAGGTGGATGGAAGGCCTCCAATTCCACTGACTGGTCGATATGGAAAGCAGAAATGCTTTAGGGAGAAAAGAGTAACCTTAGTTCTGGCCTCCACCAAAAAAAAACAAACAGGCTTTCTCTGTTGAGAATGCTTGCTTTTCACCTACCCGCTTGGCAGAGGCAATGGCAAGCAGTAAAGCTGTCTTTAAGGACAGGAATTTCAGCTCTGCTGAATGAAGGGGTTTGAGCAGCAGTCTTGTAAGTGCGTCCAGCACTACATTGAGCCACCAGCTAGGGACAAGGTCCTTTCTAGGGGGTCTTAACCTCCAACCTGAAACTGAAGAAGGAATCTATGAAAAAGACCTAGGAGTTTATGTTGACTCAGAAATGTCTTCATCTAGACAATGTGGGGAAGCTATAAAAAAGGACAACAAGATGCTCAGATATATTGTGAAAAGTGTTGAATTTAAATCAAGGGAAGTAATGTTAAAACTTTACAATGCATTAGTAACACCTCATCTAGAATATTGTGTTCAGTTCTGGTCACCTTGTTACAAAAAGGATTTCGCTGTAGAAAGAGTGCAAAGAAGAAGAACAAAGAAGAGCAACCAGAATTATCCCGGGTTTAAAAGGCATGTCGTATGCAGACAGGCTAAAAGAATTGAATCTATTCAGCCTTGAACAAAGAAGACTACACGGCGATCTGATTCAAACATTCAAAATCCTAAAAGGTATAGACAATGTCAACCCAGGGGACTTCTTTGACCTGAAAAAAGAAACAAGGACCAGGGGTCACAAATGGAGATTAGATAAAGGGGCATTCAGAACATAAAATAGGAGGCACTTTTTTACACAGAGAATTGTGAGGGTCTGGAACCAACTCCCCAGTAATGTTGTTGAAGCTGACACCCTGGGATCCTTCAAGAAACTGCTTGATGAGATTCTGGGATCATAAGCTACTAACAACCAAACGAGCAAGATGGGCCGAATGGCCTCCTCTCGTTTGTAAACTTTCCACCAGTTCCACTTTGCTTGCTTTCTAAATATTAAAGGGTTCAGCTTTTATTTTAAGGGGCTCTGACTTATTAATAATTGTGTTTTTTTGTTGTTGTTGTAAATGTTTAGTTAATATGAACTGTTTAAAAGTACTACTACTGCATCTTTCAAACAAAGTGTGAAGCGTTTCACTGGAATGAGTAAGTCAGAGTTGATAATCACTTGACAAGGTATTAATTTTCATTGCAGTTAGTGAACAAACAATTGCCAAACTCTCTGGTATATACTGCAGTCTTGCACTTCCGATCATGAAGAAACACAGATGACACTGAAAACATGAAAAGGACAGATGGAAGGAGAGGGTGGAATGGGTTACCTAGTCATGTTGTTGAGTCTGAATCATCTGAACCCTTTAAGACCCAGCTTGATGAAGTTCTGAGATCAATCAGCTGCTAGGAAATGGACGAGCTCAGATCGGCCGAATGGCCTCCTCTCATCCGCAGATGTTCTTATTTTCTAAAGTTCATCTGAGTTCCCAGTAACCAATCGCTGCTGTTTCATTGGACTGTTGTCAATGGCATCTGTGTCCCTTCATGTGACCTTTTTAAGCAGATTGTGTGAACCTGGAAGTCAGTGGCATTGTGCATGGGGGGGGCAAGTTGAGGGGTATGCAGAGAAGCAGTAGCAGTACCAGCAGCAACAGCAAAGGTAGACAAAGTTCTCCGCAGTCAGTGAGGAGGCGGGTGAGATAAATGTGTACATGCCAGTGAGAAACAAACACTGTTGACATTATACATATTGTGTAGGGTAATCAAGAATAAAACTATATCTGTAGATTTAAGCAGCCTCTACACATGCCTTTGAATGCATTAAATACCATAATAATAATAAAAGCACTTGCTTTTTTGACTGTGCCCCCCCCCCCCCCCCCAATGTTAAAGGGATGACGTCCCTGCTGGAAGTGTAGCGTTTGAAATACCTGCAAGGAGCGATCGTTAAACTAATAGCTATACAACCTAATACACGTTTAGCAAAATGTGTGAATCTTTTACATAGGAAGACGTGAGACCTACGAAGTAATCTCAAGGTAATACAGATTAAGTAAGATTTGCAAGAATGATTGTAAGAGTTCTATCTAGTTTAAAGTAGGGCTGCACACACCGATTACTTGGATCAAGCACTCCAGAGGTGAGCGGCGTTGCTGTTGATCGGGCTAATTTAACATCCAAGTGAAGAAACAGCTGCTTGGATTTGTGTGGATTCCTGTTCACAGTCTAAGAAAAGCAGAATCACCACAAATCCAAACAGCTGGTAAACTACCCCAATGAACACCAATGACCCTCACCTGATTATCAACGCTTGGTTTCTGCAGAGAGCGCATTCCGAATAATCAGATCATCGGTTTGTGCAGCACTACTTTAAAGCTATTGTAATGAAATCACTGTGTTGCTGATCAATGTGTGGAAGGCTGAAGAAGGATGCTGGGCTGACTGAATCATGTAAGAACTGGTTAAAGGCTCACTGGTTAAACGGTCTACTCTTTGTCAGCTAATGAACACATAAATATGTACATGCATGCACAGTGTAGGACACAAAATGAAGTGCTCATTTTCAGTTAATAAATGCAGCCAAGAAACAGGCAATGAAGGCGATACAATTACTTTTCCCAGGAAATGTAATACAGCGTTACAAAGCCTGCCCCATTAAGCTGTCTGTATAAATCAGCCAGCCCCAACGGGATACAGACACTCTGTCTCCTTCCCTGAGCGGTGCCGTCTCTGTCAACCACACATCTGTCAACAGGTATTTCACTTATCAGAACCCCGGGGCCGTGATAAAAGTGCAGATAGGGACTCTAGAACATTGCATCACAAACAGAGCGTGGAAGCAAATTCTGGTTTTTAAAAAAAAAGAAATTTCGGGACAGTATTACAGTTCTTGTATTGTAATTTAGGTTATGGTGAATGAAGGATTCTGCACAGAGTTTTGCAGGCAGTCCACAGCTAGGGATTATATCTAGTCCTTACAGCCACTTTGATTAGTCAACACCCATATTGCACTGCTGAAATACTAACCCTTCAGACCAGCTGCCTGAAGCCTTGCACCTCGTTTGTCAGTCTCTATCGCTCTCTCTCTACCCACAATGCTCTGCTCTACTGTGCCAGGGGAGGGGCCTCGTCAGGTGTTATTTATAGAATATGAGCTTCATTACATACTGCTCTTTATCACTGTCACACTTTTGAATCTGCTGAAAAGCAAGATTTGCTGCAGCAAGTAGATTTGCCGCTTTGTTTCGTAACAATATTCAATGAATGACTACAGTTATCATACACCCCAGGGCCACCTGTATACGCCAGCAGCGCAGGACACCTTCATGAGAATCAAAGACAAATATCACAAAGGAGACAATGGCACTCAGATATCCACTGGCGTCCTCTGGCAGTCATCTCTGTGTCAAGCTTTCAGCCCCACTGAGTACTGCTGTGGTGCAGCCAGCTCACTGCCATCCGGCTGGCTGCATAGTACATAAGAACATAAGAACATTTATGAAAGAGAGGAGCCCATTCAGCCCATCAGGCTCCCAGTATCTGATTGATCTCAAACATTTGTCAGGCCGGGTCTTAAAGGATCCCAATGATTCAGCATCAATGATATGACTACAGTAGGTGTACCACAGGGATCAGTATTAGGTCCTTTGCTATTCCTAATCTACATTAATGATTTAGATTCTGGTATAGTATGCAAACTTGTTAAATTTGCAGACGACACAAAAATAGGAGGAGTGGCAAACACTGTTGCAGCAGCAAAGGTAATTCAAAATGATCTAGACAGCATTCAGAACTGGGCAGACACATGGCAAATGACATTTAATAGAGAAAAGTGTAAAGTATTGCATGCAGGCAATAAAAATGTGCATTATAAATATCATATGGGAGATAGTGAAATTGAAGAAGGGAACTATGAAAAAGACCTAGGAGATTATGTTGACTCAGAAATATCTTCATCTAGACAATGTGGGGAAGCTATAAAAAAGGCCAACAAGATGCTTGGATATATTATGAGAAGTGTTGAATTTAAATCAAGGGAAATAATGTTAAAACTTTACAATGCATTAGTAAGACCTCACCTAGAATATTGTGTTCAGTTCTAGTCACCTCATTACAAAAAGGATATTGCTGCTCTAGAAACAGTGCAAAGAAGAGCAACCAGAATTACCCCAGGTTTAAAAGGCATGTCGTATGCAGACAGGCTAAAATAATTTAATCTATTCAGTCTTGAACAAAGAAGACTACGCCGCGATCTGATTCAAGCATTCAAAATCCTAAAAGGTATGTCGACCCAGGGGATTTTTTTGACCTGAAAAAAGAAACAAGGACCAGGGGACACAAATGGAGATTAGATAAAGGGGCATTCAGAACAGAAAATAGGAGGCACATTTTTACACAGAGAATTGTGAGGGTCTGGAACCAACTCCCCAGTAATGTTGTTGAAGCCGACACCCTGGGATCCTTCAAGAAGCTGCTTGATGAGATTCTGGGATCAATAAGCTACTAACAACCAAACGAGCAAGATGGGCTGAATGGCCTCCTCTAATTTGTAAACTTTCTTATGTTCTTATGTTCTTTTGTAACCCACTCCATAGCCTCAACACTACCCTCTGTGTGAAGAAGTGTCTCCTTCCCCCTGTCCCAAGTCTATCTCCAATTAATTTCCAAATGTGTCCTCTGGTCCTGGTTTCTATGTCAACTCCTTTTAAGATTGTAAAGACTTTAGTTAAGTAACTACCACAGCTATTGTGAAGATCGATAAGCTAACCGGAACACACGCCTTTCCTTTTCTGAAGATAATATATCTCAGTAGCACCCTCTTGTGAATGAGTTGCAAAACTCAATAGGCTCTCGTTTTCATTCTAAGTCACATCCCCATTGAACCTATTAGCAGCCACTACACTTAGAATTTTGCTGAGAGTGTTGAACTCACACGCAGAATTTCAATGGCAAAGCATTCTAAACAGTTAAACCACAACGGGTTCTGTATGTGTTAGGTGGCTGTAAACATACATTAAAGCTGATTCAAACAATGCCTGTTCCCTAAGAACCTCTTCAAGTAGCACTGTCCTTGTTCATTTCAGTGTGTTTTTATTTTCATATATCAACTGTCAATGGTTTTGTTTTTGTTGTTGTGACAAATACAAAGCCTCTCGGGGGCCCGATGTTAGCAGAACGGCATCTCTGATTGCATGGAAATGTGCAGAAAGCCTGTCTGTCCAAATACTTGGTAAGTCTTCTTTACTGAAACCAAGAGAAAAGCTCTTTGACGTTTCTGACAGGCTGTACGTTCAACAAGCTAGCTAAAAAAATACAGATCAAAGGTGTTCGATACCATGACACAAAAACTGCAGTCGGACTTCCTTTGTTTAAAGGACTAAATAACTGGAGGTAAAACCTGCACTTGCATTGCTGTCTTCAAGTGTCGTTTAGGGGAACTGCGCTCACTGTCGGCAAGGCTTCATCCAAAGTGAAAACATGCCCTGAAACGCTTTTCCACAGAATAAACCCACTGCATGTGATTCGGGTAACATGGAAGGAAATGACCCGAGAGGTACTTCATTAGCACATCTCAGTGTTACTGTGTACAGTCAGCACTCGGATATACGACACTCGGATACACGCCACTCGCATTTCACCATCCTTGTATTAACCCTTTGCGGTCCTCTGTTGGACCAGGTCCGACATTACAATTATTCCTTTCCGGTCTGATGTTGGACCCTGTCTGACATCATCAAAACGACGTCAAGCACGGGTCTAGTCATTTTTTCTCTGGAAAAAGCCGAGAAAACCTTACAATGGCCGAGTGAGAACGATAGGAGTAGAGAGAAGCCGGAAAAAAAAGTAGGCGAATCTGAGCAATACACATAGTCCCTTCACTACAGGCATAACACGGACACAAACTAACAAGATAGCTGCTTCTGCATCCAGCGCTCAGACAATATCACAGACATTTGCAGAGCTTTTTGAGATGTTATAGTAATAAAATAACGACTTGGATAGCATTATTGAGGAGTTTGGTGATAAAACGAGTGATCAGGAGATGATTTATCAGTATGCACGACTATGAAGAGGTATGTGAAAAATACAGTGAACAAGGGGTGGGGCGGTGCTGGTGATGCAGTACTGAGTGTCCTGTTGATATGCAGTGCCTTTTAAACCTTTGAATAAAATTACTTTTAAACAGCACATGTAAAATAAACAGCATGTGTGAAAATAAATTGGAACTGATGCGCCTGACAGGCGCTGAATAAATGGACCGCAAAGAGTTAAGAATAAAACCAATCCACATTATATATGAATCAAATGAATGCACTTCCCATCACTCGAGATTTCAGACTCTGTATCAAATGAATGCACTTCTCATCACTCGTGATTTCAGACTCCGTATCAAATGAATGCACTTCCCATCACTCGTGATTTCAGACTCTGTATCAAATGAATGCACTTCCCATCACTCGTGATTTCAGACTCTGTATCAAATGAATGCACTTCTCATCACTCGTGATTTCAGACTCTGTATCAAATGAATGCACTTCCCATCACTCGCGATTTCAGACTCTGTATCAAATGAATGCACTTCTCATCACTCGTGATTTCAGACTCTGTATCAAATGAATGCACTTCCCATCACTCGCGATTTCAGACTCTGTATCAAATGAATGCACTTCCCATCACTCGCGATTTCAGACTCTGTATCAAATGAATGCACTTCCCCATCACTCGTGATTTCAGACTCCGTATCAAATGAATGCACTTCCCCATCACTCGTGATTTCAGACTCCGTATCAAATGAATGCACTTCCCCATCACTCGTGATTTCAGACTCTGTATCAAATGAATGCACTTCTCATCACTCGTGATTTCAGACTCTGTATCAAATGAATGCACTTCCCATCACTCGTGATTTCAGACTCCGTATCAAATGAATGCACTTCCCCATCACTCGTGATTTCAGACTCTGTATCAAATGAATGCACTTCTCATCACTCGTGATTTCAGACTCTGTATCAAATGAATGCACTTCCCCATCACTCGTGATTTCAGACTCTGTATCAAATGAATGCACTTCCCATCACTCGCGATTTCAGACTCTGTATCAAATGAATGCACTTCTCATCACTCGTGATTTCAGACTCTGTATCAAATGAATGCACTTCTCATCACTCGTGATTTCAGACTCTGTATCAAATGAATGCACTTCTCATCACTCGTGATTTCAGACTCTGTATCAAATGAATGCACTTCTCATCACTCGTGATTTCAGACTCTGTATCAAATGAATGCACTTCCCATCACTCGTGATTTCAGACTCTGTATCAAATGAATGCACTTCTCATCACTCGTGATTTCAGACTCTGTATCAAATGAATGCACTTCCCATCACTCGTGATTTCAGACTCTGTATCAAATGAATGCACTTCTCATCACTCGTGATTTCAGACTCTGTATCAAATTAATGCACTTCCCATCACTCGCGATTTCAGACTCTGTATCAAATGAATGCACTTCCCATCACTCGCGATTTCAGACTCTGTATCAAATGAATGCACTTCCCCATCACTCGTGATTTCAGACTCTGTATCAAATGAATGCACTTCCCATCACTCGCGATTTCAGACTCTGTATCAAATGAATGCACTTCCCCATCACTCGTGATTTCAGACTCTGTATCAAATGAATGCACTTCCCCATCACTCGTGATTTCAGACTCTGTATCAAATGAATGCACTTCCCATCACTCGTGATTTCAGACTCCGTCACCAGATTTCTGATACAAAGCCCATCTCTTCTATGTTACAATTCACTAACAGTCACAGCCCGCGTTTTTGTTTTTTTTGTTTTTTTTGTTTTTTTTGTTTTTTTTGTTTTTTTTGTTTTTTTTGTTTTTTTTGTTTTTTTTGTTTTTTTTGTTTTTTTCTGGGATGGCAAATCAGTCTGTCTTTATTGTGCGCTGCAGTTACACAGCGCTTCCTCCAAAAAATGGTCTTAGATACTGTGATGCATTTTTTTAAATCTGTGACCATTAGCTGTTTTTGTGCATTTTCATTTGCAAGTGAACTGTGACATTAGGGCCTTATCAAGCACTATATTCAGTAATTTTGAAGACTGACTTTAGATACAGTTTTATTCTGGAGACTGTGTTGTTATTTTTTAATATTTTGCTAAATGGCATTGTGTTTACGTTTGAAGCAGTTCTGTGCATGGGTAACATTTTGATTTAATTTTGCAGTTGTGTCGTTAATGGTGAATTTTACATGCTGCTACAATACATACTGGATTTAAAAGTATGTACTGTGTTACAGTCCACGTGTCCAGTCGTCTCTTTTGGCAAGTGTTAATTTCAGAATCACATCGTTCTGAATTATAATACTTCTTCTGTTGAACATATAGTACTGTACCAACAAAACCAATACAGTACATCTAAATGGAAGTCTACTTATTTTAAAACAGTCCTTTCGGCTCTGTATTTTTGACATTGTATCTTTTTTGTGTTCACTGAAAAAAAGGACACATTTTTGTCTTTTACTGCTGTGTTATTCCCCCAACTCGTGCACTTACAAATTTCAATGAAAGAACAAACGTCTCCCTTTACAGTTCCTCAAATACAAGTCATAGTTTTTCTTTGTACGGAATGCCGAGAATCTACAGTATTTCTTTAAAAGGAAACAACAATGAAAAAAAAAAACGAAAGAGAAAATCCTGTGTGGTTTGGTTTCCCTTGAAGATGAGAACGCAGAATGCAAACCTGTTTGATTGTCCTGAACAGATCGAGGGCACAGCGTTCTGCAGATGATTCAGGCAGGCTGCCCGGGACTCAGATCACACTGCTATTGTATAACTGATCTACTGTGTGGCTGCGCGCACACACACACACACACACACACACACACACAGAGGCATGGACACACACACACACACACACACACACACACACAGAGGCATGGACACACACACACACACACACACACACACACAGGCATGGACACACACACACACACACACAGGCATGGGCACACACACACACACACACACACACAGGCATGGACACACACACACACACACAGGCATGGACACACACACACACACACAGGCATGGACACACACACACACACACATGCATGCACACACACACTGCACATGAGATTCTCTCTCACTCTTGTGAATCACACACTCACAGAGAGCTAGGACCATGCAAAACCCACTTCTATAAAGGGACCAAGCCCCATAGGCGTGTTACCTTCTGTTATTGTAACGTTAACTTCAAATCATTGTTACTTGGCAGCTGTTTGTCTTTAATAAAAAACATTTTAACACTAGATTCTGAATTGGTCATCATTAGCATTTAATTTTTTTTAAAGGTAAAACACACCCAATAACCAGGTGTAAGCAACTAACACATTTAATTTAGGTGCTTGTAAGAAGTCTTGGGTTTACATGTTTTCTTCTTTTAGAAAAAAGAGTTAATGATGATTTGGAGAAAATCTTTTTAAATATTTACCATAATTAATTACGTTGACACAAGCCTACATATAATCCACGGCTGTATATAACACACATTCTAGTAATGCGCTCTGTGTATAAATCACGCAGGAAATGTGCCTGTTGATATTCATGTTGTACTAATTCTGTAAAAGAAAACCTTTGTACAATACAAGTGGGAAGTCAATGAACCCCATCAAGAGAGACATGATGATTATATACTAATAATTACGGTAAACAAGATAACTGCTGATTAGACCACAGGAAACTGTGGATGCTCTCACTTAAGCACCTGATAATGGATCTTTATTGAGCCCTCCTTAATGTATTCACTGGTTAAAAGGTAGGGATATTGAAATTCTATAACACTGGGTCCTTTTAGGGGAGGTTGCATTCATTTGGCTGTGTGCTATAACTACAATATGCCCATGTGTTTAAATCTAGACGGTATCTGCATTAAGAGTAATTCCACAGCACATTGTAGGCACATCATCATGCAGTAACAGAGCCGCATTCTAACGCTGCAGCACAGTGTACATGTTGCTACTTTCTTTACAGTTTTCTGCAGGTTCAGTTGTTGATCGCACAGAAGATCTCTTCCCTTTCATCAGACATTACAGCAACCTGCAGCTCTCTGATGCTGCAAAACCTGATATTTCAGAGCAGCTTTAATAAAGGCCTCTTAACATATCTGCAGTCCTTCAAA
Source organism: Acipenser ruthenus (assembly GCF_902713425.1). NCBI lineage: Eukaryota > Metazoa > Chordata > Actinopteri > Acipenseriformes > Acipenseridae > Acipenser > Acipenser ruthenus. The sequence continues at coordinate 487,954 of NC_081190.1, read as the reverse complement.
GCCTTGCTGAAGACAACACTTATGGCACAAATACAGAGACAACAAACACAAGCAGAAGTCTGAACACGACGGGATCTGATATCTTTTGATTACAAGAAACAATACTTAAACCTCAAAGACTGATTCAATAAGCTGTTTGGAACATTATATTATGCTTTCATTCCATGTACAAGTCCTAAAACCATACAGCCTTAAAGCAACACAAATGATCCAACCACTACACCACACTGCCTCCCAGACCTCCAGCTCCAACCACTAGACCACAATGCCTCCCAGACCTCCAGCTCCAACCACTAGACCACACTGCCTCCCAGACCGCCAGCTCCAACCACTAGACCACAATGCCTCCCAGTTCATCAGCTCTAACCACTAAACCACCCTACCTGCCTCCCAGCCTCTCAGCTCTAACCACTAGACCACACTGCCTCCCAGTTCATCAGCTCTAACCACTAAACCACACTGCCTCCCAGCCTCTCAGCTCTAACCACTAGACCACACTGCCTCCCAGTTCATCAGCTTCAACCACTAACCCACCCTACCTGCCTCACAGCCTCTCAGCTCTAACCACTAGACCACACTGCCTCCCAGTTTTCTCTCAGCTCCAGGGCTCCACTGCCTTTCCAAGGAGTTCAACTCAGATTTAGTTGAGGGCCAGCGGTAATCTAGTTTAGTTAAAGCAATGATGGTAACTCTGTTTGTCAGGGCCTGGTAAACAGGAACAATTCAGAAATAGCAACAGGAAGCAGCATCCAGCCCAGGGCTACAGCTCCCAGCTTCTGCCCCACTCTTAATAAGAGCTCAGAAATAATCAGTGGCGAGATTTCCATTCGGAGCTCTCTCATCGCACACCCTGCCACACACTCTGTATGTAACTAAGAGCAGATCGCTCAGATTCTCACTGTCTGCAGATCAGGGTCAACCCTTTCATTTCCTTGCATTCTCGCCTACACTCCCTACCAAAAACTATCATGGTCACCAACGTTTTCATAATAGTGATTTTGAATTGACAGCAGTGGTGGGGGATGAGTGTTACTGACAGCTATGCCGCAGCACTCAGCATTTTCAGATTTGGGAAGCTTTCTATACTAATTTGTGGTAAATAGTTACACAATTGTAAATGCTGTATGTTGTACTGGGTGCTGTAATATTTTGGAGCGTACTGTTTTCTTTAGACAATGATTCATGTGTATGTATTGACTCCTAAGCAATTGAATGTAATTTGAGATCCATCAATATAATGATTGGCGCAAGAGGCTTTTGATCAATGCAAACAAAAATCAAGAAAGCAATGCATTGATTGTACAAAATTAAAATAGCTTACCTTCCTGTTATATCTACAAATACGGTGTAATTACGAATGATTTAAAAAGATAAATGAACTGTATGACTGGCAGTGGGGTGAGGTGGTCTTGAAGAGCTTGTGTGAAATGATCAAGATGCTTCGGCAGGATTCTTGCTTTTTTATTATTTCATCTGTGCTCTACAGCTGCATATTTAAAAAATGAAATAATGAATAATGAATGACCTTTACGGTGTGCCAGGGAGAGATCTTTCATTCCAGTGATCATCAGGTGTGTGCTGCTCTGTAAAGCAGTGATCATTAGGTGTGTGTGCTGGTCTGTAAAGCAGTGATAATTAGGTGTGTGTGCTGGTCTGTAAAGCAGTGATCATCAGGTGTGTGCTGCTCTGTAAAGCAGTGATCATCAGGTGTGTGCTGCTCTGTAAAGCAGTGATCATCAGGTGTGTGTGCTGGTCTGTAAAGCAGTGATCATCAGGTGTGTGCTGCTCTGTAAAGCAGTGATCATCAGGTGTGTGCTGCTCTGTAAAGCAGTGATCATTAGGTGTGTGCTGCTCTGTAAAGCAGTGATCATTAGGTGTGTGCTGCTCTGTAAAGCAGTGATCATCAGGTGTGTGCTGCTCTGTAAAGCAGTGATCATTAGGTGTGTGCTGGTCTGTAAAGCAGTGATCATTAGGTGTGTGCTGCTCTGTAAAGCAGTGATCATCAGGTGTGTGCTGCTCTGTAAAGCAGTGATCATCAGGTGTGTGCTGCTCTGTAAAGCAGTGATCATCAGGTGTGTGCTGGATGCAGTGATCTGAGGAGAGAAATCTTCTCTGCAGCTTTGGGAAGGACTACCGACTCAGCAGGTCCTGCCTCCTTACACACGGAAACACTGAAACAATGAAGAATACTAGCCAGCTCCTGTCCCCTCCGTGCAGTAATAACGAGGAGCTTCACCACACGGGAGTCTCCCAGCTCTGCAGACAGTGTGAGTTTTCCATTGACTCATCATGAGCAGAAGCTGCAGCTGATAGAAATGGAAACTGAAGTCCTCTGTTACCTTATCATTGCACTGCATCCATAGGTTTGCATCCGCAAATACAGACAATGTCTGTGCCATAAGAAATGCAGAACACACATCCATGAAAATCTTTAATACTGTAATAATCTTAAAAAGATAAATACATGAACTAATGGGCTCAACCAATCTCCGTTGTTTGAGGATAGCTTTCTTACAATGATCTGTGTGTGTTGTGGTGGAAGGGGGCCAGGTATAAGCACCAGCGCATCATGTCAGTTGTCCTGGATATGATCTCATGCTCCTAAAGCCGACACCTGAAAAAACAACATTGTGGAGATTCCCCACTTTGTAAAACACCTTTTTAAAAACTAAATATGCCTTCAAAAAAATGTAAAAAAGTGCCAAAATATTTAGTTTGTTGTCGATTTTCACCCTGCGTGGAGTTTCGTCTGACTGGAGTTAGAAATAGTAAATACAAAGGTCACGCTTTATTGTATGGCTGTTTTTTTGTTTATTAACTATTAACAAACAGCTAATAAACATGTTATATAATGATTGGCGCAAGAGGCTTTTATCAATGCAAACAAAACAAATCAAGAAAGCAATGCATCACTCTTTCTAGAGCAGCGATATCCTGTTTGTAACGAGGTGACCAGAAATGAACACAATATTCATGGTGAGGTCTTACTAATGCATTGTAAAGTTTTAACATTACTTCCCTTGATTTAAATTCAACACTTCTCACAACATATCTGAGCATCTTGTTGGCCTTTTTTTTATAGCTTCCCCACACTGTCCAGATGAAGACATTTCTGAGTCAACATAAACTCCTAGGTCTTTTTCAGAGACTCCTTCTTCAAGTTCAGTATATATTAGTGGTGCAATCGGCACCCTAATTTCAAATTCAATTATTGTTTAGGCATTTATCAACGATAATCGATGCATTGACATTTTATTTTTCAAAATAAAGAACAAACATTTGTTTTTTTTAACAGAAGATCCAATAACTAAAAACACTGCTGTGCATAATAGTTAAACAAAAAGGCACGACTTACAATCAAATTAGAAGACTTCCGATTATAAAAAAAAAAGAAATACAAAGGACTTGAGTTTTAAACACCTGAAGAATATGCGTGCGTCCTCATCAGATGCCCCTTAACATTGTAATAATAATAAGAAAAAATCCTGGATTTTAACAGAAGTCATTTCTATCTGAACTATGGGTGTTCATTACTGTTAACATTTGAGGATGGCCATTGTTTGGTCAAAACATGTTTGTTTTTTTGTATTTGTGTTTTTAACTTTGAAAATAAAATAATCTGAAATAATAATTATTTGAACTTGCTTCTTTGATGAGTGTGGACATCCGATGTGAGGGAGATAATGACCAAAAGCCAAGCAAAACATTTGAATTAATCTCACACATCCTGACTAATTTAACTATCATACTAAATTCCGCTTCTTTTTCTATAATATTGCCATATAATCCAAACACAACATGCTTTGAAACAAACAAAGGTAATCAGTAGATTAAATAGGTTAAAAAAGAAGCGCTGAAAGAAGCGCACTCTCACACACTCAAGGTTTGAATCAAACCGGCAACAGGAGACTTCAAACTGGGTTCTAATTTGATGCATCGATTCACCAATATGTAATCGAAGCTCGGAAATGATCAATAATTGATGCATCGATTAATTGTTGCACCCTAATATATGGAGAGGAGCCTCTGTATCGCATGATGGGTGAACACATTGCAAAGCTGGGCACGCCTTTTAAAGAGCAGCACAGCGAGTGTTGATCACTTGTTAGCACAGTTGCCTCCAGGACAGGCAGAAAGTCACTACTTGGGAGCCAGCCTGGGGATAGCCTGCGGATATACAGCCTTTAGTCTATCTTCCAACACCACGATGTTTTAATGAACAAGTGGACCTTTCCTATCCTTGTTGCAGTGTGCATGTGTGTGGGGGCGCTGTGCTGTGCTGTGCTGTGTTCAGTCTAGGGTTAACCTGGACCTGCTACATCTACCAGTACCATAGCATGGTGTTTGTGGGGGCACTGGTTGACTCAGAGATGACTAACGGTTAATGATATGTATTATCTATAATTATGGCTCAAACATTACAGTGTTTATTTTTGACTAGTGCCTGAAATACCAAAATAAATAACTTCATACTTTTGAGGATTGTGTTTGTTCCCAGCTGACTCAGGTTCTGGAGGCAGGATGTAACATTTGATTGGAATCTGACTTGCTGGCTCTCTGTACGTGGTTTCCCTTTGAATCCCAGGCACAGTGGAATGCATATGATTAGAAACAATAATAACAATACTGCTACTACCACCACTACTACGACTACTACTACTACTACTACTACAACAACTACTACTACCACTACTACTACTACTACTATGACTACTACCACTACCACCACTACTACCACTACTACTACTACCACCACTACTACTACTACCACTACCACTACTACTACTACTACCACTACTACTACTACTACTACTACCACTACCACTACCACTACTACCACCACTACTACTAATAATAATACTAAACTGAAAGCTATAACTAACCCTAACCCTAACCCTAACCCTAACCATAACCCTATCCCTCAATTCAGAAACTGAGGTGGCTTGAAACAGACATGTCATTACAACACTGAGTAACCACTGCTACTGCACAACACCAAGGCATCTTTAAGAAAGCACGTAGCACAGTCATTACAACACTGAGTAACCACTGCTACTGCACAACACAACACAACACCAAGGCATCTTTAAGAAAGCACGTAGCACAGTCATTACAACACTGAGTAACCACTGCTACTGCACAACACAACACAACACCAAGGCATCTTTAAGAAAGCACGTAGCACAGTCATTACAACACTGAGTAACCACTGCTACTGCACAACACAACACAACACCAAGGCATCTTTAAGAAAGCATGTAGCACAGTCATTACAACACTGAGTAACCACTGCTACTGCACAACACAACACAACACCAAGGCATCTTTAAGAAAGCACATAGCACAGTCATTACAACACTGAGTAACCACTGCTACTGCACAACACAACACAACACCAAGGCATCTTTAAGAAAGCATGTAGCACAGTCATTACAACACTGAGTAACCACTGCTACTGCACAACACAACACAACACCAAGGCATCTTTAAGAAAGCACGTAGCACAGTCATTACAACACTGAGTAACCACTGCTACTGCACAACACAACACAACACCAAGGCATCTTTAAGAAAGCATGTAGCACAGTCATTGCAACACTGAGTAACCACTGCTACTGCACAACACAACACAACACCAAGGCATCTTTAAGAAAGCATGTAGCACAGTCATTACAACACTGAGTAACCACTGCTACTGCACAACACAACACAACACCAAGGCATCTTTAAGAAAGCACGTAGCACAGTCATTACAACACTGAGTAACCACTGCTACTGCACAACACAACACAACACCAAGGCATCTTTAAGAAAGCACGTAGGGGCTCCAGATTATAATGTACCTGTCAGGAACATTAGCTTGTAGGTAGCTCTGGAAATGAAACAGCTTGTTTAGAATTATGCTCTACATATAAGCGAGCATGGAGATTTTTAAATTTTAATTTTACTGTGCATGTTATGTATATATAGTTATTTTTTGGTTTGTTTTTTCATACATTTTATCATTTGCAAACTGTACAATTCTCAAAAGATACTGGATCTGGGATCTGGTGTGATCCGTCCCAAATGAACCCCTGGTTTGTGCATTATTGAAATGAAACTGTGATGCAATGGGCGGTAGGAGTGGAGTCTTTTCATTGGGGTCACTAACTATTCTGAAGTGACTCACCACCAAGTAGCCAGGGGGCCCTCCTTTCAGCAGGCCACTAAATGCATTCATTTTAAAATGATTGTTTCATACAAGACAGGACACTCTATTCTGTACAGGGCTGGCTGGTAAAGCACCTGTAGAGCACCTTGTCAAACACAGACCCTGTATAACCCTGTGCAACGCAGAGGCTGGTAAAGCTCCTGTAGAGCAGCTTGTCAAACACAGACCCTGTATAACCCTGTGCAACGCAGAGGCTGGTAAAGCTCCTGTAGAGCAGCTTGTCAAACACAGACCCTGTATAACCCTGTGCAACGCAGAGGCTGGTAAAGCTCCTGTAGAGCACCTTGTCAAACACAGACCCTGTATAACCCTGTGCAACGCAGAGGCTGGTAAACCTCCTGTAGAGCACCTTGTCAAACACAGACCCTGTATAACCCTGTGCAACGCAGAGGCTGGTAAAGCTCCTGTAGAGCACCTTGTCAAACACAGACCCTGTATAACCCTGTGCAACGCAGAGGCTGGTAAACCTCCTGTAAAGCACCTTGTGAAACACAGACCCTGTATAACCCTGTGCAACGCAGAGGCTGGTAAAGCTCCTGTAGAGCACCTTGTCAAACACAGACCCTGTATAACCCTGTGCAACGCAGAGGCTGGTAAACCTCCTGTAGAGCACCTTGTCAAACACAGACCCTGTATAACCCTGTGCAACGCAGAGGCTGGTAAAGCTCCTGTAGAGCACCTTGTCAAACACAGACCCTGTATAACCCTGTGCAACGCAGAGGCTGGTAAACCTCCTGTAGAGCACCTTGTCAAACACAGACCCTGTATAACCCTGTGCAACGCAGAGGCTGATAAAGCTCCTGTAGAGCACCTTGTCAAACACAGACCCTGTATAACCCTGTGCAACGCAGAGGCTGGTAAAGCTCCTGTAGAGCACCTTGTCAAACACAGACCCTGTATAACCCTGTGCAACGCAGAGGCTGGTAAACCTCCTGTAGAGCACCTTGTGAAACACAGACCCTGTATAACCCTGTGCAACGCAGAGGCTGGTAAAGCTCCTGTAGAGCACCTTGTCAAACACAGACCCTGTATAACCCTGTGCAACGCAGAGGCTGGTAAAGCTCCTGTAGAGCACCTTGTCAAACACAGACCCTGTATAACCCTGTGCAACGCAGAGGCTGGTAAAGCTCCTGTAGAGCACCTTGTCAAACACAGACCCTGTATAACCCTGTGCAACGCAGAGGCTGGTAAAGCTCCTGTAGAGCAGCTTGTGAAACACAGACCCTGTATAACCCTGTGCAACGCAGAGGCTGGTAAACCTCCTGTAGAGCACCTTGTCAAACACAGACCCTGTATAACCCTGTGCAACGCAGAGGCTGGTAAAGCTCCTGTAGAGCACCTTGTCAAACACAGACCCTGTATAACCCTGTGCAACGCAGAGGCTGGTAAAGCTCCTGTAGAGCACCTTGTCAAACACAGACCCTGTATAACCCTGGTAAAGCTCCTGTAGAGCAGCTTGTGAAACACAGACCCTGTATAACCCTGTGCAACGCAGAGGCTGGTAAAGCTCCTGTAGAGCACCTTGTCAAACACAGGCCCTGTATAACTTGTGCAACGCAGATTACCATGAATCAAAATGAATGCTCTGCAGTCAAAAGCAGTCATGAAATTCATAATGCTACTTAGAGAACATAGTGAAACACAAATGTGGTGTTACACCTTGGCACAGCATACGACGTACAGTATGTGCTGACTGTGTATATGGGCCATTTGAGTTCATATTTTAATATTCAGATTATTCCTTGTGCTACAAATTGATAAACGATGCTCACATACATATTTAATGTTCCTGAATTTTCAATCAGTTGAAACAGTATGAAGCTATCAGATTCATGACAAATAGCAGAGGTGAGGTACAGTGCCAAAGCGCATGACCAATGTGAACAAATAAAAACCCTTCAGCGCAGGCTGCTGGCAATCTGTAAGCCATGTGCGTTTACTACCAACACGGCATGGGAATAAAAGTCCCATTGCATTGCAGTTTTATCCATTCCTGGTTTTACTGGGAGTTTAATAAGAGCTTCGTACCTATACACTGTGGCTAATGAAACGAGTAGTAAAACCTGGAATGGGTGAAACTGATATTATTATTATTATTATTTATTTCTTAGCAGACGCCCTTATCCAGGGCGACTTACAATTGTTACAAGATATCACATTATACATTATTCCACTTTATTTTTACATACAATTACCCATTTAAACAGTTGGGTTTTTACTGGAACAATCTAGGTAAAGTACCTTGCTCAAGGGTACAACAGCAGTGTCCCTCACTGGGGATTGAACCCACGACCCTCTGGTCAGGAGTCCAGAGCCTTAACCACTACTCCACACTGCTGCCCACACTATGCAATAGGTGTCTTATTTCCATCCCTGCAACACACACTTGGCAGCATTTTCCATTGTTGGCAAACTCCAGGCAAATTGCCTACTCCATAGCAAAATGTTTGATGAGGGCAATTTGATTTGCCCACAGTGGAAAATCAGAGGCATTATTACATATTCAAGTACCTCAAAAACAAAATACTCAATTGTGCTCTGAAGTTAACCTCATGGGGGCATGCAAAGTATATTGCAAGGATAGGGAAATCTTTACAATGGTCACGAACAGATGTACTCCTAATCAGAAACCAGGACATTAGTGTAGCAAATCAGTGAGGTGACTTCATTACACATAACGGAAGCAAGTGAGCCGATGGAAATGACATTATTAGTGTCTTCACTGCATCCAGCCATTGTCCACTATGCAGTTGGCTTGTTTTACATTTCATCCCAGCATGAAAACAATACTGTCAACTCAAAGTGGTTGAAGGGATCCTTTCAGTAACACTGAAATTGTAGTTCTTTTTAGCACCACCTACTGTACTCTGTGGAATATCTCTGCGTTGCAAGGAGGGTGGAAAGCTGTCTAGATGTGCCTCGATGCATCTTGAATAGTGTGGGTTAACTAGCAAGCTAAATAATAGGAGTACCTGACTTGATGGCATGTGTTATAGAATGGAACTGTGACATTAGGCTACGGGCTGAATCATTTGACTACTAAAATAAATGTGATCTGCTCTTGTATCTGCAAAGCGCATTTGCTCTCTGTACTGCTTTCTGGCCTGGATCACCACAAAACATGCCTGTCTTTACAGATTCCACAACCCTCCGCGCCTCCCTCCCAGCCCCACACAGATAAGCATAGGGACGGGCCTCTGTGCCCTTTAACTGTCAGGATTCCACAACCCTCCGTGTCCCCCTCCCAGCCCCACACAGATAAGCATAGGGACGAGTCTCTGTGCCCTTTAACTATCAGGAACCCTCCGCGTCCCCCTCCCAGCCCCACACAGATAAGCATAGGGACGAGTCTCTGTGCCCTTTAACTATCAGAGAATCCTATTCCGTGCTCTTCTGAATGAATGTCGCTGTGATTCATAAACTGTTTCAGTCAAACAGATCATGTGCTTGAACGCACCTTGTTGTGCTTGGGCAGGTCTTTCCTTTCCTAACAGTGAGGGGATGTGCTTGGATACGTTACTGTGTTACTGTCAGGTTTTAAGACTTCTGCTTATGGTAAAAGGATGGTCCCATCACAACTTTAGTAAAGGATTAGAGAGTTTTTGGGCAGCAGTAGTTGTTTCCTATCAGATCACTTATATTCCTTCTGTATTTCACCAATGAATAAAACAATGAGGATGTGAACCCTCTTTTGTATGTTTATCAGTGTTCACTGATGAATCAAATTGAGAGTGTACTTCTCGCACACTCTTTACAAACCAAGTCAGGTCTGTCATATAAAGAGTGCGAGAGGAAATGCACTCACAAATTGATTAGATGCAGCCACCAAAAACTTGAAAATATTACAAGTCATTAAATCTAACTAGAAAACAAACAGAAAGCTGATATTCTCATATTTAGAGTGTGAGATCGGCACTGTCACTGACATTAGAAGTGCAGTTGCTGCTAATTGGTTCTGACAGGGATGTGACTTCTAATACTTTACTAAGGGACACCACAGAGTCACAGTTCAGGCAAATTCAACTAGTTTAACACCTGATGTGACTTGTTTACATGTTTACAGAAAACACATGCAAATGAAGGAAGAAGTAAAGCAGCAGTTAACAGGCTTCTCTTTGGTCTCTAGGCGCTGGCTGCCCGTCCCGCGGGCTAGGGAGTGGAGCGATGGCCGGAACAGGAGTGCGGATGCAGACGGGGAGACTGCCGAGCTGTGCCCGCCCTGGCTGGTCTGTAAAATGAACCTTCATCACTGGGCACTCGGCCCAGCATGCACTGCACCGTGGACAGCTAGCAGCACCTCGCCATGCACACAACCATGGGACACAGAGGCACAGCCTTAACCTCTCAACTTGTCACCTCCTCGCCCTGGAACTCAACGCAGCTTATTCCCCCTTTATAACTTCACTGTATCCACCAGGACACGCTAGAAACTCATGGAGCAGTATCCCATGGACAATAACTCCGAGCCATGCCAGCCAGCCCAACTTGGCTGCTAGCTCAGAATTCTCTGACTCATTACAAAAACAAAAGCTGTTATTAAATCAATATATCTGGAGTGCTGTCTTTAGCCATGAGTGAAAACAAAATTAAACTTCAGCCATGTGATCCCAATGGTTCAACTGAACTAACTGAACTCTAATAACAGTAAAAAGACAATACACTCTACTTTTATTCGATCCATGCACAACAGTATTCACTGGCATTTTCTTCACCGTTCTGGGCTTAATAAGGACAATGTTTTATATTTGTAATAACAAGAACAAAAACAATAATTATAACAACAATGCCAAATTCCATCAACTGCAATCATAACAGATTATTAATCATAACGGCAGCCCAAAAAAGTTTATGTTCTGTAATTACTAAGCCCCCTCTCCCTTTTTAATAGAACAGCAGCTGCACAAATTGAATAATAATAATAATAATAATAATAATAATAATAATAATAATAATAATAATAATAACACAAAACAGCTAAGTTTGTTTCTGTGTGGAGGACATTGTGTTACAAACAGAGTGTTACCAAGAAGATATGGTCAGCAAAGAACCTAACCATATACTGGCTCCAAGTATCAGCTTAAACCAGGAAAAAAACATGACAGTGAGATCAGTGCTGCTCAACAGGGACTCCCCGGACATCGAGACGCGGCTCAAGCGCAGGCGCAACCGCACACAGCAGGTGCGCTTCAAGGACCTGGAGGACGGGGCCGAGGAAAGCCCCAGGCCTGGGCCGACAACCGATCCCAGCAAGAACATTGGCATCAACAACACCGGGCCGGCTGTCATTGTGGTACCCGATCAGGGCCCTAGCAGCAAGCCTGAGCCGGGCCCTAAGAGTCTTGCAGAGAGCAGCAGGAAGCAGCAGGTTGTGTCTGCCAATGGGGGTGCAGTGGGAGCAGTGGGAGATGTGGGAGCAGTGGGAACAGTGGGAGCAGTGGGAGCTGTGGGAGCAGTGGGAGCTGTGGGAGCAGTGGGTACAGTGGGAGCAGTGGGAGCAGTGGCGTCGGTGCTGGCCAAAGGGGGCCCCAGGAAGCCCTGGAGCCAACCCAGGCCATCCTCGCTGACCCTGCCCAACCCCAGGAAGTGCTGCATGAGCACTGCCATCCAGACGTCCCCCAGCCTGCAGAAACAGTTCCCCACATTCAGGTTTCGCAGCAAGAGCGTGGGAGACTTTGGGGAAACAGAAGACCCCAAAGCGGAGCCGGAGGAAGGGACCCTGTTTGCCAACAATGAGGTACAGCACATGCTGGGTGAACAATGCTGTCAGGGGGTGGGAGCTGTGAGGTACTGGGAGACAGCAGTGGAGGAGCCTCTGAAAGCTGCCCAAGTCAATTGCACTGGATCCTGCAACTGCCTACCCAGGAACCAGGACGTTCCGCCCCAAATATGGAACCCTGGAAGCCTGGGAAACACAACCCTACAGGGCCTGGAAGGGCTCGGGTGTTCAGTATCATGGGGCAGGCCTGCTCCCGCCCCCCAGGCCTGTGACGTTTCTGCCTCCTCTCAGTGTGTCAATGTTGCCCAGAATGTGCTGTGGAGAGAGCAGTGCCTTTGTGACGGGAAGCAGACTCCACTGAGTCCCAACTCAGCCATGTTTTGTCACAGTAGAACCTCTTCAAAGGAAAGGAACTGCTGCACAGGCTCCTGTTCTGCACCACAAAAGGTGATTGTGCCAAAATCAGGGCACCATTATGAAGCCATTGCTGCAGTGAGTAAGAGACAGACCCCAACCCGACACTACCAAAGATATCTGGTGGACAAAGGAGGACAGAGAGACCTTGGACAATCTCTTCCTTGCAATTCAGCACCGTCTCCCAAAACATCTCAGGGTCAAAGGTGCAAGGAATGGAGTAATACCTGCACTCCAGTTCCTACCCTGCCAGTTTCCAAACCATCCATGCAAACCTGGGGCTGCTCTGGGGGGCTGAGTAAAGGGTCTAAATGTGATCTGAACTGCAGTAATTGTCATCTCACTAACAAGGTCCTAATCCACCACACGTTGCCCCGAAGTCAAGTTTCTGAACCCCAGAATGTAGTTCGACACAATGGAGAAGGCTTAGTGGACTTGCCTAAGGTGGTCGAACACAGATCAGTAAAAGCAGAGCAGTCGAATCCAACGTCTGAGTCAAAGAAGGCTCCGGACACCAACAGATCTGAATCAGGGCAGTGCAGAGAGAGCGTGTCCAAGACAGCTCTGTTGAACTCCGACGAGACCCCCAGTCCTGGCCAGAACCAATGTTCGGAAGCCACGGCCAGGACCGTTTTTTACACCGAGCCCCCTGCTAATTCTCATGGAAAACCCAAGACACCAGAACCAGCCAGCCGAGAAAGCCAGCCGCAAACCCTTCAGGGCAAAGCAGAGCTTTCAGACAGAACTATACGGACTGCGGAGCAGCCAGGGGGGGTTCCCCTGACGGCCAGCCAGTCAGAAACCCTCAAGCAGGTCCATGAGCTGCTGGAGCTGGTGGCCGAGGCCAAGGGGCAAATTGATTTGGCCAAGGTGAGGGGGGGCCTGCTGTCACAGGGAAGTCAGAAAGAGGGCAGGCCTTCCACAGGCAACCCAGAGCCAACACAGTACGAAATCAGCAACCTGCAGTCCCGGCTGGAAAGCATGGAGGACGTTCTGGAGACCAGCCAGCACACCATCAAGGTCCTCTTGGATGTAATTCAGGACATGGAGAAGAAAGAAGCAATAAGGGATGGGTAAGTCTTGAGTTTCCCTGCTGCTGCTGCAGCTGCTGTGGTTGATTTCAATGCTTCTACAACAAGGGTGGGCTTTCATGTGCCGCCCAAAATTATCTTAATTAACCCTGTAAATATATATATATATATATATATATATATATATATATATATATATATATATATATAAAATACTATTTACAATTCAGGAGAATACGGCCGCTACTCAATGAATGCTTTGTTTAATTTAAAGTTGGTCCTCTTTGCAACAGGATTGGTTATATTATCATACTCAGCTTGATTCATGTGATAGCAAAAGTGTACTCTGTCAATACTGACGGGTTTCATTTCTTGTTGTGTTGTTGCTAGAAAGTGTATTTTGAGAAGTGAAAGCATGTTTAGCACACAGGTGGTACTTCAGATTACATGTAGTCTACATTAGTTATACTGAAACTCATTTTGACAGCAGATACATCAGAAAGTTTTTTGAAATAAACTTCCCATTCACAAGTCCTTCACTTTTAGTACTTTGCTCCATGATGCAGTTCTGTGACTAACTTTATATGCAAATACTGATAGTTTTATATATATATATATATATATATATATATATATATATATATATATATATATATATATATATATATATATAGCATACTGTAGTGTGTCCCAATGAGTAACTGAAATGCTCCCACATGACCAAGCTACACAGTAATGTACAAAACAAGTGCTGTGGAGCAGTCTGACAGCCGTCTTTTAAAAAGGTTAAAGTTCCATAGCTCTAGTGCTGGAGAGAAAATAGGCTTGTACAACAGAACGATGCAACTGAATTTCAGAGCAGAACTCCCATATACTGTTTTTTCCTGTAGGGCAGTGGCAGCTGGTGAACTTTGAGTCAAGTGGGATGTTGGAGAAAGAAAATGAACGAATGCTTACAGTATAAGATATTTTCACACCGATTCTTTCTTACCATTGGAATTCCACTGTGATTGAAATGTCTTGATGTTATGTAAAGCCACGTATATTCGCACATGGCTAATTTAAATACTGATTTCTGTTTGGTTTGTTACTGTGCAATTCATTCAGTTAAATGTATTTATATTAGCTCTGTGTACAGTGCATATTAATACAAATATATTTTAATGAACAGCAATAGAAACATCATATGTATAATCACATAAGTAAAGTGGTTAAGTAAACAGCTCACCTCTACTTATACACAAATTTTGCCTGTCGATCTTTCAAGGCAGCAAACTTCTCAATGGTTCTCTTGTTGAAGTCCGGTATCTCGTGTATCAGCTGTTTCTCTATTGACAGCATCGCCAGTGAGTTGAGTCAATCCTGGTTCATCGTGTTTCTTAAAAATGTTTTTATCTTCTTTAGAGTTGAAAACCACCTCTCAGATTGTGCCGTTGTCGTGGATGTTGTGATGAGAATTCGCAGTCATGTTACAGTCTCTGAAAATGTATCCTGGAGATTATTTTCAAGAAACAACCAAAACAGTGCCATAGCACCACTGGCACAACGAAACAGTGCCATAGCACCACTGACACAACGAAACAGTGCCATAGCACCACTGACACAACGAAACAGTGCCATAGCACGACTGGCACAACAAAACAGTGCCATAGCACCACTGGCACAACGAAACAGTGCCATAGCACCACTGACACAACGAAACAGTGCCATAGCACCACTGGCACAACGAAACAGTGCCATAGCACCTCTGGCACAACGAAACAGTGCCATAGCACCACTGACACAACGAAACAGTGCCATAGCACCACTGGCAAAATGAAACAGTGCCATAGCACCACTGACACAACGAAACAGTGCCATAGCACCACTGACACAACGAAACAGTGCCATAGCACCACTGGCAAAACGAAACAGTGCCATAGCACCACTGACACAACGAAACAGTGCCATAGCACCACTGACACAACGAAACAGTGCCATAGCACCACTGGCAAAATGAAACAGTGCAATAGCACCACTGACACAACAAAACAGTGCTATAGCACCACTGACACAACGAAACAGTGCCATAGCACCACTGGCACAACGAAACAGTGCCATAGCACCACTGACACAACGAAACAGTGCCATAGCACCACTGACACAACAAAACAGTGCCATAGCACCACTGACACAACGAAACAGTGCCATAGCACCACTGGCACAACGAAACAATGCCATAGCACCACTGGCACAACGAAACAATGCCATAGCACCACTGACACAACGAAACAGTGCCATAGCACCACTGACACAACAAAACAGTGCCATAGCACCACTGACACAACGAAACAGTGCCATAGCACCACTGGCACAACGAAACAATGCCATAGCACCACTGACACAACGAAACAGTGCCATAGCACCACTGGCACAACAAAACAGTGCCATAGCACCACTGACACAACGAAACAGTGCCATAGCACCACTGGCACAACGAAACAATGCCATAGCACCACTGACACAACGAAACAGTGCCATAGCACCACTGACACAATGAAACAGTGCCATAGCACCACTGACACAACAAAACAGTGCCATAGCACCACTGACACAACGAAACAGTGCCATAGCACCACTGGCACTACGAAACAATGCCATAGCACCACTGACACAACGAAACAGTGCCATAGCACCACTGGCACAACGAAACAGTGCCATAGCACCACTGACACAACGAAACAGTGCCATAGCACCACTGGCACAACGAAACAGTGGCATAGCATCACTGACACAACGAAACAGTGCCATAGCACCACTGGCACAACGAAACAGTGGCATAGCATCACTGACACAACGAAACAGTGCCATAGCACCACTGGCACAATGAAACAGTGCCATAGCACCACTGACACAACGAAACAGTGCCATAGCACCACTGGCACAATGAAACAGTGCCATAGCACCACTGGAACAATGAAACAGTGCCATAGCACCACTGGCACAACGAAACAGTGCCATTGCACCACTGGCACAACGAAACAGTGGCATAGCATCACTGACACAACGAAACAGTGCCATAGCACCACTGGAACAACAAAACAGTGCCATAGCACCACTGGAACAACAAAACAGTGCCATAGCATCACTGACACAACGAAACAGTACCATAGCACCACTGGCACAACAAAACAGTGCCATAGCACCACTGACACAACAAAACAGTGCCATAGCATCACTGACACAACGAAACAGTGCCATAGCACCACTGGCACAACAAAACAGTGCCATAGCACCACTGGAACAACAAAACAGTGTCATAGCACCACTGGAACAACGAAACAGTGCCATAGCATCACTGGCACAACGAAACAGTGCCATAGCACCACTGACACAACGAAACAGTGCCATAGCATCACTGACACAACGAAACAGTGCCATAGCACCACTGGCACAACGAAACAGTGGCATAGCACCACTGACACAACGAAACAGTGCCATAGCACCACTGGCACAACGAAACAGTGCCATAGCACCACTGGCACAACGAAACAGTGGCATAGCACCACTGACACAACGAAACAGTGCCATAGCACCACTGGCACAACGAAACAGTGCCATAGCACCACTGACACAACGAAACAGTGCCATAGCACCACTGACACAACGAAACAGTGCCATAGCACCACTGGCACAACGAAACAGTGCCATAGCACCACTGACACAACGAAACAGTGCCATAGCACCACTGACACAACGAAACAGTGCCACAGCACCACTGGAACAACTCAATTCAGGCTCCCCATATATAACAGAAAGTTCAGTGCGCAATCTTTCTTTGTAAGCATCGGATATGCTTGCACTGTGCCTGCATTGGAAAGCATTGGTTTCTTTCAAACAAGTCACTTTGCAATCACTTGCATTCGCGCACTGTGTTGCTACTCCTGATAAACTCGGCAGTAACTCTCTCAACATGGACTGTGTCAATGTCTCCTTTCTGGAGCTGACTGTACAACACGTCAACATGGGGAATTATATCAAGAAAAAGAAAAAAACTCCCTGTCTTCAAGCATCCGAATAAATCCTCTGGCCTCACGAATAGCGTTGGACTCGAAATCTCCTGAACTTTCGATTGTCTTAAAGGATTCAAGGAGGTCCTCTCTGTGCTCGTAGACAATATTAACTGTCAGAATACTAAATTCCATCGCCCCTGTCAGAAGCCTCCTGCTTACTATGGCATTCAATACCTCAGACCTCTTTGGAGAGTGTGAAAAGAATGCCGGAAAGCCAAACAAATAGCAAAAGAAAATTCTAACTTGTGAGATTTCAGGTACAGCTTGCTCCATGAGGTTCAGCTGGTGGGCATAGCAATGAAAAACATGTGCATCAGGCTATCTGTCCTTCACCTTAACCTAGACAGTTTCTCCAAACATCACACTGGCACCATCGTAACTTTGAGCAATCCGTTTTTGTTTATCACAGTGCTCTGGGAAAACCAAATTCAGTTGATCAGCAAAGCTGTAGCTTCTTTTAAATGTGTGAAACTGTAAAAACTCAGAACAGCTTTATCGTTTTCCGTTGACACTTTGTCGACACATCAGCGGCATCGTCAGCTTGTATAGCCACATATTCGGTGTTTCTCAGCTGCTGGACAGTGTGCTCCCTAGTCCTGTCCAGCACGCAGTCCAGCAGTTTGTTCTGAATGGTTTTGAAGTGCCCTGAATTAAACACTGTTGCAGTTTTCCCATGCTTCTCCATTGTACTGTCTATAGGGATACAAAATCCACTAGGCCCCTAAACACTCCTGGATTCAAAATCACCACAAAACCGTACACAATCGATTAATTTAGACAGAATGTACTGATTCCTTTCAGCTTCCTCGTTATGCTTTCTTATCCCAACACAATATCTTTCATCCAATAGTGTTGCAATATTTACACTTCCTAACATTGCCAGCTTTATTGCGTTGTCTAAGTGGCATTCACATGGTTTGTGTTTCTTAATTTTTTCGGAAAGATGATTTAAGTCATTCACTTCCGTTTGCTTCCAAGTTATTTCACCCCCAAACAGCAAGCAGGGAAAACAGAACAGTGACTTTCTACAAGCACTGCCACAAAGCCACTTCTTTTTATCCTACCAGGTCGTTGTAAACCTCCAAACATACTCCTTATCCCTGTCTTTTGAGGACTGATCCAGGATTAAATCAGGCTGATGAGGTCCTAATCGTCATAACTCAGTCCCAAGAATGGTTTCACGAGTAACTGTATTAATCTTGTCTACTGGTAGAAATGAACCTTCGTGCCAGTTATCGTTTCCTAGTTAACTACTGCAACATAGAGAGCTAGGGCGGTGAATCCAGTGCCCCAGATCCCACTAAAAACTAAAAATAAATATAAATGTGGAGGGGCAGCACCCTAACACCCTCTATACACAAGCCACCACTGCTGTAGGCTAAAGGCAGTACTCCCATCAAAATGAAGCCCAGAGACTGACTGCACATGTACAGCAGCTGCTCACTTCATATCCCACTAGACTAAGGGTTCATTAAAAAATATAGAATTGCATTCGGTAGATACTGATAGACAGTTACAGTTTGTGCTACACAAGGTTTGGTTTGCCTACTACTGTAGAGAAGTGAAAACAATGTGAAGCCCATGGCACTTCCTTACTTGGCCAATCTCCTCGGCTACTGGCTTCTTATCTGTCCCCTTGTTTGGTTATCTACTATGGGTATTAGTAGCAGTGCTCCTTTTCACTAGGCAGACTCTGACAGCTACATTAGCTTTAGACCTAGAGTGGAAAACCAGCTTATTTATGCAAGACACCAGCTCGAGAATGAACTGGCTCTATCATGGGTTTTGCATCGTGGATTGCACAGTTATAGTTCTTAGTGATCTACAGTAACACCACAGATGACACAGAGTTGTGAACAGTTTAAACTTTGGAATTTGATGCAATATTGTTTAATTTGATGCTACGTCAGCTCTCTTTAAATAGCAGCGAGTCATGTTGGAACAGCATGCGACTCTGCAGCCCTCAGGATTCGCCTCATCCTCACAGCGCACGACCACCTGAGTCCGAGGAAGCGGGTGTTAATGTGGCACGATTAGCTCTTGCATTAATAACTCAGAGGTGTTTAAGGGCTTTCAAACCAGAGATTTGTATAAAAGGGACACCCTGGGAACATTTCTTCCACACAGACAAAGTGCAGAATGCTAACCATGTGGAGGTCTTAACTGCAATACTGCACATAAAACAAAAACGCTTTTAAGAGGTCTTGCTTTGTATTGGTCGCTCAGGAAAAGAGAAGGATGATACGATGACCATCCTTGCATGTCTGCTCTTATAAAAGTTTACCACACTCAATTCACACACTCGTTCTGCACTTTCCCCATGCTTTTCCTATGGTTATACTACACATTTACAGTAGATTATCCTGTTTGCCATGTTTTTTAATGTGTAAAAAATAATGTAATTGTATGTAAAAATATTGTGATATCTTGTAACAATTGTAAGTCACCCTGGATAAGGGCGTCTGTTAAGAAATAAGAATGTATACACAAAGTGTAAGAGGCTACCAGGCTGACCCCTGTGGTGTAAATGAGGTAGTAGGGGTGTGCTGATACCTTTAAGAAGTATTTGTCGGCAGGTATTAAATAAATCAAAACACATCTGTTTATTAAAGTGTTTATTTTAAAACAACAAAAGCTGCTCTTCCCTCACCTTTACAATTGAGTATCCATCGATGGCAATTAACTTCTGAGTGTTTTAAAAGCTGTTTGGAAATGTCACCTTTTGTTAACACTAGAATGACCAAAGCGGTCATTTTGACCACTTTTGGAATTTAAATATAAATTGCTGTGCGTGTGTTTAAGATCCGGAGCTGTGCTTTCCTGACTTTTCCTAAATATATGTACTAATTATCCTGACAAAGAAAGAATCACGTAGCTGCAAAAGGGAGATAAAATACTGTCATACCTATTCCGACCTGGAGCGGTCAAATTGACCGCTACATATAGAACATATTATAACAATGAAATGTTGCGCTATTATTTGTGTTTATCAGTCGGGACTTGCAGCCTTGTACTGAAGTTGTTGTCTGTTTCTATTGTACCAATGAGCCTCCTGATAGCCAATCAATCAGCCTTGACAGTTCACAGCACCCGGGACTCTGGTTACTGTAAGTCACTCGTTTTTCTAAGAAATTCATTGTTACCGCAATACACATTGAAATTGGATCACGGAAGACGCAGAACAGCAAAGCAGTGTTTGGAATTACTGCAAAGTTTACCAAACAACAAGTCTGATGCAGCAGAGAGGGACAATGACGAATCTGGCTCTGAAGCAGACTGGGCTTGCAGCAGTGACACCAAGGTGATCCCTGGTCAATGCCTTGGAGGAATTAGAAGCTTTCATTGCACTAGTATGTGCCCGTGGAGCATTTGGTGCCAGAAGCCTGGGTTACTGTTGACAGCTGTGCCAAATGCACACGACAGTCTGTGATGTGCACTGTATATGTTGAAAATCGCAGGATCTGTGTGATTTGTGCCAGCATTTAGACTTTGAAGTCCATTCTGTTCACATGTTTATTTATTCATGTCATTTCAATTCTAGTACGTCTGTGTATAAACGCAGCTTCGGTTGTGTAGATGCGTTTTATTATTTACAATGTTGCGGTTGTGTAGATGCTTTAGATGACGCTCTTGGATAAAACTACGACTTACATTCAATTGTTTGTCCTTTCATTATAATATTGATGTTGTTTTTAATACGCGGGTCAAATTGACCGCTCATGGTTGTTCTCGGTATGAGTATAAACACGCTCGCTCTGGTGTTAAACCGAACTCGAGGTACTGCTGTGGGAACAGAGGTCTGTATTTCTTTGTCAAGTTTAATCAGAGATAACACCTTGACCAGGACTGCAATCTCACAATTCACTGCAGAGATGAAACTAAGGAAAGTGCACAAAATATATTCTATATCAAAAGGATAAAAAATGCTAAGGCAAATAATCGCTTATAAAATCTAAACGAGTGTTAGATTGGTGTCAGATTGGTACTGAGTGATACTCAGTAATTGTGTAACTAGGGGAACAACGCCATTGTTTTGTGTTGAGTAATTAACACCTTTTATTGCATTTAATTAATACCTTGAAATTCCTTAAAGGTAATTACTCAGAAAATATGAGTTTCGTAACACTCCTAGTAGAATCACAATACAATTGAAATTCCTTCAATGTAACTCAATACACTCCTAGTAGAAACACAATACAACTGAAATTCCTTCAATGTAATTCAGAGCACTCCTAGTAAACACAATACAATTGAAATTCCTTCAATGTAACTCAATACACTCCTAGTAGAATCACAATACAATTGAAATTCCTTCAATGTAACTCAATACACTCCTAGTAGAAACACAATACAATTGAAATTCCTTCAATGTAACTCAGAGCACTCCTAGTAGAATCACAATACAATTGAAATTCCTTCAATGTAACTCAATACACTCCTAGTAGAATCACAATACAATTGAAATTCCTTCAATGTAACTCAATACACTCCTAGTAGAATCACAATACAATTGAAATTCCTTCAATGTAACTCAATACACTCCTAGTAGAATCACAATACAATTGAAATTCCTTCAATGTAACTCAATACACTCCTAGTAGAATCACAATACAATTGAAATTCCTTCAATGTAACTCAATACACTCCTAGTAGAATCACAATACAATTGAAATTCCTTCAATGTAACTCAATACACTCCTAGTAGAAACACAATACAATTGAAATTCCTTCAATGTAACTCAATACACTCCTAGTAGAATCACAATACAATTGAAATTCCTTCAATGTAACTCAATACACTCCTAGTAGAATCACAATACAACTGAACTTAATCCATCAAACCAATGTTTAAATAACTCAATATCAAGTTCAGTTTGCTTTGTAAATAAGACTCGCTGCCTTCAAAAGCCTCTCTGCAAAGTTTTATTAGGGAATGTTTACTGGAAACTGAGTTGCAACCTTTAAAAACTGGAAAATGAAAATGACCCTGTTCCTTTTCTGTCAGCTTTCATGGGAGATGCAATTAGTGTTCTTTTCAAACCGCATTGCTTGGCTTGAAGGCATTTCTACAAAAAAATGTATTCCTCAATAAAGCTGTGTTGAATATTAATGGTCTTACAGATGCTGCCAGTTTCTTGTATTTATTTCCATATTGTACATTGATCTGAAGCATGACCCCAATGGTTACATGGCCTAATTATTTGATTAAGCATGTGAGTAATTAGCCTGTGTTACTCCAGTGCCATTTCTGTTGTTGCTTCACTAAGTAATGGCCTTGTCGTGGTATCTGTCCGCTCCTGAACAAGGTTTGAGCTTTATGCTGGTGCTGATATTAAAAAGCATGCACTGAACAGGGGTGTGCATTACGAGTGAGCATCAGCATATTACAGAGCTGTGTCATTCTGTAACTTTCTGAGCAGTTTTTATTTGCATGGCTATATCCCTTTATCATCACTTTCCTGTATTGAAGCTCTCCCTGCCCCATGCAGAGGAACTGAAGAACCCCCTATACTGTGTATAGCCTGCAGAATGACTGAGGAACTCCCTACTTAACGTTCTGCTGGAAGAAATATCCGAATATCCAAACAACTGTTACTGACATGTATCCTAAGGCAAAAAAGCATGTCCGTGTCTGGCAGAAATTCCACAACTGATATAAATGTTAAATACGTATTACAACGTGTTTGGTTTGCACCTACAGTATTTACCAGAATTTGCGCGACAGACAGCAAGTGGGAAAATATCTCAGTCTGTGTGAGATCTCTTTAAAAAGTGACCTCTACCTAAAGCCTCCGGTGCTTCTTCAGCTTTGTGAAGCAAGTCATTCGGCTTCTGTTTCTGTCTTCCATATGAAACATGTAGTGGACCTCACTCCAAAAAGGAAAAAAAACATTTGTGTTCAAGGTCTGCAGACAGAAAAACCAAAGCCTAATTTCCAAGAGAGCAGTACTGTATTTGCACACGTTTTTAAAATGACACATTTGACAAGGTTCAGTGAAAAAGAAGAGCTTTTTGAAAACTGTTCACCAGCACTGGCTTTTCCAATCAATCTCTTTTTATAAGCTGCGATACGATAAGATAAATGAAACTGTGACTACAACAGCCCCCTTTTCATATTTATTTTATTTGAATTGTTTATTAAAGTTAAAAAAGTCATGTTATTATTTTATGAAAATATGTCTGTAAGATTGTAAGTCGCCCTGGATAAGGGCGTCTGCTAAGAAATAAATAATAATAATAATAATAATAATGTCTGTGGTGACTTTACTGTGAAGAGAAGACAAGGGCAGAGAGTATATAAAAGTAGTATAGTAAAATCAATAAACAAATACTCCTGATAATCAAACAAAGTCAAATCAGTTTGTTTCTTCTTCCTCTCCTCTGAACATTGCCTGCGTCTCTCGGGTCACCTTTTATTATGTTTATATCATGTATTTCCAGAGTGCAATCATTTCCAGCTTGCACTCTCTACCCCGGGATAATCTTGTTTCAACAGGTCTGTCCCAAGTGTTTTTTTTTCTAATCACTGTTCTTCTTTCTTTTTTCTTTTCTTTTTTTTAATTTAGTGTGTCCAATTATTATTTTCCCCCCTGATTTTCTTCCAATTTGAAATGCCCAATCGCTTTTCCCCTCACCGCAGTAATTCCCCACGTGGCTCAGGAGACCCGAAGGCTCAGTGGGCATCCTCCAATCCCACGACCAAGCCGGCTTCCTTTAACACCCAGGAACTCGAGAGCGGATGTCAGCGAGCTACCGACCTCTGGAGAACAAAGGCCAGCCCTGCATGTGTCCGCTCTGAGCTCACTGGGTGCCTGGCCAACAGGATTCGCTGTAGTGCGATGAGGAGAAACAGTCCTTGCCGGCACAAATGACAAAAGAGATCGATAAAGAAAGAACATACAGCAAAAGGAACAGGTCTGAAGATTTTAAAGTTATAAAGCACCCTTTAAATATATTTTAATAAACTGCAAAAAACACAATAATAGTTATGTAAAAAATAATTATAGTGTGGACATGATTATTATGATTTTTTTTAATTCACAGCCTAATAAAGAACCAGTTCCCTTGACAGTAAGAAATCTGTATGAAGGAAAATGATGTGTGCTGTGTGAAAGTGACATTAGTCTGTCGCACAGCAGAAAGGTCACACCCCAACACTAATCACCCCTGCAGGACCAACGGTTTAAATACCAGCGTCTGTGCCACTCTGCATCACTCCTGCAGTGCAACGACAGTGCTCTCAGCCATTGCTGTCACTAGGCACTACTTTATCATTATAATACTTGACCTGATTCCTTCCTGTGTGTTCAATCTGCAATGAACCTCTTAAAACGTACTTTTCCTTTAAAATATGCTTGTCCAGTACTGGCACGCTCAGCCACACTATTATGGGCCGGCTGTCCCTTTTAGCGCTTGAGAGTGATAGGTGGAGAGTATAACAGATGCATGAGCATTGCTCTGCTATTCAAATACCATGTTAACAAAGACAATGGTATTAAGTTCACTAAATGAATACTTAGACTCAAGCAAGCAGAACAGCGCTGTACGTATAGCCTTGATTTCCAGGCAGTGAATTAATTCAGATATAAAGGTAAAGTATATGAGCTGCATGGAAGTCATATTAGTGAGTCTGGCTGCAGAAAGGACATTCTTAAACATGAACCACCCCTGCATCTGTGCCACTCTGGATCATTCCTGGTGTCATTAAAAACACTTACTGCAAGGTTGGGTTTATTTATTTTTTTGTACTGTACTAATCAGTTAAATATTTAATGATACCAATAAATCCTAGAGGACTCGGTATCCTTGTGCTTCCCTGGTTATACTAAACAACATGCAACCTGGGATGGGAATCAGACTCCTATTGCAGAGCAGTTTCACCCATTCCAGTTTTTAATACAAGCCTGATCAGCCAGGGTGTATAGGGAACAAGCTCAGGCAGGCTCAAACACGGGGAATACTGGACTGCTGAAAAGTTCTGCACATTTCTTTAAGTTACGTTGAACAACCTATGCTGTCTTATTTATCTTGAACTGTAATCTACCCAGTTAAAACCACACACTGACCCACTTCAACACAGTGCTGGCCACAGTATAGATCTGCAGAAACATGGAAAGCCACTCCAGGATTAGGCTGGAAACAAATAGAGGGGATTCTTACTCATCTAGTCTACTCCTGGGGGTGGTTTCCTGTGCAAACTCTTCTCCCTCAGGGTTAGAGAGAAGGAAAGGTTATGTTTAACCGATAAATGTGTTACCAGCTCAGCGTTCAGTCTATAAAATAACCAGTATATGAGTAGATTCACCAGCTCAGCGGTCAGTCGATAAAATATCCAGTATATGAGTAGATTCACCAGCTCAGCGGTCAGTCTATAAAATATCCAGTATATGAGTAGATTCACCAGCTCAGCGGTCAGTCTATAAAATAACCAGTATATGAGTAGATTCACCAGCTCAGCGGTCAGTCGATAAAATATCCAGTATATGAGTAGATTCACCAGCTCAGCGGTCAGCGTATCCCAGACACTATTGTACCGTTAAGGACTGGTCATATATCCCTCCCGTAATTTAAAATGATATTAAACAAGAACAAGCTCTGAATGTGCTTAGCAATGCGGCGGAATTCAGAACAGCGCGATCCGACCGATTCGATTTGAGTGCAGGCAAGACAGATTCCCAAAATGAGTAAATATACAGGGTGATTAGAAAGCAAGTTTACCACACCAATGATGTGGCGCGTTGATGTGGTAAACTTCCTTTACAATCACCCTGAACTTACTTTACTCTCCTGAGCTTCTCACTAGTCAAAGTACAGTTACGCTGCACTGATGAGCCCCAAACAGAGCCAAACATGTCTGCAGATACTGTGCTGTGACTTTTAAAATTCTGTGAATGTAGAAGTCTTTTGGCCACTTTCACGTGATTTGATTGGCTCTTGTAATTCTGATATTTGCATAAATCCCGACTACCCACAGTTTTATAGTTACTGCTTTCTTCCACCTTAACTCGAAAGCTACTTGTTTTATAGAGATATATACTGTATATATATAGATATCTATACTGTAGATATATATATACTGTATATATACTGTATATGCGAGCTTCTGCAGTTAAACTGTATTGAAAGACAAAGAGAGAAAAAATGAAAGTCTAAAATCAAAGAATTCTATTAAGCTTATGTTAGTATTACATATTCTACCATTGAGTGTTTTTATGGATGGGTGTAATTACTATGTAACTGCATGTGTCAATACAGTTTAATGACAGTTAACTTAGAGGCACCCAATGTAAAAAAAAAACCTAACAAATAAATAAAACACAAGTCTGTCCTACTTTAAACTGGGGAAAGGTCTGTTATTGTTTCTCTATTGTGTGTTTGTTTTATAGTGTATGTTAAGGGATGTGATGCTGTAAGTACCCATTTTTATAAGGCGGTACTGAAGGGTTTAGCTGAATTTATGGAGCAGTGGCGAGATGAATGCCACAAATTACACACCTAGCCAAACCGCTGTGTGCTCCTGTCGCAGCATTTGGCTTCTACATACCCAGCACTACATTTGGAAGTATAAATCGCTGGGAGCTATTTCGAAGCACTTGTTGGAGGAGTAATCTTATAGTTATCCTGTGAAACTTGCAAGAAAATGTCATAATCCAATTCTCCATTCTTCACAGCTGTCCTCATCACAGTAAATAATCCCGGGGGTGAACATGTGTTGTGACTGCTGTAAACCACTGGAGTTTATGGAAAAAGCACTTCTAGCTCAGGAGTAAAGCCACGATTGATGCACATCGAGTGTTTCAGTGCACTGCCATACAAGGAAGAGTAAGGCAGCCTTTTTTTTTTTGGTCTTCCCAATCATTTTTTCTCCCCAATTTGTAATGTCCAATTATGTTCCCTCACTGAAGCAATCCCCACAACAGCTCAGGAGAATGGAAGGTCTTTTCTAACTGCCTGACGATTTTGAATGCCTTCCCCGCTAGAGAGCCAGAGCCATTGCAATACTCCCTGTGGAATCCCCAAATTGGCAACTTAGCCCAGCCAGGACTCGAAACCTAGCTCCTCTACCTGTAAGATTCACCCTGCACAGCACACGCCGGTGCCTTTACTGGGTGAGCCACTCAGAGACCACCTGGACATTGTTTTACATGATCTTCATAAACCTAGCTCCTCTACCTGTAAGATTCACCCTGCACAGCACACGCCGGTGCCTTTACTGGGTGAGCCACTCAGAGACCACCTGGACATTGTTTTACATGATCTTCATAGACCTAGCTCCTCTACCTGTAAGATTCACCCTGCACACCACACGCCCGTGCCTTTACTGGGTGAGCCACTCAGAGAACACATGGCAATTGTTTTACATGATCTTCATAAACCTAGCTCCTCTACCTGTAAGATTCACCCTGCACACCACACGCCCGTGCCTTTACTGGGTGAGCCACTCAGAGAACACATGGCCATTGTTTTACATGATCTTCATAAACCTAGCTAGCTCCTCTACCTTTTGTTTGTACTGGCCTCTACTGTAGGTACAGTGCAAGTACTCACTCATCATGGCATGACACATTGTTGCAATTGTTGCCCTCTGAAACTGTCTTCGCTAGACATGACTCGTAACAGGTTTTGCAGAAGCACAAATATCAAGGAAATGTCAGAATGAGGATTACATTCAGACAAAACAAAACACAGAGAATGTGGTAGCAAGGTATCAATCATGACAGCAAGGGGCTGCTGTGAGAGTGAACTGCAGACGTGTGTCAACCCAGTGCCTGCTGTGAGACTGAACTGCAGACGTGTGTCAACCCAGTGCCTGCTGTGAGACTGAACTGCAGACGTGTGTCAACCCAGTGCCTGCTGTGAGACTGAACTGCAGACGTGTGTCAACCCAGTGCCTGCTGTGAGAGTGAACTGCAGACGTGTGTCAATCCAGTGCCTGCTGTGAGACTGAACTGCAGACGTGTGTCAACCCAGTGCCTGCTGTGAGAGTGAACTGCAGAAGTGTGTCAACCCAGTGCCTGCTGTGAGACTGAACTGCAGAAGTGTGTCAACCCAGTGCCTGCTGTGAGAGTGAACTGCAGACGTGTGTCAATCCAGTGCCTGCTGTGAGACTGAACTGCAGACGTGTGTCAACCCAGTGCCTGCTGTGAGAGTGAACTGCAGAAGTGTGTCAACCCAGTGCCTGCTGTGAGAGTGAACTGCAGACGTGTGTCAATCCAGTGCCTGCTGTGAGAGTGAACTGCAGACGTGTGTCAACCCAGTGCCTGCTGTGAGACTGAACTGCAGAAGTGTGTCAACCCAGTGCCTGCTGTGAGACTGAACTGCAGACGTGTGTTAACCCAGTGCCTGCTCCAAGTGGAAACACGGCACAAGTGAGCTGCCATAAAGCTCTCTGAAAGTAATTATTCTGTAGTTTTTTTTATAGGTGCAATAGCAAAATCCAGAATGCTTATCTGAAATCAAGAATCATACAGCATGAAATTGTCATCCATTAATGTTGTATAATGTGTAGCATGAAAGATTATCACTCATCTTAACGGAATCAGTCAATGAGGACAGCTGCTGAGATATCAGAGGTGTGCTCGTCATGCTGCTGTTTACATGATAGCTGTGCAACTCGATATTCCTGCACCACGTTACTTCTTTTAAGCTTATTTTAGCGTTAACTTTATATTACATATCAAACACATTGGAGATTGTGGCACAGCAGAGACTCTGCACGTGTCTGTGTATTTTGTGGCTGGCAGCCATCTTGGCTTGGGTGTGGGGCAAACAGCCTGGAGTCAAGACAGCTGCCATTTGCACAGCCACATTGTGTAATTGTGTAATTGTTTGATTGATTGAATAATGGGGAATGTTTGGATTGTTAATGGGAAAAGTGTGGAATGTGGCCAGGTGGTGATTAGATGATTAATTGTCAATTAACTCCTAGCCACATGGTATAAAATGGAGAGAGAGAGAGAGAGAGAGAGAGAGAGAGAGAGAGAGAGAGAGAGAGAGAGAGAAAGTGAGAGAGAGAGAGAAAGAGAAAGAGAAAGGATAATGAAAGGTTCAATAAAATACAGTATGCTTGTGGAGCGTTCCTGCGGGTGACAGAAGGTGAGGAAACCCAACACACAGCTGGAGACTTGGCATGACGCTACCTAGCGCATGTCAGCCCAGGTCTTAACCGCTGTACAAGAGGCCAGGCGTGCAGTTACAGACCTGGCGCTTTCTCGTGCACTACCTCATTACACCACAGGGGTCAGTCTTGCACCAACTCTTTTTTCTTGAATCTCTTAAGCCCTGGACACACCAGCGTGTCACACTGCGTCACTTTGCTGTACCCACGCGTCAATTCCATTTCCTGCATAAAAAAGTGCTTTATAGCATTCAATTCAGTGTGAAAATCCCCTCCCTCCCCCACTGCTGCTCTTACCTAATATACAAAGAAAACAGGGCTGTGAAAGTGTGACATCACCAGAAGAGGAGGAGGAAGAGGAAGAGATTCGTACTGTACAGATGTTTGAACATAAATTTACATTTGACTTGAACTTCTTAAAAAAGGAATTTAGATTCCTTTTTTAAGGAATCATCTTTAGTACCGTGCCTATAAAAAAAACACAGTATGTGTTCATGCGTGTTTGTATGTGCGTGTTTGTGTGTGTGTGGATGGACTTTTTATCTGTATAAACATGTTGTGTGTAAATAGTCAATAATGTTACTAGACCACAGTTTTACAGCCACTGATTATGCATCAAAAGATCTGACCGGTATATCTTGAGATGTTTTGTTTAATAAAGACTGAATCAGCAAAACAAAGCACATGCTAATAAAATAATCTATTCATTAATTGCGCAATGCGAATATCGTTACCTGAATCAATCGTACATGCTAGGTTTCAGAGCGATCTTATAAGTCAATGCATAAGACATTTTACAATGCTATAACATACACTCACTGTATTTCGTATACTTTGAATAATGTACCCGATCCGAAGCAAGTGGAAAACTTGCCCCAAAATTTAAAGTAAAAAATATGAATATTTTAAAACTAGCAAGAGCTGACTAGCAGCAGTTACATGGTTGTTTTAACTTATTTTATTATGGGCAGACTCTCCCCTCTAACTCAATGGACCATATCTAGAAGCAAGCACAAAAGGAAAATACATCATTTCTTAGAGGAACAAGACCATTTTAATGGTATAAAACAAAAACAACTCTTGACTGGTCCTTCCTGCAACTCAGTTTATACTGTTAAATACATACTGTTGAAATGGTTTTGTTCAGTCTTTGCTTTAGGACGAAGTATTCTTTTATAAAGCACACCAGTGCTTCTGACATGGCAAGCATTTTGAACTGCCTTAATTAGGGATTACTTCAAAAGAACAGGACTTGCTTTTCTTTGATTGTTTAATACTTTCCTTTAATAAACTTCATGTGTGAATTCCAGCTGCAGCTCTGTGCAGAGGTGCCATTGGTACTGGTTGTGCCATTTGGTGCTACTTGCATGTTTCGATTTTGTAATTAATGCATGCTCAGTAAGTACATGTTGAACATGTTATGCTGAAACATCTGCCCAGTTTTGTAGGTTTGCAATTACTAAAAATGCTTGGTTTCTTAGAGCTTCTTAATTGTAAAAATGAACTAAATCAATGCATTTGCCTCTACGGCAGTTCGTCCTTCCATTTGCCGCCCACTTTTTAATAAAGTTAGGCGCCTGTGATTGAGACACAACATTCTTGGACTATTGCTTCTGACATTGATTAAACACTGAAGTGTTGGACTGCTTTCAGAATGAAACAGGAATAGATACCAAAACTGACTTGGTGTGATTGGATAAGAAAGTATACTGCTCCAGAGCTTATTCACACGCATAATGCCAAAGCTTTACTTTTACAGTTGGTTATTAGTTATCAACATTGAAAACGATATCACACGCCTTACATTAGATCTTTGAAAATTGTCAAAATGGTCCTTGAAAAGTCCTTGAAACTTGTATCAGACAAACTGTATGAACCATGTGTATGGCAAACTGCATTGACAACTGTAAACACATTCACTACCATGTCAGTACAAGACTAAATACCAGGAAACACTTCAGAATCGGAGGCAAGCCTCATTGCATGATAAATCTGTCTGCACAATCATTTTGTAGTTTTTGTGCTCCCCTCTCTCCTCTTCTGTCCACTCCTCCCCTCCCCTCCTCTCTCCTCTCCTCTCACCTCTCCTCTCCTCTCCTCTCTCCTCTCAGTGGTGCCTCTGGAAAAGGCGATTTTCCAATTGGAATCGTATTTATTCACCAGCTTAACAGTATTCAGCTCCTTTTGTTTCAACATATTACTTTTATTTCCAAACGAGACTCTGGGAATACAGAAGCAGCAGCAGCAGGTACACAGTAAGGCTTTGGGAAATATACAATCAAACTGGATAAGAAAGTGATCAACCCACCCGTAGAGTCAGAGGGGACTTGATTGAAGTCTTCAAAAACCCTAAAAGGAGCTGACTAAATGAACGGTGGATGAATTAGAAACTGGTGGTGGATCATAAATGAGCTCTGAGCAAGACCAAGTTTGCAATGCCCAGCCCTGGATGAGCTTGATGATGAACTGTTTTGCAGTATATTTTAGCAGCCAATTTGGGATATTTTTCTGAGAACAGCGCGATTCTAGATATATCTCTAAATGCTTTTTCTATCTATATCTCTCTATCTATCGCTATTTCTCTTTCATGTGGGACGTCACAAGCAGTAGGTATGCACTCTATGAGTTTGCTCTGCGGATGGTTACCTCCCTGCTGGAGGTCCAAACTGGATTCAACTACACAAGACTGGAATGGGCTGGATTTGGAGGATGGCAAATGTACTATAAATCTGACTTAAGAGAGAGGGCTGGCACTTCTTCACAATGAGAGTGCTAGGGATTGGGTTACTTGGACACGTTGATGATGATGAATCATTGGGAGACCCGGCTTGGCAAGGTTTTGAGATCAGACAGATACTAGGAACCGGACGAGCACTGATGGGCTGAATGGACTCCTCTTATTTATACATTTTCTAATGGGGCTATATTCCTATGGGCTGATGCACAGATAATTACCCTGCCATCTACAATAGCCACCCTGTTCCACTGGTGGCAATGCCATAACTTAACAAATGTGTGCACAGGTTTTAATATCCTTTCGTTTGAATAATTGAATACTACTACTACTACTACTACTACTACTACTACTACTACAAATAATAATAATAATAATAATAATAATAATAATAATAATAATAATAATAATAATAATAATCTTAGTAGAAGTACAGTAATCGTAGTATATCTTATTATCTTACTTTCCCTCATTCAATCAATCAAATCAATACTAATTACAGAATTATAAGGTGTGGGATCCAGAATCTGCTGTTCCTGAAATGTGGGTAAGAAAAGCCTCCTGGGCATCGCTGTGCCTGTGAACAGAGACAGGCTGCACCGGGTCTGATTTGATTACATTACCAAGTTAATCAAGTTGGTATTGTATTCCTATTACTCCTGCGGTTTCCATTGTTTCGTGTTGATTATTGAGAGACTCGGGACGCAGCTCTGCCTGCTGTCAATGCTTTTGTGTTCTCGTTGTGAGCTACTGCGGGCCGAATTCAACTAGCTTTTAAAAAAAATGTTTATGAAAATACAAATCCATGCAATAAACAGAACAAATGTGGATCCAATTTAATTACGATGCATCACAAAAGAAATATTTCTCCTGGGTCATAATTTATTTCTTGCAAGTACAGTGAAACCCATTCAATATCACTTGTGCTTTATTAATGAACTGTTGCAAGCAATGCAATACCTAGTATAATATTTATATAAACAAGCATACTGTATCTGTTGTCAAACCTTATTTTCCCAGGCTATTGGTGAACTCTTGATAAAAACAACCCTGTTTATTGCCACCATTTTTTCACAGTCCTTTTGAGGTGATATTGACTGTACTTCTGTTTTCCTAAAATGCATTGTAATGCTTTTTCCTAACTTACAATTACTTGAATGGGGCCCTGACACTGTTGTGTATTCCTCCACCCCTCGCCTGACCTGTGAGCGTCCAGCGGGAGATGGGGAGGGGGGGTTAAACAGTAAATAAATGAACAGCAGAGGGGAAGCTACTCTGCTGCTGTCCCAGAAAGAACTTATAGATTTCCATTTCTTTCTAATTATTCAAGGAAAGTGTGGAATAAATAAGTCAGCGGATCAGAAAGCAAGATGAATAGCAGTGTTAAAGTTCATCATTGGGGAAAAAAAACACTATTGATTTAAAATGACTTTAAATTACTCTCCTGGACTTTGGCAAACAAGCAATGCGCAGGGAGCCTCACCTGGGCTCAAGGCTGAGACATTAACCACCCGGCTGTCCTCTCCTGATTTATGGGACAAGCACACATCTAACATCAGGGTTCCCTTTACTCCTGCTCCAGCACTCTGAATCTGGGCTCTGTGAAGGTTAGTGGAGTCTCTCTGCAGAATGCACTGGACTGTAGTCTTAATGCTTGTATATCTCATCTACTGTTTCTGCAATACAATACAATAGACGATACAAAGCCATTCAAAACACTGTGCTTCAGTTAGGCAAAGATCTGATTAAAAACAAGTCCAGCTGTACAACCACATTCTGAATTAGAAATATTGTCAGGATGGAGGCTGGGCATAAACCGACAACCTCACACATCACAAGTGAGTGTCTAAACCACTATGCAAAAGAGCCAGGCTCACGGGCATTCGTGGTTCTAGAGCTTTTAACCTGGTCTCATCTTACAGACAGGGGACAGAATCCACAACGGCAGTGAATCACACAACACTGCCCTTTACATCTGCAGCCTTGCAACAGCAGCAACAACACCAACACCAACACCAACACCAACACCAACAGCAACAGCACCAACACCAACACCAACAACAACACCAACACCAACATCAACACCAACAACAACACCGACACCAACACCAGCAACACCAACACCAACAACAACAACAACAACAACAACAACAACAACAACAACAACACCAACGCCAGCACCAACACCAACACCAACACCAACAACACCAACACCAACACCAACAACAACAACACCAACAACAACGCCAGCACCAACACCAACACCACCAACAACAACACCAACAGCAACACCAACACCAACAACACCAACACCAACACCAACAACAACACCAACAACACCAACATAACCAACAACAACACCAACAGCAACACCAACACCAACAACAACAACAACAACACCAACAGCAACACCAACACCAACAACACCAACACCAACACCAACAACAACACCAACAACAACACCAACACCAACAACACCAACATAACCAACAACAACACCAACAGCAACACCAACACCAACAACACCAACACCAACAACAACAACACCAACACCAACACCAACACCAACACCAACAACACCAACACCAACACCAACACCAACAACAACAACACCAACACCAACAACACCAACAGCAACACCAACACCAACAACAACAACACCAACACCAACAACAACAACACCAACACCAACACCAACACCAACAACAACAACACCAACAACAACACCAACACCAACACCAACACCAACAACAACAACACCAACAACAACACCAACAACAACAACACCAACACCAACAACACCAACATAACCAACAACAACACCAACAGCAACACCAACACCAACAACACCAACAACAACAACAACAACACCAACACCAACACCAACAACAACAACACCAACAACAACACCAACAACAACAACAACAACAACACCAACACAACCAACAACAACAACAACACCAACACAACCAACAACAACAACACCAACACCAACACCAACAACACCAACACCAACACCAACACCAACAACAACACCAACAACAACACCAACAACACCAACAACAACACCAACACCAACGCCAGCACCAACAACACCAACACCAACACCAACACCAACAACAACACCAACAACAACACCAACAACACCAACAACAACACCAACACCAACAACACCAACAACAACACCAACACCAACGCCAGCACCAACACCAACACCACCAACACCAACACAACCAACAACAACACCAACAACAACAACACCAACACCAACACCAACACCACCAACAACAACACCAACAGCAACAGCAACACCAACACCAACACCAACACCACCAACAACAACACCAACAGCAACACCAACAACAACACCAACAGCAACACCAACAACAACACCAACAACAACAACACCAACATAACCAACAACAACACCAACACCAACACCAACACCAACAACAACAACACCAACACCAACGCCAGCACCAACACCAACACCACCAACAACAACACCAACAGCAACACCAACAACAACTCCAACAGCAACACCAACAGCAATGCCACCAACACCAACACCAACAACAACAACACCAACACCAACACCAACAACACCAACACCAACACCAACACCAACAACACCAACAGCAACACCAACACCAACACCAACAACACCAACAACACAAACAACAACACAAACAACAAGACATTTTAACTTTTAAATTGTTTCTTGTATCAAAATAAATAATGAACGTCCCTAATGAAATTAATTTCCAGAGTTTATTCACATAGTTTGAAAAGGGGCGCGCTCCTAGGGGAGAAAGTCTGTGCTCCACCAATACATCTTGAGACTGCAGGGCACAACTGGGGACAAAAGGAATGAGCAGCTTTGAAATATAGGAAGGACTAAGACCATGTGAGACCTTGTAGGTTATTAACAGTAGAAAAGAAGCTATGAAGTATGATTTCAGACTTAGACCTGGGACTTGCACTGTATTGAACTGCACTGAATTGCCTTAAGAAGGTGATCCCAAAGCTATAGGTACCCTAAAAACAACCTGCTGTCCACTGGACTATTTATGTACAGTATGCATTTATTAATTTACTTTAAATTTCTCTCTCCAGGATATGTGGAATATAAGCCAAATTATATAAAATGTCAATATTCAGAGTGGACCCTGTCTTTTACAGAGAGAGAGAGAGAGAGAGAGAGAGAGAGAGAGAGAGAGAGAGAGAGAGAGAGAGAGAGCGTGTGTAAGTGTCTCTCATACAAAGAGTGTAAGAGAAAGTACACTGCCCACTTGATTAGAGGCAGCCACTGAACACTCATAAACACATTCAATCTAAATAAAAAGCAGACGAAGCCCCGACATGAATGCCCTTAACCTGTTTCTATAGAAGCTGTTGTGGTTTAAACATTGAGAATGTTTTATCATTGGCATTCTGCATGCGAGATCTACACAAATTCAAATTCAAATTCAAATTCAAAAAATGCTTTATTGGCATGACAAGATGAAATTGAGTTTTGCCAAAGCAATTCAACAATGAACATTATCACGAAACAGTCCAGACAATACAATACAACAACAACCCTCCCATTTCCCTCCCTCCCTCTGTATTTACAGGGGACATGGGTGCGCATGAGTGCCTGGTCCCCGTGCTCCAGG
This sequence comes from Acipenser ruthenus, assembly GCF_902713425.1. NCBI lineage: Eukaryota > Metazoa > Chordata > Actinopteri > Acipenseriformes > Acipenseridae > Acipenser > Acipenser ruthenus. The sequence continues at coordinate 451,020 of NC_081190.1, read as the reverse complement.
GTGTCTACACCAGGGTCTGTCTCGCTGTCTCTCTGGCTGTGGCAGGCAGCTACATACTGGGCAGCTAGCTCTGCTGTCTGCTGCTCCTCTCCTAACAGAACTGGCAGTTTTTCTAAGTCAGGGAGCAGCTGGAATGTTGTGGCCTGATTGGCCAGTTTGGGGAAGTATGTGTCCCTGATTTGCTTATACCGGGGACAGTGTAACAGGAAGTGCATTTCTGTCTCTACCTCTCCCAGATCACAGTGACAGCACAGCCTTTTTTCTTTGGCAATCCAGGTTTTTTTGTGCTGGCCAGTTTCGATGGCCAGGCTGTGGTCACTTAGTCTGTACTTGGTCAGGATCTGTCTATGTTTTGTGTTTTTGACCCTGATCAGATATTCAGATACACTCTCAGTGAAATGATAAGTGCTAATAGGTTCCAATGGGGATGTGATTTATAACATGCCTCAATAGTACGAGCACTCTGTTAGAGTCACTGAAGAGCTCCTCAGGAAGTGAGTGGCCGCAGCACGGATGCCATTTCATCTCCAGACCCTCCAAGTTATTTGTTTGCTTGGCCGCTGTGTACGGAAGTCCAGAGGCTCAGTACGTTTACAGAGCTTCGGCTTCACTCCACATTGTTTGTAGTGCAGGTGATTATTATCTAGGATGATGTTGATTGTCACCTGAACTTAATATCCCTTGTCAGGGTGAGAACAGAAAGACCAAGTCAGTGTCATTCAGCTAAACGATTCAGATGGGTTTAAAAAGGGATGAGAGTACTCCCAGCTGACTCCGGCACGCAACACTACCAGATTGGCAAGGCATGGGAAGAGACGTGGCATTTCAATTCTCATCTCCTGTTTAATTGCGTTACTTCATGATTATTCCACAAATTGCTATTATAAATGTGTCGCATTCAGTCCTTTAATTTGATGCATTATGTTGTGAGTACGATACTTATTTACAAGGGCCTGTGTGTGCATTTCGGCAAAGTAAATGGGATTGCATCTGTGTAGAATACATTTGTTTAATGCAAATGTTTCATTTTGAACTGCTGCGGAAACTGTTTTAATTTCCCTGGTTGCAACCTTATCCTGTTCCCACGGTTCTGTTCAAACTGAGGAACTATAACATGCATTGTGTGCATGACACAGCGGTTTCATTTAACATCTCCTGTATAACTCAACACCCTTTATATAATGCACTACCCTTTATATAACTCAACACCCTTTATATAATGCACTACCCTTTATATAACTCAACACCCTTTATATAATGCACTACCCTTTATATAACACAACACCCTTTATATAATGCACTACCCTTTATATAACACAATACCCTTTATATAACACAATACCCTTTATATAACTCAACACCCTTTATATAACACAATACCCTTTATAAAATGCACTACCCTTTATATAACACAATACCCTTTATATAACACAATACCCTTTATATAACACAACACCCTTTATATAACACAACACCCTTTATATAACACAATACCCTTTATATAACACAATACCCTTTATATAACACAATACCCTTTATATAACACAATACCCTTTATATAACACAATACCCTTTATATAACACAACACCCTTTATATAACACAATACCCTTTATATAACACAATACCCTTTATATAACTCAACACCCTTTATATAACACAATACCCTTTATAAAATGCACTACCCTTTATATAACACAATACCCTTTATATAACTCAACACCCTTTATATAACACAATACCCTTTATAAAATGCACTACCCTTTATATAACACAATACCCTTTATATAACACAATACCCTTTATATAACACAACACCCTTTATATAACACAACACCCTTTATATAATGCACTACCCTTTATATAACACAATACCCTTTATATAACACAATACCCTTTATATAACACAATACCCTTTATATAACTCAACACCCTTTATATAATGCACTACCCTTTATATAACACAATACCCTTTATATAACTCAACACCCTTTATATAACTCAACACCCTTTATATAACTCAACACCCCTTGTATAACCCAGTACCCTTTATATAACTCAATACCCTTTATATAACTCAACACCCCTTGTATAACCCAGTACCCTTTATATAACTCAATACCCTTTATATAATGCAATACCCTTTATATAACTCAACACCCTTTACATAACTCAATACCCCTTGTATAACCCAGTACCCTTTATATAACTCAATACCCTTTATATAACTCAACACCCCTTGTATAACCCAGTACCCTTTATATAACTCAACACCCTTTATATAATGCAATACCCTTTATATAACTCAACACCCTTTACATAACTCAATACCCCTTGTATAACCCAGTACCCTTTATATAACTCAACACCCTTTATATAACTCAACACCCCTTGTATAAGCCAGTACCCTTTATATAACTCAACACCCCTTGTATAACCCAATACCAGTATAACCCAATACAGCTTGTATAATGTGCACCATTTGTAAAACATCCTTCTCTGGTACGCTAAAAGCAAAAAAATAATATTTAGTGGAATCAATCACTCAGGTATACCACGTAATTTAATGCTTTGCTTTTTAAAGGGTGCATGTAGTGTTCTATGGTACTCTATGGAAAACTAGTGTTTGCTCTCAAAATGAGCATCAGTTTGAAGGTATTTCACCTGTGAAACCCCAGCCTGGTTATCTCAGCAGAATCTTTGCTCTGTAGGGTTCCACAGAGAGGTCTGTTGGAATTCCCGGCGGATTCCTGCACTCTAGTCCTGTGTCCTTTTCAAGATGTGAGATTACTGTAGGCATTGTGACTCATGCTGCCACCAAACTGCAAGGGAGCCTGCTTACAAGCACTGATAATGGAGAATCAAATAGCAAACCCTAAACTGTAAATACCAAACAGCTCTATACCCTGCAATCAAGCACGAGAAACAATGGGATTGTTAACTCTCTAATAAAGGGCTCATTAACTGTTTTAAAATGTCAGGTTTGTACACTGGGCAGACTGCGTTCTGACGAATTGTTTTAAACACTCGAGAGAGGGCTGTATCTATAAAGCATTAACGAAATGGTTGCAATATGTTGGGGTGGAGAAGCATGAGGAAAAAAACTCATAACATCTTGGATTATATACTGAGCATCAAAAGAAACTTATCACTTATATTTGAGCAGCAAAAGAAACGTATCACTTGTATTTGGATACAATTCACTAGATGTGATCGCAAAATGACAAACTCTGTTTTAGAGCAGGTGCAGTGACTTTTTATTGTGCTGATTAACAACTGACATCACGAAGATGCTGCAAAATGATCTGTCAATCTCGGGCAGGCGTTGTGACTCTTGGTCTCCCAGTTCATGGCCTTTCATTGACAGAGTGTGTCTGGTTATACCGTCTCGCCAGGTTTGAAATTGCTGGCTGTGAGCACCCAAGACGGCGAGCCACAGTACGCTGCCTGAGTCCAGCCTCCAACATGCCGATTGCATGAAGGTGCTGCTGTCTTGACAGACGTGGCATATTGTTTTTTTCTGTGATCCAGCGTTGACTTATAAGACCGTCCACTCAGTTGCAGCCCCCTTGTTCTTGATCAGACCTGGGATTTGAAGCTGGTTCATTCAGTTCCCACGGCATTCCTGCCACACTGCTTCCTTTCTTCACTTTTCTCAACTTTTTTTTCTTTTTAGCTTTAGTGTTATTGTTAAACAGTGATTCAGTCAATCCAGAAGGCCCCATCTGTTTAATTATGTGTAGGGCTTCTGTTTTTCGGGTTTTATTCATTGTATTTTTCAATACTTATTTTTAGCTATTTTCGAGTTTTATGTAAATCGTTTTTTTTCAGGGCTTTTGTTTTTGACATACTGTATGAAATTAGTGTTTTCGGTTACTTTCCAAAATGCTTGAGCGTTTGTTTTTTTCTGTCAAAATATGTATAGTACTAACTTGACAGTACTTGCACACTTAAGTTGTACCATTTTATTATTATTTGTTTATTTAGCAGACGCCTTTATCCAAGGCGACTTACAGAGACTAGGGTGTGTGAACTAGGCATCAGCTGCAGAGTCACTTCCAACTACGTCTCACCCGAAAGATGGAGCACAAGGAGGTTAAGTGACTTGCTCAGGGTCACACAGTGAGTCAGTGGCTGAGGGGGGATTTTGAACCAGGCACCTTCTGGTTACAAGCCCTTTTCTTTAACCACTGGACCACACAGCTACCTTCTTTCCTTTGCTGTCTTCCACAATGAAATCCCTCTGGTCACAGGCACATTCTTCTGTGGTTTTTGTGTGTAGGCATTTTTGTACATTTCGCCACAATTCTGTTTTAAATCCTCCGTATCTTAAGTGTAATGCAGCTTTAAATCCCGCTAACAAGCCTCCATCCTGATTGTAATCTTGTTTTAAATCTCGCAAGCGGAGTCTCCAATAGAAATGTAGGAATGTGCTGTCACTCAGTAGTTGGGGCGGGTTTAAAGTATTCAGAACAAATCAATGATAGATACAACTCAGGAAGGCGGGGCATTGCCCAGCAGCACTGGGAAATGTATTTATTATTATTTTTGTAGTAGGTTTTATTTTTTTTAATGTGATAAGGGTAAAGTCAACGTGAATAGATTAACCATTTCCACAGTTTTTCCGGTGTTTTCCGGTGTTTTCCGGTGTTTATTGGCTATCCACCGATTTTATTTTTTTGTATCGGGGGTGTTTCATAGGGTTTGATTGGTTAAAACCGAAAATCAGAAGCCCTAATTATGTGCTAAAGTCAGCAGTCACTTTTGCTCATACCTCAAGTGTAAACGCCATCAATTATTAGTGTTTCCCATCAAGCATGTTCTCCTATCAGAGGAACAATGCAGCAGACGCTGCTGCTCAGAGATCTGAAACACTCCAGTGCTTTATCTGCATAGAACTAAAACTGCAGAACAAACAGGACCTGTTTTGTTATAAAAGATCACAGTTGATACCACAGCAGGTACACACCAATTATCAGCTTGTTTGCTTTACTTTCAGGAAGTCTCGTACTGTTTCCCTTCTGGGTCAAAGCATGCTACTGTCAGAAAAGCACGCCTGTCAGTATGGGAAGCAGCTGATTGGTTAATAACAAGAAAGAAGGAGTTGTAGGGTTGGCGACAATTTCACTCTCCAAGTGGAACGAGAAAGGAAGTGCAAGACTACCTGAAAGTAAGGCTTGCAATCAGATGCAATCAGAGATGTATTTAACCTATAGCTCAACATTTCATCATACCACATGCCATGAATAAAATAAAAATAAACTGCACCCACAGCAAATGGAAGCGCACGACAGGTACGATATGGAAATACTGAACTCCTCAGGTGTGTTTATTGAGCTGCTGACATGATCATGTTTGAAAAGCAGACGCTGAGAGACTTTATGAACGTTTTTAACTTGCTTGTTAGGAAGGATTGCCCCCCCCCCCCCCACATTACATCACCTTTCAGCAAAAAATCTGAATTGTCCTGTCACTCATCCCTCTTCCCTCCACCTCCCCCAATCGCCCCCTGTCTTTCAATTACCCCATGGTCAACCACAGTCAGGGTCTATTGTCTCGTCCCAACAGCCAGGCGATGCCCCCTCAAAGTGCCTTTGAGGCCAAATGCTTAATCTTCTACCAATCTCAATAATCATCAAATATATTGCATTAGTGACACATTCTGTGTCAAGAGGGTCTGTCATGAACTACAACATTATTTTCAGTGATTTAAACTACTATACACACCACAATTCACAATACTAGGCAGAACAAAACCACAGAAAGTTAATGAAGAGGATTCTGCTGTCATGTTATTTCAGCTCCTGCGGTTATCTGCAGACCTGTCAGATACACTCCCTTTCAAAGGGAAATGACCACCATGCGTAGAGACCCAAATAAGAAAGGCACTCTGTTCAGGGCCCAGCAGCAGCTTATGTAAGCCGAGGGCAGTGGAGTTCATCCCTGCTGGGCTAATAAGAAATGATTGTGTTTGTTTTTTTCAGAGCAATAACCCTAAACACATTCACTGCTGTTGTTGTAATAGAGAAGAGCCTAACAGTTATTGCTGTGGACCAGGAGCCTGTCTTCTATGACCTCAAGTCAAGTTGCATGTCTTACTCAGTCTGCAGTGGCAATCAAAGGGTTAATGTGTGCAGGGTTCGAAGCTCATGCTAATCCTACACACAGTGCTGGCTTCAAAGCTACCCCCAATTAAGTAGATTATTTAAATGATCTCAGCCAGGAGTTTGAGCAATCAGACCCCTGTTAAACAAATGTTTCTCTCCCTCACAGCTGTGTGAACAAGTCCCAATAGTAAACCTACAGCTCTCCCTCACAGCTGTGTGAACAAGTCCTAATAGTAAACCTACAGAACTCAAGTGAGGCTCATGCTGAGATGATACAGGAAGTGTGCTCAGTTTGGAGCTGATTTAGCTGGCAGTCTGATACTGACATTCCTGGAGCCTGCTGTAGTCATGTCACTACGAAACCCCGGGTGGGTAAACAGTGGCTTTGTTGTTTGGTTGTTCTTTTTTATAAGGAACCTTCATTGTTACAACATTGTTTTTTTGTTGGATTTTTTTGGCTCAATTGCAAACTTTTGTCCAAAAGCACAAAATGTTGTTAAAAAAATTAAAAATTAAAAAAAAAGTTAAAAAATGTCAACTTAAATTCTGGAACTGTCTGCAGACTGAAATTTAGACCATTAAACAAGCAGAGAAAAAAAATCACTAAAGCACAGAGAGGTCTGGTAAAGCATAGAGAAGCATTGTAAAGCACAGAGAGGCATGGTAAAGCATAGGGAAGCATTGTAAAGCACAGAGAGGTCTGGTAAAGCATAGAGAAGCATTGTAAAGCACAGAGAGGTCTGGTAAAGCATAGGGGAGCATTGTAAAGCACAGAGAGGTGTGGTAAAGCATTGAGAAGCATTGTAAAGCACAGAGAGGCGTGGTAAAGCATAGGGAAGCATTGTAAAGCACAGAGAGGTGTGGTAAAGCATAGGGAAGCATTGTAAAGCACAGAGAGGTATGGTAAAGCATAGGGAAGCATTGTAAAGCACAGAGAGGTCTGGTAAAGCATAGGGAAGCATTGTAAAGCACAGAGAGGTATGGTAAAGCATAGGGAAGCATTGTAAAGAACAGAGAGGTCTGGTAAAGCATAGGGAAGCATTGTAAAGCACAGATAGGTATGGTAAAGCATAGGGAAGCATTGTAAAGAACAGAGAGGTCTGGTAAAGCATAGGGAAGTATTGTAAAGCACAGAGAGGTCTGGTAAAGCATAGGGAAGCATTGTAAAGCACAGAGAGGTCTGGTAAAGCACAGGGAAGCATTGTAAAGTAGAGAGGTGTGGTAAAGCATAGGGAAGCAATGTAAAGCACAGAGAGGTGTGGTAAAGCATAGGGAAGCATCGTAAAGCACAGAGAGGCATGGTAAAGCATAGGGAAGCATTGTAAAGCACAGAGAGGTCTGGTAAAGCATAGGGAAGCATTGTAAAGCACAGAGAGGTTTGGTAAAGCATAGGGAAGTATTGTAAAGCACAGAGAGGTCTGGTAAAGCATAGGGAAGCATTGTAAAGCACAGAGAGGTCTGGTAAAGCATAGGGAAGCATTGTAAAGCACAGAGAGGTCTGGTAAATCACAGGGAAGCATTGTAAAGCAGAGAGGTGTGGTAAAGCATAGGGAAGCAATGTAAAGCACAGAGAGGTGTGGTAAAGCATAGGGAAGCATCGTAAAGCACAGAGAGGTGTAGTAAAGCATAGGGAAGCATTGTAAAGCACAGAGAGGTCTGGTAAAGCATAGGGAAGCATTGTAAAGCACAGAGAGGTCTGGTAAAGCATAGGGAAGCATTGTAAAGCACAGAGAGGTGTGGTAAAGCATAGGGAAGCATTGTAAAGCACAGAGAGGTCTGGTAAAGCATAGGGAAGCATTGTAAAGCACAGAGAGGTTTGGTAAAGCATAGGGAAGCATTGTAAAGCACAGAGAGGTCTGGTAAAGCATAGGGAAGCATTGTAAAGCACAGAGAGGTCTGGTAAAGCATAGGGAAGCATCGTAAAGCACAGAGAGGTGTGGTAAAGCATAGGGAAGCATTGTAAAGCACAGAGAGGTCTGGTAAAGCATAGGGAAGCATTGTAAAGCAGAGAGGTGTGGTAAAGCATAGGGAAGCATTGTAAAGCACAGAGAGGTGTGGTAAAGCATAGGGAAGCATTGTAAAGCACAGAGAGGTCTGGTAAAGCATAGGGAAGCATTGTAAAGAACAGAGAGGCATGGTAAAGCATAGGGAAGCATTGTAAAGAACATAGAGGCATGGTAAAGCATAGGGAAGCATTGTAAAGCACAGAGAGGTCTGGTAAAGCATAGGGGAGCATTGTAAAGCACAGAGAGGTGTGGTAAAGCATTGAGAAGCATTGTAAAGCACAGAGAGGCGTGGTAAAGCATAGGGAAGCATTGTAAAGCACAGAGAGGTGTGGTAAAGCATAGGGAAGCATTGTAAAGCACAGAGAGGTATGGTAAAGCATAGGGAAGCATTGTAAAGCACAGAGAGGTCTGGTAAAGCATAGGGAAGCATTGTAAAGCACAGAGAGGTATGGTAAAGCATAGGGAAGCATTGTAAAGAACAGAGAGGTCTGGTAAAGCATAGGGAAGCATTGTAAAGCACAGATAGGTATGGTAAAGCATAGGGAAGCATTGTAAAGAACAGAGAGGTCTGGTAAAGCATAGGGAAGTATTGTAAAGCACAGAGAGGTCTGGTAAAGCATAGGGAAGCATTGTAAAGCACAGAGAGGTCTGGTAAAGCACAGGGAAGCATTGTAAAGTAGAGAGGTGTGGTAAAGCATAGGGAAGCAATGTAAAGCACAGAGAGGTGTGGTAAAGCATAGGGAAGCATCGTAAAGCACAGAGAGGCATGGTAAAGCATAGGGAAGCATTGTAAAGCACAGAGAGGTCTGGTAAAGCATAGGGAAGCATTGTAAAGCACAGAGAGGTTTGGTAAAGCATAGGGAAGTATTGTAAAGCACAGAGAGGTCTGGTAAAGCATAGGGAAGCATTGTAAAGCACAGAGAGGTCTGGTAAAGCATAGGGAAGCATTGTAAAGCACAGAGAGGTCTGGTAAATCACAGGGAAGCATTGTAAAGCAGAGAGGTGTGGTAAAGCATAGGGAAGCAATGTAAAGCACAGAGAGGTGTGGTAAAGCATAGGGAAGCATCGTAAAGCACAGAGAGGTGTAGTAAAGCATAGGGAAGCATTGTAAAGCACAGAGAGGTCTGGTAAAGCATAGGGAAGCATTGTAAAGCACAGAGAGGTCTGGTAAAGCATAGGGAAGCATTGTAAAGCACAGAGAGGTGTGGTAAAGCATAGGGAAGCATTGTAAAGCACAGAGAGGTCTGGTAAAGCATAGGGAAGCATTGTAAAGCACAGAGAGGTTTGGTAAAGCATAGGGAAGCATTGTAAAGCACAGAGAGGTCTGGTAAAGCATAGGGAAGCATTGTAAAGCACAGAGAGGTCTGGTAAAGCATAGGGAAGCATCGTAAAGCACAGAGAGGTGTGGTAAAGCATAGGGAAGCATTGTAAAGCACAGAGAGGTCTGGTAAAGCATAGGGAAGCATTGTAAAGCAGAGAGGTGTGGTAAAGCATAGGGAAGCATTGTAAAGCACAGAGAGGTGTGGTAAAGCATAGGGAAGCATTGTAAAGCACAGAGAGGTGTGGTAAAGCATATGGAAGCATTGTAAAGCACAGAGAGGTGTGGCAAAGCATAGGGAAGCATTGTAAAGCACAAAGAGGTGTAGTAAAGCATAGGGAAGCATTGTAAAGCACAGAGAGGTGTGGTAAAGCATAGGGAAGCATCGTAAAGCACAGAGAGGTGAAACTGCAGAAATACCATTCAAAAACACCATGGTAAAGTTCTATAAGGGCAATGTTAAGCTATACTGTGTCTTTAGGGTGTTATATTTGAAACCACTCCCTCCATGTAAGCATATGGTAATGACCTGGCATCTCCGCCCATTGAATTGAATAGAAAGGCAAAGGCTGGATATGATCGCAAACAAGGCGGTTCAAAGACGAATCACTTGCCATTCAACTAAAGAGCAAGAGCTGTAGTCGAGAGGCAAATAAAGGTTAAACAAAATAAAATAACAAATCATATTGCTTTTACTGCTATCGGTGATTAATTGCACACAACTGATAAAACAGACCCCGTGCAGTGGTTTAATTGCTCCAGTTACTGCAGCACTTAGCCTGCCCGCCCCCCCCCCCCTCAACACACACACAGACGCTCATGAAATCTCAATTCACTGTTGAGCTGCTTCCAGATGAGTTGTTTTTTTTTGCGCGCAGTAACAGATTGCTTTTGGTTAGCTCCCTTATTTACCAGCTATTTTATACTTTAGTGCCGTACAGTCCAGTCACTGCCTGAACCCTCTGCATTCCTGATGAGCTGCCCTCTGACGGGCGTGAGCTACCTGCCAATCCCGTGTGCTGTCAACCCTTCACACTCTGCTTGAGGAAACACAGAGATCTATGTGGCTGTTCCGCTGAAATACAGCACTGTAAATTGTGCTCAGGGGTGCTAACTATACTGGCTTGAGCAGCTGAGATATGCATTATGTGCACATCCATGCGTAAGACATACAGTATGGAGTGTCTCTATGAAAAGCCCAGCTGTGTTTTGATAACTCTTAATCCTGTTTTAAGCACAGACCGTGGGACGGATTCACTGTGCCTTCACTGTCAGATTTACTAGTAAACCCTCATGTCTGTTAGAAGACCTGTTTTTGCAGCAGTCTGTTGAAAATGCTGGCTTTACTGACTGGGTATTGCCCTATCCTTGTTAACAAATAATACAAAGAAGGCCCAGGTGCCACGATCCAGGACCATCAAATAAATACCATTCATTACAAATAGAGAGCTGGGTAGGGTTGTCCTGCACTGCTCAAACAGCTATTACACAGATCTGTTATTAAGAGCTGCTTCAGGAGGGGCAAGTATGTTTTATTGCCATCAGTTTCTTTTTGCATGATGACAACTATGAATTTTTTTATTAAGTGGGTCTGTGGCTTTCTAAGAGATGAACTGATGCACACCATTGTATTTGATAATATATTGAAGAATGTATAATTATTGTATTTTAGTAAGCTGCTTAAATACAGTAATTCAAATATTCACAAGCGGGTGTGTTGTTGCACCAAGCTGAGGCTTCAGAGCAGCTTTCTTTCTCATTAGTGTGACCTGGTATTCAGGACTCAGCAGGAAGACTCTGTGTTTCAAGCTGCAGGACCGGGAGGCAATGCGGTATCATTTATTTGAACCACTGGAACGTGTTTTGCCAGCTTGTAGACCTTTTCCAGTTCCACAAGCCCTGATTGGCTATAGAATCATATATAAATCCCTCGAGTCCTTGCTGAAGCATCTGTGCTGCTGGAGGAATGGGACATAGCCATCCCAAGACAGTCTAAACTGAGTCCAGTACGTCACAGTAACTACTCAGCCACGTGTACCTCATGCGAACATTCAATTCAATTCAATTCCTTTATGTAACCAGGTAAGAAAGCGGTTGAGAACAAGTTAGCGTTCAGAATGGTGACCAAACTGCAGCAAAGACAACATATACTTAACTTCCATCATAAACAACCACGATGCAACAACACAATACAATACATGAGACACATTACAAGACTTCACCAGGAGTAAGATAAAACAATGCTATCCAGCCCGCTCAGTGCAGAATTAACAGGAAGTAGAAGATCCTGTTTATAACTAAAAGGTTAACAGAAACCAGATTGATCAATTTCAAATCCCTGAATTAAATGAAAGCAGATGAAACCCTTGGAACTGCCAATTTCAAGAACATGAACATGTTTCTCTCTCTCTCTCTCTCTCTCTCTCTCTCTCTCTCTCTCTCCCCTCACTTTCTCTCTCTCTCTCTCTCTCTCTCTCTAGGAGGCACTCGTACAGGACGGGTCAGGACATTGAAAACTGTGGCACCTGCAGGGACTGTGCCTGCATCATATATAGGTAAGACTATGTCTTAAAAGGATTTGGCCTAACTAATACTGTACCTCAAGTGCAGCACAAAAAACAGGACCATTTGGAAAGTAAGAGGACTGAGGGCAGAAGGTAGGAGAGGGTATGGAATGGGTTACATTGCCATGTTAAGAGGACTGAGGGGGCAGAGGGTAGGAGAGGGTATGGAATGGGTTACATTGCCATGTTAAGAGGACTGAGGGGGCAGAGGGTAGGAGAGGGTATGGAATGGGTTACATTGCCATGTTAAGAGGACTGAGGGCAGAGGGTAGGAGAGGGTATGGAATGGGTTACATTGCCATGTTAAGAGGACTGAGGGGGCAGAGGGTAGGAGAGGGTATGGAATGGGTTACATTGCCATGTTAAGAGGACTGAGGGGGCAGAGGGTAGGAGAGGGTATGGAATGGGTTACATTGCCATGTTAAGAGGACTGAGGGCAGAGGGTAGGAGAGGGTATGGAATGGGTTACATTGCCATGTTAAAAGGACTGAGGGGGCAGAGGGTAGGAGAGGGTATGGAATGGGTTACATTGCCATGTTAAGAGGACTGAGGGGGCAGAGGGTAGGAGAGGGTATGGAATGGGTTACATTGCCATGTTAAGAGGACTGAGGGGGCAGAGGGTAGGAGAGGGTATGGAATGGGTTACATTGCCATGTTGTTGTTGCTGAATCACTGGATTCCTTTCAGAAGTTTTGAGATAAATCATCTATTAGGAACTGGACATGCATTGATGGGCCTAATGGCCTCCTCTCATTCCTAAATGTTCTTATGTTCTGTTATTCTTACATTACTAAACTCACATGGATATAATATATTAATACATACTTAGCTTTAATCCTAATTTAAAGAATCCTGAACTGATTTATCCAAGAGGCCTTCAAGGGATTTATTTTAATTTTTATTTACATTTGTCTTTGCTAATGAGTATAACTAACACAACAAAACTGCGTAAACTAACCTCACCTTATCAAAGCATTTCCCTTTCCAAGAGGCTCACTAATCAGTTCTCCTGCCCTGTCCTGTAATGGTTCAGAATTTGTGAAGTGGAAATGCACATTGTTCAGACGGGAGCAGGCCTTTGTCTTCTATACTGGCTGGCACTGGCACTGCAATCAAAGTGTGACTGGTCTCTGGGGGCAGGACTACAGTTCTTGTGTTCAAATGCAAAATATTTCTATCCTATTTTTAGACTTTTTTTGTGCTTTGTTTTGTGATCTGGTTAAAATATTCAGGAAGCTTCTTCAATTACTGTAATTAAAAGGCTCCTACGTCATTTTTTTGTTTGTTTTTTTGTTAAGAAATCACACTTCAGAACATATGAAATATTTGGGGAGGATCCTTTCAGCTCATGTTTGTGCCTTGCTTCTACTGTAGGCCTCTCTGCTCTAAATGTTTAATAAACTTCTATGAAATCCTACATGCCTATCTTTTGCAGCACTGAAAAATGTACAAGAGTTGGGCTGTTTTATTCATTAATTGCTAGGGAAAAAATAACATAGAAACACACACACACACACACACACACACACATACATTAGGGCAGCAGTGTGGAGTAGTGGTTAGGGCTCTGGACTCTTGACCGGAGGGTTGTGGGTTCAATCCCCAGTGGGGGACACTGCTGTTGTACCCTTGAGCAAGGTACTTTACCTAGATTGCTCCAGTAAAAAAAAACAACTGTATAAATGGGTAATTGTATGTAAATAATGTGATATCTGTATAATGTATAATGTGATATGTTGTAACAATTGTAAGTCGCCCTGGATAAGGGCGTCTGCTAAAAAATAAATAATAATAATAATAATAATACACACACACACACACACACACACACACACACACATACACACACACACACACACACAGAAACACACACACACACACACAGAAACACACACACGCACACACACGCACACACACACACATGCACACACACACACACACACACACACACATACACACACATACACAGAAACACACACGCACACACACGCACACACACACACACACACACACATACACACACATACACAGAAACACACACACACACACACATACACACACGCACACATACACACACAGAAACACAAACACACACGCACACACACACGCACACACACACACACACACACATACACACACATACACAGAAACACACACACATACACACACACACACACACACACATACACACACACACACACACATACACACACACACACACACACGCACACACGCGCACACACACACATACACACACACACACACACACACACGGACACACATACACACACACACACACACGCGCGCGCGCACACACATACACACACACACACACACACACACACACACACACGCGCACACACACACACACAAGCACACACACACAGTGATGGTAATTTGCATTAGGAAAGGGTTACTGGAATTATTTTCTAACTCTATGGCCTTTAAGCAGTTGTCTCAGTATCTGCTCCCAGTCTGCTTTGGGGCTTCAAAGGAACTGCTAACGTTTCTGGTAACTTGTACCTCTTCAAACGCTCAATGCTTTGTTGCTGGGGGAAGCAAGCAGGTAATCTGCATGCTACTGTGGACCTGGGTAGCTGGATATCTCACAAGCCTCATTGCGATAAAGAATGGTTTTAGGCACAATGAGTTCTCTCTTTTTTCTTCCTGATTAAATGAATGTTTAAAAACCCAGCAAGTAAACCCTGCACAAAAAAAGAGCAATCCTTGCCTACAGTAGCTAGTGCCTTATCCTGAGATCCGCGGAGTTAAAAGACCTCCTAATATCTGCTAATGTTGTCTTGTGTTGACCTTGGGGTTCTACAGCGAGCAGTGATTGTTCATTACCATTATTATCATCGTTACTCATTCTGTTTAAACAAGTTGGAATTCCACTGATATGAAACATTTCATTCTCTCAGGGGCCCTGCTGGCACACATACATCAGCTATATTACCATCTAGAAACCATAACGATGATAAAGAACTACAAATGCTCACGATGATTCATTAGAGCACAGCTCAGGGATGTGATTTGCTTTCCTTGAAAAAAAAAAAAAATCTGGACACAAGTCCTCGCTGAATCAGGACAGATATAATTTATTGTAAAATCAGCTACAATGCTGGATGTATAAAAATAATAACGCGATTATATTTTGACATGTGTAACCTCATGCTGCTGCACAGAAGGGTAAACTACACTGTACAGTGGAATGGAAAATTAGGAAAAAAGTTAGAGGAAGGAGCTGCAAAACTTATTTTTATTTTTTTCACATTTCCTTTCTAATTGAAATATGACCTTTCAATGTGGATTTTGATATTTTATCAAACAGTTTACTAAACAACCAACTGAACCATCGGCTGCCTGACGCAGTTCAAACTATAAAACACAAACCTTCACAAACAAGTCGTTCACATCTACAGTACCTGAAACATGAGAATGGCACCACTCTTCTAATTCCATCACTCTCTATCCCTCTCTCCACCAGCCTGTGATTCTGCTAGGATTCCATCACTCTCTATCCCTCTCTCCACCAGCCTGTGATACTGCTAGGATTCCATCACTCTCTATCCCTCTCTCCACCAGCCTGTGATTCTGCTAGGATTCCATCACTCTCTATCCCTCTCTCCACCAGCCTGTGATACTGCTAGGATTCCATCACTCTCTATCCCTCTCTCCACCAGCCTGTGGTACTGCTAGGATTCCATCATTCTCTATCCCTCTCTCCACCAGCCTGTGATTCTGCTAGGATTCCATCACTCTCTATCCCTCTCTCCACCAGCCTGTGATACTGCTAGGATTCCATCATTCTCTATCCCTCTCTCCACCAGCCTGTGATACTGGTAGGATTCCATCACTCTCTATCCCTCTCTCCACCAGCCTGTGATACTGCTAGGATTCCATCACTCTCTATCCCTCTCTCCACCAGCCTGTGATACTGCTAGGATTCCATCACTCTCTATCCCTCTCTCCACCAGCCTGTGATACTGCTAGGATTCCATCACTCTCTATCCCTCTCTCCACCAGCCTGTGATACTGCTAGGATTCCATCACTCTCTATCCCTCTCTCCACCAGCCTGTGATACTGCTAGGATTCCATCACTCTCTATCCCTCTCTCCACCAGCCTGTGATACTGCTAGGATTCCATCACTCCCTATCCCTCTCTCCACCAGCCTGTGATACTGCTAGGATTCCATCACTCTCTATCCCTCTCTCCACCAGCCTGTGATACTGCTAGGATTCCATCACTCTCTATCCCTCTCTCCACCAGCCTGTGATACTGCTAGGATTCCATCACTCTCTATCCCTCTCTCCACCAGCCTGTGATACTGCTAGGATTCCATCACTCTCTATCCCTCTCTCCACCAGCCTGTGATACTGCTAGGATTCCATCACTCTCTATCCCTCTCTCCACCAGCCTGTGATACTGCTAGGATTCCATCACTCTCTATCCCTCTCTCCACCAGCCTGTGATACTGCTAGGATTCCATCACTCTCTATCCCTCTCTCCACCAGCCTGTGATACTGCTAGGATTCTATCATTCTCTATCCCTCTCTCCACCAGCCTGTGATTCTGCTAGGATTCCATCACTCTCTATCCCTCTCTCCACCAGCCTGTGATACTGCTAGGATTCTATCACTCTCTATCCCTCTCTCCACCAGCCTGTGATACTGCTAGGATTCCATCACTCTCTATCCCTCTCTCCACCAGCCTGTGATTCTGCTAGGATTCCATCACTCTCTATCCCTCTCTCCACCAGCCTGTGATACTGCTAGGATTCCATCATTCTCTATTCCTCTCTCCACCAGCCTGTGATACTGCTAGGATTCCATCACTCTCTATCCCTCTCTCCACCAGCCTGTGATACTGCTAGGATTCCATCACTCTCTATCCCTCTCTCCACCAGCCTGTGATACTGCTAGGATTCCATCACTCTCTATCCCTCTCTCCACCAGCCTGTGATACTGCTAGGATTCCATCACTCCCTATCCCTCTCTCCACCAGCCTGTGATACTGCTAGGATTCCATCACTCTCTATCCCTCTCTCCACCAGCCTGTGATACTGCTAGGATTCCATCACTCTCTATCCCTCTCTCCACCAGCCTGTGATACTGCTAGGATTCCATCACTCTCTATCCCTCTCCACCAGCCTGTGATTCTGCTAGGATTCCATCACTCTCTATCCCTCTCTCCACCAGCCTGTGATACTGCTAGGATTCCATCACTCTCTATCCCTCTCTCCACCAGCCTGTGATACTGCTAGGATTCCATCACTCTCTATCCCTCTCTCCACCAGCCTGTGATACTGCTAGGATTCCATCAGTCTCTATCCCTCTCTCCACCAGCCTGTGATACTGCTAGGATTCCATCACTCTCTATCCCTCTCTCCACCAGCCTGTGATACTGCTAGGATTCCATCACTCTCTATCCCTCTCTCCACCAGCCTGTGATACTGCTAGGATTCCATCACTCTCTATCCCTCTCTCCACCAGCCTGTGATACTGCTAGGATTCCATCACTCTCTATCCCTCTCTCCTCCAGCCTGTGATTCTGCTAGGATTCCATCACTCTATCCCTCTCTCCACCAGGTCAGGCAGCATTCACGCCTACACCACAGTAAACTCTGATTTCTATTATCTAACACATGTCTTAAACGTGGAGCGATTTCCCATAACCGTCTTCCACAGCAGGCTCAGTGAGCTTTCTAACTAATAAAAGTCGAAAGTAAGATAAAATCAATACAAACACAATCAAGACTAATAAAATGAATTAAAACAGATAAAGTGGCAGATTGCAGGGAGCAGGGAGCAGGGAGAGGGAGCTTGGAGCTGGGAGCATGGAGCAGTGAGCTGGGGGCTGGGAGCTTGGAGTAGGGGACAGGGAGCTGGGAGCTGGGAGCTGGGAGCTGGGAGCAGGGAGCTGGGAGCTGGGAGCAGGGAGCTGGGAGCTGGGAGCAGGGAGCATGGAGCAGTGAGCTGGGGGCTGGGAGCTGGGAGCAGGGATCTGGGAGCTGGGAGCAGGGATCTGGGAGCTGGGAGCAGGGAGCTGTCTGCAAGTGTGGTCAGGGGAAGAAGAGCACTGTTTACTCTCGTTTTACCCGGCTTACAACCAGCCTGCAACCAAAGCCATTGCCTAAGCCATCGTAAATCACGGTGACATTTACATAGTCGCAACCTAAAATGAACACGCCACAGAAATTCTGAAGCACAACGTCACTGGGCTGTGCAAACTACAAGACAGCCGTGGATCATGCATGTCAACTACAGTGTTGCCAGAAGGTGGATTACGTGGATTCGTGCAGCTCACCCGTGATTTTTTGCTCCCCCGCAGAGAAATAAGACATTAATCCCTTCCACAATGAAGCATGAATCTTCTCACGGTTTTATTATTATCCCTACTGGAGCATTTTACTAAAACTGACTCTCTATATATATAGCAAAAAACCATCTGCAGTTTCATTAAAACATTTCCATTATGATAGTCTGATTGCACATTATCCATTACAATATTCAGAGTTAACACTCTTCTAAGGAATAAATATCACCCAGCAGGATGATAAGCATCAACACAGGTGAGAAGCTGAATTATTTATGTGTTCAATAGCACTGTATCATTTTTTAATGCAAATTCAATTCTGCTATTCAATGCCATTTCCTTCTCTGCTGCAAAAGGTTCATAGATTTTTTTTTTTTTAATGAACAGAATGTAAATACATGCCAATTAAAATGGTATGTGTTAAATGATTTATACATACCAAGTATTGGGTTTATAAAAATGTACAGAGTTTATTAAAATAGCAAAACTGTTTCTAAATGAAGTACCTGTAGGTCATGCGTTAACTCAATGTAATGCATACTGGCACCCAGGTCTGGTGTGTGTGGGGAGCGGTCCCCAGCACTGTGCAGACAATGGGGTTCATGTGAATAATCTAAACAGTGGTGGATCTTACATGTAATACTGACACCTTGTAATATCACGCTACAGTGGCATAATCACAATCATGTCTTCTGTCAAAGGCGATTTTCAAGATCACTAAACAGGTTCCCAGGCGTGGATCAGATTCCAGCCAAGTGCAATCCGCAGTGTCTACAGGAGACTAGGAGAGCATGATAAAAAAAGTCTGGTCAGGCCAATGCAAAACCAAGGCTTTACCATATAGACTGTGACAGGCAGACAGGCAGATGCAAGGGCACAAGCAGCACATAAGGGTCCCCATTTTTTAATGAGGACCCTCAACAAATACAATGCAAAGACATGCATGATGGTCTACAAGTTTTATTGTGGCGGTATGAAGATACGATGCACTGCAGATCTTTGAAATAGACACAAAACGTAACTTGCAGAAGTTGGGACTTTCTGACTGAGTTTATTTTGGAAGTCCTCAGAGGTCTGAGGTGCAACAATATCCCTGGGTGTGTGAATGAAGCAGACTCACCTCAGTGAGGAGACGGTGGTATGGAGGCGTGGGTGTGTGAATGAAGCAGACTCACCTCAGTGAGGAGACGGTGGTATGGAGGTGTGGGTGTGTGAATGAACCAGACTCACCTCAGTGAGGAGACGGTGGTGTGGAGGCGTGGGTGTGTGAATGAAGCAGACTCACCTCAGTGAGGAGACGGTGGTATGGAGGCGTGGGTGTGTGAATGAACCAGACTCACCTCAGTGAGGAGACGGTGGTGAGGAGGCGTGGGTGTGTGAATGAAGCAGACTCACCTCAGTGAGGAGACGGTGGTATGGAGGCGTGGGTGTGTGAATGAAGCAGACTCACCTCAGTGAGGAGACGGTGGTGAGGAGGCGTGTGTGTGTGAATGAAGCAGACTCACCTCAGTGAGGAGACGGTGGTATGGAGGTGTGGGTGTGTGAATGAAGCAGACTCACCTCAGTGAGGAGACGGTGGTATGGAGGTGTGGGTGTGTGAATGAAGCAGACTCACCTCAGTGAGGAGAGGGTGGTGTGGAGGCGTGGGTGTGTGAATGAAGCAGACTCACCTCAGTGAGGAGACGGTGGTATGGAGGCGTGGGCGTGTGAATGAACCAGACTCACCTCAGTGAGGAGACGGTGGTATGGAGGTGTGGGTGTGTGAATGAAGCAGACTCACCTCAGTGAGGAGAAGGTGGTGTGGAGGCGTGGGTGTGTGAATGGAGCAGACTCACCTCAGTGAGGAGACGGTGGTGAGGAGGCGTGGGTGTGTGAATGAAGCAGACTCACCTCAGTGAGGAGACGGTGGTGTGGAGGTGTGGGTGTGTGAATGAAGCAGACTCACCTCAGTGAGGAGACGGTGGTGTGGAGGCATGGGTGTGTGAATGAAGCAGACTCACCTCAGTGAGGAGACGGTGGTGTGGAGGCGTGGGCATGTGAATGAACCAGACTCACCTCAGTGAGGAGACGGTGGTGTGGAGGTGTGGGTGTGTGAATGAAGCAGACTCACCTCAGTAAGGAGACGGTGGTATGGAGGCGTGGGTGTGTGAATGAAGCAGACTCACCTCAGTGAGGAGACGGTGGTGTGGAGGCGTGGGTGTGTGAATGAAGCAGACTCACCTCAGTGAGGAGACGGTGGTATGGAGGTGTGGGTGTGTGAATGAAGCAGACTTACATGACTACTACAGCGTCCTTTTTGGCAGATGTTTCATTCCCCACTACACAGTGTACAGTATCACTGGCCTGGGATAACATCAGCAAGTCTTTACCAGTTCTGGTTAACATTTACATACCACTTTAAAGCTGCAGTGATTTGAACTTTCACTCGGTTTATATCTGCGACTCCAGCTATTAGTTTGCTTTTGATAAAGTGATATTGTGATGGAATCGCCTGAAGGTTATACCACACAAATAGTGTTGAAGATCTCATGTGATGTGTGTAATTCAGGGAGTCACAGTGTGGCTGGGATCATGTTTGTTTATTTAGTTATTCACGTATTTATTTAATAAGACGAATCCAATGAGACTCAAGTCTTGCCTACACCACTTAGCCAGGGACTTGCAGTTAACTGCAAAACTTTTCTAAGATAAACATGAATGCACACAGGAGCAAACAAACTGAAGATTTATACTGATGACGAATGGCTGGGCACCAAATAGCAATTCAATCACAAGGGGCTTGGAGGATGCAAACATTGGCAGCCTGCGTTTGAGCTCCATCCAAATGAATCCAACGCATCACTCCTACCCTACACTGCCACACTCGGTCTGACTGCATGATCCTTCACAGGTCAGCAGCCCTGGCAGCTGTATCTCAGGGATTGGGGCAGTAAGACCCCCCGCCTGCCTGAAGCCAAGTGCCTCACTGTAAGTCCCATCTGTAAAATGAAACACAATGGGAGGCAATGTTTTAGACAAAGCGTTTTTACTGCATCGTGTACGGCAAAGGTACGTTTGAATCACAGTTATTGGTGAATACGCACAGTTTGAATGCCTGCACATTCTAGTGTTCAGTGAAAACACTGTTCTAAGGAAGCATTTACTGGTTATCATATATAAGCAAAACAGTTAACGTTATGTGTTGTATTTGGTACATAATTGTAATGTATAGCCTAGAGCTTACTGATGAATAAGGTTTTATGGATGTCAAGGCAGATTTAGCCTGAATTGAAATCCATACCCTCTAATCAGTTTCTATTGAGTGGAGTTATTTTGATTGAAACGCAGTGGTGGAATGGCGTTTAATATCTGAAGATGCTCTCCTTAAGTAAAAGACATTATTCAGTATTGCAATATAATTAGTTATACTAATACTGCATAGCTGAAATGGTTTGTTGATTTATTATTTGAATCCGGGGCCCGTTGGCGATCTTTGATTTTGTCTGGGTAGCCGCTATGTTTAATCTCATACACTTGTAATAAAATCAGAGGAACGCTGTGTTGCCTGAGATGTCAGTGTGACTCTATCACGTGGCATCACTGTAAAGATAAGCAGCTACTGATTAGTAAGCCTGGCTTGTTTGAGGTGCAGAGGTGCTGCTTTCTTTCTTTAGGGATTCAAACAAATGTTTAACATCTTACTGTACTGCACATTGAAGCCATGCATTATTATTATTTGTTTATTTAGCAGACACCGTTATCCAAGGCGACTTACAGAGACTAGGGTGTGTGAACTATGCATCAGCTGCAGAGTCACTTACAATTACGTCTAACCCAAAAGACGGAGCACAAGGAGGTGAAGTGACTTATTCAGGGTCACACAATGAGTCAGTGGCTGAGGTGGGATTTGAACCGGGGACCTCATGATTACAAGCCCTTTTCTTTAACCACTGGTCCACACACTGGACTCCACATTGAAGCCATGCATCTTACTGTACTGCACATTGAAGCCATGCATCTTACTGTACTGCACATTGAAGCCATGCATCTTACTGTACTGCACATTGAAGCCATACATCTTACTGTACTGCACATTGAAGCCATACATCTTACTGTACTGCACATTGAAGCCATGCATCTTACTGTACTGTACATTGAAGCTATGCATCTTACTGTACTGCACATTGAAGCCATGCATCTTACTGTACTGCACATTGAAGCCATGCATCTTACTGTACTGCACATTGAAGCCATGCATCTTACTGTACTGCACATTGAAGCCATGCATCTTACTGTACTGCACATTGAATCCATACATCTTACGGTACTGCACATTGAAGCCATGCATCTTACTGTACTGCACATTGAAGCCATACATCTTACTGTACTGCACATTGAAGCCATGCATCTTACTGTACTGCACATTGAAGCCATGCATCTTACTGTACTGCACATTGAAGCTATGCATCTTACTGTACTGCACATTGAATCCATACATCTTACTGTACTGCACATTGAAGCAATGGTAGAGTCACTGACAACCACAGAAATCTGACCTTACACTGTAAAGTCTGACCTATAAATCCTGCTAGATTTCCTGACAACATCCGATAACTTTACTAATGAAACCCTCAAATACAGCGTTTCTATAAACAGACACTAGAAATCTAATAAGTAACTGGCTGTTCAATGCTCTGCCAGGAAGGCAGTACGTGTGTGACTGACTGACCGACTGGTGTCACTATTAAGCAAATTGGCTCCCTGAAGGAGAGTTAACCCAGGACTTGGGCTCAGCGTTCAAAGTGACCTGTGTAATTGTGAAAGAGACTGACATGATTGTGACATAACAAGTCCATTACACAGAGAATGCCAGTGTGCTGAACCAGACGACCAGTCCACTCCTGCCTCACCAACTGTACCAAACACCAAGCGCCCATGACCCGATCCAACAGGAGCTGACGTCTGTCTTGTACTCAGTCAGCTGGCCAGGGCTGATATTTTAAACACTAATTGATAAAAGTTGCAGCTCACAGCAGCTCCAGACAGCTTGGAATTAGCTCAACAGCTGTTCACCTTCTGAGCTGACTTAGCACTTAACAAATATAGATGTAATGGCAGGAGTCTTGGTTTTGACAAGAATTTAAATAGAGTGTGTGTGTGTGAGAGAGTGTTCGCTGGTTTATTGCTGTGCTGGCCTTGCAAGAGGAACTTCCAAAAAGAACCAGAAACGTATAGAACAGTTTGTACAAAGAACTGCTCTTACACGCCAGTGTAAATGAAGCTACTGTAGAAGCTAATCAAGTAATGGTCTGCATTCTTGAGCTGATCATTTTGATTCATTAGGATTTTTTTTCTTATCTTTTCAAAAGGATGAACTAGAGAAAGTTCTGTACATTGTCAGAAAGAGCATCACAGTCTGGACTCTGTGTCTGGCTTTTAAGAGCTGCTCTAATTAACAGTAATGGACCAGCATTACCTTGGAGAGAGAAAAATAATTTCCTCTGTATGTGTTTGGTGTGTGTCTTTGGACTGAACAAAAGCTGTGTCTCGCCTTTCAGCACATAGGTCTGTTCCCTCAGGGCTGGGAGAGCTCTACAAACATGCCTGCCTCTCTGGGAATGTGAGAGGTCTCTTCAACATGCCTGCCTCTCTGGGAATGTGAGAGGTCTCTTCAACATGCCTGCCTCTGGGAATGTGAGAGGTCTCTTCAACATGCCTGCCTCTCTAGGAATGTGAGAGGTCTCTTCAACATGCCTGCCTCTCTGGGAATGTGAGAGGTCTCTTCAACATGCCTGCCTCTCTGGGAATGTGAGAGGTCTCTTCAACATGCCTGCCTCTCTGGGAATGTGAGAGGTCTCTTCAACATGCCTGCCTCTCTGGGAATGTGAGAGGTCTCTTCAACATGCCTGCCTCTCTGGGAATGTGAGAGGTCTCTTCAACATGCCTGCCTCTCTGGGAATGTGAGAGGTCTCTTCAACATGCCTGCCTCTCTTGGAATGTGAGAGGTCTCTTCAACATGCCTGCCTCTCTGGGAATGTGAGAGGTCTCTTCAACATGCCTGCCTCTCTGGGAATGTGAGAGGTCTCTTCAACATGCCTGCCTCTCTGGGAATGTGAGAGGTCTCTTCAACATGCCTGCCTCTCTGGGAATGTGAGAGGTCTCTTCAACATGCCTGCCTCTCTGGGAATGTGAGAGGTCTCTTCAACATGCCTGCCTCTCTGGGAATGTGAGAGGTCTCTTCAACATGCCTGCCTCTCTGGGAATGTGAGAGGTCTCTTCAACATGCCTGTCTCTCTGGGAATGTGAGAGGTCTCTTCAACATGCCTGCCTCTCTGGGAATGTGAGAGGTCTCTTCAACATGCCTGCCTCTCTGGGAATGTGAGAGATCTCTTCAACATGCCTGCCTCTCTGGGAATGTGAGAGGTCTCTTCTCAATTTGCAGAGACTCAAACAGCAGCTTCTTTTTAAGCTGTCTCACTGGTTCTGTTTTTTTTTTGTTGTTTTTTTTTCGCTTTCTCAAGCACAAAACCTTTAAAGCTGATCTGCAGTATATATTCTTTCTTACAGCTTTGCATTAATTGTGCGTACTGCTGCATTTGATCCTATTCAGAGTCTATCTGTCAATTATTGTATACTTTCTGGCTCAGAAATGAAAGGCTCAGTTCCACAGTGTGGCAGAATGCATTGCTCCTGGAGCTCCACTAATACAATAAGTACAAGTAGTAACAGAAATTTAGTAAAGTTTTATTAGTAAAAGAGGCTGGGCTAGATTCTTAAAGCTATTTACTCCAATTGTTTTCTTTAAGGAAAAAGCACAAATTACATTTCTAAAACAAATGAAAAAAACCCATCAAGTGTCTGAGTTTATTTCTGCCTGAGCTTATTGTGCTAATGACTGTGTGGAGTAAACAGCTTTGTGAATCTAGCAGTCCTAACATTTTCAGAAGCATAACACAGTATAACTACAGTATGCGCATTATCATTCATAGCACGCACCGAGGTACTCATCAGACGCTTGCCATGTACGTTATAATAAAAAGAATCAAACATGCAAAAACATACGTACTGGATCTCAATGATTACAATGTAAGTGCTGTCGCAGGGCAGAGGCCTTGCACATTAAAATATGTGTTTTGTGGCTGGCAGCCATCTTGGCTCATCAGCGGGGGAACTGCCTGGAGCTAAGATGGCCGCCCTTTGCACAGCCACATGGAAGTGAAGATGATTGGTGTGGTGTCTTTCTGGGAAGGCTGATTAGCTGAGAATGAGAGGCATGCCGTTCCTGGCTGGCCTCCTGGAGAAGACACCACCCCATTTAAAAAGACAAAGAAACATTAGTTAGAGAGAGAGTTCAGTGAGCAGACTGGGAGTGGCAGCTTGTGCTCCCTGTCTGTGCACCGAGGTCGCTGAGACTCGGCTGCGGTTTTAAACTGTTTTTGTTTGGATTTGTTTAATTGTTTAAACTGTTTGTTTGTTAAAGAATGAAAGTTGGATAAAGTGCTGAATGGCAGTCGGCCGCCTCTGGCTTTGCTATTTCTGCCGCTGGCCAGCCTCGCTGTGACGCTACCCCACCACAGTGATAATGGGCTGCAGTTTTGGTTTTGAAGTGTGCAACACAGGGTTAAAACGTTGAAGAATGTCCACATGCCTTTAACCGCTGCCCATCAGGAACCTTTTTGAAACAACAATAGTGCGGATCACACAAATGAAGTGTGTTCTCTCCTCAGAGAGTGAAAAGGCAGCCCTGTGTGTATTCATCTCCCTTCCCTGTGTACTGTAGGCATCCTGGGTCTCCTTGTACAGTGAAGATGATATAATGCTCAGAGAGTGAAAAGGCAGCCCTGTGTGTATTCATCTCCCTTCCCTGCGTACTGTAGGCATCGTGGTTCTCCTTGTACAGTGAAGATGATATAATGCTCAGAGAGTGAAAAGGCAGCCCTGTGTGTATTCATCTCCCTTCCCTGCGTACTGTAGGCATCGTGGTTCTCCTTGTACAGTGAAGATGATATAATGCTCAGAGAGTGAAAAGGCAACCCTGTGTGTATTCATCTCCCTTCCCTGTGTACTGTAGGCATCGTGGTTCTCCTTGCTGCCTGAGCCAGGGAGATAGCAGCCACTCAGACAGGCCGCGATGGGCTTCTTGCCTTTGACAGTTTGACAGTTCAGTGAAGGTTTATTTTAGATTTTCTTAGGAGCTTGAGGTTGTAAAAAAGGCTCAGCTGGATGCAGTGAGAGATTTGACCTTTCACTAGCAAGCTTGTTGTTTCTTTGTGTAAAGCGCCCTGGGATGCTCGCACATGAAGGACTCTGTATAAATGAAATGGCTTCGGTACGGTACGCTAAGCTGTTTATTATGAATTGCTTTTTTTACAGAAACAGGAATGTTACAAAGAAACAGACAGCGTACATGACAAGCTAATCTTATTCTGTACATTGGAGGCCAAAAGTAAAGTCTTCAAACCATCAGTTTGAGGCTTGCAGCCGTCCTTATTTCTCTTCACTGCTGGGAAGAGGGCATTCCAAGACTCTGAGACTTACTAGAAAAAAGAAATTCAGATGAATGACTAATTTATATATATATATATATATATATATATATATATATATATATATATATATATATATATATACAGCATATACACACACACAACACCAGCACATTCCAACTACTGTAACTCCAAGGTTAGAAGAGACTCTGTGATGACCCTCCTCAGGACAGCAGCCATACACACACACAGACACAGGGAATCACTTGTGTGATGAAAGTTACCTCTCCAAACATCAATAACTGTGCTTTGCTTCTTTGCAATCCTCTCTTAAGCTCTAACTTCATAATGGCTAGCCTCATCTAAGCATGAAGGACTCGACAGGTCCATGCAAACTTAAATAATCCATACTAAGCAAGAGTGATGTCCATACTGAGAGAGGTGTCACCTAATGCTAATGGTTACCTGGGAAGCGACAGTGGAATTTCGTTTCTATGAGTGACAGCTGTTCTGTGACTGCAGAATTCCACATGCATGATCAGAGTTTTTAAAAGCCAGCATGCTTCCTGCTACCCACCAACCCTCTACACATGTATTTGAGCTCATTCCACAGAGTGCAGCGAATTGCTAACTTGAATGGTGGCTGATAGTGTAATGCACTGCACAAATAAAGAGGTTTGTGGGATTGAATTTCCATCAGATCATATTGATATAAATGTACTTATCAATGTAACCCCCCCCCCCCCCCCGTTTTTTTTGTAATAAGAATACTAAGTATTACTAATATTAAAACCAATGCTAATAATCATCTGGAAACTCAACTGCAAATGTATTTAATTAAACTGTAGTTCAGCTTCTGCAGATTAGCATTCAGCAAAGGTTACTGTAAAAGTTAAAAGTTAAAACAGAAAGCATGCTAATGTATCTAACAAGGTAGAATCCTGTTTTGTGTTACCTGCAGCCATTGCCTTACACATAGACAACATCGCTGTAGCATCTGGGACGACATGGCCTACTTTCTTGAAAATCAATAGGAAACAAGTTTGTACTTAAGTGAGTAATTGAACAAAAATGAATACAAATCAAATGGTCTGTTCTACTTCCGAGAATGTTGAAAACAAGACTGGTCTGGTATTCCATGACCTTGACCTGGAAGTCAAAGGTCAAAGATTCACCAATGCTTGTATGTGCTGCACAGAAGTGTATCTGTGTCAAAATGACCATGACCTCTGCTTGTGAGATACGTCATGAAGGATGCAGGACAGACAGACAGAAAGACTGACGTACGAAAGAATAGTATTCTGCAGCACTCTTCAAGAGCCTACAGATAACAGTTAAAGTTGGTCAAATAAATGATTAGTCCTGGTTCTGTAAGTCCTGGTTCCACAAGCATCGCTAGTCAAGCTGTTACTAAATCCAGACACAGTCTGCTGCTCACTGCATCTACAGTGTCTTTATTGGGAATGCTTACCTACCATTGAGTTCTAATTAAAGAAGAAGAAACAATGGAAAAGAGGCATGAAATATGCATGACTTTGAAAAGCTGCAGCTGCTGTAGAGGATCTTCCGAGCGGAGAAATGACAAGAAAGATGCTTAAAAAAAAGTGACGTTTTTTTTAGCCGTCTATTGAAATGTTCAATTACCCTGCTCGCTAATTAACTGAACACATTTTGTAAATGTATTCTTTTTTAAAAGCCTATAATGAACTGCTCAGAGCTTTCCTGTGTGTTGTTACATAGAGAGGATACACAATGGCTCTAAGTGCGTAACGTAAAAATAATCATTGAGTGAACAAAGCCATAGACACAAAGAACCGACTGTGAGGGATGACAGAGACACAGATGGATGATGACTCAGAGTTCTTTACTCCCAAATTAATCATTTGAGTTACACATGAAGAACCCGTGCGTTTTCTGTTTATAACTTGCATTATTAAACATTTACTCATTATGATAGATTTAATTAAGCAATTTCTTTTTGTTTTACAGATTAAAACACAAATACAAAATTTGCAGTTTTAGTTTAACAGCTTTGTTTAGAGGATGAGGGTTAGGGTTAGGGTAAGAGTTTGAGTGAGGGTTAGGGTTAGGGTAAGAGTTTGAGTGAGGGTTAGGGTTAGGGTAAGAGTTTGAGTGAGGGTTAGGGTTAGGGTAAGAGTTTGAGTGAGGGTGAGGGTTAGGGTAAGAGTTTGAGTGAGGGTTAGGGTTAGGGTAAGAGTTTGAGTGAGGGTGAGGGTTAGGGTAAGAGTTTGAGTGAGGGTTAGGGTTAGGGTAAGAGTTTGAGTGAGGGTTAGGGTTAGGGTAAGAGTTTGAGTGAGGGTGAGGGTTAGGGTAAGAGTTTGAGTGAGCGTTAGGGTTAGGGTAAGAGTTTGAGTGAGGGTTAGGGTTAGGATAAGAGTTTGAGTGAGGGTTAGGGTTAGGGTAAGAGTTTGAGTGAGGGTTAGGGTAAGAGTTTGAGTGAGGGTGAGGGTTAGGGTAAGAGTTTGAGTGAGGGTTAGGGTTAGGGTAAGAGTTTGAGTGAGGGTTAGGGTTAGGGTAAGAGTTTGAGTGAGCGTTAGGGTTAGGGTAAGAGTTTGAGTGAGGGTTAGGGTTAGGGTAAGAGTTTGAGTGAGGGTTAGGGTGAGGGTGAGGATTCTGGTGAGGGTGAGGGTTCGAGTTAGCAGCATTCTGACATGGAATGGAGCACGTCCTGAAGTTCTGTTGCTATTGACTGGTAATCAGTGTTCATTCTTGGGAAGCTGAAGCACTAGGATTGTAATAGTGTATTGATTGTTTGGCCGTTTCTTTTTTTAAGTGCATGAAGCAAGAATAAAAACCACAATCACTCCTAACTACAAATTAGCTGCTGCACTACAGCCCTGGTATATCGTAGCTGCAGTATGAAATCATTACACTGCAATAGCACTGAAAACACTGCTGAACTACAGGTACACTCCAGTGATCATGTGACACTGAGGGATGTCTGTACACAGACTGCCCAGCTGAGGAGCGTCAAGTCAAACTCACATGTGTGCCGTGCCTAGCCAGAGAGGCAGAGGGGGACAATAATACTTACAGTAGTATATTATTATAACTGTGTTTGTATTGGAATGTACTGTAAAATCTGTAACTACATACTGTTCCAGTGAAAATGGAGCTTCTGAAAAGACGCACAATGCTTCACCAATGGGACGCAGTGTACATAGGTAACATGCAGACAGACAGAGAATCTCCAGATAATGATATGCTAAATAACTTGTGCTGAAGATGGTCCCTAGCAAGATTTATCAGCCTTGGACAACAGTGATCTATACAGTGGAAACACATACTCGATTTGTTCAAATAAATAGTGGAAGTTGAGTTGTGGTTTGCATTGTTTTTGTTCAATGTAAATGTCATCTGTATGATATAAATCTGTACAGTAGGCCTATACAGTATACAGTACAGTAGTAAAATCAAATGAACACCTAGCACACTTTCTTTTTACTTTAGCCTGTAAGCTACCGGTAACACAAAATAAATCATGCTGCTGCATTGCACACATTGCTGTACAATGCGAAGACAATTGAAACTAAATGATTTTAGCATTTGGTTTTTTGTTTTGTTTTGTTTTTAATTATTTTTATTTTTAACTTGGCCTACTTAGTAGCTTAGACAATTGACACAAAACAGATCACAGTCCTATACAGATGCTCAGAATGAGCTGGAGGGGTTAGTGGCACATGTGTGCAGTCTTTTTCTCCTAACACGTTGAGGCAACCAGAAATGTCATAGAAATTTAACAAATTGATGCAATTGTAAGTGTTGCAATGGCAGCTTTCGTACATCTCATTAGAATATTTGAGAACCCTCATTTGCACTATCCCTGCCCCCTTTTTGAGAAATAGTTGCTGTCCTTAGAGCCAGTGAGAGCATGATGAAACATGTATTATCATTCCAAACATGGAAGTTACCCTTTTACTTTAGTGAGCGATAGTGCTGAGCTATGAAGCACTGTATACCTGCTGAGAATATGAATACATTCATATATAACAAACTATGTAGGTCATCCTAACTAATTCACAGGATGTAGGCAAAAAGGATCTGCTTGCAAACCTCTCTCGCTTTTACGATCCCTCATTTAAAAAAATATTTAAAAAGTTCTTGTAACTCACTGAACCCGGAAAACTTGCTTACAATACAATACAGTACATTCCCAGAGTAATCACAAAACCCCTGCTTTATACAAGAGAGAGCAAGCCAGCACAAACAGACACATTACACGAAGGTCTTTGTAGACCGTGTGAACATTACAGCATTGGCAGCAAACTTATTCTCATCCAATTTGTCCTTATTTAAAACTCACAGAATAGCTAGCAGACCCAATCCATATAGTATTTATAAGCTATTCGCTTGACATTCTTTTGAAGGCAGTTATTTCAAAGCTCGCTCTATGAGACATATGGAGGTCTGTGTGGTGTTTGTATTCCCCAGATGCCGACACGGTGGCTCTATTATTGAAGTTAGTTGTGTAAACACATGAACAGTGCCAATCCAGGGCCCTGCTTAGGGAGCGTAGGGCCTCGAGAGGCTAAAATAATTGAATCTATTCAGTCTTGAACAAAGAAGACAACACGGTGATCTGATTCAAGCATTAAAAATCCTAAAAGGTCTAGACAATGTCGACCCACGGGATTTTTTCGACCTGAAAAAGGAAACAAGGACCAGGGTTCACAAATGGAGATTAGATAAAGGGGTATTCAGAACAGAAAATAGGAGGCACTTTTTTACACAGAGAATTGTGAGGGTCTGGAACCAACTCCCCGGTAATGTTTTTGAAGCTGACACCCTGGGATCCTTTAAGAAGCTGAATGATGAGATTCTGGGATCAATAAGCTACTTAAAACCAAACGAGCAAGATGGGCCGAAAGGCCTCCTCTCGTTTGTCAACTTTCTTATGTTCTTATATTCTTATTACATTACATTTTATTCGTAAATTTACCAATGGACTATAAAGTAACAACAATTTGTTTCTAAAAAAAAAAAAAAAAAAGTTCAAATAAATCACTGATGAGGTTAATTGTAGAGCTCCTGTCTGCACGTTAGTTCTTTTGTGCTGGTTCTGTACATTAGCAATTTGAAAATTAGCACCCAATTACTGTAAATGCTGTGTGAAAAAGGCCCAGAATGTCTCACCATACTCTTATTACACTGCAATTGCTCCTCAAGGTATATAGTAACTACATTAAATGTACACCTGCATGTGTAATTACAGCGCTATTACAAAAGAGGTTTTCTGTAGTTAGCAACAGTCTTGTTAGACCGTGTCCTAAGAGATCTTCAAATACATTACTTAAATGTTTTGTAAAGTTGATATATAATTTCTCCTGTCAAAAACAGAAGTTAATTAAAGACTGGAGTAGACTTTTGAAAATATGTCCCATTGTAACTACACAACCTCCTGTGTAATAGTAATCTCTGCATCAGTACGTTATTTACTTAGCCCTACAAAGTACCATTGTGTAGCATCGTTCCTGTGCCAGCATCCCTGGACGTTTTCAAAATCAATTGAACATCTACATGGCTTTGGGAGGGGTAGCTAGAACCACATCCTTCAATTTACAAAGAAAACTGCACCATTCCATACCTATTGTCGGAAGTACGGCAGAAGACTGCAAAAATGAAGATGGAAAGTCAAGTTTTATATAACTCCTTGCTAATAAAAATAAAAAATGACTAAAATGGCCTTGGAGGTGGTTCACATCAAGTGCACATCCTCCTCTAAGCCATTACCCACGTGGTGAGCCGTGCCCTGTGCGATGAATAATGCAGCAGCGCTAACCTTGACTCTGTGATTAGGTACAAGGACAGGCCGGTGCTCTTCTCTCCATTTCTGAAATGAGCCTCTCTCTCCCACACATTGCAATATTCCTCATTCATCTCAATCCCAGGCGCTCCTGGCTCTCCCACAGTGTCAATCACCCTGAACTTCCCAGGCTGGCCTTCGCTTCGTTAACCCTGAGTGTTGTGTGTCTCTATCTAGGGAATCAGCCAGCATGGCCATACCCTGCCAATGACAATCCCTGGAATAAAATCCTGTATACTGTATTAGATAGAACCCCCCACCTCCCTCCCCCTGCCTTATTTGAATCTGCAGCAGCAAGGAGACAAGTAAGCAATCGGATGGTAATGTCATCATTCTGCAGAGCCAGCTCCTCCTGCACCCACTTTCCACAGCAGATTTAGATTAATGATGGTGTTAATGAGCTGCAGAGGGACCTGGGTGAAGTGCCGGAGACAGAGCAATGCTGGTGTGAGGGGATTCGCTCACTGAAGTTTGCATCTGCATTTCTGCCCAGCCAGCAGAAATGAGCACCCCTGGGATACATACAGTACAAGCTTAAGAAGAAGACATTGTACTTCTGTTAGAACTGGAAGATGAGCCAGGGTGCACAATGGAAATGTCCTTGCTGAGGCTCGGCTGTGAACCCATATATTATTATTATTATTTATTTCTTAGCAGACGCCCTTATCCAGGGCGACTTACAATTGTTACAAGATATCACATTATACATTATTTCACATTATACAGATATCACATTATTTTTACATACAATTACCCATTTATACAGTTGGGTTTTTACTGGAGCAATCTAGGTAAAGTACCTTGCTCAAGGGTACAACAGCAGTGTCCTCCACTGGGGACTGAACCCACGACCCTCCGGTCAAGGGTCCAGATCCCTAACCACTACTCCACACTGCTGTTTAACCCCTATAGGGGTTAAACAGGTGGCCCTGTGCCCTGAGCCCAGCTCCTGCGGTAGATCACCTTTGACAACATTTTTTTTTTTCAGGCAAAGATGGTTTCGAGAGAGTCTTTAAAAAAATACACATCGGAATACGAAAGGGAACAAACAAAACAAAACAAAACAATGTCGCTCCAAATGACATGGGAAAAACAAACAACAAGAAATGTTGCAATAAAATCTGCATACACCACCTGAAGCATACTATTCATTGGAAACCTATTTCCTTCAATAAATTTAGTGAAGTTTAATCCTGCCAAAATACGCACATCAAACTCAGCTACTTACTGTATTTAGAGGAATTGAAATGTCAAATTCTAACATCTATAAATTTAAACAATGCACAAGTCAACACAAGATTCACATGCGCTTTCTCATTCTGATTTCACAGAACTAAATTGCTGTCTTACATTATTATTAATATTTATTTCTTAGCTGACACCCTTATCCAGGGCGACTTACAATTGTTACAAGATATCACATTATTTTTACATACAATTACCCATTTATACAATTGGGTTTTTACTGAAGCAATCTAGGTAAAGTACCTTGCTCAAGGGTACAGCAGCAGTGTCCCCATCGGGGATTGAACCCACGACCCTCCGGTCAAGAGTCCAGAGCCCTAACCACTACTCCACACAATTTCTGTGGAAATAGTGTTTGATGCTAGAGTCAGGCTGGAATATTTCCACAGACCCTTCCTAGTGTTTCGCTATTCCCTAAACAGGACTTACCCTCTAGGTTTGAAAAACAGTTCATAGCTAATGCGAATTGTGATTCATTAATATAATATAGTTAAATATAGTTAAATAAGCCTCAAATATCCAGTTTGAAAGAAACACATGTTGTAAAACATAATATCTGCTACTGCACTTGGTTAAAGAAATCTCTGTTTAATTTCAGCCCCCACCCAAATAGCTTTGTTCCTCTCATTAACCAATCAGCTGCTTCCCCTGCTGACTGACATGCTTTTCAGCCAGTAACATGCTTTGACCCTGAAAACACTGCTGAGGTGAAATGACCCAAGAAGCACAATTGTAACAGATATCCTGAGAATAAGACATAGAAACTGAGAACTTTAACTTCAAATGAAAAGCTATGTTAACTGTATTTCTGGCTCTTCTGAGACATGTAGCTAATGGAAGAGCACAACTGGTAAGATGCGTGAAACTCTTCTGAGACATGTAGCTAATGGAAGAGCACAACTGGTAAGATGCGTGAAACTCTTCTGAGACATGTAGCTAATGGAAGAGCACAACTGGTAAGACGCGTGAAACTCTTCTGAGACAGTGAAGAAGAGCTGTGGATTGAGAACAAGGTCACAGTGAAGAAGAGCTGCGGATTGAGAACAAGGTCACAGTGAAGAAGAGCTGCAGATT
The DNA here is from genome assembly GCF_902713425.1 of Acipenser ruthenus. Lineage (NCBI taxonomy): Eukaryota > Metazoa > Chordata > Actinopteri > Acipenseriformes > Acipenseridae > Acipenser > Acipenser ruthenus. The sequence continues at coordinate 416,101 of NC_081190.1, read as the reverse complement.
GAGAACAAGGTCACAGTGCAGAAGAGCTGTGGATTGAGAACAAGGTCACAGTGAAGAAGAGCTGCAGATTGAGAACAAGGTCACAGTGCAGAAGAGCTGCAGATTGAGAACAAGGTCACAGTGCAGAAGAGCTGTGGATTGAGAACAAGGTCACTGTGCAGAAGAGCTGTGGATTGAGAACAAGGTCACAGTGAAGAAGAGCTGTGGATTGAGAACAAGGTCACAGTGAAGAAGAACTGCAGATTGAGAACAAGGTCACAGTGAAGAAGAGCTGCAGATTGAGAACAAGGTCACAGTGCAGAAGAGCTGCAGATTGAGAACAAGGTTACAGTGGAGGAGAGCTGCAGATTGAGAACAAGGTCACAGTGAAGAAGAGCTGCAGATTGAGAACAAGGTCACAGTGAAGAAGAGCTGCAGATTGAGAACAAGGTCACAGTGAAGAAGAGCTGTGGATTGAGAACAAGGTCACAGTGAAGAAGAGCTGCAGATTGAGAACAAGGTCACAGTGCAGAAGAGCTGCAGATTGAGAACAAGGTTACAGTGGAGGAGAGCTGCAGATTGAGAACAAGGTCACAGTGCAGAAGAGCTGCAGATTGAGAACAAGGTCACAGTGAAGAAGAGCTGCAGATTGAGAACAAGGTCACAGTGAAGAAGAGCTGTGGATTGAGAACAAGGTCACAGTGAAGGAGAGCTGGGTTTAAAATAATGACACTCCATTGTTGTAGCTGAATCAGGTACATCAACACTGACAACTCTTCTGGGAAAAACAAACAATAATAATAATTAAAACAACAACAACAACAAAAACCCCTAACTGTTACATTACAGAGACACCAGCACATGTCAAATCTGTAGCAGACAGACAAGCCCATTACAGAACACTGCTGTATGATTTTCTCATTGCTTTACTTGACAGTCAGTACAAGCCAATGATCAACATGTTCTCTGTGCTGACAGTAAAATCTCACACTTAAACAGATAATTACAACACAATAACAAGGCATGTCAGGAGCAGAAGTGCCTCTCAACAGGGATAGAAACCATGCTGGATGGTGGAAGAGGAGTATGTTCAACAGACTGATCCGTAACACACACTCAAAAGATACAACTTAGAGGAAACCAAGTCTCGTAGACAAACGTTTTGGCTTGTGCCTTCATCAGGCAAGCGGTTTGCAAAGCCTGCATCTATTGAAGTTGAGAGCGTACTTTCTCAACTTGATAACAGCCAGCCACCGAACACTAAGAAACACACATTTAAAGATGCTTAGTCTTCACTGTAAACAATCCAAAGGGCTCAGGATCCTGCAACAGAACACCTGCAATAAACACAGTTTGAATGCTCCAGAACCCCTGTAAATAAACACAGTTTGAATGCTCCAGAACCCCTGTAAATAAACACAGTTTGAATGCTCCAGAACCCCTGTAAATAAACACAGTTTGAATGCTCCAGAACCCCTGTAAATAAACAGTAATAACAAAAACACATAATTTAATTAATATGTTTCATTCTTGCTGTCAAAGAACCAGCAAACAAACAGTCTGGGAGTCTGGGAGCAACACAATGGGCATCATTCCACTGCCTTATACTGAACTTCCACTGTAAAATATATTGAGGTTTGTGCAATTGATTGAAATACTGCCTTCTTTTAAATCACCCTCTCGTAAAGTGATGGTCCTGATGGGCTACTTGTGTGATGCAGAGTAGGATTCAACGGTAATTTAAATGATGGACCATTAAGTATATCAACTATAAAACACACTTATTCTGCATTCGAGAACCATTTGGTGGAATACAATGAGCTATGCTGTGCTTTTGGCCTTGTATTACCATTCAAACAATACATACCTCTATGATACGATATACATTATGATGTAAAGAAAGAATCATGATTCGTCAATGCCTCTATTTTACAGCGTGTGTGCGTGAGTCTCTTTAGTGTGTTTTTTGTCTTTAAAAGAAAGTACAATGCAGGTTATTTCTAAGCAGTGGCTGTCCTTAGGTATGCCACTGTTTAGGCCAAATGAATAGATCCATTAGGCTTAGCATTCCAAAATATGAGGTCAAATGCAAGGTTTACATGCAGCGTGAAAATAACGCTGTTTTCATGAACTGTTTTAGCCCCCCCCCCCCCCTTACATTGGTATTTCTTGCCATGATCAGAAACATAGGCAGAGGTTCTGTAGTCTCTGTCATGTAGCTTCTGTCATGAAATGTTGTTATACTCCAGAAAAAGCATGCATGTTTCGATTGCCTTGTACACAATGCTCAGCAGTGTAATACAAACAAGGCTTCTTCTTTCTCTCATTCCTAAACAGCCACCAAAATCTGGCATCTTAGCTGACCTGGCCTTGGAAGAGCAGTCTAGCATCCTCTGTGACCTCTACTGCTTTCATGCTGAATCGCAGTCAGAGCTCAGTGGGAAAGTGGGACCCAGGAGTCGCGCATTGAACTACAACTGCTTTCATGGAATCAATCTAAAACCAAAAAGCAGAAATGCTGGTTTTGAATACTTCTTAGGCACCCTGAGTTTGGCAACCAATGTACCCGAATGTGTTCTCACTAATGCTGTCTAATCACATAATATTACATTGTTAGCTAACAGGGATCACATGATCTCATCGCTTACTTTTTCCCTTTGAATCTGCATACAAACTGTAGCAATAAAATAAAACAGCATTCAGTAAAAATGGGCAAAGTTAATCCTACCTAATATCTTAAGTGTGGCACAGAAACCAGGATCAGAAGAGAGCAGCTGGAAATGAGGAGGAGACAGACTCAGGACAGAGGGCAGGAGGCATGTCTTCACACACAGTGGTGAGGGGATGGACCAGGCTATCAATAGATTATCAGTCATTGGGATCCATTAAGACATGACTTGGCAAGGTTTTGAGATCAATCAGCTACTAGGAATGGGACAAGCATTGATGGGCTGAATGTCCTCCTCTCGCCCGTCAAATTTTCTACTGTTTCTAAACACATTCTTTGATAAAATGCAGCACAGCTCTGATCACTGAGGCATCACTGAACTGCAGGCTGGCACCAGAGATCTCTGAAATCCCCAACGCAGAAATAAGCATGTTAGCACAGCACAGGTCTTTTTGACAACAGCATGTTGTTTGGTCCCTTTGAGTTAGCCGGAACCATTCTGTTCTGGGAGGCACGGGTGCTCTTAGCTCCCCAGAGAACCAGAGTCAGAGTCAGCAGCTCAGCATGGCAGCAGCTCCTGCTAGGGACGAGGTGGGCATTAAGCCTGCTGTGTTTCAGAGCGAGGCTCAGCAATGCCACTGAGACTCAACACTGGCATACCGAGCGTGCTATCCTCTCAGACTGCCAGGCTGCGCATGAGCTCTGTGAAGCCACTGCGGGCAGGATGAAAAGTCCCACAATACTAGTTGGTTTTGCTGACTGCATTCTGTTTAAACAATTCTTTCTTTCGGTGCATGTTGGAGGGGAGGGGGAAAGACTGATATTGCTCAGCTCACTTTACAACTTCAGTAATCACTTTTGCAAATGTTAAAATCAGCTGTTTTTCTTTTTTTATTATTTCCCTCTACTCTTCCAGTTTCTGCAATAAATTTAATCTGGCAACTGAGACATTCCATTTAGATAAAATAAAGCAGCTGAACAATACGCCTCCTTGCAGTTCGAAAGGTCCTCACACATATTTTACAACCAGGCTTTTGAAATATTTGCATTTAAATATGACATTGTCTTTTTAGCATTTGCTTTTCCTGCATTCATCAATGTTATCCCTAACTCTGTGCGCTGGCTATGAATAATGAGAACTATATACAGTATGTCTTACCCAGTTAAATTGGGATCATGATGCATACACTGCAGTCTTCACTGATTCCTCATCTTAGTTCTCTTTTTTATGAGAGAGAAGTAACTCTTTAGTTTAAGAAACACTTTTTTTATTAAGAGTTTTGCTTAAATATTAACGCATTCTTCGATTTGTGTCAATGGTTAGTTAATGTATGAAGTATGTTAACCAATTTATTATCAGGTCTGTACGAATTAATTCTATTAATTAAAAGCTAGTTTCACAGATTCTAATTAGGTCTAAACTTGGATTACCTAAATTGATTTTGTGTAGTCCAAGATTAGAGCAAATCAGGGTCTGTGAAACTAGCAGTCAGTGTTTACAATGAAGGATTAAACATGTTTCAAAGCAGAAACGCTGACATATGTGAAATCTTTGGAGCATTCACAAAATACCTTGGCTACTATAATAGCTTTCTTCATGACTAGCCTTAACATAATGTTGAGCATGGTAAGCCTTCTTTAAGAACAGCCCAGCAGTCACAGGGAGCAGGGTTAGCTATATAGTCCAGTCACAGTGAGCAGGGTTAGCTGTATAGTCATAAGAACATAAGAACATAAGAACATAAGAAAGTTTACAAACGAGAGGAGGCCATTCAGCCCATCTTGCTCGTTTGGTTGTTAGTAGCTTATTGATCCCAGAATCTCATCAAGCAGCTTCTTGAAGGATCCCAGGGTGTCAGCTTCAACAACATTACTGGGGAGTTGGTTCCAGACACTCACAATTCTCTGTGTAAAAAAGTGCCTCCTATTTTCTGTTCTGAATGCCCCTTTATCTAATCTCCATTTATGACCCCTGGTCCTTTTTTCTTTTTTCAAGTCAAAGAAGTCCCCCGGGTTGACATTGTCTATACCTTTTAGGATTTTGAATGTTTGAATCAGATCGCCGCGTAGTCTTCTTTGTTCAAGACTGAATAGATTCAATTCTTTTAGCCTGTCTGCATACGACATGCCTTTTAAACCCAGGATAATTCTGGTTGCTCTTCTTTGCACTCTTTCTAGAGCAGCAATATCCTTTTTGTAACGAGGTGACCAGAACTGAACACAATATTCTAGGTGAGGTCTTACTAATGCATTGTAGAGTTTTAACATTACTTCCCTTGATTTAAATTCAACACTTCTCACAATATATCCAAGCATCTTGTTAGCCTTTTTTATAGATTCCCCACATTGTCTAGATGAAGACATTTCTGAGTCAACATAAACTCCTAGGTCTTTTTCATAGTTCCCTTCATCAATTTCACTATCTCCCATATGATATTTATAATGCACATTTTTATTGCCCGCATGCAATACTTTACACTTTTCTCTATTAAATTTCATTTGAATTCGGTCTAGATCATTTTGAATGACCTTTGCTGCTTCAACAGTGTCTGCCACTCCTCCTATTTTTGTGTCGTCTGCAAATTTAACGAGTTTGCTTACTATATCAGAGTCTAAATCATTAATGTAGATTAGGAATAGCAGAGGACCTAATACTGATCCCTGTGGTACACCACTGGTTACCTCGCTCCATTTCGAGGTTTCTCCTCTAATCAGTACTTTCTAGTCCAGTCACAGTGAGCAGGGTTAGCTGTATAGTCCAGCAGTCACAGTGAGCAGGGTTAGCTGTATAGTCCAGTCACAGTGAGCAGGGTTAGCTGTATAGTCCAGTCACAGTGAGCAGGGTTAGCTGTATAGCCCAGCAGTCACAGTGAGCAGGGTTAGCTGTATAGCCCAGCAGTCACAGTGAGCAGGGTTAGCTGTATAGTCCAGTCACAGTGAGCAGGGTTAGCTGTATAGTCCAGTCACAGTGAGCAGGGTTAGCTGTATAGTCCAGTCACAGTGAGCAGGGTTAGCTGTATAGCCCTGCAGTCACAGTGAGCAGGGTTAGCTGTATAGCCCTGCAGTCACAGTGAGCAGGGTTAGCTGTATAGCCCTGCAGTCACAGTGAGCAGGGTCTTCTTTAAGTACATATAGTACAGGAGGTGTATTTTACAGTTTGGTTGGTATAACCTTCAACAAGAATCGCCTGCAGGTAAGAGTGACAGTGAAAATGTGTTTGTTCCAGGCACCTGAAAATTACACTAATGATCTTGCAGTGCAGCAGGGTTTCTTTACTGGAAAAATAAATGTATTAAAAAAAAGAAAAAGAAAACTAGATTCAACATTAATATAGCTCTGAATGTGGCTCTAGATTCAACATTAATATAGCTCTGAATGTGGCTCTAGATTCAACATTAATATAGCTCTGAACGTGACTCTAGATTCAACATTAATATAGCTCTGAATGTGGCTCTAGATTCAACATTAATATAGCTCTGAATGTGACTCTAGATTCAACATTAATATAGCTCTGAATGTGGCTCTAGATTCAACATTAATATAGCTCTGAATGTGAATCTAGATTCAACATTAATATAGCTCTGAATGTGGCTCTAGATTCAACATTAATATAGCTCTGAATGTGGCTCTAGATTCAACATTAATATAGCTCTGAATGTGGCTCTAGATTCAACATTAATATAGGTCTGAATGTGGCTCTAGATTCGACATTAATATAGCTCTGAATGTGGCTCTAGATTCAACATTAATATAGCTCTGAACGTGGCTCTAGATTCAACATTAATATATGGATAGTGGACAATAAAATGGAAACACCTGGGTAAATGAGGGACACCAAGTATATTGAAAGCAAGGGCTTCCACACAGGTAAAATTATGGCTAGCATGGCTGCAAGAGGAGACCTCAGTGACTTTGAAAGAGGGGTGATTGTTGGGGCGCGTTTAGCAGGAGCTTCAGTGACCAAGACAGCTCAACTTGCTGATGTTTCACGAGCAACGGTGTCTAAGGTGATGTCAGCATGGAACTCCGAGGGAAAGACATCATCAGCAAAGGGCAACAGTGGGTGGAAGCGCATACTCCAGGATCGTGATATCCGTGCATCAATTCGAAGTGCAAGGCAAAACAGGCAAGCAACTGCAGATCAACTGACTGCAAATTTCAACCTGGGGCTCAAGAAGCCAGTTTCATCAAAAACGGTCCACTGAGAACTCCACAGAGCGGGATACCATAGTGGCCAACACCCTATTAAGTGAATTTACATTGGTGTTTCCATTTTTCTGTCCACTACCTGTAGCTCTGAATGTGGCTCTTTTTACTTAATCTGTGCTATAAGGAATAGGACAGTGTACTTTTAACATAGCTAGCGTGTTTCCTAGAAAAGTAAAAAGATATAGTACTTTAAGTAGGTAAGTAGGCTCATTACAACATTCCTCTCTCTCTCTCTCTCTCTCTCTCTCTCTCTCTCACCCTGGGGATCAGACAGCCGGTCTAGTGTTCCAGTCCGTTCTCTATGTCTTGTGATCAATCACTAAATCCATTGGTCTCAAGGTATTGCTGATATAGGGCAAGCAGAAGACAACAGCGTCATTGCATCTCAGAATGACTGTGAGAGAATGGCTGTCACGGCAGAGAACAGAGCTGTGCTCCTTGCCTTGTAAAAGTCTACCTCATAGCAAAAGCATAGCAAGGTGTGGTGAATCCAGCCTGGCAAAGCACAGGTACGCATGGTGAATCACATACATAGAAGTGTGCTAAAGCATTGTAAACACCAGCTTGAGAAACACAAGGTATAAAGATGGTAAAAGCAGAGTATACTGCAACGTTACTGCAAGAGAAATGGAAAGTCGAGCAGTATGGATATTATGCAGAATGAATAGGGAAGGGAGCCAAAGTTAATCCAAGAGAAATTATAGTAACACACCCCAAGATAATAGTGTGCTTGCTCAAGATTTAATCAGCTCTTTGTCACTGATTAACTAGCAGTCTAGAATCTTGAACAGCAGTATAATTCTTGCTGACATTCTTCTATCTTCTGATCCAACATGAGAAACGAGTGGCTGACACTCTTTCATTAAAACATTTCCCCCAAGGCTGCATTGATCACAATGTGGGTGTGCAGTTATTATATTAATAATATCATGATTCCTGCAGTAAACAGGTTTGGCAGTGATTGTGTCTCAGCTGGCCCGGACACACCAGACATGATGCGACAAAATGAATAGAACCAATACTTTTGATAAGTGTCTTTCACACCCCAGGCGACATGACAGGCGATGCAGGGGCAACACCAGGGCGACACTGGAGCAACACAAAATAAATAGGGGGGAATCCGATTTTCTGTGATTTCTTCACGCAACATCCAAGGAATTAAACAATCAGAGAACAGCTTCAATGCACGTGGTCCACCAGGTTGAAACAGGATCCAAAATGACAGAGAAAAAACACCACTTTCTGTAGGAAAATACCCAGAGCTTCATGACAAAGATCATCGCAATTACAAAGACACAGAGATGAAAGATAATATATGGGAGTCCATTTCGAAGGAACTCGATAAGCCTGGTATGTATGATTTATTGCCACATAAGTTAAAATACCATCAGAAAAAAAACTCATAATTTTCACATCATGCTGACGAATAGCAATAGCAATTTTGTTATAGTTTTATAGATCTGGCAGTTTTCCAATCCGTTGCATCGTGCCTGTGACGCTCGTGGTGTGTATTGTCATGTCGCTGCACAAGTATCTTGTCGCCCGATGAAAAATCGCATCACATCTGGTAGGTAGCAGTCTTTAAGCAGGTAAACAGTGCACCAGAGAGACAACTAACAGGTTTCATTTGAGCCAGGATCCATAATTCTGTCTTAAATTGAGGCTGTTGATTCAGAAAGGAATTGTGATATTTCAAAAATCACAGGATAGATGTTCCACTAGCACTTCCTGAGTCATGTTACTGGCTGAAAGCATGTCAGTCAACAGGAGAAGCAGATGATTGGTTAATGACAGGAAAGAAGCCAGTGAAGGGGTGGAGACAAATTCACCCTCCAGGTGTAATGATCAAACAAGTGCAACCCTAACGGGAAGCATGGCTTGCAGACAGAGATTTCTGTCACCATGTGTAGTACTATATGTAATGTTTAAAATTAAAACACATGTTTACTGTAACATGTGCTTCTTACAACACTCCACGTTTCATAGTATTATTCTGTTAGCTGCAACTACTTTACCCATATAAAAGTTTACCACAATATTTTGTCAGTTTTAACAAGCTTTTCCCATGGTTATACTATTGTATGCATTTACAATAGTTTACTCTGGCTTGATATTTTTATTAATTTACATTACCATCTTTATCAATGATTTATTACACTTTACTATGCTTTTACTACTGTAAACGTTTATAGGGTTAATCTGAATATTTATATGTTGATGGCCTTAGCTCTGTGGCTGAGCGTTATTTATATAAGACATTCCTGATGCAAATCACGTTTGCACTGGGGCAGGTGAAGGGATTCATTGCTCCACACAGGATGCCACCAAGCAGGGAACTGCAAATTATCACCATTATAAAAAGCAAAATGTTTTTCTTTATGGCCAGTTTAACGGGTGTTTTACTTTTATTGATGGCTGTAAACGCAACAGCAATGGAATTAGAGAACATCCACACACAGTGGTTCTGCTGCGGACACCCAGAAGCATGGCCGAGTTCTCCATTAATCACATACATCATTCATTTCTGGTTTCAGGAGAGACTAATGAATTAAAAAGAGCTCTTTTTTTGTTTTGATAATCCATTTGTTGTATTTATTCACCGTAATACTTCTAGCTAAAGGCTGCTTGTCATTGAAGCTGTGACAAACACAGCAGTACATTGTAAAGACAAATGCCATGGAAATAGACAGAACAGGCTACAGGTTGAACACAAGACTGCCTATCAATACATTGATAGACATGTTCATAAATAAGAATAAAGCCACTATTTATATAATGTGAAAATCCTGTCTCTATAAAACAATATCTGCTATGCCTCCAACTCCCTCAGCTCCAATCACTACACCACACTGCCTCCTACTCCCTCAGCTCCAATCACTACACCACACTGCCTCCCAGTCTCTCAGCTCCAATCACTACACCACACTGCCTCCAACTCCCTCAGCTCCAATCACTACACCACACTGCCTCCCAGTCCCTCAGCTCCAATCACTACACCACACTGCCTCCCAGTCTCTCAGCTCCAATCATTACACCACACTGCCTCCTAGTGCCTCAGCTCCAATCACTACACCACACTGCCTCCTAGTCCCTCAGCTCCAATCACTACACCACACTGCCTCCCAGTCTCTCAGCTCCAATCACTACACCACACTGCCTCCAACTCCCTCAGCTCCAATCACTACACCACACTGCCTCCCAGTCCCTCAGCTCCAATCACTACACCACACTGCCTCCCAGTCTCTCAGCTCCAATCACTACACCACACTGCCTCCTAGTCCCTCAGCTCCAATCACTACACCACACTGCCTCCCAGCTCCAATCACTACACCACACTGCCTCCCAGTCTCTCAGCTCCAATCACTACACCACACTGCCTCCCAGTCCCTCAGCTCCAATCACTACACCACACTGCCTCCAACTCCCTCAGCTCCAATCACTACACCACACTGCCTCCCAGTCTCTCAGCTCCAATCATTACACCACACTGCCTCCTAGTGCCTCAGCTCCAATCACTACACCACACTGCCTCCCAGTGCCTCAGCTCCAATCACTACACCACACTGCCTCCCAGTCTCTCAGCTCCAATCACTACACCACACTGCCTCCTAGTGCCTCAGCTCCAATCACTACACCACACTGCCTCCCAGTCTCTCAGCTCCAATCATTACACCACACTGCCTCCTAGTGCCTCAGCTCCAATCACTACACCACACTGCCTCCCAGTCTCACAGCTCCAATCACTACACCACACTGCCTCCCAGTGCCTCAGCTCCAATCACTACACCACACTGCCTCCAACTCCCTCAGCTCCAATCACTACATCACACTGCCTCCCAGTGCCTCAGCTCCAATCACTACACCACACTGCCTCCCAGTCTCTCAGCTCCAATCACTACACCACACTGCCTCCCAGTCCCAAGGCTCCAATCGCCAATATTTGATATTGCTGAAACGGTTCTGGGCTATTGATGGTTTCCTTTACAACGGTAATGAACAATTTCATGGAAATCAAACTTAAATTTATTTAGAAAAACAGACTTTGAAAAAACATTCTTTAAGCGAGTTAAAGTTTTGTGAATGGCCCACTGTGCTGTATATAACCGTCAGCACTAACTATTACATGATTCTCAATTGCATCTAATGTTGATCAGTAGATCCACTCACTCAGCATACTCTCTCTAAAATCACCTCCTCTTTGAACTTGTGTTTGACGCATGTTCACTGGACCAGAGACACGTGCTGTTAACCAGCTCTGTATTATTATTATTATTTATTTCTTAGCCGATGCCCTTATCCAGGGCGACTTGTTACAAGATATCACATTATTTTTACATACAATTACCCATTTATACAGTTGGGTTTTTACTGGAGCAATCTAGGTAAAGTACCTTGCTCAAGTGTACAGCAGCAGTGTCCATCACTGGGGATTGAACCCACGACCCTCTGATCAAGAGTCCAGAACCCTAACCACTACTCCACACTGCTGTATCTTTGGCTTGGACTCGCTTTGCACAGCACACACCGTCACCTGGGCATCAAGCGTTGCAGTTGTGGTAAGATTCTGCACATCTTTAATGACCCGCTCTTTTCCGTCCCGTTCTGTGCAAGCTGTGACTATCAGAGTGATTCCTGTGAATAAGCTCTCCCAGCTCCCTGCCTGCCAGCCCCCTGCAGCAGCAGCAGTGCCCTGTCTCATAAAGAGAGCGCGAGCCTCGACACTGCATTCCTAGCAGATGGTGGCCGCCTCTGATAATCCTTATTCAAGACAAGAATCCCATAAAACACACAGGATACCCCGGGGAGCAAGCAGGGAGTTAACACCTGCACCCTAAACTGTGCTTTCCCAGCAAAAATGCAGTGCTGACAGAATATTTTAATATGTGTCTGTTTTATTATTATTACTCACGAAAGGTCAGCTTTAATACCTTTTTGTCCTCCAGCGTTTTATAGAACGGGTGCCTGTGAATTCTGAATCACTGAAAAGTACTTCCTGTGAGTCTCACAGATACCTGATACAAAATATTAATGTTTTAATAAATAATAAATACATTATTAGAAAGAGATTTTATTCAGCATAAAACAGGGACTTTAAACTAGAGGAGACGGGGAAGGAGAAGCTGCATCAAGGGGGCGAACCCTCTCAACTCAAACAGACAGCTGCAGACACACGGATGTCCGATGAGCAAAGGGCAGTGTTCTGCACTCAGTCAGCACTACAGTTGATGTTTTTAATTGTATTCTTGTCCAGCACATTTAATGGAAGAAGACTAGCATCAGGAAAGTGACCTTAGTTTCATTTATAGTATGGTCCCACAGCACACTACAACAATTCATTGCTCAGCCTACAAAACAGAGGTTGTTACAAAACACGTGACAGGAGAAGGTTTTATAAGCTATAAACTAAAGCGATCCTTAACTACACACGTCAGACTTCCTACCTCCATGGCTTAGTAGATGTGCATTGCAGTTCCCTGAACCCTTGTTAAGATAAAGATATCGGGCAAAGGAAACCGATGCATAAATGAGGTTTGCTGTAAAAATCCATGTGCTGCGCCAACTGTAAGTACAAGATAAGACTGGCTTCTTACGCAGGCTGCGGAGAGGGCAGGGGAGCTCACCCACTATTGTATCAGAAGTCTTTAAAATGTATTTGTTTCGAGTTGTTTCTCCCCTTCAGGTATGTTCAGTAACCTGAATGTGTTTGTTGGTACCTGTGCTTTTTTATTTTGATCCAATCTTTCTGGACACTCACAGGCCACAACGGGTGACTTATACTAAAAAAAACTGAAAAAAAACCCTTGAAATCCCTTCGCAGCGGTAAGGTCATGTGTGCCTCTCAGGTAGTTTTGATGAGAAGAATACAATTTGATTGCTGGAGCAGGCCTTTGGTCAAACAATCCTTTCTCTGCTGTTCGGTGTTCTCTATTCACTTAAGACAGTCATTGCAGACTCACTAAGCAGTCTTTACACATGTGCACATATCAAAGTGCATTCAAGTGCATGCGGGTTCCAGGACTCAATAGCTACTGCAGGTACCTGTATAAGACTGCTGGTGTGGTTGAACAGATAACTATTTACAATGCAAGGCTCTTATTGCTCCCCTGCTTTCTTTGGATACAGAGCTGGGTGTGTTTTGTGCTCACAAAAGGAATCCCATACATTAGCCACACTGTGTCTGAGCTGGTCCACAAGCTCAGTCCTGCAAGTCAAAATGAAGCTGCATGACGGACATGTGTGAGTGCTGCAGCCTTCTATGGAACGACTGATCGGGAAATAATCCAATACACTGTATATAGAGATGAGAGCTGAAGAAGAATGATGTGCTGAGCTCCTGGACTGAGGGGAGATGGCTGCATGTCTACTTAACTACAGGCATACGATAATAATGCAAATGTGAAATATGAAGTATGTATCTTAAACAGCCCCTCAGATCTGATATGTTGCTTTGTCAAGAGACTTACTTGAAAGACATATTCTGCAATTCATTGAACACCTCTGGGTTATTTAAATAATATTTTTTTCTTGTTTGAGTAAAATACAGTTTGACACAGAGAGGGATAGGGTAAATCTCATTTACCCATGAGCATGATGTAAAACACGCCTATTTTCACATAGAAACACGCATTTCACATGAAAACGTCCACTGCTCCCAATCCAGACAGCCTTGGGAGCACACGTGGAAGGTGTCTGGCACAGATCTCTATAATCCTGCGTCTCTGCTGGTTTTCAGCCATGGTGATCTGCAATAGCTGGGTCGAACAGTTCCATTATACACCTCTGGGTTAATTATTTTCACTGTGCTTCAGAGTTTCACTCAAACAAGATGTCACCTGACAATCATGGATTTCCAGGTGAGATTCTCTGGTGTACCTGTTCTCTGAGCATGGAAACCACGCTTTCCCAAGCTGTCTGTGAAAACAGCACTGAACGCTACACATGGCTAATGTGCATATCCTCCTTTCCCCTTCATTTGTATAACGTCAGGTGAAAAGAGGGACTTCTCGAGTAATATAACTTGAGCCAATGGAAACCCGACATGTATAGGGTCATTTCTCATTTGGCTGGAGCACAATGTCTCGAGTGAAATTAGAACACACATGGAAACTTCCCCATAGAGACCTTTGTTGGCTTCTTGTAATATCTTTTATTTTTTTGGTCTTAATCATCCAGAAAACATAAAGCTACATCACAGCAATATGGCAGCCCCTAATAAAAATGTTCTATTTATAAAAACAAACAAATTAATCTTATTACTGCAGGGAGGAGAATGTCTTTGATCTATTTTCAGTTAAACACACAAGAGATGACATCTCATTTTAAGGTTTCTTTTCATTTCTGCTTCCAGAATGAGTATATCTTTATTAACAGGCACATTTCCTGTCCTTCTTATTCACAATACTGTCACTGCAGTTTATTTGATACAGTACCACCTGAGGGCCTCAGGATGCAGGCCTTCCTCACTGATAACCCAATTACCGCTATCTTTGGTAACAGAAGAAGTACATATTGCAGTGCACATTAGGGTGATTGGTTGCAATAGCCACTGTGATTTCTGGTCAGTTATTGATAATGTTATAATAGGCCCTACATTTAAAAAATGCAATAAAACATCTTGCTTTTTGTACAGGGATTCCTTTATATATTTATCTGGCACTGAATCCCACATATCGGATTAGTAAAGAAGGGTTTATACAGCTAAGTGTTTTGCCTCACCTAGAATTTTAGGATTCAGACATAATCTAAAAAAATATATATGAACATAATTTAGATCTTTTATTTAATATCATGTAATCAAAGAAACTACAAAATGATATTGCAAAAGTCTCCCGGGAAGCCATAACAGTTGTACAGTATTTCATGTTAGATTTCAAAATGTCACATTTTTCAATGTGTCAGTTTTTTGTATATGGAAAACTACAAAGCTGTATGTCATTTCATATATTAACGTAACATTATTGAGCTGGTTTCATTCGACTTTATAAAGCAAAATGCGTTAATTCTATGCGGTGATGCAAAGCTTTTGGCCATAGCTGTAGGTTAGTCCCCACTTGTTCCACTTGTTCCTCTTGTTCCTGTCCGCTAAATCAGTTACCGGGATCATCCATTTGGTGCGCTGCAATCAGGATTAAGTTAGTACAGACTTGCAGGATTTTCTAGTCTGCATTTTAGTCGCTTGATGTGACTGAATCACTGGTACGCTGCAATTGACCCACAATGTGCTCAAAGTCCTCCTTCATATGACACACAGGGTGACCCTGTGCAAGATCATGAAGGTCAGGCTATGATCCCACAATGATTCCTTGTATCAAAACAAATTCATGTTGCCAGATCAATACACAGAACCGTGAGCGTCATTTTTCATTTCTATTAAACACGTCTCAGATACCCAGCTTGATGGCTGTCAGGCAAAGGTAATTTCATTAAAATTCGGATGATATTTTATGTGAATTGTCAACTGCTGACCAACCATTTTGCAAATTCAAACTGTTTGTTCCCCTACTCGACAACAACAAAAACAACAGCATTATCCAACTTATTAGCAACTTTCATGACCAAGGCCATCCCAAATCTCCTTACAAAATGGTATTCATTTAATTAAAAGCTATGTGAAACAAATAAGTCTAAAGAGGATCTTTAAGAACTGTCATAGTCTAGGAATCCCTAATAAGCTGCAGCAGGGTGCTCCAGAGACTATGAGCACAGCATGGGCCTCCTGGTCACAGAGCAGACCCAGATCCAGGGACTGAAGAGATGGGGAGGACAGGTAGGATACGAAATGTTTGAAGGCCTACACTGTTTGGATCTTAGCAGCTGATGCCTATTGAAAAACTGGTTTACTGCTGGAGAGGTCATTGCTTCAACCACCTAACCATTGTAAAAGCTCCTACTTTTAAACGCCTGCCAATTGATAGAGAGGAAATCCAGCATGATCCAGCAGTCGCTGTCTAATGTGCTGAACTGATCAGTGAAGCTTCGGAAATAGCTGTCCTCTGTCCTCTTCTGTCAGAAGAACCCGCTGTCCAAGGTGCTGAATATCCTTCAGAAGAACCCGCTATCCAAGGTGCTGAATCTCCTTCAGAAAAACCTGCTGTCCTCTGTCTAAGGTGCTGAATTTCCTTCAGATGATCCAGCTGTCCAAGGTGCTGAATATCTTTCAGAAGAACCCGCTGTCCAAGGTGCTGAATCTCCTTCAGAAAACCCAAATGTCCACTGTCCAAGGTGCTGAATCTCCTTCAGAAGAACCAGCTGTCCAAGGTGCTGAATCTCCTTCAGAAGAACCAAATGTCCACTGTCCAAGATGCTGAATCTCTTTCAGAAGAGCCAGCCGTCCGCTGTCCAGAGTGCTGAATATTCTTCAAAATAACCAGCTGTCTGTCCAAGGTGCTGAATCTCCTTCAGAAGAATCAACTGAATGCTGTCCATGCCCCTGATCCTCTTAAGAGAACCAGCTGGCCATTAACCTTTGTGTTTAAGCCTGGCTGCAGATCAAATACCTTAGCCTATGGCTTAATATTTGTGCCCAAACCAGCAAAAGACATCTTTGTTATTATGTCACATATTCCTCTGATCCAGGATTTTCTTTTACTGTATGACTGACATTAGGTTCATGTTGTTACATTGTTACTATGATTCACATATATAATCAGCCCATTTTATTATTATGTTGCCTTGATGTGATTAATTCCACCTGCTTTCCAGAGAAAAGGGATCTGGTAATGCTACAGTACTTAACCTCTGCATACAGTGGTGTAGAAACAGAGAGACTCAGCGAGTCACAAATGACATGTATTGTCAGATATGAGTCCCAGCATGACAGCAAGGAGTTAAGAGCTGTCAGAGATTAGTATTCTATCCTGAGATGTCACACCAGCACTATTAGTCTTAGTCACTGCTTAAAATAATTGGATTTATTGGCTTCTGTTTGCTTGGGGTATTCTGGGGACCTGAGATTACACCAAAAAACATTTCAAGCAACAGAGAACAGTAAGTTTAACTGCTTCAGGGACACCTTTCATAAGAGTTGTGTCTGCCTGTTTGCCCATCTCTGCTTCTTCCAGCTACAGGCTTGTTGACCTGTCATTAACGTAGGGAGGACGTCCAGGTCCTAACCATAGGGGCAAGTAAACAACTGCTCAGTCAACATCTGAAAAGGAAAACAGATTTGATTTTGCCTTTAAGAGGAGCTTTGATGATCTATTTAAACAACAATACACAATCACAAAGTTTAGCAAGCAGATGCGGCAATGTAGAAATCTCATTAGGAATCAGATTTTTCCATTGATTAAAATAAACAGGATTTCACCTGCAGAGATATTAATTTGATATATGCTTAATGCTACTATCGTATATATTATTGTATTATATCAAAGACATATTCAAGTTAGGAATCCATGAAATTGGGTTGAAATTTATTTGATTTTTTTTGGTTAATTTCTGCTAGGATCACCTTCAACAGTTTGTATTTGGCAGTTCAGAACCAGTGCTGTTACTGAGGCAATGCAGCAGCTAACCCCTGTGTTAAACCGTGCTGAGAGTGGGGATCAGGCATGCTTGCAGATAAAGGCAGAGTATTGACTAGATGATTCTCCAGAGACTCACTTCAAAGATCAGCTTGGGGCCATTCTAGAATTTGTTCATTGATGAGGCTGCAAAAAGGTAAAAAACTCACATATTCTAAATCAAAAGGAAAAAAAGTACAGCTTTGTAAGCTGTTTTTTTTAATGGTGTTTTCTTTCTGCTGGGCACAGTTATTTGAGGAAAAGTTTACCACAGTATTTTTACAATTTTACCATGCTTTCCCCATGATTATGCTATGCCTTTACCATAGTCTAACCTGGTTTGTCATGTTTATTAATATGCTTTACCATACCTCTCTGTTATGCTTTTACTATGGCAAACTTTTATAAGGCTAGAACTGGAAACACAACAACCAATAGAAATTGAGTAACACATTGTGACAGGATTGAAAGGAGTCCCTGTTGTAATTCGCCCTCCCGACCACCGGCAGCGCTGTGTAGGGTTGACCGTGATTGGGTCAGGAGGCTGAACTCTGACCATACAGGAAGTTCCGGGTCAGGCGGCCATCTTGGCCCAAGGTGGGACCATGCGGCCGTCAGGTCCCATCATTGCAATCAGCTGTGCTGTTCTCATCGATTGGCTGACGTGAGGCAGCGTGCTGATTGCAGGGGTGGGACTTGGCAGTATTTAAGCAGTATGGTTTTGCCATTCGGCCCCCTGTCCTGAACTGAAAACACGTGCTGTGCTTTGTTGTTGTTTTGTTTTATCAAACTGCTGTAATTCGCAGAAGCTTGAAACTTAAGGGACTTTGGTGGATTGCCGCAGTGGAAGAAACCCAGGACAAGCCAGTAATCCGTGGAAGGGGGCCAGGAGGCGGTGAGAGGAAACCCACTGCAGGAGCACAGAGAAACCCAGTGCTTCCTTTATTGTTGTGTGTAACGGGACGTTTTTGTTTATTCTTTTTATTTGAAACCTGAGTTTACCATCGCTGGTATTCCAGGTGGTTTTCTTGTTTATTTTCTGGAATACTGGACTGTTCTATTTTTGTTTGTTAAAATAAAATCCTGCCTGTACCATTGAAGGTACAGGGCTCCAAGGACTAAACGACACTTCCGGCTCCTGTGTGCTGTCATTTCTGGTCCTTCCCTAAAGCTCCACCCACTACCCTCCCACAAGGTGGTGTCAGAAGTGGGATGAGCATGGACCGGCACACCCTGCAAGCCGTCTTGGAGGATCAGGAGAGACACCGTGACGGTGTAGAGCGGCGTCGGGAAGAACGGGATGCTCAGAGGGATGCTGAGCGTTCAGCCCATCTGACCGCGATGACTGACAAGATGGCGGCCATGTGTCTGGCCATTCAGAACCTGGTAGTGGCCCAGGCCCAGGCCCAAGCCCAGGTCCCGGCCGCAGCAGCTGGACCAGCGCAGCCGACGCCCAAAATCCGGCTGCAAAAGATGACCTCAGAAGATGACCCGGAGGCCTTCCTGACCACGTTTGAGCGGGTGGCTACAGTGTCAGGGTGGCCAGCCAGATGTTGGGCGGCACAACTCGCCCCTTGTCTGACTGGTGAGGCGCAGGCAGCATACCGGGCCCTGAGCAATGTGGCAGCGGAGGATTATCCCCAGGTGAAGGCAGCTATCCTCCAACGCCTCAATATCACTCCGGAAACGCATTGCCGGCGTTTCCGGACCTACAAGCGTCCAGAGGGAACCCGGCCCCGCATTGCGGCCCAGCAACTCTGGGACCATCTGACCCGCTGGCTGCGTCCCACTGAACGGACCACCCAACAAATCATGGAGTCTGTGGGGGTCGACCAGTTCCTGGAGGTGTTGGAACCGGAGACTCGAGCCTGGGTCGCTCGCCACAGACCCGAGACGATGGACAAGGCCGTCGAACTGGCGGAGGCTTTCGAGGATTCACTGCTTCGGGTGGACCCCAGTCCAGCCCCAGCAGTCCCAGTGAAGCATCGCCCTTTACCAGCGCACCCAAGGACTGCAGCGAGGCCTTCAGTTTTCCCCGTCCCTTTGAGCGCCTCGACTCCAAAGTGGAGACCGAGGTTAGCTCCCAGCTGGGCCAGAGAGAATCCCTGGACCCCCCCCCCCAGTGGTGGACCAAGGGACAAGCAGCCGTCTCCCACAGCGTTGCCTTCCCCTACCTGCTTCCGGTGCCATGAGGTGGGACACATCGCGAGATTCTGTCCTGCCGCAATGGAGTGTGACGTGGCCTTGCGATGTCCGGACGCAGAGGGTGGTGAGTACAGGGGAAGGGGTCGGGAGGGGCCTTGCATTATTAATGTAGTTGTTGGTAATATGAGTACCCACGCATTAGTGGACTCAGGGTGTAGTCACACTATAATTCGGTCTGCTCTCTTGGAGGGTACGCCCTGGCGGCCACAGGGGTCTGTGACCATCTCGTGTATTCATGGAGAAACCAAGGCGTATCCTACCACTAAAGTTAGAATGACTGTGGAAAGTCGGACGTGCCACGTAGTCGTGGCCGTTGCTAAAAAGGTGCCATACCCAGTAATTTTGGGTCGAGATTGGCCTTACTATACACAAGTTAAGGTCAATGCGGCTCGGCCACCTATTGTAGAAAAGGTGGTCGCAATGGGGGATCCAATTGGCCAGATCTTCCCCTTGCAGGCCGACATATTTACTTCCAGGTTCCGGCCCCATAAAACTAAAAGAGAGCGGAGGGCCGAGAAACTTGAGGGGGCATTAATGAGGCAAGGCTGGGGATTGGTGGGAGAATCTGCTTTGCCTGTCAAACGAACACAGAAGGGGGTGGGTGTCCAGTGTGACCAGCAGGAGCGGGTTACTGAGATCCCTAGAGCAGAAGCTACTGTGGCCCCGCTCGGCATACCGCAATTCTGGGACCGGGGTGTGGACCTAGAGTGGGAGCAAAGTAACGACCCCACTCTGGTGCACATCCGGGGGCGGGTTCGGTCTGTCGAGGGGAAGGAAGTTGAAGGCTGCGGGCCGCTCACATTTCCTCACTTCATCGTGATGGGGCATTTGCTGTATAGGGTATCCCAAGCCCCGGGCACAGGACAGCCTGTAACCCAATTATTGGTTCCGGGGTCTTTCCGCCGGGAGGTCATGCGGTTGGCACATGATATTCCCTTTTCTGGCCACCTGGGGCGGGAAAAGACCTTGGAACGAATACTGGCCCGGTTTTATTGGATGGGACTCCACGTGGATGTGAGGAAATATGTAGCGGAGTGTCCCGATTGCCAGAGAGTAGCGCCGGGGCGGGTTCGCCCGGCCCCGCTGGTCCCACTGCCCCTGGTTTGTACTCCCTTCGATCGCATAGCCATGGACATAGTGGGCCCAGTGCATCCCGCCGACTCTGGATATACGCACATTCTAGTAGTGGTGGATTATGCTACGCGATATCCAGAGGCGGTGCCACTGCGCTCCACTAGTGCCGTCGCCATTGCTAAAGAACTAGTTGAGATCATTGCTAGAGTAGGGGTGCCCAAAGAGATTCTGACGGATCAGGGAACCAACTTCATGTCCGATACCCTCAAAGAAGTATACAAAATTTTGAAAATCCGTCCCATCAGGACCTCTGTGTACCATCCGCAGACAGATGGCCTGGTGGAAAGGTTTAATCAGACCCTGAAGCAAATGCTGAGGCGATTTGTGAACCAGGAACAAAAACATTGGGCAAAACTCCTCCCCTTCCTGATGTTTGCAGTGAGAGAGGTGCCACAGAGTTCAACAGGGTTCTCCCCGTTTGAGCTGCTATATGGGAGACAACCCCGAGGCATTCTCGATCTCGTGCGAGAAGGGTGGGAGGACCAAACCTCTACTTCTAAAAATGTAGTCAAATACGTACTACTGCTAAGAGATCGCTTAGAATTAGTCGGTCGTTTGGCTCAAGAGAACCTGCGCAATGCTCAGCATCAGCAGCAGCAGCAGTACAATCAAAAAGCACGAATTCGGACTTTTCGACCTGGAGATAAGGTACTGCTGCTCCTTCCCACAGCCGAATCTAAGTTGTTTGCCAAGTGGCAGGGGCCTTATGAGGTGGTTCGGGCTATAGGGAGAGTGAATTATGAAATCAGGCAGCCCGACCATCGAAAACCACTCCAAATTTATCATGTAAATTTGTTAAAACCCTGGAGAGACAGAGAAGCCCTGTTTGTTGCTAATGATAGCCCCGAGGAGGATTTCGGTCCTGAGGCAGGGCCATCTGGTCAAACAGCTAAAATTTCGATGGGGGAACAGTTACTTCCCCGTCAGAAACAGGAGCTGGGTCAATTAATTGAGGAATTCAGTGATGTTTTTTCTGAGTTGCCCGGTAGAACTGACATTATTGAACATGCCATTATTACTCCGCCAGGTGTTCGGGTGCGTCAGAGGCCTTACCGGATCCCGGAAAGTCGGCGGGGTGTAATGCGCCGGGAAGTGGCCAGTATGCTCGAGCTGGGAGTAGTGCAGCCTTCCCAGAGCGAGTGGTGTAGTCCTGTGGTAATGGTACCTAAGAAGGATGGCTCCACTCGTTTCTGTGTGGACTTTAGAAAGGTGAACGCTATCTCTAAGTTCGATGCGTACCCCATGCCTCGAGTGGATGAGCTCCTCGACAGACTGGGTAAGGCGAGGTTCTTGTCCACTCTGGACCTGACAAAGGGATATTGGCAGATCCCGTTAACACCCAGTTCCAAGGAGAAAACCGCATTTGCTACCCCGGATGGCTTGTTTCATTTCAAGACCATGCCCTTCGGTTTGCATGGGGCCCCAGCTACCTTCCAGAGACTGATGGACAAGGTGTTACGTCCCCATCATCAGTATGCGGCAGCATGTATTGATGACGTTGTTATTTTTAGCTCTACCTGGAAGGAGCACCTTGATAGATTGGCGGCTGTCCTGCAGTCTTTGAGGGAGGCGGGGCTAACAGTCAACCTAGGCAAATGCGCGTTTGGCAAACAAGAGACCCAATATCTTGGCTTTAGCATGGGTAATGGTCGGGTGAAACCAGTGGCTTCCAAGGTCCAGGCCTTGGTGGACACTCCGGTCCCACGAACCAAGGCTCAAGTGAGGTCACTTTTGGGGCTGGCAGGCTATTATCGCCGTTTTATCCCCGAGTTTTCCACCATTGTTAGCCCCTTGATTGACCTCACTAAGAAGAGCGCCCCAAACACTGTAAAATGGTCAGATGAGTGTCAGGAAGCGTTTGACACGATAAAGCGGATACTTTGCCAAGCCCCTGCACTAGTTTCACCAGATTTCGACAGGGAATTCATCCTCCAGACAGACGCCTCGGATGTCGGTCTGGGGGCCGTCTTGTCCCAGGAGATCGATGGGGTAGAACACCCCGTGCTATACATTAGCAGGAAAATGGCTCAAAGGGAGCGCAACTACTCAGTTATTGAGAAGGAGTGCCTGGCCATTAAATGGGCCACAAACTCTCTTCGATATTATCTCCTGGGGCGGTCCTTCACTCTTGTCACAGATCACGCTCCTCTTAAGTGGCTAAACACGATGAGGGACACGAACGCCCGGATTACTCGGTGGAGTCTGGCGCTGCAACCCTTTAACTTCACTGTTAAACATCGTTCGGGTAAGGAGCATCAAAATGCTGATTTTTTTTCAAGGGAGGGGGGTCATTTAGGGGAGTTAGGGTTGGCCGAGTGTGCCTACGGCTCCACTCTGAGGGGGGGGATGTGTGACAGGATTGAAAGGAGTCCCTGTTGTAATTCGCCCTCCCGACCACCGGCAGCGCTGTGTAGGGTTGACCGTGATTGGGTCAGGAGGCTGAACTCTGACCATACAGGAAGTTCCGGGTCAGGCGGCCATCTTGGCCCAAGGTGGGACCATGCGGCCGTCAGGTCCCATCATTGCAATCAGCTGTGCTGTTCTCATCGATTGGCTGACGTGAGGCAGCGTGCTGATTGCAGGGGTGGGACTTGGCAGTATTTAAGCAGTATGGTTTTGCCATTCGGCCCCCTGTCCTGAACTGAAAACACGTGCTGTGCTTTGTTGTTGTTTTGTTTTATCAAACTGCTGTAATTCGCAGAAGCTTGAAACTTAAGGGACTTTGGTGGATTGCCGCAGTGGAAGAAACCCAGGACAAGCCAGTAATCCGTGGAAGGGGGCCAGGAGGCGGTGAGAGGAAACCCACTGCAGGAGCACAGAGAAACCCAGTGCTTCCTTTATTGTTGTGTGTAACGGGACGTTTTTGTTTATTCTTTTTATTTGAAACCTGAGTTTACCATCGCTGGTATTCCAGGTGGTTTTCTTGTTTATTTTCTGGAATACTGGACTGTTCTATTTTTGTTTGTTAAAATAAAATCCTGCCTGTACCATTGAAGGTACAGGGCTCCAAGGACTAAACGACACTTCCGGCTCCTGTGTGCTGTCATTTCTGGTCCTTCCCTAAAGCTCCACCCACTACCCTCCCACACACATGCATTCAACAATTCAATAAAATACAAATACTCTTTTATATACTGGACCAGTAGATCAGTGTCCAGCGATCTCAAGTCCCTAGCAAAACATATTCCAGAATAATGAATTCACAGACCTCTTTATATGTATATCTGTATTCCATACTGTATCTCTTCTAGCAATGTAAAGTATTGTAAACTGTGGCCAAGGACCCCCTGTATAGAAGGTGGAGTGAGAAGCAGTGCTCTGTGTTACACGTATGTGCAAAATATAAACCTTCCATACAGCATGACCTTTAAGTGACCTCCCTTTGGTGTCTCTCTGTCTGGAAGCATAGTAAAGTAAAGGCAAGCATTAGAAATGCCAGAGAGGTATGGTAAAGCCTATTATAAAACATGGCAAACAATGGTATAACCATGGGAAATGGAAAAACGGCAAAATGACTATATACAGTTACAGAGGTAACATTTTATATTGGTGTCCTAATCGTGGCTTTTTAAAAGTACCACATAACAAAAGCTATGATTTTGAATTACTGTATTTAATGCTAATGCTGCGCATATGTGTATCTCCATAGCAGCTGTTGCTGTAGGGAGGCCATACAGAATCTGTGACTACTTCTGGTGGCTTTGTCTGATGCTTTGTATTTGTGTTCAATCTTCAGTTAAAAGATGTTCTGGTGTGTCTTTTAAAATCCATGCCCTTGCCTCTCACTGACTTTTGTACTGACCGTTGTCATACCCATTGTTATATGTGTCAATTTTAACTTCTCAGTCATCATGAGTAAAATGTGAGCTGAAAATGTTCTTGTTAGGATCACGCCCTGCAACACTTTCTGTTATAAATGTTAGCACTGTCTGCATGGGAAAGGGCACGGATCCAAGCAGGGCTCAAACATGTGCCACATGCAGCCAGCGATGCTGCGCACAAATGAACCATGTTGTTGTTGTCTGTAGTGTGAGGAGAAACCTTTAACTTGCAAAACATTTAATTTGCAAACAATGATAACAATAAAGGAAATGGGTCTGCGCCACACAAACAGCGCTCGTGAAGGCGTTGCCCAGCCCAGGCTGTTTGAAGAGGCAGGAGTCTCCATGAGGATGCCGGGACTTCAGGAAGTAGGTTAGTTTAGGGGAGCTTGATCCCAGTGTACAGAGAGGGTTTTTGTAGTGTTGTAGGTTCCTGGAGCGGGACGTTTCTTAGTGAGGCTAGTGCTCGCCTTGTGTGGCAAACTTTTATTTTTACCTTTGTTTTGCTTTGTTTTGTTTATTAAATGTGAGACTAGGGCTACCATTATTGGTACCCTAGTGTCAGCACTTGTGTTAATTAAATCTGCGTGCCTTGGAAGTGGAAAACCACAGAACGATAGAGAATCAGCAAATGGTATCACTAGTCATGAATGATTTCTTTCATGTATTCATTGTAATGATGATCTTCATGTATCTATATGGCTTTACATTGTGGAAGCGCGAGGGGAGTTGGATGCACAGTTAGTAGAGTGGGCTGGGCAGAGGCCTGTTCCCTCCGTATTTCCGAGACACACAACTTAACCACTGTACAAACGGAACAGATTGAGTGAATCAGGGGTCTGCATTATCTGTTACAAAAGGTAGTAACAAAACAGCAGTTTCTGGAGTTTGTTGTGTAAATGTTAAGGGTATGGAATGGGTTACCTTGGCATATTGTTGATGCTGAATCATTGCGAACTTTCAAGACCCAACTTGACACTATTTTGAGATGATTCAGCTAATTATGTAGGAACCGGACAAGTGTTTACAGGCCAAATGGCCTCATCTCGTTTGTAAATTGTCTTGTGTTGCTTTGTTCTGATGAGTGATGTTGTCTGTTTCTTTGTTCACAGTGTGGAGCACGACTTCAGGCTGCAGGAGGGTCAGTTCCAGAGGACATGGAGGGTCGTTGATCTGGAGTCCAGCCAGAGCTCTCCTCTGACGAGCTCGACTGCCAGTCGGCAAGAAGACTCCCCAGTGCCCAAACCCACGCCCGCCACCAAGATGGAGTCCAAAAAGTCCAAACGCAAATGTTTCTGGTTTTTGTGAACCAAGACAATGAACAATGGGATTGAAAAATAAATAAATAAAGACCCCCTTCTGAGGGTACAGGGTGAAATAAAGACAAAAGCAAACTTAACAAAAGCTCCTGCTGGAATGGGGTGGGATCGCTATCCGGGACTTTTCATCAGCACAGGGAAGCGAGGGTTTGGTGAACACCAGCTTTTCTATTTTTAAAATGAATTATTATTACAGCTGTGAAAATCAATTACTAACAACTATTGTAAATAACAGAGAATTCTAGCAGTTTGTGAATGCTCTATTTCAAACCATGGAATAAACGGATCTATAAAGTATTTTATTACACAGGTTTTAATGCCATTGCTCTTGTGTTTGTTGGGTAGAGTGAAATTCATTTGTAGAGATGAAGGTTATCATTGCTCTCCTGCACTTACCCTTATGAAAGGTTACCACACTGATTTGCACGTTCATTTTCCAGTTCTCCCCTCATGCTTTCTTATTGTTATACAACACATTCACCATCGTTGACGGTGCTATGCTGTGTTTTTAATATGCTTTACCATTCCTCCCTGGGCTTTACAATGCTGACCTGTGCTTTACCGTGCAATTCTTTATTACATTGGGCTGTGCTTTTACTATGGTATCAGTGCCAACACATTAAATAAACCACTGCATTAGAATAGCTAAACAACTAAACAGAGTTTACAACATCCCCTACGACACAAAACATCTCCATATTACACAAGAGGACCAGCAAGCTGACAGACAGCATGTAGCAGAAGACCAGCCCAGAATGTGCCGTACAGAACAGGTACATTTTAGTGGACTCACGCTTCTCATATGCTTTGTGAAATGTCTATTTTTCTACTGGATTGTCCTATTGTACAGGGCACTCAGCACTCACACTACAGAGGCCAGTAAAACAACACCAACAATTACTGTGAACAGAGGCTTTGCCGAACCTTTTGCATGACCAGTATGTATGTATGTAGCATCTATGCCTGCATGTATTTGTAACAGGGAGGAGGCTGGGTTTGAACTGGCGACCACACATACCGCAAGCGAGCATCTTGAAGAGCCAGGCTCGTCTTCACACAACACTGCCCCTTACAATACAGGTTCAATAAGGGACAAGACCATTTTCACGCACTTATGGTCAGAACAGCCAAAAAGGCTACTTGTGGAAAAGTGAACTCCCATGTGGTGGATGGCAGCTTTTTATCATACAGCACCCTATACAATATTCTGCATATATCATGTTAATTATTCGAGGAAAGACTAATGTTTCTTTGTTTTACATTTATTTTTCAATATCATTAAATTATTATGTTTTAGACAATCCTCATATTTCAACTAACTATGCCACTGTAAGCAGAGTTGTACATGGAACATTGTGTTCTCCCCCCAGCACTCACTGAGAATGAAGAGCTCTCAGGCTGAAGACGTGAGTACACGGGAGTGCAGGAAAGAGACTTTAATATCAAGAAGCTTCTCCACGTCTCATGTACAAGAAAAGTATTTTACGCTCAATATTTTACTGCTTGTCTACTGCCCAGTGGACGATAATTACCTTGAGTAGTTAATTGGTTAGAGTTCTGGGCTGCAGTGTGGAAGGCAGTGGGTTTGAATAGCTCAGTGGTTAGAGTTCTGGGCTGCACTGTGGAAGGCAGTAGGTTTGAGTAGCTCAGTGGTTAGAGTTCTGGGCTGCAGTGTGGAAGGCAGTGGGTTTGAGTAGCTCAGTGGTTAGAGTTCTGGGCTGCAGGGAAGGCAGTGGGTTTGAGTAGCTCAGTGGTTAGAGTGGTGGGCTGCAGTGGGGAAGGCAGTGGGTTTGAGTAGCTCAGTGGTTAGAGTTGTGGGCTGCAGTGGGGAAGGCAGTGGGTTTGAGTAGCTCAGTGGTTAGAGTTCTGGGCTGCAGTAGGGAAGGCAGTGGGTTTGAGTAGCTCAGTGGTTAGAGTGCAGGGTTGCAGGTAGAAGACTCAACCAGGCCAGAAAATTAAATACTGCACAATTCTCTACAAATATGCAACTCTCCACATCTGCCTTTTCTCCACACGTATTCATTTCAATGTAATGATCTTTCATTCAGAGTATGTATTATTTTAATTTTAGCAGATGTGTGTGTTCGCCTTTCAACTCTTTGGATCAAACACGGTCTCATTAGGTTTTTCACTCCTACAGGCTCAATTGTAATTTCAATAGTAATTCACCTCCTAACAACCAAACAATCTGAAAGATTCTGAAGAGCTTACATCTTTCCAGCAAGCAGCTCATTAGTGAGAAAACCACTGACGCCAACCCGAATACTGTCTAAGGGTAACAGACAAATGTACAGAAAGAGGAACAAACGAGGGAATGTTTACCCAACACGAGGTCCAACAAAGATTCACAAGTTAATGAAAGCTATCTTTCATTTGCAATTGAGCTGCATTTTGTAAGGATTGCAATGGGAAGATAATACAAGTGCAATTACAAACAGTATGCGATCTGGTAAAGTTATGGAACATTATAACATTATTTGTTATCCTGAAGAATAATTTGTATTTATAAAACAGATGGTGAAAGATCAGCCTGTTATGAATTGTTATCAGATCTCATTTGGGAATTTCTATCTTTCATTCAAATAATAAATAAAAACACAGGTAGCAGATCTTCTAATGAAGGAAGAGGGACAGCATCGTTGTTTCTAGACCTGATGTACTGACCTGGATTTACAGTAGCTTGCATATATGCTTCAAGTTCTCATCTGCTTGTGGATCGGCACTGTTGCACCCTAAAATATATTGTTACCGAACACTTTTGGCATTCCATTCTTGGAACAGGAATGTAGGTTTTGGCATTCCATTCTTGGAACAGGAATGTAGGTTTTGGCATTCCATTCTTGGAACAGGAATGTAGGTTTTGGCATTCCATTCTTGGAAAAGGAATGTATGTTTTGGCATTCCATTCTTGGAACAGGAATGCAGGTTTTGGCATTCCATTCTTGGAACAGGAATGCAGGGTTTGTCATTCCATTCTTGGAACAGGAATGTAGGTTTTGGCATTCCATTCTTGGAACAGGAATGTAGGTTTTGGCATTCCATTCTTGGAACAGGAATGTAGGTTTTGGCATTCCATTTTTGGAACAGGAATGTAGGGTTTTGGCATTCCATTCTTGGAACAGGAATGCAGGTTTTGGCATTCCATTCTTGGAACAGGAATGCAGGTTTTGGCATTCCATTCTTGGAACAGGAATGTAGGTTTTGGCATTCCATTATTGGAACAGGAATGTAGGTTTTGGCATTCCATTCTTGGAACAGGAATGCAGGTTTTGGCATTCCATTCTTGGAACAGGAATGCAGGTTTTGGCATTCCATTTTTGGAACAGGAATGTAGGGTTTTGGCATTCCATTCTTGGAACAGGAATGCAGGTTTTGGCATTCCATTCTTGGAACAGGAATGTAGGGTTTTGGCATTCCATTCTTGGAACAGGAATGCAGGTTTTGGCATTCCATTCTTGGAACAGGAATGCAGGTTTTGGCATTCCATTTTTGGAACAGGAATGTAGGGTTTTGGCATTCCATTCTTGGAACAGGAATGCAGGTTTTGGCATTCCATTCTTGGAACAGGAATGTAGGGTTTTGGCATTCCATTCTTGGAACAGGAATGCAGGTTTTGGCATTCCATTCTTGGAACAGGAATGCAGGTTTTGGCATTCCATTCTTGGAACAGGAATGCAGGGTTTGTATTGTACATGTTATGTATATACAGTTATTTTTGCAACAACAAAGTAATAATTCCTAAGGGTCATCATTTGCAAACTGCTTCATTCGTGCCTGTCAGGCAATAAGGTACCGGATCTGGGATCTGGTGCTCTCTGGCATAAATGAAGCCCTGATTTTATATATCCTTCAATAATAACCAGGGTTGCTAGCAATCTGTTTGATGCAAAATAGCGAGGAAAAACAAAGGTTCTCTTTTGTTTTTACACTCCATAGGAAAAAAAAAACAGTAATTGTTTTTGTTTTTTGAAGTTTCTTTTTCTTTTTGTAAAATCAATACAACCAATAACAACAGTGAATTAGCTTTGTATCAATAACCAATAACAACAGTGAATTAGCTTTGTATCAATAACCAATAACAACAGTGAATTAGTTTTGTATCAATAACCAATAACAACAGTGAATTAGCTTTGTATCAATAACCAATAACAACAGTGAATTAGCTTTGTATCAATAACCAATAACAACAGTGAATTAGCTTTGTATCAATAACCAATAACAACAATGAATTAGCTTTGTCTCAATAACCAATAAAAACAGTGAATTAGCTTTGTATCAATAACCACACCCTGTGTACATTGCTATTTAAGTAGATAGCCTGGTTATCAATACTGGGTTTGGGGAAATGTTAGCATTTTACATTAATCACAGAAAAACAATTTTTTTTTAGTTTGTGGTCCAGTGGTTAAAGTCCCTGGCTTGTAACCAGAAGGTCACCGGTTCAAACCCACCTCTGCCACTGACTGACTCACTGTGACCCTGAGCAAGTCACTTAACCTCCTTGTGCTCCGTCCTGCGGATAAGATGTTAAATCAATGTCCTGTTGTAAGTGACACTGCATATAATGCACAGTCCACAGCCTAGCTCTGTAAAGCACTTTGTGATGGTGGTCCACTATGAAAGGCGCAATATATATTAAAAATATTATTATTATATATTGCTGAGAACTAGCATCCCTGCTCATAACTGTTAGCCCCAGGATTAGTCTGGTTACTCATCGCTGGACTTTTATCCATTCTTGAAGAGCAGAGGTTAGTCAGACAGGAGTGTCATGTTCTGCCTGCTATAACGCCGGTGATGATAAAGACAGTCCCTCTAGGTTCCCTCGCATGCATGATTCCATGACCTGACATGTTATGGAGGTGAGAATGATAGGTCTCTAATGTCCCTGCTCTGCCTCATCTTCCCTCTTAAATATCAATACAACAATCTGGCAGTCAGCAGGGGCATCTCCTGTCTTTGCTGATTTGTCACAAATCTCCTCTGGTAATTCTCCTTGTTTCTTTAAGATGCCATGCAGACCAGGCATATGTTGGTCTGGAGATCCTGCAATTCCACAGGTACTTCTGTATTTCCATTTCCTGGACCTTGTTTTGGCTATTTGACCCTGTGGTTCTGTAGCTACAGTACAGTATACTGGGTTTAGCTACAGTACCACAGCATAGTGATATCTATCCCAATGCCTTACTACACAGTTAAAACTGACCACACAGGAAGGACTACCGTATATTACCTATCTTGTCCTGTGGTGTTCATACAGTAATGTGTACAGTGTTATCCCTGTGCTTTACTACACAGTTAAAACTGACCACACAGGAAGCTAACAGGAAGGACTACCGTATATTACCTACCTTGTCCTGGGGTGTTCATACAGTAATGTGTACAGCTTTATCCCTGTGCTTTACTACACAGTTAAAACTGACCACACAGGAAGGACTACCGTATATTACCTACCTTGTCCTGGGGTGTTCATACAGTAATGTGTATAGCTAAGGCCACAAGGTCTGCATCACATAGAAGTTTAGGACTG
Source organism: Acipenser ruthenus (assembly GCF_902713425.1). Classification (NCBI taxonomy): domain Eukaryota; kingdom Metazoa; phylum Chordata; class Actinopteri; order Acipenseriformes; family Acipenseridae; genus Acipenser; species Acipenser ruthenus. The sequence continues at coordinate 384,734 of NC_081190.1, read as the reverse complement.
AGACATAATAAAAAAAGAAAAAGATCTGAACATAATTTAGATCTTTTATTTAACATCATGTAATCAAGGACACTACAACATGGTATTGCAAAAGTCTACTGGAAGCAAAATAGTATTTCATGCAAGATTTCAAACTGCCAGTATATAGAAAACAACAAAGTGGTTTGTAATTCAATAGGTTAACGTTATTCAGCAGGTTTCGTTCGACTTCATGAAGCAAAATGAGTTAATTCTATAAGGCGATGCAAAACCTTTGTCCATAGCTGTACTTCTGATTGAGAGAAACTTTTCACACACAATTCATCATTCAGGAATCTGGAGGCAGCGTTACTGTAGTCCCAGCCTGTCTGACTGTTTCCTGAGCAATTACCTCCCCCATAGTCCTACCCACACAGGGAAGGCAAAACCTTGAATTGCACAAGTGGGATCTGAGTTGCTTAATCATTCAGTGCGTCTATTAACTAATTAGACAATATTAACAAAGAGGACTGAGAGACTGGAAGACAGTGTGGTCTAGTGGTTACAGCTGAGGGACTGGGAGGGAGGCAGTGTGGTGTTGTGGTTAGAGATGAGGACTGGGAAAGAGGCAATGTGGTTTAGTGGTTAGAGCTGAGGGTGGCAGGGAAGGCAGCAGTGTACTCTAGTGGTTAAGGCTTAGCGGCTGGGAGACAGCATGGTCTAGTGGTTAGAGCTGAGAGACAAAGAGAAGGGAGGCAGTGTGGTCTAGTGGTTAGAGCTGAGAGACAGAGAGAAGGGAGGCAGTGTGGTCTAGTGGTTAGAGCTGAGAGACAGAGAGAAGGGAGGCAGTGTGGTCTAGTGGTTAGAGCTGAGAGACTGAGAGAGAAGGGAGGCAGTGTGGTCTAGTGGTTAGAGCTGAGAGACAGAGAGAAGGGAGGCAGTGTGGTCTAGTGGTTAGAGCTGAGAGACAGAGAGAGAAGGAGGCAGTGTGGTCTAGTGGTTAGAGCTGAGAGACAGAGAGAAGGGAGGCAGTGTGGTCTAGTGGTTAGAGCTGAGAGACAGAGAGAAGGGAGGCAGTGTGGTCTAGTGGTTAGAGCTGAGAGACAGAGAGAAGGGAGGCAGTGTGGTCTAGTGGTTAGAGCTGAGAGACTGAGAGAGAAGGAGGCAGTGTGGTCTAGTGGTTAGAGCTGAGAGACAAAGATAAGGGAGGCAGTGTGGTCTAGTGGTTAGAGCTGAGAGACTGAGAGAGAAGGAGGCAGTGTGGTCTAGTGGTTAGAGCTGAGAGACAGAGAGAAGGGAGGCAATGTGGTCTAGTGGTTAGAGCTGAGAGACTGAGAGAGAAGGAGGCAGTGTGGTCTAGTGGTTAGAGCTGAGAGACAGAGAGAACGGAGGCAGTGTGGTCTAGTGGTTAGAGCTGAGAGACTGGGAGGAAGTGTGGTTAAGTGGTCCAGTTGAGGATCTGTGGGGGCAGTTGGCCATGTTCTCTTTAGAGCTGAGGGGCTGCTACCTCACTAACCCTGCATCCATACTGTACTGTGCAACTTCAATGAGCAGCATGGACCCGGGTAACAGTGAGTGTGAATTTCCATGAGCTCCACACTGTGTACTTGAGCAGTCACAGTAAGGGGCAGACAGAAATGTAAAGCTGTAATGTGTTGTTCCAAATCTGTCTTGTCTAATGGGTTGAGTGTACTGGTTCTGAATTTTAATTCCAATGTTTCCTTATTGAGAGAGCAAGTCATGAAAGGTAGAGCACAAGCATCTTCTAAATTGGGCTCCAGCAGGGATATCATTTGTAAGAAATCAAAAGACTGAAACTCTTCCTCACTTTAGAAGCAATAGCCTTTACCTGTCAGGATACTTTCAGCAGAAGCCAGAAACATCTTGAAAGCATCGCAGTATATACTGCATGAATATATTCACAAGTCTTATCAAGTATAGATCCTGCAAAGAAGTATATTTTTAATCAGTAAAAATGTGCTTTGATCTCAACGCACACACACGCACACGCGCACGCACACGCGCACGCACATGCGCACGCACACACACATGCACACACACGGGCACACACACACATACACGCGCGCGCGCACACACACACACACACACAGAGCAGCAGTTTCCTTGTTTAATCCATAACTATAAGGCACTCAATCATAAATACAAATAAGAAACTAGTAAACTTCTTTGACAAACATTTTGACGAGAAGGGGTCGTTCTTTCTTTCTTATTTCATTCTTTTTTTAGTTTTTTGTTTTTTTTTGCACACCAGGTGACTACTCTTGTTCATCTTGGTATTCAGGCCTTACCCAAACACTGAAGAATAAGTAACAAGAGGCACAAAATAAAGTAATTCTCTTTATAAAAGACAGGGACTCAGGGTCACATATTGGACAGAAAGAATTGATTAGTATTAGACTTCTCAATGTCAACGAGTCAATCCGTTAAAACTAAATCATGTTTTCAAAATTCATAAGAATTTATCAAGTAATTATTTACACAACAATTTCAAGAGAGTAGTAGAACAGCATAGTCATTCTACTAGGAATAGTATTTATAACTGTGTTGTGCCAATGCTAAACAGTTCAGCTATGGATAGCTCTTATTTCACTGGCACACAGATCTGGAATTCACTCCCAAACCATATGAAGAGTTTGAACAGCAGGAATGTTTTTAAGAAGGAGGCAAAGACATTTTTATCTAATAGGAGACTTCAGATGGAAGAAACCATGTCTCCCTGAATGCCCCTGCGACCCATATTATTACATTTTCATTTCAATATGTCATTTCTTTTTATATGTGGGTTCCACCCTTTTTATTTCGACAGGACCTCACTGGGTATTAGGTCGACATACTATCTATCTATTTTTATGTACATTTTTGGACTTTGTAAGAATGGTCTCACTGCTGATCTGTTTTATTGAGGTTTGAACATTTTACATTTGATTAAATATTCTGCTTTCTTTTTATGAACAATATATGCTGACTTTTACCAAATAAAAACAAACGGGTGTGGATTTCACTCTTACAGCATTCAACACATCTTCCATCACCTGCAGCACATATTTCAGTATCTACAAAGCGCATCATTTAAGAATATCCTGCACATTTACGGCAGGGTATAAGATTATACAATTATAAAAAAAAAAGCCATCCTAGGACAGGAAAGTGGGCAGCTGTTGTATTGCATTCGAAAGAAAATACATGAAAAAGAAAACGAAAGCAGACATACACCTACACACAGATACACACACAGAAACACACACACACACACACACTCACAGACACAGACACACACACAGACACCCAGACACCCAGTCACACACACACAGAAACACACACACACAGACACAGTCATACACTCAGAAACACACACACACTCACACACACACAGACACCCAGTCACACACACAGACACTCACACAAACAGTCACACACATACACAGTCACAAAGAAAGCCATATGCAAGTGTATGTTAATAAACTATAATAATAAAGTAACAGACAAACTAACATTAATGAACTAACTGTCAAACTAAATTACACAGCATCCCTACACACGTCAAAAAATACTGCAGTTGCTCTAGATTAATTATGAATACCTGTACAGGAGCAATATTCAAGACAGGCACAAAATTATTTAACAGAATGGTGAAGCAACTCACCAGAACGGAAAACACCACATTGCTCGGTGACTTGTGTCTGATTTAGGTTTTTTTCAGGAGCTCGAACAATTTCAAACTTTTTGTAGCAAAAGAAACAGCGGCGCGTTTCACTGTTTGCTTACATGCCATTTTGTAGCAATGAGGTGCACTCGTGGAAATCAGGATACAAAACGAGGCAATGATATGACGGCATGCAACGGGGAGGGGGGGGTGTGCTGACTATCTGGCGCATGCGTGGTACTGCAGGAAGGGGGCAGCAGCCCCTTAGATCCGCCTGTCAGTCATGGCAGTGACACGGAGAGGTGGGGAAGAGCGTGTGTTGGCTTTCCCTCTCTCTGAGTGGCTGAGAGGTGGGCCTTGGGGGATTGCTCAGCCCATAAGTACTGCGCTGGGTTATGTATAACAGTGTAGGATGGAGATCCCGAGCTGACCAGCTTAGCGGCAGTGGAGACACTGCGTAAGCAGCACCTTTATATTGTAGTTTTATTACTGTGTTTTATTTTCCCTTTTCATTTCACCTTTTGTTTTCATTATTATTTTGAGCACCTGTGAGTGTGTCAGCTTTTAACTGTTTACCAGTATTGGTATTTCTGTGGTCCTGTGTACCGTTGCCAGTACTCAGGCTACAGACAACAGCGCCCTCTGCAGGCTAAAAGAAAAATATCCAAAATAATAAAACTGGGCACCAGTGCGGTGTTTTGAAGTAAAACTTGTGTCTCCCGTGTGTGTCAGTGAACTGTCCACCACCCTTCCACATGGCATTTCTGGAGAGATTTCATAAACCAATCAATGAGCCTCTCAATGGCAAGTTACATTTGAAAAGACTGAATAAACCATTTGAATTTAAGTTTGATGATGATGAGTTATCAGGTTACAAAACAGTACTGTATCAGTTGTGTACGAATCGCTAGCAGTGTCAAAAAGGTATTCTTTTAAGCAAAGTTCCTGTTCCTTTAGGCAGAGCATTTACAATGGGAAAAATCTTTCATCACAAGTGTGTTCTCTTAGGCGAAGTGTTCTCTCAGTTCCTATACCCAGAGACTACTGTACAGTATTTCATGTTAGATTTCAAAAGAACTTTTCATTTGCCAAACTAATATCAACATTTACATATGGCAAAATTCTGTTAAAGAAATAAATCCTTAAAACGAAAGCACACAGCACAGCCCTACGCATGAGCCTCAATCTCATTTAAAATCGATGGTACCTTTTCTTAAGTGATTGTACCTGGGCATCAGCAATATTCATAATTTCTTCCGCAAGTGAATCCCTCCTTGTTGTCTCCCTGTGTTTCATTTCTTTCGCTTTCCACCTGCTGTGGCAAACATATCCGACATTTCCCCTTGACTCATCATGATATCAATAACATTGCATTATAGAAACAATAACATGCAACCCCATTCTGTGTTGTCGACAGAATCACTGGACAACAATGAACTATCAATCAAAATGAATGAATGCAGCCGACACCTTAAGACTCTGAGCGCACGCGAGCAATTACATCACCATGACAACCGTGGCCGACTTCATTCCAGAGCCAGGTTAGATTAGAAAAGAACGATGTTTGAAAAACATATTTTATTTGTTTGGGAGGAAAACTTCGACCATCTTATATGCGATTATATTATGTGTCGGGGGGGTCAAATGGAAGACATCATGTCATGTAGATCGTCTGGGGGGGGGGGGGCAAACAAAGGTCTGGGGGGAGCAACTGTCCCCCCTGCCCTATAGCAAATGACACCCCTGCTACGAAGCAGTATGCAATTCAATGTGTTAATGTAACATTATTCAGCAGGTTTCATTCGACTTTAATTAATTCTATAGGGTCAGGCAAAGCTTTTGGCCATAGCTGTAGACACAGACACACACACACACACACACACACACACAGATACACATAGACACACACAGACACATACACACAGACACACAGTGAACAACAGATTTATTAGGACCTGCCAGAGAATGACAGATTATCAGGACCAAGTGATAATTGCCAGAAACTGTCATTGCATTATTTCATTGTGTTGTCCTAAACTTAGGCTCACCCCTAACCTTTTTTTTAGTTTTAACCCTTTATTTTACTAGGTAAGCACATTGAGATTAAAATCTCTTTTACAAGTGCGACCTAGCCAGTAATGTGATCAGCAGCATGTGTTACAAAGAATGATGGAATGACTGCAGGTAATTAAATCCACAGGAATTCACAGGGCTGAATTCAGAATGAATGACATCAAAACTCAGAGGCAGTGCAGGAGATATTCAGGTGTTATTCCTGTGGGAGTCAGCCGGAATGCATTATACATGTACAGCCATTCTTTTAAAGTGTTACTGATCAATCAATCTAACCACTATTACTGTGAAACAGAGCAAATTACAGGCAATTGCCTTTTTAATTGCTCTGCAGCTCCTGGTACTGTAACTGAGGCCTGGTTAATATAGAGTTCCTGTTTAATTGCAGCCACAGCGAATGCTTTGCTCCCTGTGGAATCCTCAGCAAAGACTGACACTTTCCTGTTGCTGTCCCAGTATCTCACCTCACTAAATCAGCTCAGCTGGTCAGAAATGACTCACAAACTGAAAGCGCTGAAACCAGGTATTACCAGGATTCATGGTGTTCCAATGAAAAACCTCAGTCAAATACTTAGAGTGATTTAATACAGCATTTTATTATCCCCTTTAACAGAAACATTGAAAAGGAGCAAGCCTAATTCAAACTTACACCCATCACCCACAAAAGTAGTACCCTCACCTTGACATGGGTCTGTGAGAAGCAGGTTACAGTGATGACGTCAGACCTGGAGTATTGTGCTGGCCCTACCAGCACGCAAAAGCAACTGTTATCAATTATTATTATTATTATTATTATTATTATTATTATTATTATTATTATTATTATTATCCTTTATTTTACTCCTCCTCTTTCTCTCGTTCACTACTCACCGAACACCCACCCCGAGTGAGTGAAACATGCATCTATATATACTGTTCAAACACCCACCCCGAGTGAGTGAAACATGCATCTATATATACTGTTCAAACACCCACCCCGAGTGAGTGAAACATGCATCTATATATACTGTTCAAACACCCACCCCGAGTGAGTGAAACATGCATCTATATATACTGTTCAAACACCCACCCCGAGTGAGTGAAACATGCATCTATATATACTGTTCAAACACCCCACCCCGAGTGAGTGAAACATGCATCTATATATACTGTTCAAACACCCACCCCGAGTGAGTGAAACATGCATCTATATATACTGTTCAAACACCCACCCCGAGTGAGTGAAACATGCATCTATATATACTGTTCAAACACCCACCCCGAGTGAGTGAAACATGCATCTATATATACTGTTCAAACACCCCACCCCGAGTGAGTGAAACATGCATCTATATATACTGTTCAAACACCCACCCCGAGTGAGTGAAACATGCATCTATATATACTGTTCAAACACCCCACCCCGAGTGAGTGAAACATGCATCTATATATACTGTTCAAACACCCACCCCGAGTGAGTGAAACATGCATCTATATATACTGTTCAAACACCCACCCCGAGTGAGTGAAACATGCACCTATATATACTGTTCAAACACCCCACCCCGAGTGAGTGAAACATGCATCTATATATACTGTTGTGCTGGGATTCAATTACTAATTAATTATTCACTTGAATCCCAGCACATGAACTAATTCGTGCAATCCCGTGCTCACATACTATTACATACTTTAAATGCACGTGAAGTGATTGTGCAATCCCTGTGCCTAAATACAACTATATATTTTTGGAATGTGTTTTAGCACTGACAATCAGAGATGAATAGCTGCTCTGTGCACCACTGATTCGAGTCCACTTCAGCTCTTAACCTCAGAGGAAGCATGAGTGACCGGGTCACGGTTAATCTGTGTCCCCTGATACACACAGAGCAGCAGCACTTCCACAGCATGGCACAAAGAAGATCTCACTGCAGACAGCATCCCTCCCCTCCCCCCTCCCCCCTCTCTCTCATCGCTCACACTCAATAGCACTGCCAGCCCTTTCAACACATGCGCCCCAAACTCAAGAGATTATGAGAACCGATGGCAAAACATTGCAAACTATTTCCTTGTCTGGCATCAGAATGCATGTTTTGTCTGTTATTGATTTGGTCAATGAGCCATACCTTTAAACCCACTCTGTCTTTTAAATAGGAGTCGAAGCAAGTTTGCACTGCTTCTTTTTTTTTGCAATGATGGGTCGGAGATTATGAATATGTGATAAACAGGATTTATGTGCATATACACTGCTGTGCATTTACTTTCAGGTCGTCAGTTATTGTTTTACTTCCAGGGTCATTTCACTTCAAAGCATGTTAGTAATCAGGCACAGTTGCTGACTGGTGATGACAGGCATTAAAGAAGCGGGGGCAAGTGCTGGACTACAAGAAAGTAGGGCAATGGAAGATGTCTAACAAAGTATGGCACAATAACTATTTATGTATATTTAAAGTAAAGGGAAATTAATGCCTGTGCTGTAACATGATTCTTTACAAACTGCAGTAAATATATTTACTGTAACATCTTCTTTAAAAACGATACATATAGTGAATGGCACCTTTAAGGGAATCATTTCATTAGCTGCTGTAGCTAGATCCTCTTTAATGATGTGTCAGGAATGCCTCGTCAGCACGGCACACTAATGAGCACCTCTTTTCACCTGTGAAAGAAACTTTAACAGTAATACAGCCAAAGCTTGTTTATATGAGCCTGGTGTTTATAACCTGCCCCTGGTCTTAACAGGGGTTTTATTGTAAATATTTCTAGAGGGTTTGTGATTGTAAATGTCTTATTGACAATTCTGCAGTAAGAATTGGATTATGTGACCAATTTCACATAGAGTTAGGCAACACCACTTAATTAAAACCACAGTGAAGACAGAGCACAAGCTTCCATAGAACGCAAGGAGATAAACAACATCCTGCCAACTCCTGTAGTGCTTAAATCTTCACTTAAGCTTGTCGAGAAGGTCATAAAAACCCATTCCGCGTAACAATACAGTATGCTTGCCTCCATTACACGATCCTTAATAACTCAAATCCCGAGCTATTGAATTTCTCTGAGCCTGACTCGAAGGCTTTAATAAGACAGCTGCGTGGGTTTTTTCTGTTTGTGTGAATATCTCATTCTGTGATGTCAAAATATTCTGCATGTGTTTACTACCCCACATGGATAGCATGGTAATGGGATGAAGATTGAAGGAAGCACTGTCTAGCACTGGGGACATGCAGATTCTCTGCGTGGTTGCAGGTAAGGCTACTGTATGACTCTCACACAGTAAAAGTTTCTCAGTAGTTTTGAAGCTTACAATACTTTCCCCCACAATACTTAATGTCTGCCTGTGCGCTGCTCTGCATTCTACAACAACATTATTAATTGAGAATCTGGGTATATATGAACAAATCTGTCCACCTGTCCCTCTGTACGTCTGCCCGTACGTTTTACATATACTGTACAGCCAGGCAGCGGATTGTCTCTCTGCCCGTACGTTTTACATATACTGTACAGCCAGGCAGCGGATTGTCTCTCTGCCCGTACGTTTTACATATACTGTACAGCCAGGCAGCGGATTGTCTCTCTGCCCGTACGTTTTACATATACTGTACAGCCAGGCAGCGGATTGTCTCTCTGCCCGTACGTTTTACATATACTGTACAGCCAGGCGATGGATTGTCTCTCTGCCCGTACGTTTTACATATACTGTACAGACAGGCGATGGATTGTCCCTCTGCCCGTACGTTTTACATATACTGTACAGCCAGGCAGCGGATTGTCTCTCTGCCCGTACGTTTTACATATACTGTACAGACAGGCGATGGATTGTCCCTCTGCCCGTACGTTTTACATATACTGTACAGACAGGCGATGGATTGTCCCTCTGCCCGTACGTTTTACATATACTGTACAGACAGGCGATGGATTGTCCCTCTGCCCGTACGTTTTACATATACTGTACAGACAGGCGATGGATTGTCCCTCTGCCCGTACGTTTTACATATACTGTACAGACAGGCGATGGATTGTCCCTCTGCCCGTACGTTTTACATATACTGTACAGCCAGGCAGCGGATTGTCTCTCTGCCCGTACGTTTTACATATACTGTACAGACAGGCGATGGATTGTCCCTCTGCCCGTACGTTTTACATATACTGTACAGCCAGGCAGCGGATTGTCTCTCTGCCCGTACGTTTTACATATACTGTACAGACAGGCGATGGATTGTCCCTCTGCCCGTACGTTTTACATATACTGTACAGACAGGCGATGGATTGTCCCTCTGCCCGTACGTTTTACATATACTGTACAGACAGGCGATGGATTGTCCCTCTGCCCGTACGTTTTACATATACTGTACAGACAGGCGATGGATTGTCCCTCTGCCCGTACGTTTTACATATACTGTACAGACAGGCGACGGATTGTCCCTCTGCCCGTACGTTTTACATATACTGTACAGCCAGGCAGCGGATTGTCTCTCTGCCCGTACGTTTTACATATACTGTACAGCCAGGCAGCGGATTGTCTCTCTGCCCGTACGTTTTACATATACTGTACAGCCAGGCAGCGGATTGTCTCTCTGCCCGTACGTTTTACATATACTGTACAGCCAGGCGGCGGATGCAGTTCTTGGTGATATTCTTCCTCATACTGACAGCTCTAATTCATTTTCTATTTGCTGTCATCATGGGAGTGCCCCAGAGTGTTGCAGTCAATCTGTGCAGTGCAGGTTTGCAATCACCAGCCTTGTTGTTCGACCTTGTGATGCATGGGTATAGCACTGTGCTGCCTGTGAGAATTGAGCAAAACTCATAGCATTGTTCTAAAATGTAACTTTTTGTTCTCTGGGTTTCTGCTGACATTGGTAAAGTGAAGATGAAACGCAGATGTGCTTTCTCTCACACCACGCATCATGCTAGAGGGAAATAAGACCAAATTTGTGAAGGAAATTATGTCAGCTAGCTGTAGATCTGTGCTGTACGAAGTCATTTCTTTGGTCAGGTTGGGTCAGCTCAGCTCAGAAACTAACATCTACACTGATGGAGGCACAGAAACTAACATGTCTGTGCCATGCCGGCTCAGAAAAAAACAACATCTCTGTGCCATGAAAGCTCAGAAAAAAACAACATCTCTGTGCCATGAAAGCTCAGCTTGGCTCAGAAGTAAATAACATCTACCCTGATGGTGTCTCAGTGTGTGTGTGCTGTGTGCTGTGTGTGTGTGTGTGTGTGTGTGTGTGTGTGTGTGTGGTGTGTGTGGTGCGTGCGTGCGTGCGTGTGTGTGTGTGTGGTGCGTGCGTGCGTGTGTGTGGAATAGAGCGAGCCAGAAAGTGAGCGAGTTTTTAGGATGGAGACAGCAGGAAGAATTTATTGTTTTTGTGGTGTGGTCTTGACCCAGACACGGACCCTGTTTAATTAATAAAGTAGTTTTGTTAGAGTCTGAATCCCGGCTCCGTCTCCCGCTTTGAGCCTCAAGACCAGGAGTTGTTATTTATTCACATATACCACCTTAACACTAGCCACGGAAGTCATTTTGACGGGTTGAGGTTTTCAAATTTAAATTACTCTGCATGTCTGAAAGTTATGCGGTTGTCCGTTTATGACTTTTCCTAAATAAATACCCCGATGGCGTTTGAAAGGCAGGATTACGAAAATAAGGAAGCACGCAACAAAGCAACAAAGCCGTTATTTTGACTTTAATACAAGTTTTTATTTTGAATATAACCTACAATATTCTTATATAAAATATAAGTATGAGAGATTTCATCTTGAAGCTAGCCACAGTGCTTCAGCAAAAACATTTCAATCAGAAAACTGCAAAGCTGCAGGCTGCAGCAGCTCAACCTGGATTCTGTGCTGACACACGCAAGAGCTAACACATGTTACTTTCGGTTTAAATTAAAAACTACTTTCGTTTTTACAGTTTTGTATGTACGTATACCTCTTTACACACTAGTTTCTTTTAAAATGTTTATTATATTTCTGTAATTTTTTGAATTAGTGCTTTATATGTGGTAATTTAGAAAATAAACCCTTTTATGTTTAATCATTCATTTAAATACGGCGTTTTGGCTGTGCAGATGTTTGATATGATGTGCTTGAATAAAACTCTTGAGTTGTACCCGATAGTTTGTCTTTCATTTTAATATTGATGTTGTTTAAAATGTAACCGTCACAATGGCTGCTGGCGGTGGTTTTAGGTATGAGTATAACCGCGCCGGTTATTATATTGTCAGGCATTAGGTTCGAGTGCTCGAAATTTTTAACGCTGGAGTACTCGAGCACTAAATTACTCGAAATTCCCACCCCTAGTGAATAGCTGAAGCACCTTACTTAGCATCTGAAAGATTCACTTCAAAGCTTTAACAAAAAAGGCATATCTTCCTCCGGTAGAAATGTAATGTTCATCTGCTTCCTGCAGTATGAGACTCTGGGGTTTGTCATGTGCACTGCTGTAAGAATCAGGGAAAGCTGTACCACAGCTTTCCAGAGTATCTCAATCCATCACATGAATAAGGTTCAAAGCATGCCGTTTGTGCAACATTGCAATGGTTTTAGTTAAGGAAACAGCTTTATTCACAGGAGGTAAATGGGTTTAATACATGATATGAACAGCAGAAATGAATACATAATCACAAAGGTTACAGCATCCAGATGAGGGTGTCCAGACCCAGGGCCAGACATGATCATTCTGTCCATCTAACAGCAGCTGCTGTATATCACCCTTTACTATACACACTGCTGCTAGTCGAAGGGAGTTCATGGCAGCCTCATAAAGGAACAGTATAAACCCCCAGTACACTGTGTTCGTGAGTCTGAATCTTTGGGGTTTCCTGCAAGTTTCTAGAGCCAGCTGCCACAAACACTTTGCAGCAAACCTCTCGAACTTCATAGCAGCACACAAGCCAAAGACAGTGACAAAGAGGTCTAGACGTTTATCTTGTTTCATTTCTAATAACCCAGGAAGGAAGGAGGATCTGTGATATCCCTGACACACTCACAGCTGCCCCTCTGGGAGTGAGCCATGCATGCATTCACACAGACACACACAAGCACGTGTAACGGATAGGTGGAGGCTGGACGAGAACCGGCGACCCCGCGCACTGCAGGTGAGCATCTTAACCACTATGCAAAAGTGCCCGGCTCATCTGCATTTGTTGTCATAGAGCTTTTAACCTCATCTCATCTCATCTCACACAACACTGCTTGTCTCATATACAGTACATGTTATTGTTGAAGCCTTAATTTACCCAACCCAATATTGCTTAATACTTGAATTATCCAGCAAATTCTACTAGCTGATGTTCTACTTCTAACCCCAGTAAGATTCTGTATATGGACAGATAGCCATCTCTGCTTTATAGTACTTTACAATTGACAAGAATCCTATGTTGACAGTATTCACATAACTGAGGATGTGAAATAAAATAGGAAACAGCTACCGTGACCATCCAGACCCTTCATATTTGTAATTAATGGATGTGGGTTTTACCAGCTCAAGAGCATTCTGAGGAGGTGTTTCCTCTATTTGTGACTCAGAATACATAAAATCACTTGTGATGGAGAAAAGGGAGGCAGGGTGGGCTTGGTTAGTACATGTGGGAGTCTGCTATGCAAAGCAGACACCAGATAACACAGCATGTACACACCAGAGCTGAACCTCTGATCAGATCACAATCCAACTAGAGACCAGACTCTAACCTACTGTGAAGAGCTGAGCCTACTTCTGAGATCTGATCAGATCACAATCCAACTAGAGACCAAACTCTAACCTACTGTGCAGAGCTGAGCCTACTTCTGATATCTGATCAGATCACAATCCAACTAGAGACCAGACTCTAACCTACTGTGCAGAGCTGAGCCTACTTCTGATATCTGATCAGATCACAATCCAACTAGAGACCAGACTCTAACCTACTGTGCAGAGCTGAGCCTAATTCTGAGATCTGATCAGATCACAATCCAACTAGAGACCAGACTCTGAGAGATGAGGCATTGCTGCTGTCTCTTACAAGTACAGTGCTCCCTCTTTATAACACTGTAGTCGGGACCCATAGTTAAGAGGCCGTGCTATTTGTGTTCCACCTTATAACGAGAATACTAGTGTTAGTGTAATGGCTTTATGGGCCAAGACCATACCGCCTTATAACCTGTTACACAGCATAACAGGCCGCCTTATAAAGAGGGAGCACTGTATGTGCTGAGTCTTAATAGGGCGAATATGTTTCAGCACTTTCTAACCCCTTATAGAAGTAAAAATATAGCAAAGTGTAATAAAGCACAGTGAAAGCATGTTAACGCATGGGTAAGCTTTGTAAAGATTAAAGGTATGGTAAAGCATATTAATAAACATGGCAAACCAGGGTAAACTATGGTAAATGTATGGGTTAATCATGGGAAAACTGCAAAAATACCTTGGTAAACTTTTATAAGGGACAGTATTGGGAGGCCTAAACCATGTTTTGTGAGACTCGGTTCAGTTTTGTATACTGTGTTTGACATCTGTACGAGATTTGAAGATGGGTGTTGATAATTGATTCTGAGTTATCACTTAAGGGACAAAGCTCTGTGACTGCAGACACAATCAGCTGATGCAGGCTGGGTTCTTTATGCCACCTCATCACTGTCGAGGCGTAAAAGATTGCCTTCAGCTGAGGAAACAGCACAATTAAATCACACCCTGACAATTCACAGAGTCTGCTTTGAACAGGCTTGAAGTCTGAGACAATAAATTAGCAAGACATGCCACTCTGTCCCACGAAGACACCAACTATTACATCACTTAGGAAACATTCATTCCTTTTAGCTACTGAGCTTCCATTTATTTATTTTAGTATTTAAACTTATTTGACGGCCTAATTAGGAGGAAAACTTCTTCATCTTTCGGTTTCCTAAGGGTGCCACATTCAAAGATGACCTGAAACATTTTTCTATCAGCTTTCAACAGAAGAAATTAGAAACTTACAGATCGACAATTCATTAACAATATTACAGATACAGCCGCACAGTGGCTTTTAGTCAGTAGGTGGCAGTGCAAAGCCACGCTGAGGCCATCGAAAGTCACCCCAGAGAGGCCTGGGCATCTAGAGACAGAGGAAGGTGCGTTTCACAGTTTGGTGACTGATGGAATGTAAACTTCAACACTCTGTTTGCAGTCGGGAGCCATCAGGCTCTTCCTCAGTAAGTATACATTCGGTACATTACACTCACCTCTGCCAAACACTCCTACTTCCACTCTATCATTCAGTCTTCTATCAACAATCCTTGTATACTTTTCTTTACCTTCTCCTCCCTCCTCTTCCACCCTCCTCCATCTCGGCTGATGACTTTGCCGCTTCCTTCTCCTCCAAAATCGCAGACATCTGCAAACTCTTCACTACCTCACCCCTTTCCCCACCCATACCCTGTCCTCTGCTCACTCCCTCCCCATCATTCTCTGCAACCCCTACTTAACGTCCTGTCTCCCTCCTCCCGTTCTTCTCTAAAACCGAGCTGTACACCGCCAACTCCTTCCTGGTCGGCCTTCCTGCCTCTGCTACCCGTCCGCTCCAGCTCATCCAAAAGACACCTCTGCTGTCTTTTCCCTTCCTCGTTTCTCCCACGCTACACCACTACTCCGCTCTCTGCACTGGCTCCCATCTCTGCTCGCATCCAATTCAAAACTCTTGTACTCGCCTATCGCTGTACTCCCTTCTATCTCCAGACTATCATTTCTCCCTACACCCCCTCTCGCCCCCTCTGCTCCTCCACCTCCGGCAGACTAGCTGTACCCCCCGTCAGCTCCCCCGCCTCCAGAGCCCGCTCCTTCTCCACCCTCGTCCCTCAGTGGTGGAACGACCTACCCATGGATATCAAGACTGCTCAGTCCCTGACCACCTTCCGACGCCTCCTCAAGACACACCTGTTCAGACAGCATCTGTAAACCTCAACTCTCGACTATACTGGACTATACGGCACCCAATTGTACCAGTACTTGCATCAACTTGTACCTGCACTGAACTGCTCCATACCTGGCTGTGTTCAACTACTGCTCCTAACTATAACTACTTACTGTATCTTGTATTTGATATATATATATATATAAATACACACACACACGCTAACTGAGGTGAGAATAGAGGTAGGGTAAAGCACACCAGGGTAACTGCATAGTATAACCATGGAAATAGCATAGGAAAACTGCAAAAACACTCTGGTAAACTTTTATAAGGGTTAAACAGCAGTTTCAAACTACAACTATAACGACCTTGCGTCTTGACAGGCACTGAGTGTTTCCAGGCTGCTTTGTACAGCAGCTGTTTCAAAAGTGGATGCAGTGGGCTGGCGTGCAGGCAAAGGTGTGATTCCTGTAAGGTTCTGTGACTATCAAGAGAACGTAAGGAGCTTTTGAAGATGAAACTGGAGCAGAGTTCTCATTGTTAAAGCTACTCCATCTCACTTCGACAGACTCTGCACTGAAAAAAATAGATTACTTCCAGACAGAGGGCCAGCCAGCTGGAGAATACCAGTGTACTCATATTCTACAGCCAAAAAATAAAAAGAAAGAAATGGCTTGGCAATTAGGAAGTGGATGAGCTGGTTCTTCACTCGTCTATTGTATTGTTCTGATTCCATGGGAGGGACTGGAGCTCCCTGCCAAAGACACATAAAAACCATCAGGAAATGTACGTGATTTTGCAACTTCTAGGAGGACATCATTATAGGTAATGAAAGCTGGACTACGCAGCTTTCCCTTTAACTAATATCTGACTTGACAGACCTGATGAACAGGGAATGCTTGCCTAGGCTTAGTGTGCTATGAGAGGCTTAAAAAACCCTGAATACAAACAGAATGCAAGTATTAATATTCATGCAGCTTCAACGAGTGCTTGAAACACAATGATAAAGCTGATTCAAAATGCATCACTATTTATGTGCAACAGAAAATAATTTAAAAAATACCACTGTGGCAGTTTCTACATTTAGGAGTTTCTGTTACTGGTGGAGGTTTTCTTGTTCTTGCATTTTGTTTTACAGTCCCAAAGAGGTGACGTAAGAGGTGGTTTGGAGGTGACGTGAGGGGGGTCTGGAGGTGACCTGAGGGGGGATCTGGAGGTGACGTGAGAGGTGGTTTGGAGGTGACGTGAGGGGGGATCTGGAGGTGATGTGAGGGGGTCTGGAGGTGACGTGAGGGGGGTCTGGAGGTGACCTGAGGGGGGATCTGGAGGTGACGTGAGAGGTGGTTTGGAGGTGACGTGAGGGGGGTCTGGAGGTGACCTGAGGGGGGATCTGGAGGTGACGTGAGAGGTGGTTTGGAGGTGACCTGAGGGGGGATCTGGAGGTGACGTGAGGGGGTCTGGAGGTGACCTGAGGGGGGATCTGGAGGTGTCGTGAGGGTGGTCTGGGGGTGACATGAGGGGGTCTGGAGGTGACGTGAGGGGGGGTCTGGAAGTGACGTGAGGGGGGTCTGGAGGTGATGTGAGAGGTGGTCTGGAGGTGACGGGAGGGGGGGTCTGGAAGTGACGTGAGGGGGGTCTGGAGGTGATGTGAGAGGTGGTCTGGAGGTGACGGGAGGGTTGTCCGGAGGTGATGTGAGGGGGGTCTGGAGGTGACGTGAGGGGGGTGCAAAGGCTGCAGTGCAAAGCTAGGGAGTACAGCGAGCGAGGCTGCCATGGCACGTGGGGAACACAAACTGCAGAGGCACAGACAAGGTGAGGAATTACAGGAAGCATTACGGATACTCATTCAGTACCTTTTTACCACCAGTTATTTCCCCCGGGGTCAGAGTAGACTCGTAACCACACAAAGACGGCTTGGCTGTCTGTCCAACAGCAGCACAGGTAACCAAACAAATTATTTCCAAGGCCACAGCCTGGCCAAACATAATCAAACCTTCTGGATTTGAAATGACTGAGTCTGAATATCTTTTAAAAACCTTCTTGTTTACTTCAGCGGTTCAGTAGTAGTATTCTTTTTAAGCTTTCCAAAATCCTGGATTAAAGGTTAATGGAGAGTCTGCAGTTTCACAGCTTTTGGGCCTGAGACAGGATCTCAAGTACAATTTCTAAGAAAAAAAGTCTACAAACACTGAATACCTTCGTTAGGTCTTGAAATGCCAGCCAGCAAGCTGTTACTGGGCCACACTAGGGAAAGTTCCCCTCTAAACGACAGTCAGATCATTAGAATACAGCTGATATTGTCTGTTTCAATTCTGACTGCACCAGCTGATCCTCGCAGTAGTGCAGATATGAGATGTGTGAGTGTGATTTTAAATAATATGATGGTGTTGTTTTTTCTTTATTTTCATTTTTTATTTGTATTTTACTAACTTATTTACAGAGAGACAAAACACATATGTAGAAAATTGTAGTTAAATGTACCACATGCAAATATATAACATTTAAAACACAGATTTTTTTTTAAATTGTTTAAAAAGTGTCCTTCCCACTTCCACCCTCAACATTTGTATAACAGCTCATCCAAACAGTCAACAGATACTTTATGAACCATTTTATCTGTAAAATCTGAACTGTGCACAGAAAACTATGGAAGAAAGCAACAACAGACACAGGCAAGTCATGTTTGTGTAGGACACTGCAGATGTAATTATATTAACATTAATAATATGGTAATATGGCAAATTTGTGTTTACTGTTAGCTGCCAAACACAATAACACTAGATTGAGTTTCCCTCTATTTCAATTGACATTTCAGCTGATTAAAAGGAGTTAAATCTCTGTTAAGAATATCAAAATGTCACGTTGCCTTGAGGTCACGGATTAAAACATTATATATGAAGTAAAACACCAGGAACATCACGGCATCTGCATGAAATATCAATTTAAACATCGACATAAACAGACACAATCACACGTCTGCATTTCATGAAACACAGAACGGTACGCCTGGTATGAGGTGATTAAGATCATCTGTAGAATTCAAAATATACACACAGTACGCCATGTAAATGACTCTGTTATGCACTTGCCATCAGAGTCATTCGGATACATTTCAATGTCTGTTGCAGCGACATCGCAATTGTGACTTCGCCAAGCCTCGAATTGAGAGCTCCCCTCAACAACGGCAATGTGTAATTCATAAAACAAAAAAAGGGACTTACTTCAATCTATCATCATAAGTAAATGGTTAATTATGCATTGGATACACAGAAAACATAATGGTTCTAAGTGGGTAACTCAAAGATAACATTTGTGAGTAACTTTGCCCCTCTGTGTTTCTGTCTCCCTCATGTATTGGTTATTTGTATGTCTATGGCTGGCAACAAAAACTGAAGAGCAGTACCCCAATATATTGCCTTTTCACTGCAGTTAAACTCTGGCTGATATGCACAGGGATAGCAATAAGACCCCCATTGTATAGCAGTTTTGATTCATTCCTGGTTTTACTGTAAGTTGAATAGGAAACACCCGAGCTTGTTACCTATACACTGTGGTTAACCAAGCTCAAAGTAAAACCTGGAATGGGTGAAACTGCTATGCAATGGGAGTCTTATTTCCATAGCTCTATGCACACAGATAATCAAAACCCGTTCCCTGTGTACAGATGGGATTGGTATAATAAACCTGTAATGATGAGTCATCATTGGATTGGCTGTACATTGAAATGTGATCATGTTAATCTCTCTTTGAAATGGAACGGCAGCTGCCCTGCTTCAAGTGAGTGAGTGGCCATCTCAGAAATCCTTCTGCTGCCAATAAAGAATGCAGCACACAGCCCAGGCCAAGGTTGTATCTAGCAAGGAGCACTCTGTGTTTTCACAGCTCAAACACACCAGCTCCAGGGCCAAATGTTCAGGCAGGGGAACATAGCCCTGGATCCCTCTTTTAACAGATCTGTTTACTGTAACCACACTGGCTGCCAGGCAGGCAGCAAAGTGCCAGTTTCAGCACCAAAGATGATGGACAGCACCATTCTCTCTGAGGACCTAACAGAATGGTCAGCAGATCGCCAGTAGGTGGAAAATGTGATTATTATTATTATTATTATTATTATTATTATTATTATTATTATTATTATTATTATTATTATTATTTACTTTAAATGTGATTATTGTTTTCTTTCTTTCTTTATTTCTTTCTTTCGCCTGGCATGGTTAAGTCGAGCTACCAGTAAGATGAAGAGCCTGGGTTAATCCAATCCACACTGTGTTCCAGTCTATGACACGTACTGTACAGGTGTAATACACACTGTGATTGGCTGTTCAAGCTGGTTCAATTATGGTTTCCAAAAGAACAAAATGCTCCTTAGAAACAAATAAGCCCTGTGTTCTTGTAGCTTGTGGGAAAATACGTTATCGGTCATTAATAATGTAGTCCTGAAAAAAATAAGCAATTTTCATTAGAAAACCTTGTGATACAAGTCATACATTGGGAACTATTCATCAAGGTGCTTGTGCCTTTTGAAAGGTTTATTAAGGGCTTCTGTGCTCATTTCTGCTGCTTTTCAATTTATCAACAACAAGTTCATTGAGTCTCAGAAGCAATCTGCCTGCAGTATCAAGTTAACACATTGGGGTCGGGTAGCACTGTTTAAGGATGCCTTGTAAACAACCAGTAATGCATGTGTGTTATAAAGGATGCTGTAAACAAGAGCATGCAATTATCATTAGTAAGGGCAGCAGTGTGGAGTAGTGGTTAGGGCTCTGGACTCTTGACCGGAGGGTCGTGGGTTCAATCCCTGGTGGGGGGACACTGCTGCTGTACCCTTGAGCAAGGTACTTTACCTAGATTGCTCCAGTAAAAAAAAAAAAAAAACCCAACTGTATAAATGGGTAATTGTATGTAAAAAAAATGTAATTGTATGTAAAAATAATGTGATATCTTGTGACAATTGTAAGTCGCCCTGGATAAGGGCGTCTGCTAAGAAATAAATAATAATAATAATAGTAATAATAGTAATAATAGTAATAATAATAATAATAATAATAGTAATAATAATAGTAATAATAATAATAGTAACAAGGCAATAGCAGTACAGTGTTATAGAAACGTGTTACCAAAGCATGTATAAGAAACAGCGTCATTACTTTAGATGATACTTTACCTAGATTGCTCCAGTAAAAACCCAACTGTATAAATGGGTAATTATATGTAAAAAATAATGTAATTGTATATAAAAATAATGTAACAATTGTAAGTCGCCCTGGATAAGGGCGTCTGCTAAGAAATAAATAACAATATACATTCTACTGCTAAGCATACTGCGTATCGTGTAAAAGAAGTAAACTTCAACTACATTTTTAATTAGATAATATTTTATTAGAGGAGTTTGAAGAAGTTGAAATTAAGAACGTGCTTCTCTACACCAGCCCGCCTGTCAGAAAGGGACGAGCTCTGTGGTGCCTACTCTGCAGTGCCTTGTTAAAAGCAGATCACAGTGCAGTATCTTTAAATGAGTTAGGATAGCTGCAGTAGTCTTACTGATAACTTACTTATAGAAAACAGAAACATGTGGCATAAACAAGATACGTCATGAGAAACCAAGCCATACGACATTAATGTCATGAGAAACCAAGCCATACGGCTTTAATGTCATGAGAAACCAAGCTATACAGCATTAATGTCATGAGAAACCAAGCCATACGGCATTAATGTCATGAGAAACCAAGCCATACGGCTTTAATGTCATGAGAAACCAAGCTATACAGCATTAATGTCATGAGAAACCATGTCATACGGCTTCATTGTCATGAGAAACCAAGCCATACGGCATTAATGTCATGAGAAACCATGTCATACGACATTAATGTCATGAGAAACCGAGCCATACGGCATTAATGTCACGAGAAACCAAGCCATACGGCATTAATGTCACGAGAAACCAAGCCATACGGCATTAATGTCATGAGAAACCAAGCCATACGGCATTAATGTCACGAGAAACCAAGCCATACGGCATTAATGTCACGAGAAACCAAGCCATACGGCATTAATGTTATGAGAAACCAAGCCATACGGCATTAATGTCACGAGAAACCAAGCCATACGGCATTAATGTCACGAGAAACCAAGCCATACGACATCAATGTCACGAGAAACCAAGCCATACGGCATTAATGTCACGAGAAACCAAGCCATACGGCATTAATGTCACGAGAAACCAAGCCATATGGCATTAATGTCACGAGAAACCAAGCCATACGGCATTAATGTCACGAGAAACCAAGCCATACGGCATTAATGTTATGAGAAACCAAGCCATACGACATTAATGTCACGAGAAACCAAGCCATACGGCATTAATGTCATGAGAAACCAAGCCATACGGCATTAATGTCACGAGAAACCAAGCCATACGGCATTAATGTTATGAGAAACCAAGCCATACGGCATTAATGTCATGAGAAACCAAGCCATACGGCATTAATGTCATGAGAAACCAAGCCATCCGGCATTAATGTCACGAGAAACCAAGCCATACGGCATTAATGTCACGAGAAACCAAGCCATACGGCATTAATGTCACGAGAAACCAAGCCATACGGCATTAATGTCACGAGAAACCAAGCCATACGGCATTAATGTCACGAGAAACCAAGCCATACGGCATTAATGTTATGAGAAACCAAGCCATACGGCATTAATGTCACGAGAAACCAAGCCATACGGCATTAATGTCATGAGAATCCAAGCCATACGGCATTAATGTCATGAGAAACCAAGCCATACGGCATTAATGTCACGAGAAACCAAGCCATACGGCATTAATGTCACGAGAAACCAAGCCATACGGCATTAATGTTATGAGAAACCAAGCCATACGGCATTAATGTCACGAGAAACCAAGCCATACGGCATTAATGTCATGAGAATCCAAACCATAAGGCATTAATGTCACGAGAAACCAAGCCATACGGCATTAATGTTATGAGAAACCAAGCCATACGGCATTAATGTCATGAGAAACCAAGCCATACGACATTAATGTCATGAGAAACCAAGCCATACGGCATGAATGTCACGAGAAACCAAGCCATACGGCATTAATGTCATGAGCGGCTAGCGGTGGAAGGGTAGCAAAGGTCCTCGAAGGTGATTTAAATACTGTATGTTGGGTTTTTCATGACATATCCTCTATTCTCAATCATTTACAGATAGAAACGGATCTGCAAACTAAAGCGTGACAGCACGTTGCTTGCTCAGCATAATGACATGTCACCCTATTTAAATCTATCAGCTTTTAATTGAATATATGTCAAGGTACTTCCTCCAAAGTGACCCCTGCTTTATTAACTTGCTAAACATTCAAACAAAATGTCTGAGAAAAAAAAAAAAACTGGTATACATATTTAAACAAAGCATTAAACATTTGTCAAAGCCTTAGTTTTTTGTTCCTTTTTAATTTACTACACAAAAAGAAGGGAAAGGGCTTTTAAAATTGTACAATATAACCACAATAACCAATATTTGTTTCACTCAACAGCACAACCTTGCAAATCCTATATTATACATAGGCCTGGATGAACAGATAGGTCTCAACTCTACATTTAAATCTCTCCAGAGAATCAGCCTTATGAATAAACAAAGGAAAGGCATTCTCCAGGGCAGGTGCAAGGTGACTAAAGGCACAACCACCAGAGAAACACGCTTAGTCACATACGCTTAGTCACAGAAAGCCCAGCATCAGAAACCAATTTTCAATGGCAAAATAAAGAACACAAGCCTGCCCTGCCATTCTGCATTGGTATCAAATGCATAACATGAGGTGTACCACTTCACTCTATGGGAGGGGTTGCTCATTAAATATGTGCACAGGTTTGAAGACGTGATTATCCATTCAGACATAGAAAGATGTTTAGCAATCAAGGGCTATGAGTAAGGAAATGCAACCCCTTATCCCTCAGGATGGTCATTGAGCTTATTACCTCTTTTCACCTCCCAGACCTAAAAGCAACCCATGATACCAAGATACTGAGTACGAGCCCAGGCTGTGACCTGCGTTCTCCACCTGGACTTGACTATCAGTGGTCACAGAAGTACGATGAGGTGAACTGAACCAAGCCGACTGTCCTCTTGATCTTCCACGCAGTACAGTCTGTACTGGAGGAGTCACTGGGGAAGTACGATGAGGTGAACTGAACCAAGCCGACTGTCCTCTTGATCTTCCATGCAGTACAGTCTGTACTGGAGGAGTCACTGGGGAAGTACGATGAGGTGAACTGAACCAAGCCGACTGTCCTCTTGATCTTCCACGCAGTACAGTCTGTACTGGAGGAGTCACTGGGGAAGTACGATGAGGTGAACTGAACCAAGCCGACTGTCCTCTTGATCTTCCACGCAGTACAGTCTGTACTGGAGGAGTCACTGGGGAAGTACGATGAGGTGAACTGAACCAAGCCGACTGTCCTCTTGATCTTCCACGCAGTACAGTCTGTACTGGAGGAGTCACTGGGGAAGTACGACGAGGTGAACTGAACCAAGCCGACTGTCCTCTTGATCTTCCACGCAGTACAGTCTGTACTGGAGGAGTCACTGGGGAAGTACGATGAGGTGAACTGAACCAAGCCGACTGTCCTCTTGATCTTCCACGCAGTACAGTCTGTACTGCGTGGAGTCACTGGGGAAGTACGATGAGGTGAACTGAACCAAGCCGACTGTCCTCTTGATCTTCCACGCAGTACAGTCTGTACTGGAGGAGTCACTGGGGAAGTACGATGAGGTGAACTGAACCAAGCCGACTGTCCTCTTGATCTTCCACGCAGTACAGTCTGTACTGGAGGAGTCACTGGGGAAGTACGATGAGGTGAACTGAACCAAGCCGACTGTCCTCTTGATCTTCCATGCAGTACAGTCTGTACTGGAGGAGTCACTGGGGAAGTACGATGAGGTGAACTGAACCAAGCCGACTGTCCTCTTGATCTTCCACGCAGTACAGTCTGTACTGGAGGAGTCACTGGGGAAGTACGATGAGGTGAACTGAACCAAGCCGACTGTCCTCTTGATCTTCCACGCAGTACAGTCTGTACTGGAGGAGTCACTGGGGAAGTACGATGAGGTGAACTGAACCAAGCCGACTGTCCTCTTGATCTTCCACACAGTACAGTCTGTACTGGAGGAGTCACTGGGGAAGTACGACGAGGTGAACTGAACCAAGCCGACTGTCCTCTTGATCTTCCACGCAGTACAGTCTGTACTGGAGGAGTCACTGGGGAAGTACGATGAGGTGAACTGAACCAAGCCGACTGTCCTCTTGATCTTCCACGCAGTACAGTCTGTACTGCGTGGAGTCACTGGGGAAGTACGATGAGGTGAACTGAACCAAGCCGACTGTCCTCTTGATCTTCCACGCAGTACAGTCTGTACTGGAGGAGTCACTGGGGAAGTACGATGAGGTGAACTGAACCAAGCCGACTGTCCTCTTGATCTTCCACGCAGTACAGTCTGTACTGGAGGAGTCACTGGGGAAGTACGATGAGGTGAACTGAACCAAGCCGACTGTCCTCTTGATCTTCCATGCAGTACAGTCTGTACTGGAGGAGTCACTGGGGAAGTACGATGAGGTGAACTGAACCAAGCCGACTGTCCTCTTGATCTTCCACGCAGTACAGTCTGTACTGGAGGAGTCACTGGGGAAGTACGATGAGGTGAACTGAACCAAGCCGACTGTCCTCTTGATCTTCCACGCAGTACAGTCTGTACTGGAGGAGTCACTGGGGAAGTACGATGAGGTGAACTGAACCAAGCCGACTGTCCTCTTGATCTTCCACGCAGTACAGTCTGTACTGGAGGAGTCACTGGGGAATCTACAGGACATCGACAATTTTGAGGAAGATGTTGTCATTCTATTTTTTAATCCATTAAGAACCTCATTGAGGACAGGCTAACTTCGAAATTTTTTGGTGCATTTTTACTGGCATCTACTTGTTTTTTTTTTCATTTTTTATTTAACTATATGGCTATGATAACTTACTCTAATTCTGTTAACCACAAATCTTACGTCTAAATGTAACCGTTAATTCAGCAAATATAGCCCTACAGATCTGAAGCCTAAAAATTGTGTTCAGATTTTTTTTTTAAAAATGAATTTGGTACGCAATGGGTTAATGTGTATGGCGAGACCCCTGGAGCAGCTGTGAAACTTGGCACAGAAAAATGTAAATTGAGATAGAGAGACACTTATTGAATACATCCTGGGGAAATAACTTATTTTGATAAAAAGGAAACAAGATGATACTCTTTATTGAAAAGATATATTTTTTTGCTCTCTACGATGTAATCATTTGAGCAGGGATGCGCACGGGGGACAATGCGAAGGGACAATGCGGAGCGACGGGGAGTTACTGACACACATTCGTGATTGATTTTCCAACCGTACCATCAAACTGCCTCCCCGGAGAGATGAGGAGCACAGCCCACGAAATACCTCTAATTCCACTTAATTGTAGCCTGCTCTGGACAACGCACTGAGAGCCGTGTCTCACTGATTCCACGCTGTAGTACATTTCAAACTGCTCAAGATAAACTCAGTGGCTGAGCCAACAACACATCTGCAGTTTGACTTTGAGAATGGTGCTTGTAATCAGTAATGGGGCAACACTATACCCACGCAGCAAAATGAAACCTTCAAAATAGGGCTTTTATAATGTATACAGCAAATAAAAGCTGTTTTTGAATTTGAATTTGATCACATCTCGCGTGATTAAGCACGTACACAGCGTGGATCGGGGGTGGATCGGGGGAGGAAGAGGAGGAGGAGAGGAGGGGAGGAGGAGGGGGAGGAAGAGGAGGAGAGGAGGGGGAGGCGGAGGGGGGAGGAAGAGGAGAGGGGGAGGAGGAGGAGGGGGGGAGGATGAGGAGGGGGGAGGAAGAGGAGAGGGGGAGGAGGAGGGGGAGGAAGAGGAGAGGGGGAGGAGGAGGGGGGAGGAAGAGGAGAGGGGGAGGAGGAGGAGGGGGGAGGATGAGGAGGGGGGAGGAAGAGGAGAGGGGGAGGAGGAGGGGAGGAAGAGGAGAGGGGGAGGAGGAGGGGGAGGAAGAGGAGGAGGGGGAGGAGGAGGAGGGGGGAGGATGAGGAGGGGGGAGGAAGAGGAGAGGGGGAGGAGGAGGGGGAGGAAGAGGAGAGGGGGAGGAGGAGGAGGGGGGAGGATGAGGAGGGGGGAGGAAGAGGAGAGGGGGAGGGGAGGAAGAGGAGAGGGGGAGGAGGAGGGGGAGGAAGAGGAGAGGGGGAGGAGGAGGAGGGGGGAGGATGAGGAGGGGGGAGGAAGAGGAGAGGGGGAGGAGGAGGGGGAGGAAGAGGAGAGGGGGAGGAGGAGGAGGGGGGAGGATGAGGAGGGGGGAGGAAGAGGAGAGGGGGAGGGGAGGAAGAGGAGAGGGGGAGGAGGAGGGGGAGGAAGAGGAGAGGGGGAGGAGGAGGAGGGGGGAGGATGAGGAGGGGGGAGGAAGAGGAGAGGGGGAGGAGGAGGGGGAGGAAGAGGAGAGGGGGAGGAGGAGGGGGGAGGAAGAGGAGAGGGGGAGGAGGAGGAGGGGGGAGGATGAGGAGGGGGGAGGAAGAGGAGAGGGGGAGGAGGAGGGGGAGGAAGAGGAGGGGGAGGAGAGGGATTGCAGAGCTTTGCATCTCCACTTAGTGAAAAACTGTGAGATTTGCATCACAACAGAAAATAAGTAAGCCACAGATGCTTAAGTGCAGTGGTAGTCCTGACAGTAAAGTACTGTACTGTGATATCATTTTAATTCAAAGGCCATTACATGTACCAACGCATGACAGTTAAACTAGGCACCCTCACGAGACGATCGCTTCTCAAGTATACTGCAGTAAAATAGGATTCTGCAGCCTTGAGTAAACACAACTGTGACCATATAACAAGCTGCTTACCCACAAGGACTTGTTTTGTATTGTCCTGAATGACTGAGTACCATTGCCATCTGTATACTGTATTTAAACTGCTGATGGCACACTTTTGCTAATTGTAATGCGACAGAGTGGCCGAGGACAGTGTAAATGATCAGGCTGGAGTCTTGATTTAGAGTTTTAAACCGGTGTTGGTTTTATTTTTCTTACACAATGAATCACTAACTAACAGTACTTCATGTGGAACAAACACTAGCTCTCTTACTCGTGTTCTGGTTTCTTTGTGTTACTTCTGCTTCCTTACGCCTCTATACCCCCCCCATCACAAAGATATCAGCTAAGCCATTTCTATGGAGGTGTCATTAACTTTAACAAGCAGCTAACCAATTAACTATTATCCATAATCCGTTAAGGAAAAGCAGCTTGCATGGGTGTGCCTACATGTGGGAACTCATGACATCTAGTGGTCAACCCATTACACTGTGAATGTGTATATTATATGAGTATACACGTTGTTTACATATAATACATGGATGAAAGCTATATTTGCATCCTAGGCCATTATTCTCTCTCTCTCTCTCTCTCTCTCTCTCTCTCTCTCTCTCTCTCTCTCTCTCTCTCTCTCTCTCTCTCTCTCTCTATATATATATATATATATATATATATATATATATATATATAAATTGAGCAGAACAAATTGGCTGACATGTTTTAAAAGGAAGCAAAGGGAAGACTCATTATTTTCAGGAAAATGACAATTAATCAAATATTAATTTACATATATTAGGCAAAAGAGACAATGGGGAAGTTTCCATGTGTATTCTAATTTTACTCGAGACATTGTGCTCGAGCCAAATGAAAAATGGCCCTATACATGTCGGGTTTATTTTCGGCCACAAACCTGATCCTCTCAAGCTGTTCTTCCAAGCGTGCACGCACACTGCCACTTCACGTGTAAATAAGCATGCATGGAAACTCCCCCACTGTCAGGTGCTGGAAGGCTGGGGATTCGGGCTTCGGGGACACCTTGGTGAACTCAGGCAAGCCGTGCAAAGGCCATCTAACTGTACAGGAAACTCAGAGCAGAAAGCAGTTTGACATGTCAGCGAGCCCAGAGCAAACATGACCTCTTTAAGTTCACTCCACTGCTGCATGTTTAATCTGTTTATATTTGTACCTGTAAAATGCGTGGCTGTCCTCATACATTGTACTGCCAGATCTTTATTCTTTTCTGTCTGGTCATCAGACCATCTGGATTACAAATTAATAAACAAACCATTTCACCCATACTTTGTTGCCTGTTTGTTTCAATTGGATTACTGCACCTGTTCTTCACCTGCAGATCATGTACCACTTTGCCACAAGTACTCAGCAAAGTGACTCTTCCCACTGCTCCACGCTGCCTTCATCCCTGACACCCGTCCCCTCAGGGAGACGAGAGAGCTGAGAAGTGAATTTCCATCCCTACATTATCAGTTATCAGAGCCCTGAACCAACTACTACTCTGCATGCAATTAAACTTCCTATTATGGCTGTGATGAATTCATTTGTATTTAACATTTCTGGAATAACACACAAATGCCAACTGTAAACACTCAATGGTAGAATCTGAAGTACTACTAAAAGCTATTTATCATATTTGTGAATGGAGAGTTCTATGTTTTTCAAAGCGTTTGACAAAGTTTCTTTTAGTGTGACCTGGTTGAAGACAGTTGTAAAAGCCGTGCATTGGATGGAATTTCTCCATATGGCCCACTGCCAATGACAAAACCTGTCATAGCTTAAATTATATTAAAAGGGTCAAAAATAACATTTCTGCTTTCCCCTTTATGCATGTCATTGCTTTATATGTGCCTACTCCTTGAAATAGATGTATTCATCACATACATCCAGCCATGTATATAGAAAGTGGCTGTTTTTAGGTAGGGGTATCTCGATACTCTAATGTCACGCTACGATACGGATCACGACTCATGTGTTGGTCCTGATTCTTGTATGATGCAGAAAAAAATCAACTGATCACTTAATGAAGCATTATTTTGTTAAAAAAAAACACAATTAAATGTTACAGTGAGAGTATGTATTCATGCTGAGAATAAAACACATTTCATACAAGAACCTTTTGGTGAACCAGAAGCTATGCTGTGCTTTTGTTCTTGCACCTCAATGCAAACGCTCCATCCCTCTATTACGGTATACTGCATCATGTAAAGAAAGTATGCAGATTCATAGATACACAATCAGTATAATAAAAAAGAAACAACTGAAGCACATGAATTCAATGTCTGAGTTGTGTATTACTGGTTTGAAAACTTGATGATCTAAGAGACCATGATCTTCCTGTGAGATCAGAGACAGAATCAGAGAGAGAGCACAAGGGGATTCAGAAATGTGAACTTTCATAATTCCTAATCTGAACATCAGCCACGGTCTGGTGACAGAATCATAACTAACTCAATGCATCTGCTTCCAGTTTGCTAGTGTAAGCACAACAGAAAAAAGCTCGCGTGAAACCATTTCAAAGCACTTTTACATACTGCAGCTCCCTGGTTCCTTCCAGAGCAGGCTCTGC
This sequence comes from Acipenser ruthenus, assembly GCF_902713425.1. NCBI lineage: Eukaryota > Metazoa > Chordata > Actinopteri > Acipenseriformes > Acipenseridae > Acipenser > Acipenser ruthenus. Next base: position 354,708 of record NC_081190.1, on the reverse strand, counting down.
TGGTCCAGGAGAAACGCAGTGCAGGGACCTCGAGTCCTGGATAGAACAATGCATGTGATTTCTTAGTATAGTTCTTCCCTGCTTTCGGAAGCCACGAGCCCCCGAGCACGTCCGTTTTTACAAGGCTGAGAAATAAGCACATACAGTACACACCCACTGTCACTGCATTCAAAATCAGGATTGATCTGTCACTGCATTCAAAATCAGGATTGATCTGTCACTGCATTCAAAATCAGGATTGATCTGTCACTGCATTCAAAATCAGGATTGATCTGTCACTGCATTCAAAATCAGGATTGATCTGTCACTGCATTCAAAATCAGGATTGATCTGTCACTGCATTCAAAATCAGGATTGATCTGTCACTGCATTCAAAATCAGGATTGATCTGTCACTGCATTCAAAATCAGGATTGATCTGTCACTGCATTCAAAATCAGGATTGATGTCAAAGACAGGCCGTATTGATCATCGTATTGATGTCAAAGACAGGCCGTATTGATCATCGTATTGATGTCAAAGACAGGCTGTATTGATCATCGTATTGATGTCAAAGACAGGCCGTATTGATCATCGTATTGATGTCAAAGACAGGCCGTATTGATCATCGTATTGATGTCAAAGACAGGCCGTATTGATCATCGTATTGATGTCAAAGACAGGCCGTATTGATCATCGTATTGATGTCAAAGACAGGCCTTATTGATCATCGTATTGATGTCAAAGACAGGCCGTATTGATTATCGTATTGATGTCAAAGACAGGCCGTATTGATCATCGTATTGATGTCAAAGACAGGCCTTATTGATCATCGTATTGATGTCAAAGACAGGCCGTATTGATCATCGTATTGATGTCAAAGACAGGCCTTATTGATCATCGTATTGATGTCAAAGACAGGCCTTATTGATCATCGTATTGATGTCAAAGACAGGCCGTATTGATCATCGTATTGATGTCAAAGACAGGCCGTATTGATCATCGTATTGATGTCAAAGACAGGTCGTATTGATCATCGTATTGATGTCAAAGACAGGCCTTATTGATCATCGTATTGATGTCAAAGACAGGCCGTATTGATCATCGTATTGATGTCAAAGACAGGCCGTATTGATCATCGTATTGATGTCAAAGACAGGCCTTATTGATCATCGTATTGATGTCAAAGACAGGCCGTATTGATCATCGTATTGATGTCAAAGACAGGCCGTATTGATTATCGTATTGATGTCAAAGACAGGCCGTATTGATCATCGTATTGATGTCAAAGACAGGCCTTATTGATCATCGTATTGATGTCAAAGACAGGCCTTATTGATCATCGTATTGATGTCAAAGACAGGCCGTATTGATCATCGTATTGATGTCAAAGACAGGCCGTATTGATCATCGTATTGATGTCAAAGACAGGCCTTATTGATCATCGTATTGATGTCAAAGACAGGCTGTATTGATCATCGTATTGATGTCAAAGACAGGCTGTATTGATCATCGTATTGATGTCAAAGACAGGCCGTATTGATCATCGTATTGATGTCAAAGACAGGCTGTATTGATCATCGTATTGATGTCAAAGACAGGCTGTATTGATCATCGTATTGATGTCAAAGACAGGCCTTATTGATCATCGTATTGATGTCAAAGACAGGCCGTATTGATTATCGTATTGATGTCAAAGACAGGCCGTATTGATCATCGTATTGATGTCAAAGACAGGCCTTATTGATCATCGTATTGATGTCAAAGACAGGCCGTATTGATTATCGTATTGATGTCAAAGACAGGCCGTATTGATCATCGTATTGATGTCAAAGACAGGCCGTATTGATCATCGTATTGATGTCAAAGACAGGCCGTATTGATCATCGTATTGATGTCAAAGACAGGCCGTATTGATCATCGTATTGATGTCAAAGACAGGCTGTATTGATCATCGTATTGATGTCAAAGACAGGCTGTATTGATCATCGTATTGATGTCAAAGACAGGCCGTATTGATCATCGTATTGATGTCAAAGACAGGCTGTATTGATCATCGTATTGATGTCAAAGACAGGCTGTATTGATCATCGTATTGATGTCAAAGACAGGCCTTATTGATCATCGTATTGATGTCAAAGACAGGCCGTATTGATTATCGTATTGATGTCAAAGACAGGCCGTATTGATCATCGTATTGATGTCAAAGACAGGCCTTATTGATCATCGTATTGATGTCAAAGACAGGCCGTATTGATTATCGTATTGATGTCAAAGACAGGCCGTATTGATCATCGTATTGATGTCAAAGACAGGCTGTATTGATCATCGTATTGATGTCAAAGACAGGCTGTATTGATCATCGTATTGATGTCAAAGACAGGCCTTATTGATCATCGTATTGATGTCAAAGACAGGCCTTATTGATCATCGTATTGATGTCAAAGACAGGCCTTATTGATCATCGTATTGATGTCAAAGACAGGCCGTATTGATCATCGTATTGATGTCAAAGACAGGCCGTATTGATCATCGTATTGATGTCAAAGACAGGCTGTATTGATCATCGTATTGATGTCAAAGACAGGCTGTATTGATCATCGTATTGATGTCAAAGACAGGCCGTATTGATCATCGTATTGATGTCAAAGACAGGCTGTATTGATCATCGTATTGATGTCAAAGACAGGCTGTATTGATCATCGTATTGATGTCAAAGACAGGCCTTATTGATCATCGTATTGATGTCAAAGACAGGCCGTATTGATTATCGTATTGATGTCAAAGACAGGCCGTATTGATCATCGTATTGATGTCAAAGACAGGCCGTATTGATCATCGTATTGATGTCAAAGACAGGCTGTATTGATCATCGTATTGATGTCAAAGACAGGCCTTATTGATCATCGTATTTATGTCAAAGACAGGCCTTATTGATCATCGTATTGATGTCAAAGACAGGCCTTATTGATCATCGTATTGATGTCAAAGACAGGCCGTATTGATCATCGTATTGATGTCAAAGACAGGCCTTATTGATCATCGTATTGATGTCAAAGACAGGCCTTATTGATCATCGTATTGATGTCAAAGACAGGCCGTATTGATCATCGTATTGATGTCAAAGACAGGCCATATTGAATTATCGTATTGATGTCAAAGACAGGCCTTATTGATCATCGTATTGATGTCAAAGACAGGCCTTATTGATCATCGTATTGATGTCAAAGACAGGCCGTATTGATTATCGTATTTATGTCAAAGACAGGCCATATTGAATTATCGTATTGATGTCAAAGACAGGCCTTATTGATCATCGTATTGATGTCAAAGACAGGCCTTATTGATCATCGTATTGATGTCAAAGACAGGCCTTATTGATCATCGTATTGATGTCAAAGACAGGCCGTATTGATCATCGTATTGATGTCAAAGACAGGCCATATTGAATTATCGTATTGATGTCAAAGACAGGCCTTATTGATCATCGTATTGATGTCAAAGACAGGTCGTATTGATCATCGTATTGATGTCAAAGACAGGCCTTATTGATTATCGTATTGATGTCAAAGACAGGCCGTATTGATTATCGTATTGATGTCAAAGACAGGCCATATTGAATTATCGTATTGATGTCAAAGACAGGCCTTATTGATCATCATATTGATGTCAAAGACAGGCCGTATTGATCATCGTATTGATGTCAAAGACAGGCCATATTGATCATCGTATTGATGTCCTCACACTTTTTTTATGAGGACCGTCCTATATAGTAATATTCCTACAGAGAGAGAGAGAGAGAGAGAGAGAGAGAGAGAGAGAGAGAGAAGCAGTCAGGCAGACAAGCAGATGTTGAGACAGAGACTGACAGGTAAATAGATATATGCAAATTGAAAGATCAAAATAACAGGTTACAAGCTGAGATGGGAAAGGATTTATTCCAGTTAGAATAAATCCTGTCAGCAGAGCAGAACAGATCTGATTTTGAACTTCATTGTGAATTTGTTTTAAAAAGGGATCCTCCTAGTCTGTTCATAGCCTTACGCTGTGACTGTGACTGACGGCTAATAGAAATAACAGAGACTGGAGGGAGGGTTCCTCAGATTGCCTTTAGAAAGCAGATGTAGGTCGCTTGGATGGCGCTGAAAAAAGGAAGTCATTTTGTATTAGTTGTGTAAAGTCATGGTAGAGCAATTAATTTGCATTTTATGTCAAGAATGTTTGCATTATAATGTCATTAACAGTAATGTAGAAAAGATTCCTAGGGGTAGTTTCACAGACAGGCAGAATGCATGAATCTCTAAAGGGCATTGCAGTTAAACTCCGGGTCTGTTGATGCTGTCCTAGATTAGAACACAGTGGCAGTGGGTCCAAGCAGCTGTTTCTCTCTTGTTTCACTTTTCATGGTAAATTAGCTCAATCAACTGCAGTGGCCCTCACCTGATAGTCAGTACCTGATTTTCATGGAGAGCTCCATCTGAAGAATGGAGACCCAGAGCTACCAGCTTCCCCACACTATACTAACCTCCACCCTCTGCATTCTCATGATAATGCAACTCTTCTCTCAAACCAGCCTGCACACTATTTGGTGTTTATATTAACCTCCACCCTCTGCACTCTCATGATAATGCAACTCTTCTGTCTAACCAGCCTGCACACTATTTGGTGTTTATATTAACCTCCACCCTCTGCACTCTCATGATAATGCAACTCCTCTGTCTAACCAGCCTGCACACTATTTGGTGTTTATATTAACCTCCACCCTCTGCACTCTCATGATAATGCAACTCTTCTCTCAAACCAGCCTGCACACTATTTGGTGTTTATATTAACCTCCACCCTCTGCACTCTCATGATAATGCAACTCTTCTGTCTAACCAGCCTGCACACTATTTGGTGTTTATATTAACCTCCACCCTCTGCACTCTCATGATAATGCAACTCTTCTCTCAAACCAGCCTGCACACTATTTGGTGTTTATATTAACCTCCACCCTCTGCACTCTCATGATAATGCAACTCTTCTCTCAAACCAGCCTGCACACTATTTGGTATCCTGCCGATCGACTGCTCTGTTGCATTCAGGGGCTTGCATGGTTATTGTTCTTCAGGCAATGAAAAACAAAACAAAAGCAAAAACACAGTTACAGTGAACCACATTTTTTAAGGGTGAATCAAGCAGGTGGAAGTCAACCCTAACTCTCAGTAAACTTCGATTTTAATACATCAAATGCATGCCAGGATTGAAGGAGTGTAGTCATCGTTTGAATAGAAAATTAGTCAAAGGACCGCATTATGTAGCAAAGCACTCACACTGAAGGACTTGCAAAAGGGAAGTTTATTTTTTAAAAACTTTTTGACGGTTCACTGGATAGAAAGAGGGTTGCTTGTATCTACTGTCACAGTGAGTTCCAGTATCACAGAAGTGCTTCTAGTCTGCTGTACCGCCTGCGTGCTTTCTCTAAACATACACTTTCTAGTAGTTCTTCTGCTACAAACAACAGCAATACAGCAACACATGAAACCTGTCAGTTTTGACAGAGAAATTCCAGATCGCTGCAAACCCACGAATCAAGCTAAGTACGATATTATAACCAAACACACTGATTTCCATTACAGCACTTTTTTCCCTGCTGATGGTCACTGAATTCAAATAAGGCTCTATCTACGCTCAGCCACTTCATGCTGCTGTAAGATGATGCATGGGATCCATAAGGAGCTAGCACTGCAGCGGGTGTGCCCGAATCCAAGGCCTCTAGCATACCAAACTTGGGGCAAGTGGATTTGGCAGATAGACTGGGAGATGTATTATTGGATTTGTATATATACTATGGTGATGGGATAAAATCCATTATGCTGAAAGCACCCTGATAAAAGCATAACATTGAGAGAAATTCAGGAGAAATACATGCAAAAAACATGGGTTGAAAAATATAGATTTAAAATTGAATAGATAGGTCAGCTGACATGAACACTGCAGGGCTGTATCTAATCCATTGCTCTTTGCTGATTGTCTGAGAAAACAAATTTATATGATCAAACAAATCAGACTGTTTCAGATTGAATTGAATTCTGTAGGTACGTGGACAGAGAGGCAGCGAGATAAGAGACTGTGTCTGTGTGTTATGTTATGAAGTACATAAAGCTAACACATTAATTCCAAACGTGTATTATCAGTATTTGTGAGGAGTGTCATATTACTATAAAAGAACATAAGTAAGTCATCCATGCTCTGTCAGGAAGCGATCACAGCTTTCCCTGTTACGTTATCAAGGCTGACCTCATGCAAGCACAAAGGCATTCACACACTTTTTTGTTCACAAATTTCTATGCAAAACCACATATACAGAGGGGCCTCATAATCTCAACAACTGCACACTATGGGAAAGGTTAAAACTATCTGTATAAATGGAACGTGTTTTGGATTATAGCCACATACAATCTGAAACGTGTACAGGAGGAGGCCAGGAGTGCGGGACACACACCTGGTGAAGATCAAGGTGAGACAGACAGACACTGGGATGGACGGACAGACATGATGAAGATCAAGGTGACAGACAGACACTGGGACGGACGGATGGACATGATGAAGATCAAGGGGACAGACAGACACTGGGACGGACGGATGGACATGATGAAGATCAAGGGGACAGACAGACACTGGGACGGACGGATGGACATGATGACGATCAAGGTGACAGACAGACACTGGGACGGACGGATGGACATGATGAAGATCAAGGTGACAGACACTGGGATGGACGGATGGACATGATGACGATCAAGGTGACAGACAGACACTGGGACGGACGGATGGACATGATGAAGATCAAGGGGACAGACAGACACTGGGACGGACGGATGGACATGATCAGTGTATAAATACACACACATGGATTTACAAAGTCATTGTAATGCATCTCAGGTAGGGTTTACTGCAGTTATTTACTACAAGGTGAGTTCTATTCATATCTGCCCACAGAGTTGATAAACCACTGCTGTTGCGGGTGACTTTCTCAAGCTGTAATTAATGTATTCCAGATGCTTCCATCATTTTAATGTGGTTTTAACCATTTTAATAGTACTGAAAACCCTTTCAGTGTTCTAATCATTTGAATCCCATTCTTTCAGTGAAGTGTAACCGGTGTACGTAATCGAGGGATTGTCTGTGATCATTTCACAGAACAAGGTGTTTCTCCTGCGTCACACTTCCACTGAAATAGTTCAACCCCTTCCACACGATGCAATAATAAAAAGAAATTTAAAAAATCACACAGGGTGACACTGTTGAAGTCCATTTCACATGGCCCTGTATTTATTCCAGTGAATCGGGTTTTGGTAATCAAGGCATTTAATGAAAAGTTCCAATACCAGATTCACCTTATGAAACGCTACCATGTACTGTACATGGTGTGTTACTTTCACTGGTCAGTATATGGGAAAATAAATACAGGTATGGTCATTCTGGGCAATTGTGACTATGTGGTAAATATGATCAGAATTTCAAACAAAAGAGACAAATAATTCCAATATTCTTGAAGAGCACAACCCTGTCCTTATTTAGGGAGGACACTTAGCAAGAAGTATTGTGAATGAATGACTACACAGTAATCACAAAAAGAGGGTATTTGTGTGAGAGAGGAGAGGGTGTGTCGGGTTGCTGGGAGAAATTAAGAAAGCAGAGATAAATAAATCAACAAACTCAAGTCCCAAGAATGTGTTATGTTGTTATATTCCTCCCTTAGTGACACAGCCAGTGGCTGAATACTGACAGCCTTTCCATCAAAGCACAATCACACAAGCTGGAGATCAGGGAAGACGAATTATGTCAGTCGGATGTTATTACTGCTGTCGAAACAGCTGGACAGCAGCCTCCGAACAGCCCAGGACAGTCACGCTGTCGAAACAGCTGGACAGCAGCCCCCGAACAGCCCAGGACAGTCACGCTGTCTCCATCCAGATGCTCCTCATCACTAACTCAGAGGGATCATCCTCAGAGCGACACACAGGAGAAACCTGGCACTGCACTTAGGAGCTCATACCAAAGTCAGCTAAGACTATAGCCCCCGGGACCACAGTACACAGCAAACTCCTTCAGTACATCCCTACCTCATCTAGGATCACAGAGATAGAAATAGTTTACATAACTTAGATATTGCACTTCTAGAAGTATTAAAAAGAAAGTTAGCAAAATCTTAAACAAGTATTTCAAGTATGTTAATAAAGACTTGTGTAGTTTGATAAACACAACTTGAATCAAGAGATGGGCAGAACTTTGGGTCAGTCCATTCACTCTAACTGAAATGGGAGGGGGGGTCTGAATGGGAGACGATGAAATGTCTTTCTTCCGTTTCATCTTTTACTAAAGGTATATCAAATATCAAACCCCCTCTTACCCATTAAAAACAATGACGTTCTACCAGTTCCTAATCAAACCTTGCCTCAAGCGTGGACACAAGTGCACATCCACCCAGACTCAGGGAGTTTCAACGTTGGGCTTGTAACCGTGACAACTCACTGTCCCCCCGGGATTCGGGGTGACTCGCAAACACTGCACAGATGCTATAGCTTTAATGCAACACAGATATTTAATGACCTGTTTCAGCCACAGGGGTCAGGGGTCCATTTCGACGCCACTGTAATGACTTGGCATTCCAGCCCATTGAATTCAATGGAAAGGCAAGGGCTAGATAGGAACCACAAACAAAGCAGTTAAAAAATGATTGGCTTACAATTCAAGAGCAAGCCCTGTAGTCAAGAGGGAAGAACACGTCTTATGCTGAAGTCTGTATTATTAAGCTATCAGCCGATATATCAAGTGACCTACATAGTTCAAAGCTGTTAATTGGACAGATTCAATGCTGTTCTCAAATGTTCTTCCTACTCGTCTCTCCTAACAGCAGGTGTAACGTGTAACTGACCTTGAAGAGCACTAATGCATTTTGTATGTGGAGGAGCACGACTATTCACACGTTAGTGTAAGATATTGTGATTATTATGTTGCTCGTACAGGAGGAGGAGCAGATTCATCATTACCCTGATGCCTGATTTCCAGAACTCCATGCTGGGTAGCTAGCAGGTGGAGCAGGTCCAGGTGTAGCGAATGTTATAGTCACTTGCATGATCTTTCGGATCAGAGCAGGAGTGAAATAGGTACTGTATAAGCAGCAGCAGGAGATATCAAATAGCAGTTCAATTTGTCAGTAACACAAACTCTATTGCTTTTAGGTGAGTGCCATGGCATGTAAGCCTGGCTGTTAATCTTCAGCTCAGATGAGCTTTTTTGACCGCTTATTTTTGGAAATGTGGAGTTTGCATTTTGAATTGTGTTTTTGCTCTGCACCAGGTCCCCAGGGCCACTTTAAGATTGCAACGTGCTCGCTGTTTATTAGAAAATGAATGGTGTCGTTTCGGTGAAAATTCCCTGATGATGTTCAAGATTCTATTTGTTACGCTACAGTACATGGTATATATCAATTAAAACAGTGGATACAAAAAGTTATTCAGCTGTAACACTAACTGACTTTAAACTTGTTCTAAATGAACAGACTTAACTGAACGGATTTCAACCAATGTGGCATTTATATACACTCCTTCAGTATATATTAAGATGGAAAGCAGTGTGGTCTAGGGGTTACAGCTGAGGAACTGGGAGGCAGTGTGGTCTAGTGGTTAGAGCTGAGAGACTGGAAGGCAGTGTGGTCTAGTGGTCAGAGCTGAGAGACTGGGAGGCAGGAGGCAGTGTGGTCTAGTGGTTAGAGCTGAGGCACTGGAAGGCAGTGTGGTCTAGTGGTTAGAGCTGAGAGACTGGAAGGCAGTGTGGTCTAGTGGTAGAGCTGAGAGACTGGGAGGCAGTGTGGTCTAGTGGTAGAGCTGAGAGACTGGGAGGCAGTGTGGTCTAGTGGTAGAGCTGAGAGACTGGAAGGCAGTGTGGTCTAGTGGTTAGAGCTGAAGACTGGGAGCCAGGACGCAGTGTGGTCTTTTGGTTAGAGCTGAGGCACTGGGAGGCAGTGTGGTCTAGTGGTTAGAGCTGAGAGACTGGGAGGCAGTGTGGTCTAGTGGTAGAGCTGAGAGACTGGGAGGCAGTGTGGTCTAGTGGTAGAGCTGAGAGACTGGGAGGCAGTGTGGTCTAGTGGTAGAGCTGAGGCACTGGGAGGCAGTGTGGTCTAGTGGTAGAGCTGAGAGACTGGGAGGCAGTGTGGTCTAGTGGTAGAGCTGAGGCACTGGGAGGCAGTGTGGTCTAGTGGTTAGAGCTGAGAGACTGGGAGGCAGTGTGGTCTAGTGGTAGAGCTGAGAGACTGGAAGGCAGTGTGGTCTAGTGGTAGAGCTGAGAGACTGGGAGGCAGTGTGGTCTAGTGGTAGAGCTGAGGCACTGGGAGGCAGTGTGGTGTAGTGGTAGAGCTGAGAGACTGGGAGGCAGTGTGGTCTAGTGGTAGAGCTGAGGCACTGGGAGGCAGTGTGGTCTAGTGGTAGAGCTGAGAGACTGGAAGGCAGTGTGGTCTAGTGGTTAGAGCTGAGGCACTGGGAGGCAGTGTGGTCTAGTGGTAGAGCTGAGAGACTGGGAGGCAGTGTGGTCTAGTGGTAGAGCTGAGGCACTGGGAGGCAGTGTGGTCTAGTGGTAGAGCTGAGAGACTGGGAGGCAGTGTGGTCTAGTGGTAGAGCTGAGGCACTGGGAGGCAGTGTGGTCTAGTGGTAGAGCTGAGAGACTGGGAGGCAGTGTGGTCTAGTGGTAGAGCTGAGGCACTGGGAGGCAGTGTGGTCTAGTGGTAGAGCTGAGAGACTGGGAGGCAGTGTGGTCTAGTGGTAGAGCTGAGGCACTGGGAGGCAGTGTGGTCTAGTGGTAGAGCTGAGAGACTGGGAGGCAGTGTGGTCTAGTGGTAGAGCTGAGGCACTGGGAGGCAGTGTGGTCTAGTGGTAGAGCTGAGAGACTGGGAGGCAGTGTGGTCTAGTGGTAGAGCTGGGGGACTGGGAAGCTGTTTAGTTGTTGTTTAGTTTTAAAGATTAAAACAGTCCATAGCTGCGGCTTTTATCCGTTTTTTGAAATGGTGCTTTAAATAAAAACAATATTTAATGTCAATTTTAATCCACTCGCTATTAGTTAACAACATGGAAAGTTTCCCCATACATGTGCACACAAACACACTCAGATCCTGGCAGCGTGCAACAGGTACTCCCTGCTGCGGAGGCCCCTGAGCTGAGCCCATCAGTCAGCCGGCTGCCCCGTGCAGTACTGGGATGAGCGATAGCTGGCCTGCAGGAATACGTCTCCAACTCACGGAGCGGCTGGAAGCTGCCTGTCCACAGATATTTAATGCTCGACTGCTAGACACCGACTACAAGCCAAGGGGCTGATTTATTAATGAAAACTATTCATCGTGCTGCTGTGGTGCCTCAACAGTACTGGACCTTGTGTGTGTTAGTGTACTACTGTGCGGAGATATTAAAACTATATATACATATACATATATATATATATATATACACACATACACATACACATGTATTGGCTTTCAGTGTCTAATGCATACTGTACTGTTCATATACAGCTCCATCTTTGTTGGGGACAATACTGGATACAGGCCCTGAATGCAAACAGATAATATGAAGGTGTCAGAAACAGGATGATTTAATGTCTAAAAGGGTTAACTATGAGTTGCCACATCAGAGGAAAATACTAATAGAAACGATGAAGGAACTTTTTGTGTCTGATTCCGATTGCAATCTTCAGCACTGAAAGAAGAATGAATGAATGAAATTCAAAGCTTTCAGACCGATAATACACGACCGTAATGCAGCAACTTTTCCGCAGATTCTTACAGACCAAAGAGCAGAGGCTCTATCAGAGGCATGGGGATTTTCCATCAGCGCGGTGTTGATGAGTGATACAGCAGTCAAGTAATGCTGTGTGATCTCTGCAGTAACACTTGTCCTCAGTCTGTCGGATCAATGTGAGAGGGGTGTTTAGTGAGCTGTCTGTTTGGTGCAGGGAGAATGCTGGCTGTTCACTGCCTCCCCTCTGGGACGCTGGTTCAGCAGGAGCCCCAGTGGGTGAGAAGATCAGAACTCTTCCACTGAAAACACTACCAAGATGCAACTTCTGATGTCAAGTGAAATTATGCATCTTTAAAACAAGCCTATTGATTAGAAATCCTAACAGTATTTTAGAACTCCATTTTTCTTTTAATAACAGCGATACCTGACCCAGCAGACATCATCTTCAATCAACACACTGCTACAGTGATTTTTTTGTACAGTATAAGAAGGCAACTTTTTATAATGATTATAGCTAATAAAATAATTATATTCATTATTCTGATACATTATGAGCATCGACAATTTACTCAAAGCCTCCACTAGTGTTTTCTACTATTATAACAACATTGACTTGCATAAAGAAGGAAAAACATTGAGTGAAATAGCTCGCATGACACGATTTTCAAGGTGTGGTATCCGAAGCATAATCAACAAGTACAGACTAAAATATGCACAAGAACACAGAAATTGGACTATGGAACAATGGTCAAAGGTGCTTTGGACTGTTGATGGATGGCCAACGACACCTGTGCCTTCTGCCAGTTCTGTTGTCAATTCAACGCTTGTCTTCTTTCTATTACGACTATCAGCACTCACCTTTTAATAAGTGATAGAAAATATAGACAGACTCAGGAAAGAAGGTTCATGAGAGAAGAGGAACCAACATGGCAGCATGTACTAGTGTTCCTGAATTGCTTGTCTTACGAGAGAGCCAGACAGACCCAGAGAGTGCAACTTCTTTTTAATTATAAAAAGCAACGTATGTGTTCCAATGTGTATGTGTTGAATTCACATTGGGGATGTTCACACTTTAGAGGTTGCAGTTTTAACTCTTTAGTTTAAGTGTTAAACATACATATGTAACACTATGCCAAAAATATGCAGGCCTTAGTGTTAGCCTTAGTGCTTACAAAGCAGTACGTGCACAGTGCAAGTCAGTTTATTTCATAGTCCATTTATGAAATGCTGCACACATGCAGACTGATACACAAATGGGGTGGGGGTGGGTATACATCCCTTATACATCCTGAGCCAGGCAAAGGTCAGCTGAGGTGGCGTGTCACTCCACTGTCACCTCAGCCACAGCAATACGACAGCCTGACACCCCTGACAATCCTCAATATCTGTGATCGATAGGGCCTCTGAGGTCGCTGTGCAATCTCTGCCCCTCGCAATGTTTGCTTCTTATAAACAGTATTACCAAGGGATGAAACTGCCTCGTTCCCTCTGCTGCACTGATTTGCCTGTGACGGGAGCAATGTAAGAAATCAGCTACACACACGCATTTTATATGTGGCTATGCTTTGTCTGTGTATTTTCTTTTTGTTCTGTTCTATTGTGTAAGTTCTCAATGTAAAGTTACTGATAAGGACACATTCCTTATCAGTATGATATATGGAAGCTGTTGTTTGTATTCTTCTGTTGTAACCTCTGTAGTAATACAACTTAGTAGGATGTGTGTGTGTGTGTGTGTGTGTGTGTGTCAGTGTGTATGTGTGTGTGTGTGTCAAATGCATGAATTGTGGGTATGTTTATTTAAAGGTTATTATTATTATTATTATTATTATTATTATTATTAGTTTATTTAGCAGACGCCTTTATCCAAGGTGACTTACAGAGACTAGGGTGTGTGACCTATGCATCAGCTGCAGAGTCACTTACAACTACGTCTCACCCGAAAGACGGAGCACAAGGAGGTTAAGTGACTTGCTCAGGGTCACACAATGAGTCAGTGGCTGAGGTGGGATTTGAACCGGGGACCTCCTGGTTACAAGCCCGTTTCTTTAACCACTGGACCACACAGCCTCCTGGCAGGAAAGGATATCAAGCTATATTGGAAGACAGTTGAAGAATAATTGTTAATAATTGTTGAAGATGATGAATCTGAGATCGATATAATGATGTAACCACAGGTTAGGTATAAAAAGGCGTGTAGAAAGCTTTTTAATTGAACAGAGGAATGAATGGAGATTGCACATCTCTGTCATCTCTGAAAATGGTAAATATGTACGGAAAATGTCTTTTCCGTATTGCATGCTGATTTTGATGTTTAATCAAATATTATTAAACAGACTAATTGTGATATTGAGTGAATCATGCTGGATTAATACACAAAACACCACACACACACACACACACGCACACGCACACGCACACGCACACACACACACATGTACGCCTGATGTTTTATTATGAATGAGTGAAGGCCACTCGTACCATCAGTACCAGGAATAGGTACAAGTACTGAAGGCAGTGCTCCTCTCCTTTGTAAATCTCTAATGCAAACCCTAAGTATGAAGAAAATCTATCTAACCTCCCCTGCCTTATTTATAGGTGATATTACTGTCAGTGAAATTACAGTAATAGTAACAGAACATCGTTGATTTAATTTTAATTTTTTTTGTAAAAAAAAGTAAAACGTTTCCTATAGTAGTGTCAGACCGCTGGGGTTCAACACTACTTTCCTAGATTTGTTACAGGCTGCCAACTCGAACCACAGGCTGGGCCCTAGTCAGTTCACAGGCCAGCAGGTACTCAGTCTGCTTCTTCTCAGGCTCAAAGTGAAGCCAGGCATTACACTGGAGCAGCTGTGTGGAACTGCAGAGAGAGAGAGAGAGAGAGAGAGAGAGAGAGAGAGAGAGAGAGAGGTGGCTAGTGATCCTGTGCGAGCCCAAACCTGTCCATTAGGATACAGCAGTAGAGTTTAACAGTGTATCACGCATGCACTCTCCTTGCTGTACAACTGAGCTACACTGCATATTTCTAAAACACTGGAGACAATTCTATCGAAAACCTAGTTCCCAAAACTCAAGTTAGAAGGTAGCTAGTCCAGGTCTCCAGGACTCACGAGAACCCCCCACCCCAAAAAAAGAGCAGAAACTGCAGAGCAATTTTTAGATTGAGGGATGAAGCAAAGCAAGAATGGAGCAAGACTGCACCTCCGATCAGGCTGGACCAAAGCCTGCCCTGCTCACAGGCATCGATCACAAGGTGCTGGAAAATGCCTTGAGGGATGCTACTCAAAGCCTGCCCTGCTCACAGGCATCGATCACAAGGTGCTGGAAAATGCCTTGAGGGATGTTACTCAAAGCCTGCCCTCCTCACAGGCATCTATCACAAGGTGCTGGAAAATGCCTTGAGGGATGCTACTCAAAGCCTGCCCTGCTCACAGGCATCGATCACAAGGTGCTGGAAAATGCCTTGAGGGATGCTACTCAAAGCCTGCCCTCCTCACAGGCATCGATCACAAGGTGCTGGAAAATGCCTTGAGGGATGCTACTCAAAGCCTGCCCTCCTCACAGGCATCGATCACAAGGTGCTGCAAAGTGTCTTGAGGGGTGTTAATCCATTTAATCATTAATAATTCACACAACTGAGGCATAGGATTGTTCACATTCATCTCAAATACGCTTAATTGGATTGAGGTCTGGGGTTCGTAATGCTTTGGTAAATTACAGCATTTGTTCAGACTTTCGGAGTAATCAAGGGACCCAAGATGAACCAAGTAACAAAAGAATGCAATATCTCCTTAAACGTTCTCTGAATATCTCTGAATATACTAGCCCTGTTTTGTCTGAGGAAGGACCCATTGGCTGCGTACAGCCGGGTTAATTGAATTAACTAAAAAGAAAATTGCTTTTCGTAAGGGTTATCACAGCATTTTGCTTTCGTCCTAATTATTCAATTACAAAACAGCAAGACGATCCCAACCCCTCCATGCTGTGCACAAGAGCTTTTCCCTGTCAAGTGAAATGATCATTATCCTGGTCTGTTTCTGCACGGTCAGCGTTTTTACAAAATGGTACGATGAATCCGTAGCAGAACCTCCCAGGTTGAAACGAACTATATCTGTTACCATGGCAATCCTTTAGATATGAATATTAGTCTTTCTGTTTGGTCTCTCCTGTTCTGATTACTGTTAGCATCTCTGATCTTTTTGTTGGAAGAATTTGATGGGGATTTCTTTTTTTCAGTCGTTTTAGGCTTCACTATGCCCTCAGCAATTCTAAAGTAAAACACGATCTCCATTTGCACACAATCAGTTCAATTGCTTAGGGCTGGATTTACAAATAATACATTTTGGCCACTTCTGTTGAACCTCACACTGCAGGAGGTAAAGAGGAACTGGGGCATTAGCCTGGACTGGATCAAACTCATAGCAGCACGGTTGCCTGTTATTGACTGGCACAACTGTGTGTGTAAGAAGCAGCACTGTCTGTTTTGTGCTGTGGTTGAGACGCTTGCTTGCAG
Source organism: Acipenser ruthenus (assembly GCF_902713425.1). Lineage (NCBI taxonomy): Eukaryota > Metazoa > Chordata > Actinopteri > Acipenseriformes > Acipenseridae > Acipenser > Acipenser ruthenus. The sequence goes on along the minus strand of NC_081190.1, from coordinate 338,447 downwards.
GGTGAGGTTGCTCCCAGCCTCAACTCTTTTACATACTGTACACTCTCTCTGTTTGTGTCTTTCTTGAGTTCTGAGTGTTTCTGAGAGCTCTGAGGAGCGCTACAGAAATCAAACACTCACTGCTCTAAAAACTTTGCATGCTGCTCTATATGACTTATGCTGGAGGTCCTGCCTGTTTCACTTTCAGACTTTACCATGACTGACACATGTAAAGCAATGTAAAAGTCAAAGCGAGGCAGACAGTATTCAAGTCCTGGGGACCTGTTCTAGTTACTGTATTTCACCTTGAGCCAATTCTCAGTGCCCCGGGGAGAGGCAGATAGGTGATTTATACCTGTGCTATATATGCTGCAGATAGAAGCTATTTATGAGGTTTGTTCTGTTTAAGGCTCTAAACCCCTCAGGAATGAATTCAATAACACATTTTTTCAATAGTAATCTTTTTTTTAATACTATAGTATTCGACAGCACCAGCTAAAACACTACAGTTTACTACATGCTACTGTATATTGATCACTGCTGTGGAATCCTATAGGGTTTAGGGTTCCACTTTAATTTGCAATTGCACACCAATGAAAACCCCCTTTCTGAAAACGAGCCTCTTGTTAAATCAAACAATCAAAACCCCGATCAGTCACGTGTGCAAAGGAAAGCCAGCTAGATTTATTGAAATGTGTTTTACACCAGCATTTTAATTGGTTTCCTTGCTTTGACAAATTAAAAGAAAGGCAATGCAATATATCCATATGCAGAAACTGCATTTGCATTATTAAAACTTACTGTATGCTGATTAAGAATTGAATGACAAAATAAAAAAAGCGTCTAACAGCAATTCAATTTCTTCTATGTTAAATTTCTTCCAAAACCAAACTGAAGCATCACAAAATAGAATATGTTATGAAAATCCTGATTAGTGTAAATATCTTTAAAACCGTGTTTGTGTTATTGGAGTTCTAGAGATGTACTAGAGGTGCAAGCTGTGCAAAATACAGAGAATGGCCTTGCTATTGGAATTGATGAAATTCTTGAAATAGTTTATTAAAATCCCAATAGAAGCACTCATAAAAGAAATTATTGTTAGATTATTGAAGTACTGGAATAGTTGTTGGGGGGTGGGGGGGGGGGGATGCTTTACCAAATCTCCACACACACGACAATGCTTTCCATGCATTTCTTTGCATGCTGGTATAAATCTCCACACACGACAATGCTTTCCATGCATTTCTTTGCTTGCTGGTATAAATCTCCACACACACGACAATGCTTTCCATGCATTTCTTTGCTTGCTGGTATAAATCTCCACACACACGACAATGCTTTCCATGCATTTCTTTGCTTGCTGGTATAAATCTCCACACACACGACAATGCTTTCCATGCATTTCTTTGCATGCTGGTATAAATCTCCACACACACGACAATGCTTTCCATGCATTTCTTTACATGCTGGTATAAATCTCCACACACACGACAATGCTTTCCATGCATTTCTTTGCTTGCTGGTATAAATCTCCACACACACGACAATGCTTTCCATGCATTTCTTTGCTTGCTGGTATAAATCTCCACACACACGACAATGCTTTCCATGCATTTCTTTGCTTGCTGGTATAAATCTCCACACACACGACAATGCTTTCCATGCATTTCTTTACATGCTGGTATAAATCTCCACACACACGACAATGCTTTCCATGCATTTCTTTGCTTGCTGGTATAAATCTCCACACACACGACAATGCTTTCCATGCATTTCTTTGCTTGCTGGTATAATGATTCTTTATAAGATGTGTCAGCGCTCTCCTACATATCTCTGTTATGATAATGATTAATAACCATGCTGCCACTACAATGGTTAGCCATGCTTCGCCATCGGGGACAGTGGATGACAAATGCTTAACTACGCATTTCCTTGCATGCTGTTTTAATGCTTCGGATTGCTTTACCATGCTTCTCATGGGCACCTACACTGTACTGCACTTTCACTCTGGTCACTGTATCACAAGAAAAACAATAAATACAATCACAAGCTGATGAATGTGCATCTGATTGGCAGTGTTATGGAAGGACTAGGTCGGGTTTCACACAGCGTTACAGGATACAAAAAACACAAAAAAACAAGCAATGAAATGGAAACAAAACTTACCTCTGTCTGCAGTGAAATCCCTGCACAAGAAGGTCAGCATCTCAGAGAAAAGCAGGTCACATCCATGGAATAGTATTTGAAACAGTTTAGCGTGCCCTGAAGTTCTTTCCCTGGGATGAACTTACGCAATCTCTACAATGTTTATTTGTTTTAACACTGCAGGCCTCTAAAGAAAGATAGCTGCACTCAAGACAGCAGACTTTAAGCATAGCACAGGAACAGAGCTCCAGTGATGGGTATGCCCTTACTGTATATAACTGTTCTATTACTTATTTCCATAACAAAACACTGAAACTATTGCATTTAAAGAGATAGACAGTAACGGGTTCTCTTTTTGCAAAGCTGAGTTCATTCATTCATTAAACATCTCCATTTGGAAAACACTGGGTTGAAAGTTTAGGGCCTCCAAACATGTCTCGATACCTCACTGTCAAAAAGGAAAGACTGTTTACCATTTCTGTAGACAATGCGTTCCCCTTACAGAATCCACAACATGTAAACCTGTTTACCATTTCTGTAGACAATGCGTTCCCCTTACAGAATCCACAACATGTAAACCTGTTTACCATTTCTGTAGACAATGCGTTCCCCTTACAGAATCCACAACATGTAAACCTGTTTACCATTTCTGTAGACAATGCGTTCCCCTTACAGAATCCACAACATGTAAACCTGTTTACCATTTCTGTAGACAATGCTTTCCCCTTACAGAATCCACAACATGTAAACCTGTTTACCATTTCTGTAGACAATGCTTTCCCCTTACAGAATCCACAACATGTAAACCTGTTTACCATTTCTGTAGACAATGCTTTCCCCTTACAGAATCCACAACATGTAAACCACAAGTAGTTTAAAGTGCTTGCCATGCTCTGAAACTCTGTTCAAAGACAGCCCTAAACTACACTCATGATAACGTATTGCTTTGTTTTCGTTGTGGACACCATTTCTCAAAAGTCTGCAGCAGATTTCTATAAAAGCAGCTACAGCTAAACATTTACTCCACTGCGAGAAACCCTCCATGTGTTTTCAGGTAAAACAGGATAAACGGAAATGTAAAAACTCAGGATTCACTGAAGCTAGGGAAACAAGTGTACCTGTATCACCTGCAGTGGTACTAGATTGATCAAAGTGGATGGCATGACCAATATCACAATAGTACCATTGAATATCGGTTACACAGTACGCATTCAAGGCAAAGGATGGGCCACTTAATTTTACATTTTAAAAGCTACCCCCGTTAGAACAAAGAGAGAGACCGTGGACTGAATGCATAATCTGAACAGTACAGAGGTGCTTGATAAACCTCTTTCATGTGTTTCTGCAGCTTGGCATGCCTCGAAAACACGTTTGCCCAGAAACCCAAGGTAGCTTTGTCCTGTATGTAAATATATACAGAGCCCTCAACATCAGAACTGTGTAAAACAGACTGATCAAATGCAAGAAGAAATCCACATCTCGAAGTTAAAAAATAAATACATGAAAGAATATATATATACACACACAGTACACAAACATATGTCTGGCAAATAAAACAAGCAAATCGCTCTGTTCATTCAAACCCGGGACACCAACGCCATTTACTCATACTGGGAAGCATGCCAGTTCAAGTGGTATCAACACCACAAAGCTAAATACCTCCTGCCCAAACCAGCAGCAACATTTCAGCTATACTCCCGTGCAGTGATCCCATCAGAACTGAATTATCCACAAGGACCCTCTTTGCATTTAGAGGCATTCGCTTTGGACCGCTCTGGTTCAGGCTGGGATAGTCTTGGTTAAGTGGAAAGAGACATTTATTTAAAAGACTCACAGCAAATATCTTTAGTGAATCGAATTGTAATGCAAATATTGTTTTATGAACAAGTGTTTAAAGTAGAGCTGCACAAACCGCTTATTTCATTACTGGGATTGAGCTCTCTACAGACGAGGGGCACTGGTGTTGATCGGGCTCATTTACCATTCCAGGGGAAACAAGTGAAGAAACAGCTGCTTCAATTTGTGCGAACTGCTGTTCTCCACACAGAGCAAGAAAAGCAGCAGTCATCATAAATCGAAGCAGCTGCTTGTTCACTTGTTTCACTTTCAATTGTAAATTAGCCCAATCAACACCAATGCCCCTCATCTGATTTCTGTGGAGAGCTCAATATGAATAATCTAACAATTCATTCCTGCAGCAGTCCTATGAGACAGAGCTATCAGCTTCCCAGCTTGGTATTAACCTCTACACTGCCATGACAAGGCAGCGGTGCCTCAGAAGAAACCTGCAGACACTGCAGCAGAGCTGTACAGACACCAGGGGCTGGTTTGAGAGCCTGGTTCCCAGCGCAGAGAGATAGAAAGAGGCAGGACCCCGGGGTGACTCACGCTCAGCTCGTGCTCCTGGCCCAGGATCATCACGCGCTGGTTGACGGTTTGAAGCAGCTTTTTCAGGATCAGCTGAATGTGTCCACGCACCTCCCCCTGAATGAGACAGTACAATAAAAAACAAGACAAATGTCCTCTTATACCCCACTCTTCATGCCCCAAAGACTCAGCCCATTTTAACCAGCTTACAGGAATCACCAGTTGAGCAGTGCTATGTGACCTCAGGGAAGAAAGGGAATCAACAGGCCCTAACCCTAACCCTAACAGAAGGACCATGAAGGTAATGAGAACAATTTGAAGAAACATTTTTGCTTTATTAAAGCCCATTTTGATTGATTGATTAAAGTTAGATTTTCATAACCCTTTTTTCACTATTATTTGGTTTCTTTTGCTAGTGTCTAGAAGTTTCATGGAGATACATTTTTATTAATCCATCAAAGCAGGTTTTCAATAATTCAGATGTTAAAGCCTCGAGAACAGTTTGCTTTTACATTCAGAATAATACAGCATATTGTTATATATTTTACAGATATTATCTTGATACATAATTGATATACCCTCAATATATTACTATTTTTTTTAGATATAGACTAGAATACATTTACCATTGGTCCTCCTATATGTCAAGATGCTGTGACAGGCTGGTGAGTGGTGTGATAATAAACAACAAGCAAACACACTGTATTCTTTCAAAAACGACTGTGTTTAATTAAAGTTCTGAACAGATACAAAAAGAAATGACCAGCAATGGCATCGGGGAAGCCAAACATCGCGGGCTGCAGTCCCCAACAAAACGACACTCCTTTACCATGATCCTCGGAGCACGAAACTGTGCTCCCTATCTTGAGTGGAAGTGGGCAGGTGTCCGTGCTGCACTGTGCTGTGCAGGGAGGTTTGCGATTATCAATCAGCTGGCTCTGTGGCTGCAGCTATGGATCTCCTCCTCAGTCTTCTGCAGATAGAGAAAACAAACACGCGCACGCACACGCACACGCACACGCTCCGGCTGGCAGCTACGTCTCAGCGCAAGGGGCCGTACTCACATAGCTGCGTCCCCTTTGTACTGCCCAACTCGTCCCTGCACCCTGGTTTCTCTAATCGCTGCCTGCCCCGTAGCCAATCACAAGGGATTCGTTTCGTGTGCGTGCTGCTACGTGCCTTTGCCAAGATGGCTGAGTTCCGGTTTCTGCCTACCAGTCTACGGGGAAGCATGCCACTCACCTTACACAGCACCCTTTCTGGTTGGGAGGGAGATTTACAGCTTAGATTCTTTCTCACTTTGTCACAGATGCTGATTTTAACTACTTCAGCTCCAGGACAGACGCAGGTCCAGGATGTCAAAGACGAAAGCAGTGGCAGCACCATGCCGGCCCTGCGTACATCAAGGTGTGCCGTCTGTTCTATCGGGTTTCTTTCACCTGGTCTGTCAGTATGCAGGCTGTATGGACGGTGTTGGTGCTGTGGAATGTTTGTTTTGCAGTCAGGGGTTTATAACTACAATGATTGTGATAATAGCAGCATTACTGATGGCCTCTGCAGATAAGATCACTGAGCACTGGCCAGTTAGTTAATGAAACGAATCCATGTGGACAGTAGGTGTATGAAAGGCTGCAATCGGCCCTTGTTGCAGAGAGGGAGGAGTGGAGGCAGCAGCTTGTACAGGTCAAAGCAACCAAACAATTATGGGCTGAATGGCCTCCTTTCGTTTGTTCTTATGTTCTTATTTGTTTAAAACGCAGAACACTGTTGTTTGTTGAATCACGTTCTTTTTTGTGTGAATAAAAGTGTGCTTTGGTGCTTCAAACCCATTTCTTTTTGTTTGTGTGCTCACCTCCTGTCTGGCTGCTCGGATGACCTTTCACACTCAGCCGTGTCTTACAACATGCGCGACGTTTCCAAGTACTGGGCTAAAAGCTGAGAAAAATGCTGGAGGTTCTTTTTCAAAACTTTATTTTGTTCAATCGAATTCATTAATGAAAAGAGTTTGCAAGTCTGAAAGGAACAGGCTTTGTTTCTGGGCTCAGTTTCCCACATGGGATCAGACTTCAATCACTTCATTTCTGTTATAATAAAAATATAGAAATAAGTAAATAAACCCACACGCTGAGTTATGATCTCAGAAACAAGCACAGCTGCTGCACTTGCGTCTCGAGAGGGACCTCAGGCAGCACCCCTTCAAGTTTCTGACTGCCTGATTGAGAGGTTTGATTGGGTGACAGATGGCTGTTAGATTGAGGGGTGCTTCACACTTGGGTAGCCTTTCCTAATGAAGCAATAACACACAAGAGCGGGAGAGCCTGTTGTGAGATCGTAGACATCAAGTTGAATTCTGAAATTCAAATGGCTTTCTTCATCCCAAGTGCAAGTTTATTCAGCGTGTAATGACTCACTTCAAATCTGTCCATAGATGATGCTGATTAACCCATTCAGTGCAGGAGCAGATGATTCTCTTTTTACACCTCTTTCATTGTGATGTTATTATTCATATGTATACTGGGGTGAAATCACTATGCATCTACTAAGAACGACACGTATGCACTGGTGGGTTTCTTTATTTATTGTTGCTACCATTTTCTCAGGGTGCTCACGGGAAGGAGACGTGTCTTATAACTCTCCCTCGAGATTATTTGTCAGTTTTGTCAGTTTATACTATATGATTAGAAAGCTGGTACGCTAAGTCAAAGTTAATACTAAATAAAATTATTTGTGATAAATTACTTCCACAGGTAAAATGGCTGTGTCCTTCCACATTATATATATTCGCCACATTGTACAGGTAACAGGCTCAGGTGTGTCATATTAAGCTCTGAGTAAAACCAGGAATGGATCAAGCTGCTATGCATTGGGAGTCTTATTTCCATCCCTGCATACTAAATTATACTTAAGCAGTTTCAGTTCAGGTGTAGGCCCCTATTCAAAACGAGAATCTCTCACAGCGGGTCAGTTCTGCTCTTTTGAGATGGAGATGCGACTGTAGACATACAGTACCATTCCAGCTGGGACGGTTCCAGGTTGATCACCCCACTAAAACAGTGAAGAGCTCAGTCACTCTGTTGCTGTAAAATCATTTACCTCCGGCTGTGCCAGGGAAATTCAAATGTGCAGTTTCAGTTCGGATCTTTTTACGTTTCATTTATTACTTCATTTTCTTTTCGTTCTGCAGTGTGTGAGATTAATTAAAGTGAAAGTGCTGCTGATTGCACTATTGAATCACACAGGAAACTGTTCCAGGGAACACTGCACAGAGTCTGAGAGGCTGTCTGATAGGGAGCTGTCCTATCCACAGCACTGCACAGAGTCTGAGAGGCTGTCCGATAGAGAGCTGTCCTATCCACAGCACTGCACGGAGTCTGAGAGGCTGTCTGATAGGGAGCTGTCCTATCCACAGCACTGCACAGAGCCTGAGAGGCTGTCCGATAGGGAGCTGTCCTATCCACAGCACTGCACAGAGTCTGAGAGGCTGTCCGATAGAGAGCTGTCCTATCCACAGCACTGCACAGAGTCTGAGAGGCTGTCCGATAGAGAGCTGTCCTATCCACAGCACTGCACAGAGTCTGAGAGGCTGTCTGATAGGGAGCTGTCCTATCCACAGCACTGCACAGAGTCTGAGAGGCTGTCTGATAGGGAGCTGTCCTATCCACAGCACTGCACAGAGTCTGAGAGGCTGTCCGATAGGGAGCTGTCCTATCCACAGCACTGCACGGAGCCTGAGAGGCTGTCCGATAGGGAGCTGTCCTATCCACAGCACTGCACAGAGTCTGAGAGGCTGTCTGATAGGGAGCTGTCCTATCCACAGCACTGCACAGAGTCTGAGAGGCTGTCCGATAGAGAGCTGTCCTATCCACAGCACTGCACGGAGTCTGAGAGGCTGTCTGATAGGGAGCTGTCCTATCCACAGCACTGCACAGAGCCTGAGAGGCTGTCCGATAGGGAGCTGTCCTATCCACAGCACTGCACAGAGTCTGAGAGGCTGTCTGATAGGGAGCTGTCCTATCCACAGCACTGCACAGAGTCTGAGAGGCTGTCCGATAGAGAGCTGTCCTATCCACAGCACTGCACAGAGTCTGAGAGGCTGTCTGATAGGGAGCTGTCCTATCCACAGCACTGCACAGAGTCTGAGAGGCTGTCCGATAGGGAGCTGTCCTATCCACAGCACTGCACGGAGCCTGAGAGGCTGTCCGATAGGGAGCTGTCCTATCCACAGCACTGCACAGAGTCTGAGAGGCTGTCTGATAGGGAGCTGTCCTATCCACAGCACTGCACGGAGTCTGAGAGGCTGTCCGACAGGGAGCTGTCCTATCCACAGCACTGCACGGAGTCTGAGAGGCTGTCTGATAGAGAGCTGTCCTATCCACAGCACTGCACAGAGTCTGAGAGGCTGTCCGATAGGGAGCTGTCCTATCCACAGCACTGCACAAAGTCTGAGAGGCTGTCCGACAGGGAGCTGTCCTATCCACAGCACTGCACTGAGTCTGAGAGGCTGTCCGATAGGGAGCTGTCCTATCCACAGCACTGCATGGAGTCTGAGAGGCTGTCTGATAGGGAACATTGAGGGGTTCTCTTTCTCATGTACCAAACCTACCTGAGGTCTCACAAATTCACCTTAAACACAATATAAAGAGTGCGACTGGCTCAGAGGATAGTGGAGAGCCTCTCTTCAGGACTTGCTCCATCTACCCCAGTATGACTTACACACTTACTTTGAACTGTGCTATATAATATTGCACCCAGCTGAATTGCATTTGCACTATCAAATTGCATAACGATGTGTTGTATAGGTTTGCACTGTGTTATGTTGTGTGGTGCACGATACCACTGACTGGTGCTTGCTTTGTGCTGTGCTGTTCTATAAGCTTTTAGCCTCCCTAATCTCACTGACAGGGTTCACCCTTATGAAAGTTTACCATGGTAAAAGCAAAGTGTAATAAATCCCAGTGAAGACATGGTGAGCTAAGATAAGCATTGTAAAGCCAGAGAGGTGTGGTAAAGCATGGAACACTATGGTATCTGCTGAGTATAACCTTTCCTAAGGGCATTGTTAGACAGTGTTGCAGCATTGCAGTGCACACCCACCATGTCAGGCCTGTGCAGAACCTCCAGGATGTTGCTCAGCAGCTCAATGCAGGTCTCTTCCTCTGACCAGTTCAATATTAGCATCTTCAGCTCCTCAATCATCATGGGCAGCAGGGCGTCTCTGCACTCTGAAGACAACAACACAAAGGGGATGACACACGTGGCCAGCTCTGCCAGCTGAGGACCTTCGTGACCTTGACGTTTCCATTGTGCCGACCCAATCCCTGTGCTTTCGGATGTGTTCTGTTCTAAAACAACGTCAGCCTTGTGTTTCTATATATAAGAAGCATTTGATACGTGTTGGAATGAATCTGTACCTCAGTACATTGAACTGAATGGAAAGGCAAGGACTGGACTCAAACTGCAAACCCTTTGGTTCAAAGGCTAACGTCTTACCATTCAACATAAACAGCAAGCACTGCCTCGAGAGGTAAGATGTCAGTATTATTAATAATACTGCTGATGTCAGTATTATTAACTCATCAACCACTAGGAGGAGGCTCATTGTAATTAACATTAACCACACAGTAGCTAAACTTTGTTACATTACACTTTGTTACACGCAGCAAGCAATTCTCTAACATGGTAATAACTGAGTAGCTTCCAATGGTTCCTGCTCTTACATGATAAGAGTGACTGCCTCCCAGTCGCTCAGCTCTAAACACTAAACCACACTGCCTCCCAGTCGCTCAGCTCTAACCACTAAACCACACTGCCTCCCTCACAGTCCCTCAGCTCTAACCACTAGACCACACTGCTTTCCAGTCCCTTGCCTTTAACCACTAGGCTACACTGCCTCCCAGTCCCTTCACTCCAAACCACACTGTCTCACACAGCGCTCCTTATTCAGACTCTCCAGCCTTCTTCCCAGGCTGTCAGCTTGAGAGCTGAAGTTTGTTAATAAAACAAATACTGAGAACATCTGTTCATTTGGCAGTGTCAGGCAAAGCTGCCCATCTTCCCTCATTACTGCAACTAACTGCTTTAATTAGGAAGAGTTTATTACAGATCACAAACCAGTGAGGTAAACAGATTGGAAAACAAGCACTGTAATTATGGATGTGTGTGTGGGTATGTGTGTATGCTTGCGTGCGTGTGTGTATGCATGTGTGTCTCTACCTGTGTGTGTGTGCGTGTGTGTGTGTGTGTACCTGCATGTGTGTGTGTCTGTACCTGTGTGTGTGTGTGTCTGTACCTGCGTGTGTGTGTGTGTACCTGCATATGTGTGTGTGTGTGTGTGTGTGTCTGTGTCTGTACCTGTGTGCGTGTGTGTGTGTGTGTGTGTGTGTGTGTGTACCTGCATGTGTGTGTGTGTGTGTACCTGCATGTGTCTTGTGAAGTATAATAGGTGTCAGTGTCCGTGTCACGACAACGTGGAGAGTCTATAGGCACTTAAATGGCTTCTTTACAGAGGGCTGTACCTAAAACACTGTGGACAGGATGAGCAGGAAATACAGGCAACAAGTACTGCAGGGTGATCGCAAACACGCTCTTCATGCTTTATGTGTAAAGAAAATACATAAACAAAACAAAAGACTGACACAAAACAAAAACGGCACGGTGGCCAAAACAGACACAACAATTAAACAAAACAAGTACCGTGCTGGTGGAAATCCAGCAGGAGTAGCAATTCTATTGATATGTTTAGTTCTCTCTTTTCTTTCAGTTCCACCTCTGAACAACCCCGACCCCGGTCAGCTGAAGCTGCTCGTTTTTTATATCGTGGTTGCGGGATTAAGTGGCTAACAATTACCTAGTTTACCCCTCGACCACATTCTGCACAGGATTTCTGATATGCGCGGTCGACAGCCAATTTGTCAATAAATCATTAGCTGCCGACCACTATTGTAATTACTAATGAGACCCTGCACAGTGTCTATTGTAATTACTAATGAGACCCTGCACAGTGTCTATTGTAATTACTAATGGGACCCTGCACAGTGTCTATTGTAATTACTAATGGGACCCTGCACTGTGTCTATTGTAATTACTAATGGGACCCTGCACAGATCACTGGTCTGCTTGGTTTGTTTACGCTGGAGTCTATGGAGAAGCACTCACATTGTGAATTGATTTTCCACCCCTGCCCTGCCTCACCTGGCCTGTGGAAGATCTGGCTGTTGACCATGGCTGTGAGAGACTGCAGCTTCTGTTTCTCCAGTCTGTCCGGAGGCAGGCTCAGGATGAAGTCCTTCAGCAGGTTACTGACAAGAAGAAACATAAAGAAGTTCACCAATGAGAGGAGGCCAGTCAGTCCATCAGTCCTTCTCTGTTTCCTATTGTCTGATTGATCACAAAATGTTATCAAGTCAGGTTTTAAAGGATCTCAGTGATTCAGCATCAACAGCATGGCTGTTTAACCCTCGGTCACCCATTCCATACCCTCACCACTCTCTGTGTGAAGCAGTGTCTCCTACCCTCTGTCCAAAGTCTGTCTCCACTTAATTTCCAGCAGTGTCCCCTGTCCTGGCCTCTGTACTGCGCTTGAAGTTTTGGTTAGGGTTAGAAATACTAAAAGAAACGTAATAAATGAAATGACAAACTATCGACAACCATCTTTCTCAGTGTCTTCAATGAAGTGTTTAATATTTACAAAAGTCTGTCAGGGGTCAGGCAAAGAGCAGGGGTGTGCAGGGAAAGCATTCAGCTTTTAATTCAAGATGGCTTCCCAGCTGCAATTAAAACATCTGACCGCGGGTGACACTGCAGGCTAGGAAGACAACCCACTGGGAGTTAATGAAAACAAAGTCATTCAATATTAGCCCTATTCTGCTGATGTTATTTTTTAACCACGCAACTCAGACACACAACTGCAGTTAAATTGATTGCATGGATTTAACTGCTGACATATGTAACAGTTCATGGTAGAATAGAATAGAAAAACAGTCCATTTAAAAAAGTTACATGGTTCCAGATATTGCTAGAGTTGGGACCTTTAAAAGAAGGACCTAAAATTGCCATGTCAGTTATTGATGGTCTTATTGGTATGGTAATGCTCGTTTTGTCAACACTGCGTGAGTGCCTAATTTGCAAAAAGCATCAAACTTCTATTCAATTCAATCCCAACACACAATGCAAAGAAAAGGCTTGTTTGTACATTTGCAGCAGTGTCTTGAATGAGGACAGCGTTCATTCTCAGTGATGGTTATATACTTATCAGTAATCATCAGACCTTTTTCATGTTTCTTTGTCATTTGACTTTCACTCAGTGTGGTAATTTTGTGACATTCAATTTCAGAAGTTCAATGTTAATAGAATGTATAACCGTATCATTTTCAACCACAGGTAAAAGAAATATCTGCCTGCAAGCCAGGCTTTCAGTTAACTGTTGCACAATAAGGCACAGAAACTGAGAATTTTCTTTAACTTGATTTAGTGTTTTAAATGGAAAATACAACATTGCATAACAGGTAAGATATGAAATGATTGTTAGCTACAATTACTTTAAAAATGCAATCAGTCCGCTGAATATCTAACAAAATAATATGTGCTGTTTTACACATTCAAAGCAACACTTAATACTTCTTATACTAAATGTGATATCTGGAAACAATGTCCATGATGTTCCTTAAATATCCAATCATAGTCCTCTGTTTTGGACGTGGTTTAAAGAAACGAGGGATGTCATTTTCTGACTCAACAAATCGATAAAGCCAGGGGATGAAATCAAGGCTTTGCTGCCTGCACTGCTGAGCCCAGGACAGCAATATACCGTTTAGAAGATAATTCAGCAGTGTAAAGAGACACCTTTTTGCAGTCATGAGAAGTAAATCTATAAGGTTTTCTTTTTAATTTCCCTTGCTTACTTTCTTAATGAAGCATCAAACAGCCTGTACTGCCCATCAGTTTACTCAGAGAAACAGAGGAGCCTTTCTGTGTGAGGCGGAGTTAAGAAACTCTTCAGGAATACCTTCAAGTATCTGAGAGCACAAGGCTAGTGCATCCCCAGCCCAAAACGTGGCTTCATCTATTACTAACAGTTCTGAAAATACCTTCAAGTATCTGAGAGCACAAGGCTAGTGCATCCCCAGCCCAAAACGTGGCTTCATCTATTACTAACAGTTCTGAAAATACCTTCAAGTATCTGAGAGCACAAGGCTAGTGCATCCCCAGCCCAAAACGTGGCTTCATCTATTACTAACAGTTCTGAAAATACCTTCAAGTATCTGAGAGCACAAGGCTAGTGCATCCCCAGCCCAAAACGTGGCTTCATCTATTACTAACAGTTCTGAAAATACCTTCAAGTATCTGAGAGCACAAGGCTAGTGCATCCCCAGCCCAAAACGTGGCTTCATCTATTACTAACAGTTCTGAAAATACCTTCAAGTATCTGAGAGCACAAGGCTAGTGCATCCCCAGCCCAAAACGTGGCTTCATCTATTACTAACAGTTCTGAAAATACCTTCAAGTATCTGAGAGCACAAGGCTAGTGCATCCCCAGCCCAAAACGTGGCTTCATCTATTACTAACAGTTCTGAAAATACCTTCAAGTATCTGAGAGCACAAGGCTAGTGCATCCCCAGCCCAAAACGTGGCTTCATCTATTACTAACAGTTCTGAAAATACCTTCAAGTATCTGAGAGCACAAGGCTAGTGCATCCCCAGCCCAAAACGTGGCTTCATCTATTACTAACAGTTCTGAAAATACCTTCAAGTATCTGAGAGCACAAGGCTAGTGCATCCCCAGCCCAAAACGTGGCTTCATCTATTACTAACAGTTCTGAAAATACCTTCAAGTATCTGAGAGCACAAGGCTAGTGCATCCCCAGCCCAAAACGTGGCTTCATCTATTACTAACAGTTCTGAAAATACCTTCAAGTATCTGAGAGCACAAGGCTAGTGCATCCCCAGCCCAAAACGTGGCTTCATCTATTACTAACAGTTCTGAAAATACCTTCAAGTATCTGAGAGCACAAGGCTAGTGCATCCCCAGCCCAAAACGTGGCTTCATCTATTACTAACAGTTCTGAAAATACCTTCAAGTATCTGAGAGCACAAGGCTAGTGCATCCCCAGCCCAAAACGTGGCTTCATCTATTACTAACAGTTCTGAAAATACCTTCAAGTATCTGAGAGCACAAGGCTAGTGCATCCCCAGCCCAAAACGTGGCTTCATCTATTACTAACAGTTCTGAAAATACCTTCAGAGAAATTCAGAGATGACCAATAGGGAAATTAGATACGATTCTGGTTTCACTTGATATGTGTAAAGTGTAAAGTATTGCATGCAGGCAATAAAAATATGCATTATAAATATCATATGGGAGATACTGAAATTGAAGAAGGGAACTATGAAAAAGACCTAGGAGTTTATGCTGACTCATAAATGTCTTCATCTAGACAATGTGGGGAAACTATATAAAAAGGCCAACAAGATGCTTGGATATGTTGTTAGAAGTGTTGAATTTAAATCAAGGGAAGTAATGTTAAAACTTTACAATGCATTAGTAAGACCTCACCTAGAATATTGTGTTCAGTTCTGGTCACCTCGTTACAAAAAGGATATTGCTGCTCTAGAAAGAGTGCAAAGAAGAGCAACCAGAATTATCCTGGGTTTAAAAGGCATGTCGTATGCAGACAGGCTAAAATAATTTAATCTATTCAGTCTTGAACAAAGAAGACTACGCGGCGATCTGAATCAAACATTCAAAATCCTAAAAGGTATAGACAATGTTGACACGGGGGACTTTTTTGACGACCCCTGAAAAAAGAAACAAGGACCAGGGGTCACAAATGGAGATTAGATAAAGGGGCATTCAGAACAGAAGATAGGCACTATTTTACATAGAGAATTGTGAAGGTCTGGAACCAACTCCCCAGTAATGTTGTTGAAGCTGACACCCTGGGATCATTCAAGAACCTGCTTGATGAGATTCTGGGATCAATAAGCTACTAACAACCAAACGAGCAAGATGGGCTGAACGGCCTCCTCTCGTTTGTAAACTTTCTTCTTCTTATGTTCTTATGTCGTAAATTCCATTCATCCATTCATTACCTGTAACCGCTTAATCCTATAGAGGGTCGCGGTGAGCCTGAGCCAAACCCATGTTGTAAATTCATACCCTCTAATTACTTAGAAATGGACACACGAGGCCTTTAACATGAAACATTAATGATGGCATTAAACGTCTCAGAAATCCACATTCCCAGCAGTGGAAAGCTCTTTCTTCCAGAAATAAACAACTCAGAAGAGCTGCACAAACTGACGGTGTGATGATGCGGATCAGGCTCTCCACAGGTGAGGGTCATTGGTGTTGATTGAGCTCATTTACCAGTACAAGGGAAACAGTAGAAGCAGCTGCTTGGATTTGTGTGGATTGCTGTTCTCCACAGAGTCTAATAAAAGCAGTTCATTGGTTTCTCTTTGAATGGTAAATTAGTCCAATCAACACCAATGGCCATCACCTGATTGTCAGCACCTGGTTTTTGTGGCTCGCTCAATCTGAATAATGAAATAATCGGTTTGTGCAGCACTACAACTCAGACACTTAACCGAGGGACTTGTAAGCAGTCCGAAGCTTACATGTGAGGGACTACCTCTTTGGTATAAGAGTGTTGTCTTGTCTGTTCTTCGTGGCTCCAGAACGATACGAAAAAGGACACCAAAGAGATCTGTGTATTTCCTTGCAGAGTCACCTATTCCAGGTACATGTCGGTTTAATCCATGAAAGAGATGAATTTGCCAAATAAACACAGAAAGGTGTTTCGTCCACCAATCAATAGCTTGTTCCATTCCAACATGCCCCTGCTTTTCGTCTTTAACCTGCATTTCCATCTGCACTCACTCACGCTGCCACACCTGCTCCCACATCCTCTCCTTGTCTGCGGGACACTCTCACTCTTGAAGCAGCACTTGCAATTATTGTTTTAATATTCGATGATATCTTAGCGCAAAAAATGAGTTATAACTCATGTTCTCACATCAAGCAATCACACATCCCAGTACAGCACTACAGTGTGAGAGAGAGGAGTAGAAATATTAACACACACATCCCGGTACAGCACTACAGTGTGAGAGAGAGGAGCAGGAATGTTAACACACACACCCCGGTACAGCACTACAGTGTGAGACAGAGGAGTAGAAATATTAACACACACACCCCGGTACAGCACTACAGTGTGAGAGAGAGGAGCAGGAATGTTAACACACACTCATCCCAGTACAGCACTACAGTGTGAGAGAGAGGAGTAGAAATATTAACACACACATCCCGATACAGCACTACAGTGTGAGAGAGAGGAGTAGAAATATTAACACACACATCCCGATACAGCACTACAGTGTGAGAGAGAGGAGTAGAAATATTAACACACACATCCCGATACAGCACTACAGTGTGAGAGAGAGGAGTAGAAATATTAACACACACATCCCGATACAGCACTACAGTGTGAGAGAGAGGAGTAGAAATATTAACACACACATCCCGGTACAGCACTACAGTGTGAGAGAGAGGAGTAGAAATATTAACACACTCATCCCGGTACAGCACTACAGTGTGAGAGAGAGGAGTAGAAATATTAACACACTCATCCCGATACAGCACTACAGTGTGAGAGAGAGGAGTAGAAATATTAACACACTCATCCCGGTACAGCACTACAGTGTGAGAGAGAGGAGTAGAAATATTAACACACTCATCCCGGTACAGCACTACAGTGTGAGAGAGAGGAGTAGAAATATTAACACACTCATCCCGGTACAGCACTACAGTGTGAGACAGAGGAGTAGAAATATTAACACACTCATCCCGGTACAGCACTACAGTGTGAGAGAGAGGAGTAGAAATATTAACACACACATCCCAGTACAGCACTACAGTGTGAGAGAGAGGAGCAGGAATGTTAACACCATTCATGCAGTGCTGCTGCTGCACTTGTAACTCGTCGTGTTTCCACACTCTCACCAGCATGGCCCAGGCCCCCTTTGTGCTCACAGTATTTCTTTTGAAATGCTCTTACCTTAGCAGTGCCGGGTTGAATATCCTAGCCAGATCCTGCAGTATTGTTGGCACATACCTCAGAGCGTAACCCTGCAATCAGCCAAGAGAACAACATTACACTGCATTGTACTACAGTACGGTAGGGTTACAGGACAGTAAGGTATTGTACTACAGTACGGTAGGGTCACAGGACAGTAAGGTATTGCACTACAGTACGGTAGGGTTACAGGACAGTAAGGTATTGCACTACAGTAGGGTAGGGTTACAGGACAGTAAGGTATTGCACTACAGTAGGGTAGGGTTACAGGACAGTAAGGTATTGCACTACAGTAGGGTAGGGTTACAGGACAGTAAGGTATTGCACTACAGTAGGGTAGGGTTACAGGACAGTAAGGTATTGCACTACAGTACGGTAGGGTTACAGGACAGTAAGGTATTGTACTACAGTAGGGTAGGGTTACAGGACAGTAAGGTATTGTACTACAGTAGGGTAGGGTTACAGGACAGTAAGGTATTGCACTACAGTAGGGTAGGGTTACAGGACAGTAAGGTATTGCACTACAGTAGGGTAGGGTTACAGGACAGTAAGGTATTGCACTACAGTAGGGTAGGGTTACAGGACAGTAAGGTATTGCACTACAGTACGGTAGGGTTACAGGACAGTAAGGTATTGTACTACAGTAGGGTAGGGTTACAGGACAGTAAGGTATTGCACTACAGTAGGGTAGGGTTACAGGACAGTAAGGTATTGCACTACAGTAGGGTAGGGTTACAGGACAGTAAGGTATTGCACTACAGTAGGGTAGGGTTACAGGACAGTAAGGTATTGCACTACAGTACGGTAGGGTTACAGGACAGTAAGGTATTGTACTACAGTAGGGTAGGGTTACAGGACAGTAAGGTATTGTACTACAGTACGGTAGGGTTACAGGACAGTAAGGTATTGCACTACAGTACGGGAGGGTAGGGTTACAGGACAGTAAGGTATTGTACTACAGTAGGGTAGGGTTACAGGACAGTAAGGTATTGCACTACAGTAGGGTAGGGTTACAGGACAGTAAGGTATTGTACTACAGTACGGTAGGGTTACAGGACAGTAAGGTATTGCACTACAGTACGGGAGGGTAGGGTTACAGGACAGTAAGGTATTGTACTACAGTAGGGTAGGGTTACAGGACAGTAAGGTATTGCACTACAGTAGGGTAGGGTTACAGGACAGTAAGGTATTGCACTACAGTACGGTAGGGTTACAGGACAGTAAGGTATTGCACTACAGTAGGGTAGGGTTACAGGACAGTAAGGTATTGCACTACAGTACAGTAGGGTTACAGGACAGTAAGGTATTGTACTACAGTAGGGTAGGGTTACAGGACAGTAAGGTATTGTACTACAGTATGGTAGGGTTACAGGACAGTAAGGTATTGCACTACAGTAGGGTAGGGTTACAGGACAGTAAGGTATTGCACTACAGTAGGGTAGGGTTACAGGACAGTAAGGTATTGCACTGCAGTACAGGAGGGTAGGGTTACAGGACAGTAAGGTATTGCACTACAGTACGGTAGGGTTACAGGACAGTAAGGTATTGCACTACAGTACGGTAGGGTAGGGTTACAGGACAGTAAGGTATTGCACTACAGTAGGGTAGGGTTACAGGACAGTAAGGTATTGCACTACAGTAGGGTAGGGTTACAGGACAGTAAGGTATTGTACTACAGTAGGGTAGGGTCACAGGACAGTAAGGTATTGCACTACAGTACGGTAGGGTAGGGTTACAGGACAGTAAGGTATTGCACTACAGTAGGGTAGGGTTACAGGACAGTAAGGTATTGCACTACAGTAGGGTAGGGTTACAGGACAGTAAGGTATTGTACTACAGTACGGTAGGGTTACAGGACAGTAAGGTATTGCACTACAGTAGGGTAGGGTTACAGGACAGTAAGGTATTGTAATACAGTACGGTAGGGTCACAGGACAGTAAGGTATTGCACTACAGTACGGTAGGGTCACAGGACAGTAAGGTATTGCACTACAGTACGGTAGGGTTACAGGACAGTAAGGTATTGCACTACAGTAGGGTAGGGTTACAGGACAGTAAGGTATTGCACTACAGTACGGTAGGGTTACAGGACAGTAAGGTATTGCACTACAGTAGGGTAGGGTTACAGGACAGTAAGGTATTGCACTACAGTACGGGAGGGTAGGGTTACAGGACAGTAAGGTATTGCACTACAGTAGGGTAGGGTTACAGGACAGTAAGGTATTGCACTACAGTACGGTAGGGTTACAGGACAGTAAGGTATTGTACTACAGTAGGGTAGGGTTACAGGACAGTAAGGTATTGCACTACAGTAGGGTAGGGTTACAGGACAGTAAGGTATTGCACTACAGTAGGGTAGGGTTACAGGACAGTAAGGTATTGCACTACAGTAGGGTAGGGTTACAGGACAGTAAGGTATTGCACTACAGTAGGGTAGGGTTACAGGACAGTAAGGTATTGCACTACAGTAGGGTAGGGTTACAGGACAGTAAGGTATTGCACTACAGTACGGTAGGGTTACAGGACAGTAAGGTATTGCACTACAGTAGGGTAGGGTTACAGGACAGTAAGGTATTGCACTACAGTAGGGTAGGGTTACAGGACAGTAAGGTATTGCACTACAGTAGGGTAGGGTTACAGGACAGTAAGGTATTGCACTACAGTAGGGTAGGGTTACAGGACAGTAAGGTATTGCACTACAGTACAGTAGGGTTACAGGACAGTAAGGTATTATACTACAGTAGGGTAGGGTTACAGGACAGTAAGGTATTGTACTACAGTAGGGTAGGGTTACAGGACAGTAAGGTATTGTGCTCCCTCCTTCTCTTCACTCTCCTTCCTCCCGTGCTCCCTCCTTCTCTTCTCTCTCCTTCCTCCTGTGCTCCCTCCTTCTCTTCACTCTCCTTCCTCCCGTGCTGCTCCTTCTCTTCCCTCTCCTTCCTCCTGTGCTCCCTCCTTCTCTTCACTCTCCTTCCTCCCATGCTCCCTCCTTCTCTTCTCTCTCCTTCCTCCTGTGCTCCCTCCTTCTCTTCACTCTCCTTCCTCCCGTGCTGCTCCTTCTCTTCCCTCTCCTTCCTCCTGTGCTCCCTCCTTCTCTTCACTCTCCTTCCTCCCATGCTCCCTCCTTCTCTTCTCTCTCCTTCCTCCTGTGCTCCCTCCTTCTCTTCACTCTCCTTCCTCCTGTGCTCCCTCCTTCTCTTCACTCTCCTTCCTCCCGTGCTCCCTCCTTCTCTTCCCTCTCCTTCCTCCCGTGCTGCTTCTTCTCTTCACTCTCCTTCCTCCCGTGCTGCTTCTTCTCTTCCCTCTCCTTCCTCCTGTGCTCCCTCCTTCTCTTCACTCTCCTACCTCCCGTGCTGCTTCTTCTCTTCCCTCTCCTTCCTCCCGTGCTCCCTCCTTCTCTTCCCTCTCCTTCCTCCCGTGCTCCCTCCTTCTCTTCCCTCTCCTTCCTCCTGTGCTCCCTCCTTCTCTTCCCTCTCCTTCCTCCCGTGCTCCCTCCTTCTTTTCACTTTCCTTCCTCCCGTGCTCCCTCCTTCTCTCCACTCTCCTTCCTCCCATGCTGCTTCTTCTCTTCACTCTCCTTCCTCTCGTGCTCCCTCCTTCTCTTCACTCTCCTTCCTCCCATGCTTGCTCCTTCTCTTCCCTTGTCCCCCTGTGGTGGAAGCAGCTACCAGTTCTCCTCAGGACTGTTCAGTCTTTTACTGCTTTCTGCCATCATCTCAAAACCCACTTGTTCAATCTTTACTTGTAAATTCCTATTTATATATCTTTTTGTATTTTCCTGTATTTATATTTATTTTGCATATACTGTATTTGTTTGTTTTGCATTTTAATTTAGCTGTAATTTAGATACTTTCATATTTTGTTTAATTTTCTGTAAATCGCTTTGGATAAAGGCGTTGCTAAATAATAATAATAATAATAATAATAATAATAATAATAATAATAATAATAATACCCTAGTGGCGACCACCAACCCCTGCAACAGCCTGTGATTTAAATAAAACCTGGACGCCCAAGCGACATTTCAACTACAAACCGTCTGTGTCTCTCTCGTCTCTCAGCGGATACCCACACAGTAACAGAACACCCCTGTTACAATACTGTTGAAGTATTATAGAAAAATAACAAATGCATCAGTGTTGTGCATAAATCTCCTTCAGATTCAGAATCAGAGTGTCTAAATGAAAGGAACATCACTGCAAGATGGGTCACACAATCTCTGATGCTGCTTGCCCTCTGGACAGGAACTGATGGATGCCATTTTTAACACAACAGATGGGATCAGCGTGTTAAATGAATGGTACATACTGCAGCAATAAATGATTTCTCCTGAG
Organism: Acipenser ruthenus; assembly: GCF_902713425.1. Lineage (NCBI taxonomy): Eukaryota > Metazoa > Chordata > Actinopteri > Acipenseriformes > Acipenseridae > Acipenser > Acipenser ruthenus. The sequence continues at coordinate 316,549 of NC_081190.1, read as the reverse complement.
GTTGTTAGTTACACTGTATGGCGGAGCAGTCATTTGGTTTGTGTCAAGAAGCGAGATTTCAGAACATCCAACACATCTTTTCAAATCCAGAGGAAAGCTGCCTGAGCATACTATTACTGTACCCTTCACAGTATCTGCGGAGAATTTCAGTAATTAGGAACGTCAATGGTTGACTATGAAATCTGTGTCTTTATTTGCACCATCTCAGCCTGGTAGAGTTTTAGAGCTGAGCTAATTAGGAGTCAGTGTGGTGTGTGGTTAGAACTGAGGGAATGGGAGGGAGGCAGTGTGGTCTAGTGGTTAGAGCTGAGGACTGGGAGCCAGGAGGCAGTGAGGTCTAGTGGTTAGAGCTGAGGACTGGGAGCCAGGAGGCAGTGAGCTCTAGTGGTTAGAGCTGAGGACTGGGAGCCAGGAGGCAGTGAGCTCTAGTGGTTAGAGCTGAGGACTGGGAGCCAGGAGGCAGTGAGGTCTAGTGGTTAGAGCTGAGGACTGGGAGCCCGGAGGCAGTGAGGCAGTGAGGTCTAGTGGTTAGAGCTGAGAAAATGGTATCCAGGAGTAGAGGGACTATGTTGGGCTAAAAATGTCTTCGTGATTTTCTATGCTTGGGAAATGATCATATCGTATAATTCAAATGGGGTTTAATCACTGTCCTGTAGTGTATACATCTTTATAGGGCTATGGTGTGTGAAGGTATTTGCATTTAATTGAAAAATCAAGAACTAATGCTGCTAAATAAAACAACAATACAATGAAATTCCTTCTCCATCTCTAAGGCTTACAAGCAGCAGAATGGAATCAAAATACATAAAAGAAAGGATTGCAGAGCACTGTTACATTGCGATTCATGCTGAACTTCACCTCTGCACTCGTCTCTCAAGCTGCGATTAATATTCCAGACTCTGCAGGTGTGTTTGCGGTACTCTGTGGTTCCATTAGCTCACTCCTTACAACTCCTGACAAAGTAGCCCAGGGCTGAAACTGACTGGCTGTGGAGCTGATGGAGCTGTGAGGAGAGCTTCAATGTGCATGTCACTTCTCCCTCCACACACACACACACACACGCACACACACACACAATTCAATCTCTCTGTCATGGTCACTTCTCCCTCCACACACACACACACACACAATTCAATCTCTCTGTCATGGTCACTTCTCCCTCCACACACACACACACACACACACACAATTCAATCTCTCTGTCATGGTCACTTCTCCCTCCACACACACACACACACACACACACACACACACACACACACACAATTCAATCTCTCTGTCATGGTCACTTCTCCCTCCCCACACACACACACACACACACACACAATTCAATCTCTCTGTCATGGTCACTTCTCCCTCCACACACACACACACACACACACACACACACACACACACAATTCAATCTCTCTGTCATGGTCACTTCTCCCTCCACACACACACACACAATTCAATCTCTCTGTCATGGTCACTTCTCCCTCCACACACACACACACACACACACACACACACAATTCAATCTCTCTGTCATGGTCACTTCTCCCTCCACACACACACACACACACACACACACACAATTCAATCTCTCTGTCATGGTCACTTCTCCCTCCCCACACACACACACACACACACACACAATTCAATCTCTCTGTCATGGTCACTTCTCCCTCCACACACACACACACAATTCAATCTCTCTGTCATGGTCACTTCTCCCTCCCCACACACACACACACACACACACAATTCAATCTCTCTGTCATGGTCACTTCTCCCTCCCCACACACACACACACACACACACACACAATTCAATCTCTCTGTCATGGTCACTTCTCCCTCCCCACACACAAACACACACACAATTCAATCTCTCTGTCATGGTCACTTCTCCCTCCACACACACACACACAATTCAATCTCTCTGTCAATGGTCACTTCTTTTGGGGAATGGTTCAGGGGTGGAAATGAGACACCTTGCACAGCAGTTTGATCCATTCCTGGTTTCATTATGAGTTTAATAGGACACACCTGAGCTTGTTACGTATACTCTGTGACTAATCAAGCTCGTAATAAAACCAGGAATGGATCAAACTGCTATGCAACAGGAGTCTTATTTCCATTCCTGTGGGTGAAGCTATTGGGTGAGGTACTGTTATGAACAGGCTTTAAAGTTTAAGGGAATTTTGAAGCATGTCTGGGGCGTGTTTCTTAGGATATTTATGTTCAGAATTTCTTTATAAGAAGAAATAAATGGCAATTCCAAAAGTGCAGTAAATCCCACATTATGAAGAGTTCTAGAACCCACTGTTCCATGCTGTTCTAATAGTATGCAAACTGACCGTAATGCAAACCTGCTGTCCCTCTTACATCCATTATCTATAACCGCTTAATCCTATAGAGGGTTGTGGTGAGCCGGAGCCTAACTCGGCAGACACAGGGCACAAGGCGGGACTACACCCTGGACGGGACGCCTGTCCATCGCAGGGAAACTAAGGAGCAATTTAGAGAGTCCAATCCACCATGTCTTTAGACTGTAGGAGGAAACCAGAGAAAACCCACGTGAACACAGGGAGAACATGCACACTCCACACAGACAGATCCCTGAGGTTGGAATCGAACCCAGGACCCTGGAGCTGTGAGGCAGCAGCGCTAACCACCACGCCACCGTGCCGCCCTGTCCCTCTTACAGAACTTGCCAAATATAAAAGATGAAAGAAACAACCTTAGGCGGCCTTAAACAGTTCATGTGATTTTATATCTGTGTTTAATGTGTCATTCTCAGCATCTGTTTAGCGGCGCTTCATTTGCAGACTATATTGAACATCAGATCATTAACATGTACACGATATTAAACTCCATCTGTTATGTGGAGTCACACTTACGGGCATTTTATCACAAGATGTTTTTTCATTGTTATTCAACACTACAACGACAGGGGCCGATCATTTCTTTGCTGCGTAATAACATAGGTGTTGTTTTTTGGTCATTTTTTTGAAGACGAGATGAAATGAAAAACATAAATCGTCCTTTGATTTGACAATGATTTTTTTTTTTCATTATTGTGCTGAAGATTAATTTCATATAGAAAGAGTTTTTCTACGTGCCGGTTAAGGATAAGGAATGATAGATCAAATGAATCGCTGGAACATTGCTCAGAGTTTTATTGCTGGTCTCTTTGTGTTATTTTTGTCTGAGTGAAGGCACACAGCTCTTTGATGATTAAACACACACACATGTTCTTTCATCTTATTTCATTTGCTTCATTAATTGCTTATACAGTATATCAAAATAATTATAGTAAGCTTCAAATGACTAGATGTTTCAGTATCAGGATTAACAGAATTGCTTCCAAACATATACATTGCTTATTCTGGTTTTACATCAACAGAGATGCTGGGCCCGTTTCAATGGTACAAAGTGTTTTAGGAATATATACATTCCTGCAACTGACACAGAACATGTTGAAACATTCTTATTGGAATGAGAAGAAAAAATGTCCACATTTCTTTCTGTTTAACATGTTAATTAAGATTGTTTCTTCTGAAATGCTTGGTTAGCAGTTTAGCCCTTTGCGGTCCTATGTCGGACCTGGTCCGACATTGCAATTATTCCTATACGGTCCAATGTCGGACCCTGTCTGACATCATCAAAAATACGCAAAAAACAGTTTTTTTCTCCAGAAAAAGCAGAGAAAACCATTCAATGGCCGAGTGGGAGCAACAGGAGCCGAGACAAGCCGGAAAAAAGGGCGTATCTCATGAATACTCATACATGGCCCTGGCATCAGATAATGGGGCGGTCATAAGGAAACAAGCTGGCTGATACTGCATCAGCGCACAGGGAATATCACAGACATTTGCAGAGCTTTTTTGAGATGTTATAGTAATAATGACTTGGATTGCATTATTGAGGAGTTTGGTGATAAAACGAGTGATCAGGAGATGATTGATCGGTATGTACGACTATTATTATTATTATTTATTACTTAGCATATGTGAAAGCGATAGCAAACGAAAGGGTGGGGCGGGGCTGGAGATGCCTAGTGAGTGCTTTGTTGATATGCAGGGCCTTTTTAAACCCATTTGACTTGGAAAAAAATACTTTTAAACAGCATGTCTAAAATTAATTGCGTGTTTGAAAATAAATTGGACCTGACGCGCCTGACACGCACATAATAAATGGACGGCAGAGGGTTAAACTACAGATAATAAATAGTCATGTAATTACATAACTGGATAATGATCCTGTTCTTACATGGTAATTGCTGTGTAATTACACGTAGATAGCCATGCAATTGTATTACCTGGTGTATTTACACATAGATAGTCATGCAATTGTATTACCTGGTGTAATTATACATAGATAGCCATGCGATTGTATTACCTGGTGTAATTATACTGTAATAGCTATGTGATTGTATTACCTGGTGTAAGTACACTTAGATAGCCATGCGCTTGTATTACCTGGTGTAATTACATGTAGATAACCATGCGATTGTATTACCTGGTATAATTACACTGTAATAGCTATGTGATTGTATTACCTGGTGTAATTACACATAAATAACCATGCGATTGTATTACCTGGTGTAATTACATGTAGATAACCATGTGATTGTATTACCTGGTGTAATTACAATGTAATAGCTATGTGAGTGTATTACCTGGTGTAATTACATGTAGATAGCTATGTGATTGTATTATTTGGTGTAATTACATGTAGATAGTCATGCAATTGAATTATCTGGTGTAATTGCACTGTAATGGCTATGTGATTGTATTATCTGGTGTAATTACATGTAGATAGCCATGCAATTGTATTACCTGGTGTAATTACACTGTGATAGCTATGTGATTGTATTATCTGGTGTAATTACACTGTAATAGCTGCACAGGCCATTGCCATGCAATTACACACCTATACCTCCATTACCATGTAACAGCAGGAACCATTGAGAGCTGCTCAGTTATTACCATGTTACAGAAGTGTTTGCTACACATATTAAATAGCAGTGTGGAGTAGTGGTTAGGGCTCTGGACTCTTGACCGGAGGGTCGTGGGTTCAATCCCCGGTGGGAGACACTGCTGCTGTGCCCTTGAGCAAGGTACTTTACCTAGATTGCTCCAGTAAAAACCCAGCTGTATAAATGGGTAATTGTATGTAAAAATAATGTGTAAAAATAATGTAATTGTATGTAAAAATAATGTGATATCTTGTAACAATTGTAAGTCGTCCTGGATAAGGCGTCTGCTGAGAAATAAATAATAATAATAATAATAATAAATAATGTAACAGTGTAGCTACTGTGTGATTAATGTAAACTGTAATGGACCTCCTCCTAGTGGCTGACGAGTTAATAACACTGACCTCAGAATAATACACCTTCTTACCTCTCAAGGGCAGAGCTTGCTGTTTAATTGCATGGTAAGATGTTCATTGTTGAACTGTATGCTTATCAGCTGGTGTTCAGCCCTTGCTTTTCCATTCAATTCAAAAGGCTCAAATGCCAGTTCATTACAAAGTTTATGAAACGTTTCTTATTTTCTAGAAATGCACCCTTGACATTGTCTTAGAACAATGATTGGGTCTCAATAATGGAAATGCCAGAGTCACAAGGTTCTCAGAGCCAGGTCAGGGGAGGGGGCTGGTACTGTCTTTCTCTAATTGGGATGCAGGCTGGGGGAGAGGTGTTGTGAATAATATTCCAGACTAAGGACAATGCATTTTTCCACACTCCATTACTGCTAAGTCCCTGCTCCTTTCCTCAGCAATGCATTTCTCTGCTCGGATATCAATTTGTTTCAATGTGACCCCTGTCAGATCAGGCTTCCCCTGAGAGCGCTAATACGGAGATTGCTTCAATATGCAGGCTGGTGAGAGAGACAGCGAGCTGTGATTCCCTTCATCTGTTCTAAATGAGAGCTTATGTTGTACAAACTCTGGAACTCCAGTCAACAGATTACCACTACCTCCTAAGCCATTTGCATAGAGAAAATACAAATACTTTCTGAATCTAACTTCACATGACAAAACAATATAGTGGCGGTCAGCCTCTCACCACAACAGTGCGAGAATTTATTTTTCTGTACATCACATTTTATGTTATTTTACAAAAGAGAGGTTTTACAGAATTTACAGGGGCCGACTGGGCAACCTTTGTGGACCCAAAGGGGTCAGCAGACCCCAGTTTGAGAGCCACTGCTCTTCTTGTATTCTGCTGCAATGCCACGTCCTTGGTTGAGTGACGCTTGACAGGTGCTCGCTGCAATCTCAGAGGAAGAAGACCCCTGACAGCTTTGATCGCACGCCTTACCAATCTTTTGGTGTCCGGCGCACGCTGTTTAAGATGTTGTTTAGGACATGGAGGAGCAGTGTGTCTGCTGCTGCCGTTGTCATGGTGATCGTGACCCTGTGTGTCGTGCTTACCTGTGCCAGGATGATGGAGCCCTCCACTGTGGATCCCATCACTGCATTCAGCGCCTGGAAGAACTTCTGGATAGAAAGCTCAAACTCTGCTTCCTCCTTCCCTTCGTACAGCCTGACAGACACACAAATACAACCAGTGAGTTGGAGGGGAGGAGCTATTCCATAGCAATAATGGTATTCTACACTTCTTAACAAACTCACAGTCGGAGATTGCAGTCCTTACTATGCAAAGACACAGCACACTTACAAGAAGGCTGCTTTCAAAGACCCAGGTTAGCACAAATCTTTTTTTACTGTCCTCCTTTCTTTTTCTGATGTTTTATTTGTTTGGTTTTTAATGGAGATTACTGCAGTTACTCAAATGTTGCGCCTAAATCATGTTCATATACTCTTGTGTGTTGTAGCAGCTCTTCAGCACTAGTTGCCAGGTTCTAGCAAAGTACCCATTCGGGTTTCATGGCCAGTGTCATCCAGTGTATGCTTGTGTATACCTGCTCTGACCTGTCCACTAGCTGCTGCTGGCCCTTACACTTTGCTGATCATGCCTGCATGGACATCTCTACGGTGAAAGCCAATTGAGCTGCTGCAGAATTCAGATCAAAGGGCTTTATAGCAGAGTCAAATAAATAAATAAACCAGCACAATATTTAACTGCAAAAAACCCCAATCACTGTAAATATCACAGAGAGGTCAGAGCATAGCACAACATATTTAAGCTTCAGAATGTATGTACTCTATAGCACATACAACTGTTTACATTGTTTGTCGTGGGTTTTTTTTCTATTAACACAATATCAATCAGTATTCTGCGCACCCCGATTGCTGCCTCCCACAACTTCATTTCAGAGTCATTAATGCAACATGGACTGAACAATAAACAAATGGTTCTCTTTTCTTGTTGCATTGCTTCAGAAGAACTTCAGACAGTTCTGTTTGTGACCTTTTCATAATAGTTTTTAGTGACTGTCGATGCTGCTATCAGGATAATCTCAGCGTCATCCTGATTCTTTTGATATTTTTCACTCGGGAGCTCCGGCAGAGAAATGTTCTCTTGTGAGCGCCATGATGTATCCAGTTTATTCTGCCACAATGCAACAATGCTGGTGGTGGATTGGACAAACAGAAAACGAGCACTGCTGCAGGAGGGAGTGTGATTGGACACACTGTGACGTTCACAAGAGAAATTAGGGAGTGTGATTGGACACACTGTGACATTCACAAGAGAAATTAGGGAGTGTGATTGGACACACTGTGACGTTCACAAGAGAAATTAGGGAGTGTGATTGGACACACTGTGACGTTCACAAGAGAAATTAGGGAGTGTGATTGGACACACTGTGACGTTCACAAAAGAAAGAAGGGAGCATGATTGGACACACTGTGATGTCCACAAGAGAGAGCCTCTTTCTCCTGGTGAATGCTCCTGAGTAAAATGCTGAGAAATGCAATCCCCATCTGATTTATGCCCTTTATGATGTTTGATTTTTAAAAAAAAATTGAACGGACAACACAGGGTAGAATGTGTTTCTTGGAAGCTTCAGGGTGACATAAAGCTGTTATTGTAGTTTTTATTTATTGTTCCGTTTTCAGTGTTGTACAGCTGAAGGGGAGATCATCCTACGCAACTGGCAATGAAGTGGCCCTGCACTTCTCTTAAAGTAATGCTGGTCTTTACAAGGTATAATTAAATGAAATTCAACGATCACTGGGTGTAAACTAGAAAGCCTCTTCCATCATGCTCAAGTAAATCGGTTTGAAATGCAATTTCCAAAAAACTACGATTCTCATCAATTTTCCTCTGGTCCTGAAAACATCATTATTTAGCCTGTTTCCTCCACCTCACATGCTCACCTGTGTCGAACGGCTTAAATAATAAGCACTTAAAGTTCTATTATTTTATCTTCTACAGTAGCACCTTACTCTTAGAGTCCCACAGTGCTAACCACTGGACCACACTGCCTCCAAGTCCCTCAACTCTAACCCCTAGATCACACTGCCTCCCTCCCAGTCACTCAGCTCTAACCACTGGACCACACTGCCTCCCAGTCCCTCAACTCTAACCCTTAGATCACACTGCCTCCCTCCCAGTCACTCAGCTCTAACCACTGGACTACACTGCCTCCCAGTCCCTCAACTCTAACCCTTAGATCACACTGCCTCCCTCCCAGTCACTCAGCTCTAACTACTGGACCACACTGCCTCCCAGTCCCTCAACTCTAACCCTTAGATCACACTGCCTCCCTCCCAGTCACTCAGCTCTAACCACTGGACCACACTGCCTCCCAGTCGCTACATCTTTGTCCCTTAGCTAAAATACACAAACAGTCATAAGACACCAGTCTCTCATTTCTGTCAGTATTGTCAATGTTGGCAAGATGCTCTGGCTGCAAACCTCATTAGTGACCTGTGATCCCTCTTTAGAGCTGCAAGGAGGCCATGGGCTCCCAATTACTATCATCATGTGAATCCAGGCTCTGAGGTCACATCATAAACCATGCAACTCAGATTGGCAGCGTCTGAGCAACTAACCTTTCTCTTAATCCTATGAATATATGTATTTATTTGAGTAGTTATTTATGAAATTGCCAGGATCCCAACATATAAGATTTGTGACCCAGCCCTACATCACCTTGGATTCTGATTTATTTAAAGACTTCTGCAGCACAGTATAGCTTAACCACGCCCCCCACGGAGCAGCATGTGTGCAGCATGTGTCCAGCAGGGGTAATGAGCCAGGTCAGGTGAGGATTGAGGTTATCGGCACACATACTTCAGTGATGGAACTGAAGGGAGGGGAGGCTGTCAGGAGTGATAGAGGAGGACAGGAGGAACAGGGTGAGATTGGCAGGGAGGCTGTCAGGAGTGATAGAAGAGGACAGGAGGAACCGGGTGAGATTGGGGCGAGGCTGTCAGGAATGATAGAGGAGGACAGGAGGAACAGGGTGAGATTGGCGGGGAGGCTGTCAGGAGTGATCAGGGAGAGCAGGATGAAGATCCGCTGCAGCTAGAGCTGCCAGAAGCGGGCGAGCAGACCGGGCCAGCTGGTCAGGCAGCAGAAAACAATGACGGAGATACTGCTGTCAGGTGAGAGTTAATTGTGGTTCAGAAAAAAAAGGAAACAAACTTAGTAAAGATGGTGGACAAGGTGAAAGCGTGTCGGAGCAGAGCTCTGGGGCTTTCTCCTCGGATCGAGGGCTGGCTCAACACACTCCCTCTGAAGGGAGGCATGTGATGAGCCATCGCTCTAATAACAGTGTGGGGGTAGCGGTGCTCTTTCGACCTGGAATGGACAGTAATATTTTAGAAGTTAAAGAGATCATTAGAGGGTGAATGATGAGAGTAAGAGCTGAAATAGGAAGGAGTATTTATGTTTTTATTAATGTTTATGCTCCTAATATTGGAAGAGATAGGGTTTTGTTCTTGAACATTTTAAAGGAACATCTAACAATTGATGGTGATATTCTAATACTAAAGGTGATTTTCATTACACAGTTGATTGTAATATTGATCGGAATAGTTTTGAGCCTCATCCTCCTTCAGTGACGGAGTTGGCTGCTATTTTAATATCCAATGCCTCGGTTGACGCCTGGAGGTGTCTGCATCCCACCACTCGTCAGTACACATGGTCCCATAATATCTGTCAGCATGTAGTGAGAGCTAGGTTAGATAGGACACATGTACCCCGGTGTCATTTAAATAAATGTACTAAAGCAACAATAATACCAAATAACTGATCCTCACTGTTTATTAATCACAGTAATTAAAAACAGGGAAATACATAGTGCATCATATTGGCATTTAAATGTTAAATTATTACAAAAGGTTCAATTCACAATTTCATGATTTTTGGAAAAAATGGAAAGAACAGAAAAATATGAAACTTAAGGCAGTGGTGGGGCTAGGGTTAAGGTTTGGGGGATCAGCAGAGCTTGGATATAAAACTGTGCTTCCAGGAGTTAAATGATGCTGTTAGAAGCTGGGACAGATGGATTGTCGGTGGAGTTCTATCAACACTTTTGGAAAGATCTGGGGTGTGACCTGTCTCTGTAGTTACAAGAAAGCCTGCAGGACAGGCAGTTACCGCTCAGCTGTCGGAGGGCTGTAATTAGTTTGTTGCCAAAGAAAGGGGATTTGTGTTTAAATCAAAAACTGGAGACCAGTGTCACTTTTATGCTCTGACCTGAAAATATATTCAAAATGTTTGGCAATGAGATTGAAGAACTGTATCAACAAGATCATTCACCCAGATCAGAGTTATTGTATACCCGTTTGCAAAAAGTGGAGATTTTAATGTGGGTTTGGTTTCCTAGATCAGGAAAAAGCCTTTGATCGCGTTGACCATCGCTATCTTTTATAAGTCTGGAAGCCTTCGGGTTTATAAAATATATTTATAAAACTTGTAACTTGTAAGAAGTGTTCCGTCAATAAAGAACTGTTAAAAGTCTCTCTCTCTCTCTCTCTGCCTGCCCACAACGTCCTCCTCTCCTGGGCAGGTCCGATGTCTATGCTATGCCAGCATATTAATATATGACAAGGTCTGTGACACCTGATGTGTTTCAGTATGAGGAACTCTTCCCATCTAGACCAGAACCAGAACAGCATGAGCAGAAGGTGCAGAGGTGATTCTATATCTTTGTTAAAAAGGCCTGGGTACTGAGGTTAGCACTTCAAAATAATGCCAGGGAGAAATGACACACAGGTAACCCCAAGACCACACTGGTTCTTGAAAAGTATCCTTCTATTCAAGTGCTACTTTATCAGCTCATGTTTTAAGGCACCCTGGGAAGTAAGAACCTCCCTGTGATGATGACAATGAAGGCTGTGTGGTCCAGTGGTTAAAGAAATGGGCTTGTAACCCGCAGGTCCCTGGTTCAAATCCCACCTCAGCCACTGACTCATTGTGTGTCTCTGAGCAAGTCACTTAACCTCCTTGTGCTCCATCTTTCGGGTGAGACGTATTTGTAAGTGACTCTGCAGCTGATGCATAGTTCACACACCCTAGCCTCTGTAAGTCGCCTTGGATAAAGGCGTCTGCTAAATAAACTAATAATAATAATAATAAGGCACATAAAGGAGAATGGAGACTCACTTGGCGAAGAGGCTGCGCGAGCGCACGATGAACTTGAAGATGTACTCCAGCCCCTTGAAGGTGACCATCATCTTCTCGTTGGGCTCCTCTTTGCTGCTTTGCTCCAGGTAGCTCGTCAGAACCACAATCAGCTTCCTGGAACACAGCAGGGTGATCGGTCAACAAGGCAAATACATTCAAACAGCCATGAATTGATAAAACCATTTTTCTTTGCATAACTTTTATACTTTCATGTTAAATATTAGAAATGTATGTAAACTCTATTATAATTGCATCATAACATTATGTGACCATTGTATTACACAGAAAGCAAAATGGTTTTCTCCCTTAATATCTGGAGAAGGGAATGGATTAAGCTTGAGCATAGTCCAGAATTTCAAGTATGTAAAAAGTGCTATTAATTATCACTATGGTACATTCATTTTCAATAATATTTCTTTATAAATGTCCCAATAAATGTGGATATATAAAAAAAGGACAAAAGTGCTAAACTGACAAAACAAAACATCATTTTTGTTGTGGATGAAGGCTATGTACTCTCAGGTTCCTTTGTAAATGCAGAACAGAGCTGTGAGATCACATTGCACATGATGGGCAAAAGGCAGACACGACGTCTGCAGAGATACTTTATCATTATTATGTATTTCTTAACAGATGCCCTTATCCAGGGAGACTTACAATTGTTACAAGATATCACATTATTTACATACAATTACATTATTTTTACATACACTTACATTATTTTTTACACATTATTTTTACATACAATTACCCATTTATACAGCTGGGTTTTTACTGGACCAATCTAGGTAAAGTACCTTGCTCAAGGGCACAGCAGCAGTGTCCCCACTTGGGACTGAACCCACGACCCTCCGGTCCAGAGTCCAGAGCCCTAACCACTACTCCACACTGCTGCCCTTTTCTGCATTTCACAAAGGTAATGTGTGTCTTATCATCACTGATTGAAGGGCAACAGTTGCATGTTTTTGCAAATGCCAAACATTCTGGATGAGAGCCATTGCTGCCGGTGCTGTAGGCATTCCTGATCTTCTTTGAATGAGTAGTGTGACTGGTGCCTTGCCCAACATCTCTATGAAACGTATGCCAGCATTCCACATTGCTTTGATATCATTGTATGCCAACACATCAGTTGCATTGTAGAATATGGCCAGTGGCCAGCGGGCAGTTGTCAACTCCCCCTTTGGAGGAATGGTAGTCACGTCTGGCTTCATGTCATCCCTGGTACACATTATCGCATCCCTGTTCATCACAACAGCATTTTGCTTTTATTTTTGACAGCCCACATTGATTCATATGTGGAGATGCTGCCCATGTTATTATTATTATTATTATTTATTTCTTAGCAGACGCCCTTATCCAGGGCGACTTACAATTGTTATAAGATATCACATTACACATTATACAGATATCACATTATTTTTACATACAATTACCCATTTATACAGTTGGGTTTTTACTGGAACAATCTAGGTAAAGTACCTTGCTCAAGGGTACAGCAGCAGTGTCCCCCACTGGGGATTGAACCAACGACCCTCCGGTCAAGAGTCCAGAGCCCTAACCACTACTCCACACTGCTGCCCTTCCATCTTGAATGTTTGACGTTCACATTAGAAGCAATAGGCAGGTGGGGAGAGTTTGATTCTCCGCCTCTTCCCTTTGATGTTGAAGGAGAAGCCATGGCACATTCATGTCAGCACCTTTAGACTCCTTAAAGGATGACTCAGGTTAATCATGACCATCATCATTATTGTCTTCAGTTTCTGACACATCCTCTTCCACTTCACTGTCTCTGTCCAGCTCTGCTAAAATGTCTGTGTCTGATAACCACTTGTCACTGCTCATTTTTAACCTCTTTACCAGAGAGATGCCTTGTATGAGTCTCTACTAACCTCTTTACCAGAGAGATGCCTTGTATGAGTCTCTACTAACCTCTTTACCAGAGAGATGCCTTGTATGAGTCTCTACTAACCTCTTTACCAGAGAGATGCCTTGTATGAGTCTCTACTAACCTCTTTACCAGAGAGATGCCTTGTATGAGTCTCTACTAACCTCTTTACCAGAGAGATGCCTTGTATGAGTCTCTACTAACCTCTTTACCAGAGAGATGCCTTGTATGAGTCTCTACTAACCTCTGCCTTGCAGAGATTTGTATGAACGTGTTAATAAACATCTCTCCAGACAGGTGCAGCCATTTCCAGACATCATTACAATAATAATAATAATAATAATAATAATAATAATAATGATAATAATGATAATAGACCTAGTAAAAGCATTTGATTTTCTTCATGAATACCTCATGAAGAGATAATTACCTCTGGTCATACTGAACCAAGGCATTATGTTTGTATACAGATCAGTTCTAAAAAAAAAAATAAACATTTCAAAGTTTTTATTTTCTGTTTATTAGTTTGTGACCCCAACCTAGGAAAAGTAACACTTAAGGTCAACAGATCCGACACATAATAGGAGGGTTGGGCATGTTAGAGCAAAACAGCACTCAGCTATAAATGTGATCATATAGAAAACACTTTGGGATTTGGAAACACTACATGTAGCAGCTGGAGGGGTTTATTGTAAGAAGTGTGCTCTGGACATGTACTGCTTAAGAGTTCTCCTTTAATTCAGTGTGTTTTGTACCACTTGGCTGGAACAGCATCTGCATTTTAAACTCATCTGTGCCTAACTATTTGTGTTCCGTGTGTGACAAGCTGCCTCTGCTGCTGAATGGCTGGGATGTGTTTTCAGTGCTGCTGACCTCAGAGCTCACAGAGTTGGCTCTTTCAACTCTATAGAAAAGACGGCCAGGCAGGACAAAGCTGATCGTCCAACCAGCATCTTAACAAGTTACTGTTTTTTTTTTTTTTCATGAACGGAAGGATTTCAGGATTTCATATCTCCAAGATGTCATGGGATACAAGCAGCAACAAAAATAGATGTTATAGATATGTTGAATAGACCCGAATATTCTTTCTAAGAAAAAAGGAAACTGCTTCACTGAATTTCCTTTTATGTATGAACCATGAATAAAAAATAAAGGGCTTCTTATATAAAGGATCACACAACAGCACTAGCCTTGTCCAGGGCCCTCACAGTGCAGCTAATGTTGCCATTAGTGAACAGGGGGAGCAAGATGACAGCAGGTTTGTTTTTCTGTGAACTCTCACTGAGAATTACATCTTACTTCCAGGAAGCACCAACTGACTGTGGCAGCAGCACTTACAAATGGGTTCATCAACACTTCAATGACGACAGTGAACAAGAAATTCAATTAAGATCACAAATGGACTGAATGACAAACATGGCAGAGTGAAATAAAGCAGTTTGAAGAGTCTGAGTTGTGAGCGTGGTGTATCGACAGATTCAAGCTGCTGTGTGTCTCTCGGTCATGTGGCTTCAATTCGTTTGAGCCTCTGCAAAGCACACCTGGACTGCTATGTCACTGCCTGACAGGCCCCTGATGCTTTCACCATGGCTGAGCAGTACTTCTACAAAAATGTGATCCATCATGTTCACCTTTGCTTCAGCATGACTTCAGTCTGCTTTTACTATTCTTTACTGCACTTTCCATGGTATTCAACAGTCATTGTTTTAATGGACTTGGACCTGCCACATGCCTCTTGTAAGGATCTGCTGGGAAGGTACACCAGCATCCATAACTCAACACAGAGGAAGAGACTTGGGATCCAACCCTGGTCGTCTAGTTTTAAATCTACATCTGCCCACTGAGCAAAAGGAGCACAGGTGTGATTTTGTATTACTCTGTCAGTGAGCAACTGAAGAGAGTTCATCACAATATGAGACTTGCTACATAGCATAAGAATGAGCCGAAAACTTCAAGTCAGGTCTTAAAAGTTCCTGATGATCCAGCATTAGCATCATGGCTAGTTAACCCATACCATACACTCACCACTCTGTGTAATGTGCCTCCTACTCTCTGTCCTAAGTCTGTCTCCACTTCATTTCCTACTGTGGCCTCTGGTCCTGGTTTCTATAATGCACTTAAAAGTATTGGCTATAGGGTTAACTATGTCAAGTCCTTTCAGGATGTTATAGACTTCAGTCAAGTCCCCATTATTCTTCTTTGCTCAAGGCTAACTTTAAATAAGATCTTTCATACAAACAGAGGCACAATTTATATCAGATAAATGCTTCCAAAAAACATGCGTTAGGATTAGTCTTTGTTTGTAAAATTGTATATGACTGTACAGTTGAGAGTAGACAGAATATTCTTAATGTATATAATATAAAAGAGTGAAGTAGATTAAAACATGCATTTATGAATCCTTGATAGCAATTACCATTTTTGCCACAATTCAAATGTTAAAGGAACTGTGAATAAGCCTTAAGAAATGTTTCAATAATACAGAAGCCTGCACTCAATTGAGTCAGCTCAGGGACACTGCCATGCTGGAAAGCAGCGAGAAACAGCTCAATACCCTGTAACATTTAAAATGAATTCCATATGCAGGAGTAATTAGAAAAACTAATGGGTTTTATTCCCCTGTCCTTCTGGCATGATGGCTGGACTCATTATTCTACAGGTACACATTTACAATGCACCATTCAGGTCAGGTTCACATTGAGAATTAGTCACCTTGGTCTGTATGTGCAACTGTCACAATGCATGGAGCTTTATTATGGTCTCTACAGCATAATGCCCAGCAATACCTCTTTTAAACATAAAGTCCTGCATCAAAGAGAGACTGCTAACCTGACACCTGCACTGGAGTGACTGGACACGACTGCCGCAGCGCTAGGAGCTGCACACACACACACACACACACACTGCACCAGACAGCTCCTCACGGTGCTCTAGACAGATTATCCCCTGACTGTTGAAACTGAACGCAGCCATTAATGAACTGCTATCCAATTACTGAAAGAAGTCATCCAATTACTACTAGAATTATTCTATCCAGGCTTGGGTTCATCCCTCAGCATTGAAATCATGTCTTGGTTTGTACTACCTCTTCCTGTGATACATAGTTTATCCAATTTGTGTTCAACAGAAAAGCTGAATAATACAGACTGGCACCAGTCAGGCATTGGTCCGCCTGATTCTCACCATGACCCCTGACCTCAATGAAATGGAATACAGGTCTGTGGGAGGGTACGCATTTGTTTTTCTTTTGAAACATATGGCAGGGCTGGGGTTAGAATCCTCTCCCTGCTAAAGCATGTGTGGCATGTGGCCTGCAGGTGCTAATTGAGGCACTGCTGATCAAGGACACTGGTCACGTGCTATACAAGAGGAGCTGGCTAGCAGCTCCACACTAGGAGTTTGTTCAGAGAGCAGCAGGTGGCGCTCTCTCTTCTGCACCGGGACAGCCTTTGCTTGGGTGCATGCTTATTTGGGTTTAGTTTTGATTTCTTTGTTTGCTAAAATAAAAGCATTCAGAAAAAGTGCTGAAAATGCAATCTCCTGCTTCTGCTATCCTACCGCTAGCCTTGACCGAAACGCTACCCTTCCACAAGGTCATATAATACACCTGCAAAGAGCACATTTCAGCTGTGCTTTGATCACACTTCAGTTTAAGGATTCACCTATAAATGTGTTATTAAACATGCATTAACATTTATCATTGATTTATTATCGACAAGGGGTAACAATTTACTACAATACAATTGTAATGGCATATTACTAGCCTAAAGCTTCTCGTCAAGTGGCAGTATAGAGTAATCATTTCTTTAAAATGTCTTTGTTACATGTTTTGTTTATAACACTGCTGCACATCTGTTAATAATAACTATAGGGTGATTCTTTAACTAACACGTCCCAAAGCGATAGTATGCAAATCATATATATCGTGCCAAATCACTTTTTTTAATAACATTTGTTTTTATATTATTTTTCTACACTTATGTGTATACATTTCATATGTTTGTGCTTGTTCTCTAATTTTTAGTTTTGTTTCATAGTTTGTTTTGTGAAAACGTAACATTAGTGTAATATTTCTATGTGGTGTGGTATATCATGGATCCTGGACTTGACACTGACCTCGACAAGCCCCAGCCTAATAAAAAACAAAACAAAAAAACACACAACCTAAATCCTCAGACAAAGCAAAACAACAAACGTCAGTTATTATCATAACTCTGGTACCCTGAAATAGAAATGTAACCATTACCGTCTGGTACTGATATACCAAAGCTGCTCAACGGCACAAACAGAATGCGCTCACAGATCTCAGCGTCATTTTTCCTTCAAGTCTGCTGCAATCATGGACGCAGCGACCTTGAAGGTTATTGGTTACATTTCTATTTCAGGGAACCAGGGTTATGATAATAACCTAACGTTCCCTTTCAAGTATGAAATGTAACCATTACCATGTGGGTGAGTGTACCAAAGCCGTCGCAAGGCAATATTGCAGAACGACTGGAAAGCTACAAGGCTAAGCCGAGAGGCTGCCCTGTGCGTTATCATATGGAACCCCAGTAGCTAGGGTGAAAAAATTGAGGGAGATACTCACCTCTATGCTTGTGTTGTAAGGGTCGACTGGGATGCCGTCCTTGACACTCCAGTTCCAAAACCAGGGTTTTGAGGATCCATGACATTTAACCTGTAGAACCTAGTGAAGGTATAGAGAGTAGCCCACACTGCTGCCTTGCAGATGTCCTTGACAGATGCACCCTGGAATAAAGCCCACAAAGTTATCATGCCCCTAGTGGAATGGGCACTGAGCTTTTCTGGAGGGGGCAAGTTGGCCAGCTCATAGGCAGCCCTGAACGTGTCTGCTATCCACTTCGACAGCTGCTGCTTAGACAGGGCTTTACCATGGGACTTTGCCCATAGCAGACAAAAAATTGTTCAGACTGCCTCCAACTTTTCGTCCTGTCAACATAGCACGCCAGGGCCTGCACTAAGCAGAGTGTATGGAGCTGCCACTCTCTGTCAGATTGGAAAGGAGGTGGATGGAAAGCCTCTAATTCCACAGACATGGAATGCCAAGATCATCCTCTGCAAAAAGGTATTGGGAACGCGTGGACAGAGCTCTGGTATTTTTCATGGTGTCAATAACCCTATTAGAAAGCCCCAGACAGCTCAAATTCAGCCATTCAGAGGCCAGACCCAGAGCTGCAGGCTTGATGGGTCGGGATGCCATAAGGTCCCCCGTGCCTGACTGAGCAGGTCGCTGCGCTTCGGCAGGAGCTGCATCACGGTTGAGAAGCAGAGTCTCCTGAGCCAATAAGGGACTTCTAGGAGCACCTTGTACCGGTCCTGTCTGATTTTCTCCAGACACAGCGGAAGCAGGGCGAGCGGTGGGAAGGCATAAAACAGTGATCTCTTGCAAAAAATTCTGCAAGGCCAGGTAGACTGCCTGCAGCTCTAAAACACTGATGTGGAGACCCTGCCAAGAGGCGTTCCACACATCTTGCGCACCCCGGCCATTCCCCACAGCGACCCAGCCCAGGCTGGACGTGTCCATGACAATCTCTCTTCTGGTGACATTGCCTGACGCCACGCCTAGGCATAGATGGGCCAGCTGTTTCCACCCAGAGCGTGCCTTTAGACAGTGATGAGACCCTGTCAACTGGAGGCTGTGGTTCAATGCGGGCTGAAAAACCCTGCTGTTGAACCAGGCCTGCAGGGGGCCCATGTGACGGAGACCCAATGGAAGGGTCTGGGAAGCTGCTGCCATCAGGCCCATGTTTCTGGAACGTCACTACCTTTAGCACTCTGCTGAGCTGAAAGAGCTCAAAGCAGACGGCTATTCTCTGCATTCTGCCGTCTGACAGAGTGGACAGCATGGCCCTGGAGTCCAAGCACCTGGAGTCTAAGAACCTGGAGACTAGGGCTGGTCTTGAACATCACCTCTGGCAGTGGCTGCAGCCAGCTGTGCCAGTCTTTGAGGTTGCTGGGGCCTAGGGTGCCAGTTTGCCGCTGGTTTACACACTGGAGGGGGTCGCTTGGGAAGCGGGCGAACCAGCTCCTTCGTGGATTCCCGCACGCGGTGAGAGTGCTGTAGCATCTCGTCCACTGCCGGACCAAACGTATGCCCTGGTGTGATCTGGGCGTCTAACAACGCGTGCCTGGGAAAGTCAAAGCTGCCTATGTGCAGCTACCAGTGCAGCCAGGTTCCTACCCACAGCCTGTCCGCTCAGCTTGGACACATGGAGCAGGTTCTTGTTGCTTTCCAATCAGGTCAGTCTTGAGAGCAACAATGGCACAGAGATCTGTGAGCGCAGTCCTTTTGTGCCCTAGGGGGCGGGCCATGACTGCGTCACAGGCTCTACGAGCAGCTTTGGTATATCAGTATTCAGGTTTCGGGTCTTTAGGAGGTAAATACCCAGACGGTAATGGTTACATTTCTATTTCAGGGTACCAGGGTTATGATAATAACCTGACATTTGTTGTTTTGCTTTGAGAATTTAGGTTGTGTGTTTTTTTGTTTTGTTTTTTACTAGGCTGGAGCTTGTCGAGGTCAGTGTCAAGGCCAGGATCCATGATATACCACATCACATAGAAATATTACGCTAATGTTACGTTTTCACAAAACAAACTATGAAACAAAACTAAAAATTAGAGAAAGGACAAGCACAAACATAATATAAAATTATATACACACATATTATAAAAACAAATGTTATTGAAAAAAGTGATTTGGCACAATATATATGATTTGCATACTTTTATTTTAATATCACTTTGGGACACGTTATGGAAATGGTTACAATTCAAACTTCGAAGGGAACTTCAGGCTTTTTTTCTCAAAACCGTATGTGTGACTAAAATAGAATGTGCGAAAGCATCATGAAATAGAAACCTCAGGGAGGTTTGATGGTCCAGGGGGCAGGAAGGCTAGTTAGGATGGGATGCATCTTAAAGACAGGGAATATGTGATCAGCTTCATTCGTCAGCCAGTGACAGCCAGCCTGGCCAGCAGAGGCTGCTTCAGGTAGCTGCCTGCCTGCCTGCCTGCCACCACAGACCACAGGAGTCTGAGGAGATATACGTCAGAAACCATCAAGTGCCTTGTTACCAGCTCAGCATCGGACGAGGTGAAAAACACAGCAGCTACAGTAACAAAATCTGCTGACCTGAACCGAAAATGTTATGTATGTAAAGATAAAAATCAGACATCTACAAATGAATGACCCACAACACTTCTATCCTGATCCACATAGATCTAGATTGTGCTCAATAACTTATTTGATCAAACCCCCCTGTAAAGATTGTGCCCGTGCTGCCTGATCAAAATGAAAACAGTATGTTAAATACTTTAAAATAAATGAACCATAAGAGTGAGAAACAATATGCCAGCAAAAGCATTTGAAAAACCTTGCTTTTCCTTTAGTAACAAAATATATTGTCAATTATTTTAAAACTAGCAAGTCTCCTTTTTTTGACTTTGACTTGTGATACAATTATAACTGTACTTCCTAGATCTCTCTGCACATTGTGTGGGTTGTCAGACCCACTCTACTAACATCTTGCAGACTGCAGAATAAGCCACTCACACCTTGTGGAGAGGTCAGGGCAATGCACTGAGTTAAAAGTGTAGTCTGACAACGCTTGTGGTAAAGATGTGTACAGAGCAGTTCTGAAGACAAAAAAATGTAATATTCACACCATGCTGAATAATGTACTGTAACGTGTTCCAAAGATATAAGCTTCATTTGCTATGAGCCTGAATACAATAATCACATGCATCTGACAGGCATCCCCTGCTTGAAATGATTAGAGACATATTACATTAAAAAAAATAACAAAAAGAATGACTAGAAACAGGAAGACAGCTGCTAGTTTCAAACTGTTACAATCACTTCAAAATATAGGTGGGTCTTTGCTCTTCCAGCAGCGGTGTGTGCTGGAGACACTGAGCAAGTGAAAAGTACAGGGGGGATTATCAGGTCACCCCAAATGTGTTGTATGAGAGTAACCATGAACTCCAAGAACCCCACTGTTATGCTGGACCAAGGGGAAGGTCAGTGTTTGGCTGTTGATAACTTGATGAAAAGTGACACAAGCAGAGAAAACATAAATTTGTGAAGTCCCCTGTGTATAAAAACCTCTGAGACCTGCTTGAACAGATTTCTTTTTTATAACCATGACAAGGTCTTCATTTAGCACTGTAATGATCCTTCCCCAGTGATATTCCTATCTGTTCACATTATTCTCCCCACAATAGATTCTCTGATTATGTTCCCTCATTGCAGAGGCTCCCCACAGCAGCTCGGTAGACATCCTCGGATCCCAAAGCCAAGCGCCTCTTTACACCCAGGAGCTCCACAGTGGATGTCAGTAAATTACCGGCCCTTGGATAACAAAGCCAAGCGCCTCTTTACACCCAGGAGCTCCACAGTGGATGTCAGTGAATTACCAGCCTTGGATAACAAAGCCAAGCGCCTCTTTACACCCAGGAGCTCCACAGTGGATGTCAGTGAATTACCAGCCTTGGATAACAAAGCCAAGCGCCTCTTTACACCCAGGAGCTCCACAGTGGATGTCAGTGAATTACCAGCCCTGGATAACAAAGCCAAACGCCTCTTTACACCCAGGAGCTCCACAGTGGATGTCAGTGAATTACCAGCCTTGGATAACAAAGCCAAGCGCCTCTTTACACCCAGGAGCTCCACAGTGGATGTCAGTGAATTACCAGCCTTGGATAACAAAGCCAAGCGCCTCTTTACACCCAGGAGCTCCACAGTGGATGTCAGTAAATTACCAGCCCTGGATAACAAAGCCAAGCGCCTCTTTACACCCAGGAGCTCCACAGTGGATGTCAGTAAATTACCAGCCCTGGATAACAAAGCCAAACGCCTCTTTACACCCAGGAGCTCCACAGTGGATGTCAGTAAATTACCAGCCCTGGATAACAAAGCCAAATGCCTCTTTACACCCAGGAGCTCCACAGTGGATGTCAGTAAATTACCAGCCCTGGATAACAAAGCCAAACGCCTCTTTACACCCAGGAGCTCCACAGTGGATGTCAGTAAATTACCAGCCCTGGATAACAAAGCCAAGCGCCTCTTTACACCCAGGAGCTCCACAGTGGATGTCAGTAAATTACCGGCCCTTGGATAACAAAGCCATGTAGGTCTGCATGAGTTCACCGGCCACCTGGCCAGTAGGGGCCACTGTAGCATGGCGAGGTGAAGCAGTACCTATTGATTTTGCTTCCCAAACCCACGGGAAAGCTAGGCTAAAGCAATGCTTTCTGTGGGATCCCCAGTTAAGTGGGCACAGCCAGGACGCAGAGCTGCACTGCCCTGCCTGCATGCCCTGCTCAGCACTCTCACTAGAGGAACCCGTGCATGGGGCTGCAGGTTTGTAATGATAGGGAGAAGGACTGGGGACTCCGTGGATTCATCGCTGGTTAAATAAATAAACAGCTGCATTGCTATTTCTAATCCGCTGTGCTCAGCCGGTTGGGTCTGTGTTTTGAGGCGTGGCCCTGGTGGAAACATACTTGTAAGCAAGGGTGGCGCTGAAGTGCAGGCAGATGTAGGCCTCCAGGACCGCATTGAAGTGCTGGAACTTCTTATCAGCAATCAGGTTGATGATAAAAACCTGGAGGGAAAAAAGAAGAAAGACGTTATCTCTTTAAACACTTCATTCCTTCATTTACACCATCACATTCCTATTCTCATACAGTGTCTACTGACCTGAAAAACATCCAGCACTTAAGAAATATCTTCTTACCATCCCTTACAACCTGTGATTAGGTTTGCAAGAGCTGGTGTACAAGCATAAAACATGAAGCCACAAAGAGTAGGAGAGTGGAGCGGGTATGGAAACAGCATAGGCATGTTATTGATGCTGAATCACTGGGATCCTTCAAGACCCAACTGGACAAAGTTTTAAAATCAATCAGCGAGTATACTGTAGGAACCGATGAGCAATAATCTGCAGAATGGCTTCTTATGTTCTAAACTAAGCAGATTCCTTAGGGGGTTTAGTAAAACCAGTGTATTACTGTCCATTTGTTATTATAGCATCCATGGGTCAGATCAGCTAAATCAGGCTGTAGCTTCTGCTACAGAACCTTCACGTACCTCTTTCACACAACTGCACTCTAGTTACAGGCACAGAAAGCTGCTTTTTTGCTGTATACTAAAGCCTTTATCTATTCACAAAGTTGAACTCAGATACACAATAAGAAGCTTGTTCTTAACAATGCTTTGACATAATTGTATATCCAGCTGGTTTCTAAAATGAAAGTCTATATTCCATCCATAAGGCTGCTGTTCATGCTCCACGCACAGAGATTTAATGTAAATGTATAATGTGTTATTTACAGGGACCAGGCACCTACTGGGATTGTGGGATTTAGAATTTAGAAAGCAAAGACTCTGGTGAGTATGTAATTAATGTGGTTTATGTAAAGCATGAAAGCTAACATGGAATTATCGGAGCGGAGTGATGTGCACAGATAATGTGTTGTTTTTTCTCTCCACTCGGCCGCAGGCATAAGCCTCCTGTCTGCAGAGCGCACTGCCATATATTACCTCATGTCTCCAGAGCGCACTGCCATATATTACCTCATGTCTGCAGAGAGCACTGCCATATATTACCTCATGTCTCCAGAGCGCACTGCCATATATTACCTCATGTCTGCAGAGTGCACTGCCATATATTACCTCATGTCTGCAGAGCGCACTGCCATATATTACCTCCTGTCTGCAGAGCGCACTGCCATATATTACCTCATGTCTCCAGAGCGCACTGCCATATATTACCTCATGTCTGCAGAGTGCACTGCCATATATTACCTCCTATCTGCAGAGCGCACTGCCATATATTACCTCATGTCTCCAGAGTGCACTGCCATATATTACCTCATGTCTGCAGAGTGCACTGCCATATATTACCTTGTGTCTGCAGAGCGCACTGCCATAGATTACCTCATGTCTCCAGCGCGCACTGCCATATATTACCTCATGTCTGCAGAGTGCACTGCCATATATTACCTCATGTCTCCAGAGCGCACTGCCATATATTACCTCATGTCTCCAGAGTGCACTGACATATATTACCTCGTGTCTGCAGAGCGCACTGCCATATATTACCTCATGTCTCCAGAGTGCACTGCCATATATTACCTCATGTCTGCAGAGTGCACTGCCATATATTACCTCATGTCTCCAGAGTGCACTGCCATATATTACCTTGTGTCTGCAGAGCGCACTGCCATATATTACCTCATGTCTCCAGAGCGCACTGCCATATATTACCTCATGTCTGCAGAGTGCACTGCCATATATTACCTCATGTCTGCAGAGTGCACTGCCATATATTACCTCATGTCTGCAGAGAGCACTGCCATATATTACCTCATGTCTGCAGAGAGCACTGCCATATATTACCTCATGTCTGCAGAGTGCACTGCCATATATTACCTCGTTTACAATGCCTCTCGATTTTTTACAATGCCTCTCGATTCTTTACCATCCCTCTCGATTCTTTACCACACCTCTCGATTCTTTACCATCCCTCTCAATTCTTTACCACACCTCTCGATTCTTTACCATCCCTCTCGATTCTTTACCACACCTCTCGATTCTTTACCACACCTCTCGATTCTTTACCACACCTCTCGATTCTTTACCATCCCTCTCGATTCTTTACCACACCTCTCGATTCTTTACCATCCTTCTCGATTCTTTACCACACCTCTCGATTCTTTACCATCCCTCTCGATTCTTTACCATCCTTCTCGATTCTTTACCAACCCTCTCGATTCTTTACCACACCTCTCGATTCTTTACCACACCTCTCGATTCTTTACCACACCTCTCGATTCTTTACCATCCCTCTCGATTCTTTACCATCCCTCTCGATTCTTTACCATCCCTCTCGATTCTTTACCATCCTTCTCGATTCTTTACCATCCCTCTCGATTCTTTACCATCCCTCTCGATTCTTTACCATCCCTCTCGATTCTTTACCATCCCTCTCGATTCTTTACCACACCTCTCGATTCTTTACCATCCCTCTCGATTCTTTACCATCCCTCTCGATTCTTTACCATCCCTCTCGATTCTTTACCATCCCTCTCGATTCTTTACCATCCTTCTCGATTCTTTACCACACCTCTCGATTCTTTACCACCCCTCTCGATTCTTTACCATCCCTCTCGATTCTTTACCATCCCTCTCGATTCTTTACCGCACCTCTCGATTCTTTACCGCACCTCTCGATTCTTTACCATCCCTCTCGATTCTTTACCACACCTCTCGATTCTTTACCATCCCTCTCGATTCTTTACCATCCCTCTCGATTCTTTACCATCCCTCTCGATTCTTTACCATCCCTCTCGATTCTTTACCATCCTTCTCGATTCTTTACCACACCTCTCGATTCTTTACCACCCCTCTCGATTCTTTACCATCCCTCTCGATTCTTTACCATCCCTCTCGATTCTTTACCACACCTCTCGATTCTTTACCATCCCTCTCGATTCTTTACCATCCCTCTCGATTCTTTACCATCCCTCTCGATTCTTTACCATCCTTCTCGATTCTTTACCATCCCTCTCGATTCTTTACCATCCCTCTCGATTCTTTACCATCCCTCTCGATTCTTTACCGCACCTCTCGATTCTTTACCGCACCTCTCGATTCTTTACCATCCCTCTCGATTCTTTACCATCCCTCTCGATTCTTTACCATCCCTCTCGATTCTTTACCATCCTTCTCGATTCTTTACCATCCCTCTCGATTCCTTACCATCCTTCTCGATTCTTTACCACACCTCTCGATTCTTTACCACACCTCTCGATTCTTTACCACACCTCTCGATTCTTTACCACACCTCTCGATTCTTTACCATCCCAAAAAGTTGGATAAATGAATCTTGTTTTAAATTATACACTAGCTGTAACAATTGTTATATTCACACAATTACTGTTCTGAGATTCAGCTTTTATTAGGGAGCTCCCCTAAATCCCTTCTTTAGAAAGATACAGGGTATTAATGCATGTGACAGGGTAGCCATCTGCCATGTGGGTGCGTGCATTCGCTGCTGAGTGACAGGCAGGAGAGCGAGATGGAGGTTGAAGTTGAAACACTGAACAGGATTTATTTACATATCAACACACTGAACAGGATTTATTTACATATCTACACACTGAACAGGATTTATTTACATATCTACACACTGAACAGGATTTATTTACATATCAACACACTGAACAGCTCATGTGAAACTAACAGCAATGGTAGCGCACAGAGTACATACAACACAGTGTATGAAAACGTTGGTAGGATCTACAGTATCTGAAGGAATCCTGTCTGTTCAATAATAAACGAACGTTGCTGAAGAGGTTGATCATGGTGGATAAACGGTCAGGGTGGATGTGTGACGGGTGGAGACACGACGGATTACTGTAAGTTGGGGCTAAAGTTTTAAAAAGAGGATGGGGGGGCGGGTTGTAATTGTAAAACTAATACAAAAATGGAGTGCAAATTGAATTCCTCCTGGAATAATATTAGCAAGCGTCCTGTATTTGAAACCCTGTAACCTGGGGCACCAGCAGTATACATTCTACCAGTATGTCTCCGAAGCACAGAAAATGCCTTTCAAACATGGATTACTTTTCTGCATGTTCACCCTGTGCTTTACAATGTGTGTGTGTGTGTGTGTGTGTGTGTGTGTGTGTGTGTGTGTGTGCGCTTATGCTGGAGCTTATAAAATCAATTACTCCTAACCCCCAGTGGAAAAATGGAACAGCAATTACAAACCCCTGCTATTGATTTTACAAACAGTTTATTTTTCACAGAATGGGCTCTCTCAATTACCTTGTTTATATGCACAATCTAATAGGATTCAAATCCTCTGTCTATTCTGCATGCATACTGTTTATTCTGCATCCATTGTAACAAGGTGGACACCATAAGCGAGTGTCTTAACCACTGTGCAAAAGAGTGGGGCTCGTCTGCAGTCATGGGTTGGAAAGCTTTTATCCTCATCTCACTGACAGGGGACAAAATCCACAAAGGCAGTGTATCACACAACGCTACCCATTACACTCTGCCCCCCCTTTAACCTCATCTCACTGACAGGGGACAAAATCCACAAAGGCAGTGTATCACACAACGCTACCCATTACACTCTGCCCCCCCTTTAACCTCATCTCACTGACAAGGGACAAAATCCACAAAGACAGTGTATCACACAACGCTACCCATTACACTCTGCCCCCCCTTTAACCTCAGCGATCGGCTGCAGCCAATCTACAAGAACAGATCATGGCACTAATGTAGCATATCCGTCTATTCTGCATGCATACAGGTTGTGAACTAGAATTGTGTCTGATTCCGATTGTGTCAGGTTCAGAAGCACTCATTGCACGACTCCTCTGAACCACACTGAGTTTGGCTTGTAAACTCTGTATATCTGTTTTCAAACACCAGAGGATCGATTCCCTGTGCATGGTAACGCAGTCCGTATCTCCCACTCGCTGCAGGATCCCGGAGGTGGTATGAGTGGGCGGTCGGAGTCTGGATTACATTTTACTCAGCTCAGCTCATTGGCGCTGCAGGCCCGCAGGACACAGGTGTCATGGCAGGTCACCAGGGGTCATCCAATCCTGTCTGTCCTCATCTACACCTGGGGAAGTGGAGGGCAGCGGGTCCAGAGAGCAGACACACTGTGCAGAGACGCTGACACCACTGCAATCATCGGCCAGGATGAATGGCAGTGTCAATACACAAGCTGATTTACACATTTAACACGTTTCCTGATCTTACTTCCCAAACACACGGTGTGTTAACTTCACCCCACCCAGAGCGGTGGTTACTTCTGAAGTAACAGATTGAAATACATGTAAAGAAATGCTGATACTGAGCCTTTATAAATACTGCCATTTACAGTACATTACCCACAGAAAATACTGCACACGACCACAGTGTCCTTGAAAATAAATGTATCGGAAAACTACAAACCCCTTCCTTGAAGCTTGTCAAGGCAAATAATGCAGAATGGCATGACCACCTTGCTGTCTGGCTCGCAGAGTACAGCATACCGTCTTTATTTTACTAATTTGCACGTTCTGAGAATGCACCAAATCACAGTAAACAAATACAAAAAATTTTTTTTCAAAGAGATTATGATTTTACCTACTTTCCCAGTAAAATCCTAAGTTAAAGGGTTGCAGTACACTGCAGTAAACACATGAAAACTGCTCTTATGGTTCAGTAGCGACCCCTAACATTTGCAAAAAATATATATTTCAGGAAGGAAGAAGCAGGTTGACAACAGATTGCCTTTACCTCATAAGCAAGCTGGGGTTGTCACAATGGATTTGCAAAGCAGGAAATGAGAAGAAAGTTTGTATGCAGGCTTAGGCAAGGGGAAACCAGGGTTTACATACAGTATTACCATCATCAACCTGTCAGAAGCAATCAGACTTAACTTCAGAAAAACATCACTGAAGAATCTCAGCGCAAGACTGTCTGCTCTGCAGGAAAATGAATTGTGAGGTTCCATGTCTGAGCAGCGTTGTGTAGAATAATATTGAACTGAATAAGGAGTCCAGACATGGGGGGGGGGGATCAAGTCATGCAGGTCTGCAATAGGGTGGAGGGGGGGGGGGGGTCAAGTCATGCAGGTCTGCAATTGGGTGGAGCGGGGAATCAAGTCATGCAGGTCTGCAATAGGGTGGAGGGGGGGTCAAGTCATGAAGGTCTGCAATTGAAATCAGGGCAGAAATACTGCACACTGCCCTGCAGTCTATCAGATTCGATTATCTTAAAGTAACAGGCCGCAGATTCTCATTGAAATCAGGGCAGGAATACTGCACACTACCCTGCAGTCTTTGATAGCTACAGGCCTGTAGAGCTCCGACTGGATTGAGAGACACTGAGTGGAACCTTAGAAAAAAGTTTCCCACAGTAAAAGCATAGCAAAGTATAACAAAGCCCTGTGAAAGCATGGCAAAACACAGGTACTGTAACCATTGTAAAGCATGGATAGAAAGACTCCTATTGCTTAGCATGTTCATCCATTCCAGGTTTTACTACGAGCTTGATTAGCCACGGTGTATAGAGAATAAGCTCAGATGAGTCTTATTAAACTCATAGTAATACCAGGAATGGATCAAACTGCTATACAATAAGAGTACTTCCATCCCTGCAGTATAGCTTGGTGAAACACAATACTATACAGCACAATTCAAAGTAATTCTAGAAGTATGGCACTGTAAGCCATACTGGGATAGGTGAAGTTGTCATATGGGCTCCATGTACAGGGTGACATCTCCACACAGGATAAGTTGTACTGGAATTGTGATTTCTCATATGTGATTTATAATGACAATTATATCAATTCAGAAGTAGACCAAACCTCCAAGATGTACAAAGAGTGTCTCATCTAGTCTGTCTCTAAAACTGTCATAAACCAGTGGGTGCAACATTAGAGACAGAGGACAGGGCTGTTCAGTTCTCATAGCTGTGGGATCCCTGCCCGGACTACAGGCTCCCTCACCTCTGGACTGTGATAACAATGCACCCACAGTGGGAGACTTCATACTCAGATTAAAGGCTTGTTCATACTTCAGCCTTGACTCCAGCGAGGAGACAGTCATGCAGCAGTTGAGTGGCTTGACCAGATAGAGTTGCTGCAGTAAGAATACTTACACACACGAAGTCTGGTTTGCTGTGTGTCCCCAGTTTTAAGATCTCTACATTGGCTTCCTGTGAAGCAGCGCATTGATTTCAAAACCCTGCTCCTCACTTGGAAGGCTATTCCTGCTTCTTGCCCTGCCTATTTGTGTGAGTTACTTGTTCCCTACAAACCAGCTCGTATTTTGAGATGAACAAACGATGGCCTCTTGATAATTCCAAGAACTTGATTAAAAACCTATGGTGCAACAGAGTTTAGTTTTCTAGCTCTCTTACTTTGAAAACTCACTTCCAAATTTTATCCGGAAAGCTGAGTCAGTATGCATTTTTGTAAAGTGCCCTGGGATGCTTGCACATGGAATGGTTAAGAACAATTCTCCCTGGTGACCACTCTCCCTTAGATAGCCAGACAGTCACACGACTAGAGAAACTAGAAATCGCCCACACCACGACTAAAGCATGAACCATCATCAAGACCTTGTGAGGCTGGAACAGAGGACCATCAAAGATACATTGTGGAGACAATTATTTTGAACAAACAAAGTTCAACCAGGTACAAGCTGGCTCAATCAGACAGATACTGTATGCTCTGTCATAGTGTTGCATTATGTGGGTGCGTATGCATGGAATAACTATAGGAACACCTACACAGTAAAGAGTTGTGGGGTTTGTGTGCAGGAGAATCCATGTCTGCAGCAGCCACATCCTAACCTTCCACAGCCTTCTAGTCAACAGCAGTATCCTGATCTTTATTCTCAGCTTGACTGGCAGCCAAAGCAAAGAGACCAGAAAGAGAGAAATGGTGCTTTCTGGATCTGAATCATAATAGCTCACGCTTCTGAATGTGAAACACACAGCACTGCAGAAGTGAAATCACACTCAAGACAAGGAACTCGATGAGTCAATTCAACACACACAACAATAACAGCAACAACCTCAGCATGAGGGGTGTATTGCTATTCAAGACATCTGAAGGCACTTCAGAGAACGACACATGTGACCTCCTGCACAGAGACAAGCTATTCGTTACAAGCGAAGGAAACCAAAGTAAGGAGACTGGGATTTGGAATGCTGGATTTAAACCCAGATCACATCTTGTTTATACATCAGAACTCCCCTGGGATGCGATGCAAGGGTATACAGTACATCACAAAACAGTAGTGGTTTCTGGGGACCGAAGATGTTGGCGGTTTAAACTAAATATATTTGTCCACAGCTCTTCAAATATATTCAAATTGTTTTACTGAACAAGTCTCGCAAGTGCAGCTCAATGCCGGTTCATGCTGGGGTGTTGTTAGCATGGGGCCAAACCACCCACACTGTTAAATGACTCCACGGTAAATCTGCAGGATCATTTTGCAGTCCCCCCCCCCCACATGCTTTTCCCATTTCCCATAGGAACTCAATTCAAACAATCACTGTGTGCCCTTTGTAGTAAAATAAAAGTCTGTATTGGCTGAGCTTGTATAACACATTCTAGTTTGAAACCCGCTCCTTTTTTTATTTTTTTTTACTAACCTTGTTTGTTTTTGCAAGTGATACATAAAGTTCTCTCCATCCCACTCATAGCTACTAGCTACCCGCCATCTAAAAAAAAATACTTAAGATAGCCTGACATCAACGCATGTTGGCATTCTGAGCGGCTATTTCTGGCACTAAAAAAAATAAACTGTGTACAACTGTAACAGGGAGGAGGCTTGGTGACCATGGAAACCGTGCACACCACGGGCGAGCACCTTAACCCCTATGCACAAGAGCCAGGCTCATCTGCTTTCTTGATTTTAGAGCTTTCAACCTCCTCTCACGGACAGGGGGGGCAGAATCCATAACAGCAGCGCCTCACACAACACTGTCCGTTAAGCAGGCCTGCGGGGCCCTTGCCTGGTTCCGAGGGGCTTCCACAGCGTGCCCCTGGAAAGACCACTTCCTTTCATCTCCCACACCCTCTCATATTACTTACCAGTGCATCAAAGATCAGGCAGTCGTAGGTATCAGTCTCAGCGTTTTCCATCATTATAGTGAAGAGGGCGTCCAGAGTGTCCTGCAGGAACTATAGAACGACAAAAGGATTAGAAGAAAAACATTGGAACCACCTGCGATCTGTAGATCCCTTGTTTATGAAAACTACGATGCCATTGGGACTCAGTTCGTGGGTTGAGGCAGTTTAGGAGAGACAGACCAGACAGAAGAGGAGGAGGAGGGGTGGCATAGAGACAACAAAGAGGTAAAACCAATGGATAGGTGGAACCCAAAACCTGTGCCAACCCATCTGGGTCAAGGTAACTGACAAGAAAACAAAAGGACTGAAGCTAGGAGTGTGCTACAGACTGACAAACATGGATACCACTGACAGCTCCACTTTACACAA
Source organism: Acipenser ruthenus (assembly GCF_902713425.1). Classification (NCBI taxonomy): domain Eukaryota; kingdom Metazoa; phylum Chordata; class Actinopteri; order Acipenseriformes; family Acipenseridae; genus Acipenser; species Acipenser ruthenus. The sequence goes on along the minus strand of NC_081190.1, from coordinate 284,076 downwards.
CAACACTGGAGATGCAGGCAAATAACACACCGGAAGAAGACTCCGTGGAGGGCGGGTGGACAAAGTTTAGAGACCTCATGCTGGGAATGCAAGACCAATTCATCCCAAACACTAAGCAGTCCAAACTAAACTCACAGAGGCCAAAATGGGTTAATCGATCCATCCAGCGAAGCATGAGGAAGAAGTGGGAGATCTACCAAGCATTCAAAAACAGACAAAAGCACAGCAAAACAAGAAGAGTACAAGGAAGAGCTGGTGCTGGAAAGAAAGGGATATTAGAAACGCAGAGAGACTTAGGGCAGAGGGAAGGGGGTTACCTACTCATGCTTTTGAGGCAGAAACACTTGGATCCTTTAAGACCCAACTTGACAAAGGTTTGAGATCAATCAGACAGCAGGAACCAGACAAGCAAAGATAGTCCCAACGACTTCCTCTCATTCATACATTTTCTTCTGTATTTATGTTCTTGTGTACCCATGTGTCTTAATCCAAATGCGTCCAATGGAGAATACGAGAACTTTAAGAAAATAAAACCTGTGAAACTAAGGAGATTTTTTATCCTCTGTGATCAAAATGTGAAAAATACTGCTGTTATCAGTGCAGTGTCTGTGACTTGATGAATAAAAAAAAGCTAGCTAAATAAATCTCTTTAAAAAGTGATAACCCACGGTTAATAAGATACTGGCTTTCCAGTCACTATCCAGGTCCCTTTCTTCCGCTCAACATGTTTATTATAGGAAATATATCTAATCCCCAAACTGCAATCCATCACAGCCATAAAACCGGTGATATTAATCCCATTAATTCAACACACCGAGCGCTTGTGTCTGGTTTCTCCCAGGTGGTGGCAGCGATGAGATAACAAGTAAGAGGAGGACAAAAACCTGCTGCGATCTTAAAAGGAAACACTTTTTACCCCTTTGAGGACGCTGCAACCAAAAACAAAGCTCCTTAGAGACAACAGAGGACGGCCTGACCTGGCTCAGAGCAGACAGTGTGCGGATCTGTCTGCATCAACGTGAAAGCGGTGGAACTTGAAAAGCATCAGCAAGATGCAACACAACATACACTGAGCTAGTAACTGCACAAGCAAGTAGCAGAATAAATATTCTCCAAACGAAATACTGATGCGCACAGTGACAGCCCAGATGACAAATAAAAGCGTGTTGCAAGTAAGAAGCAAGCTCATTTAAACTGCTCATGAAATATTCACATTCTCAACTCCCAAACCTGATGGCCACTCAGAAACCTGGAAAAAGTGCCCACAGTAAAAGCACAGCAAAGTGTAATAAAGCACAGTGACAGGCATACAGTGCCTTGCGAAAGTATTCGGCCCCCTTGAACTTTGCGACCTTTTGCCACATTTTTCAGTTTTTTATTTGTTAAAAAAGTTTGAAATATCCAATAAATTTCGTTCCACTTCATGATTGTGTCCCACTTGTTGTTGATTCTTCACAAAAAATTACAGTTTCATATCTTTATGTTTGAAGCCTGAAATGTGGCAAAAGGTCGCAAAGTTCAAGGGGGCCGAATGCTTTCGCAAGGCACTGTAGGTCAGACATAGAGGTATAGTAAAGCATAATACAAAAAACATGTCAGCTATGGTAAATGCATAGTATAATCATTGGAAAAGCACGGTGGAAAACTGCTAAATTACAGTGCAAGTGTTAACTTAGGAAGGTATATATGTGACTGTTCAATGCAGTAAAAGCATATATTAACCAGAACGACTTCACAATGATCCAGACATTTGTGAAACTGTTTTGTTCAGGTTCAGTAGAACTTGCTCAAGAAGACTGTAAATTGTGCCTCAATCCACTCAAGCATGTCCTGAATTCGCTTACCTTCACCACCTCCCCTCCCTCCACCTTCATCAGCTTCCTCAGGTTCTGCTCCAGCAGGCTCGGGTTCGAACGCCATTTCAACAGGCCTAGGAGGTCCACTGTGAGGGAGCAGACAGAGGGGTTCAGAAACAAACTGTAGCAGCTTTCAGGAATACAGACAGGACAAAATCCTTATGCATTAGGTCTAATCAGTAGACCACACTGCTTCCTTACAGCCCTCAGCTCTAAACCCTAATCCACACTGCCTCCCAGCTCTAACCACTAGACCACACTGCCTCCCAGCCCCCTCAGCTCTAACCACTAGACCACACTGCCTCCCAGCCCCCTCAGCTCTAACCACTAGACCACACTGCCTCCCAGCCCCCTCAGCTCTAACCACTAGACCACACTGCCTCCCAGCCCCCTCAGCTCTATAGTATGTCCTAATTTTCAGCTCAGACACAAAAAAAAATTGTGAGTGAAAAGGCCAGTAAAGAGTGAGACAGAAAAACAAGCTGAGAGAAAGACAGCACCTGAGAATTTGAGAGTTCAGCCCTGAGCTCCCAGGAAAGTGCCTTTTTTCTGAAAATGATCTTTAGAAGAGACAGAGAGGAATGGAGTGGAGAGCTAAGCAGCGCTGCAGCCACAGAGCGAGAGGGGAATGCTGCCCTGAGGGGCACACATACATCCGACTGCCGAGTGCAATTATACCGGGAGGGGTGGCTGAGACACTGCGTTTGACTGCACAAAGCCTAGAGTGACTACATCTGCATAGATCAACACTGCAATCCTTATTAAAGCATAGTGAAAACATTGTCATGCATGGTAAATCTCAGATAAGAATGGAACATTTTGGGAAAGTATGGAAAGCATAGTAGTAGAAGCTCAGTAAATACAAAGTGTAAGCACAAGGGAGCGCGAGGTTACATGAAAACATAAAGAAACATACCCCAGGCAAACTTCAACAACTGGAGGGAAACAATGCACACAACACAGGGCTACTGATTTCAGTTTGTGCCCGTTTGTTTTAAATTCCTGCGCACTACATTCTGGAATGCTTGGCTTTTCTCTTTAAATTCCTGTGCACTATACATTCTGGAATGCTTGGCTTTTCTCTTTAAATTCCTGCGCACTATACATTCTGTAATGCTTGGCTTTTCTCTTTAAATTCCTGTGCACTATACATTCTGGAATGCTTGGCTTTTCTCTTTAAATTCCTGTGCACTATACATTCTGGAATGCTTGGCTTTTCTCTTTAAATTCCTGTGAACTGTACATTCTGGAATGCTTGGCTTTTCTCTTTAAATTCCTGTGAACTGTACATTCTAGAATGCTTGGCTTTTCTCTTTAAATTCCTGTGCACTATACATTCTGGAATGCTTGGCTTTTCTCTTTAAATTCCTGCGCACTATACATTCTGGAATGCTTGGCTTTTCTCTTTAAATTCCTGTGAACTGTACATTCTGGAATGCTTGGCTTTTCTTTTTTGATGACAAGTACACAATATACTGTAATACGTCACTCACACTTCTTCACTGGAACATTGTGAATTCTGTTAACTGTGCATCGAGTGTCAAAGGCATTGCGACTTAATGTGATAACTTTCAATTTACTCTTCATATCTCATCAGCTGCATTAAACTGAGCCCGGATGAGTGGGCAGATGCAAACTGAATGTCAATCATAAGTTCATCCTTAACCAGGAAAGCACTCCATGGTAGAATACTGTCGTGAGCAGGGGAGTGACTGACGCACGCACCAAAGCTCTGTTAGTACAGTGCAGTTTCATTGGCAGCTAACAACAGCTAGCACCATCCACACACTAACACACACATACACAAACACTCACTCACACACATCAAACACACACACACATCAATCACAAACACACACACACACACTCACACACATCAAACACACATCAAACACACAAACACACACACACACACACACATCAAACACACACACATCAAACACACACACACACACACAAACACTCACTCACACACATCAAACACACATCAAACACACACACTCACACACACAGCAATCACTTCCCAACCCCAACAGGCATTGAACAAAAGGTAATTACTTATGAACAATAAATGAAAACATCTTTGAAAACTAGGACATAAGGGTAACTGATTTACTGAAACATGACACTGTACAACAATTAATGAACAAAACAAGAACGCTTTTTCCCAAAACATTTCTCAATCCCTGCGTCTTCGGTACCTTATTTGCATGCCAGCCCCCCTTCCAGACTACACTGCCCCATCTCAGGGCCTAATGCAGGTGTTGTGGGCTGGGGGTCAGCAGTGAGTTCTTGTGTGTGTGTGTCCCTTATAAATATTTTTATGCAATCTGTGTATGTTTTTTCCCCCTTAGTCATGAGTTGCTCATCAGTTCTATTAGCCTGCCACAGCCATATGTAGCACAGGCTGGATACAAAGTGTCTTTTCAGTAGTAAGCACTGGCACTGTCACCCCTTCAGGTACACAAGGAATTGAGCCGTTGTTCAAACTGTTTCTTCTTAAAAGAAACATTTTGAACAACTGTTTTGTACAACTGTTTTGTGCAGCTTTTTGCAAAAATAAGAAAGTTAGCATCGTTTTATTTGTGAAACACTTATCTCCCTTGTACCTGAAAGGGTTAAGGGCACCACTGAGTACTGCCAGCAATACAGCAGAAAACGAGGCTGATCACAAGATGGCTCTGGTTCTTACTTGTGTAAAGACACTGATCGAGCCTCTGTTACATATGCCTATTCCATCAATTAGAATTGAACAGTAGCTGCTGAACTCGGACAGAAGCACCCTGACACAGACTTAAAACAAAAGATATCTGAGTGATTGCAACAAGAAATATTCCAGTATAAAATGTAAGGGCACCAAAAAAAGAAAGTCCTTTAAACCTGCCTACTCTTCAATTTCCAAACAGCACCCAGAGCCCCCGCCTCCTGTGCTGCACTTATCTGTGCAATGCTGTATGTGTCTCCGTTTACAGAATCTCCATTGCTCTGCTAGGAGCAGACAGACAGACGCACCGTTCTGGGTGAGTTTGGTGGAGCAGATGAGAGTGGCGATCTGGAAGCTGTCCCTGCTGCAGCTCAGCCCGCTGGCCCCTCCCAGGGTTCCCTTCACGGTGGAGACCAGGGAGTGGCGGCTCTGCTGCTCACCATTGCTCCTGGTGGACAGAAGGTTTCTGTACACGTTGATGTCCTCCAGTTTTCTGCTGTCGCCCTGCATCCCGGAGAAGAGGAGCTAGGCTATGAGCACTGTTAATTACACTGGGATTACGAGCTGAATGCACACATTGGAACAATAGGGTCATTCAAACAGACTGTCTGCAACATTATATATACACATACTGTATATACTTAGTAAATACATGTGTACTTACACAGAATTGCAATGCTATTATGCATTGTGAAAATGTACTTCATGTGTAAATGACCCTAACCCTAACTCTAAACCTAACCCTAACCCATTTCTGATACAATTGCGTACTTACATATATCATGCAAAAAAGATCTAAGTAACTTCTATGTAAATGCACAGCAATTAGAGACACTTCTATGTAAAGTGTTACTGAAATCTAATGTGTAATCTCCAGATTAAGGACACTGCCTTAAAAGAGTCAAATCTGGCTTTTGTTTTTGTAGTGTTGTGTGATGCACTGCCGCTACTGTCCCATCAGTGAAATGAGGATCAAAGCTCTATAACCACGAATCAATGCAGAGGAGCCCCGCTCTTTGGGATAGTGGTTAAGAAGCTTGCTTTGGTGTGCAGGGTAGCTGGATCGTGCCCAGCCTCGATCACATGTATTAAGGGGGTGGGAGAGTGTCAGGGGCAGTGTTGTGGGATACATTGCCATTATGAATTCTCACCTTTATAAGCTCTGTAGCAGCTCATGCAGACAAGCCTTGCACTTTTGCAGTCATCAACGTTTTTTATTAACAAAGCCGGATACGGTAAGAAAACTACCGGCTTGCTAATCAGGTAGACATCAGCTGAAGCTGTGCGAATTCAAACATGCAAAACTCAACTGCACGGGCACTACATGTGTGCACCACGTTCAGCTGAAACGACAAGAAGCTTCTCAATGAGGTCCTGTCTCACCACATGAGCACATTCATAAATAAGAAGAAGCTTCTCAATGAGGTCCTGTCTCACCACATGAGCACATTTATAAATAAGAAGAAGCTTCTCAATGAGGTCCTGTATCACCACATGAGCACATTTATAAATAAGAAGAAGCTTATCAATGAGGTCCTGTCTCACCACATGAGCACATTTATAAATAAGAAGAAGCTTCTCAATGAGGTCCTGTCTCACCACATGAGCACATTTATAAATAAGAAGAAGCTTCTCAATGAGGTCCTGTCTCACCACATGAGCACATTTATAAATAAGAAGAAGCTTCTCAATGAGGTCCTGTCTCACCACATGATCACATTTATAAATAAGAAGAAGCTTCTCAATGAGGTCCTGTCTCACTACATGAGCACATTTATAAATAAGAAGAAGCTTCTCAATGAGGTCCTGTCTCACCACATGAGCACATTTATAAATAAGAAGAAGCTTCTCAATGAGGTCCTGTCTCACCACATGAGCACATTTATAAATAAGAAGAAGCTTCTCAATGAGGTCCTGTCTCACCACATGAGCACATTTATAAATAAGAAGAAGCTTCTCAATGAGGTCCTGTCTCACCACATGAGCACATTTATAAATAAGAAGTTCTCAATGAGGTCCTGTATCACCACATGAGCACATTTATAAATAAGAAGAAGCTTCTCAATGAGGTCCTGTCTCACCACATGAGCACATTTATAAATAAGAAGAAGCTTCTCAATGAGGTCCTGTCTCACCACATGAGCACATTTATAAATAAGAAGAAGCTTCTCAATGAGGTCCTGTCTCACCACATGAGCACATTTATAAATAAGAAGAAGCTTCTCAATGAGGTCCTGTCTCACCACATGAGCACATTTATAAATAAGAAGAAGCTTCTCAATGAGGTCCTGTCTCACCACATGATCACATTTATAAATAAGAAGAAGCTTCTCAATGAGGTCCTGTCTCACCACATGAGCACATTTATAAATAAGAAGAAGCTTATCAATGAGGTCCTGTCTCACTACATGAGCACATTTATAAATAAGAAGAAGCTTCTCAATGAGGTCCTGTCTCACCACATGAGCACATTTATAAATAAGAAGAAGCTTCTCAATGAGGTCCTGTCTCACCACATGAGCACATTTATAAATAAGAAGAAGCTTCTCAATGAGGTCCTGTCTCACCACATGAGCACATTTATAAATAAGAAGCTTATCAATGAGGTCCTGTCTCACCACATGAGCACATTTATAAATAAGAAGAAGCTTCTCAATGAGGTCCTGTCTCACTACATGAGCACATTTATAAATAAGAAGTGCATCAGTGTAAGAAGAAGCTTCTCAATGAGGTCCTGTTTTACCACATGAGCACATTTATAAATAAGAAGAAGCTTCTCAATGAGGTCCTGTCTCACCACATGAGCACATTTATAAATAAGAAGAAGCTTCTCAATGAGGTCCTGTCTCACTACATGATCACATTTATAAACAAAATGGGTTCAAATGTGCCCCAAAGGGCCTTGATTCAAACCCGCTTCTGCTGACTTGTGCACATTTCAGCACAAGGAGCTGGTACTCGGCTGCCATCACAAAGCTTGAGATGTGTTTGAGGGAAGAAATGACAGCGGGAGCTGGGTTCATAACCCTGGAATAAACAGAACAGGAACGCCAGGGTCTGGAATGAGGAAAGAGCCGAGCAAGCCTGACGGAGGAAGGCTGTCACAGTAAAGAATGAATTACGTGCCCGAGTGCGACGAGGAAGTCTGGGCAACCCCTTGAGTGACAGCAAGGGAACAGCAAAGCATGACTGAAACCCGAGCCGCCCCAGACAGTGCAGGCTGCGGGACGCTGCAAGACGCAGCACCTTTTGTTTGTAGTTTTGTTACTGTGTTTTATTTTCCTTTTACTTTCGCCTTCTGTTTTGAATATTCTTTTCAGCACCTGCATGTGCACAGTAAACTGCCGGACACAAGAACCTTACCAGCGTTGGTATCTAGCAGCACGCTGCCGTGGACAGAACCTTACCAGCGTTGGTATTTTGCAGCACGCTGCCGTGTGCAGAACCTTACCAGCGTTGGTATTTAGCAGCACACTGCCGTGGACAGAACCTTCGCAGCGTTGGTATTTAGCAGCACGCTGCCATGGACAGAACCTTACCAGCGTTGGTATTTTGCAGCAAGCTGCCGTGGACAGAACCTTACCAGCGTTGGTATTTTGCAGCACGCTGCCATGGACAGAACCTTACCAGCGTTGGTATTTAGCAGCACACTGCCGTGGACAGAACCTTACCAGCGTTGGTATTTAGCAGCACGCTGCCATGGACAGAACCTTACCAGCGTTGGTATTTAGCAGCACACTGCCGTGGACAGAACCTTACCAGCGTTGGTATTTAGCAGCACACTGCCGTGGACAGAACCTTACCAGCGTTGGTATTTAGCAGCATGCTGCCATGGACAGAACCTTACCGGTGTTGGTATTGTTCGTCCGCGGTACAACGGTGCCCCCTTGTGTATTAAATAAAAATTGGCCTCAAATTAACTTTCTGTCTCCCGTGCGTTCAGTGAAACCCCGCACCCTCCCAGTTATATTTAAAAAATAGCCAGTTATCTCCAGTCCAGAATTTCAGTATGTTCAGATAATACAAGGTTATCCTCCTCCCTCTCTGTGTGTGTTCACAGGCCATATGACTGAAACGCAGTGAGAAACACGTTCGCGGATTGTCTGATGAGAGAGAGAGCAGGAGTTTCACTTTATAAATTCACTGTTCCTTTAAGCTCTAATTACATTGTGCATTGCTTTAAATGGATTCCTGGTTTAGACATTGATCCTAATTATTTGATGAATTACCTCTGACCTAGTAAAGGGCCTTGAAACGCAAGCAAACCACACTTTATGAGTCAATTAAGTGGTAATTTGGTTTACTTGAGGGCGAAGGAGGTGATGAATGAACCGAGAGCTAATATACACATCAGACCACACGCTGAGCCGTTTAATCCCAAGCAAAAACAATTAACGTGCCCTCACGACACAAACGTGTACCTGTGCTCTCTGCGATTACTCTTTGTTCTGTTTTGACTTTGTGCAGCGGTCTTTCGTCTCTGAATTAGAGCCACGAGACAGCAATTATTTGAAGCAATAATTATGTTATAATTAGGTTTAATTAAATTGAAAACAAACTTGAGTAATGCAATCTTATACTTAATGTAGATGAAAGCATGTATGTAATTAGGTATTGCATTTTGTCATGGAACACAAGCATGCATTTAAATTTCTTATTTAACGTTTAAGAATATTCATTAAAATTATAGGATGGGTTAGGATCGTTCAGCCAATCAGAGCGCATGTTTCGTCTGCTATATTATTATTATTATTATTTCTTAGAAGACGCCCTTATCCAGGGCGACTTACAATTGTTACAAGATATCACATTATTTTTACATACAATTACCCATTTATACAGTTGGGTTTTTACTGGAGCAATCTAGGTAAAGTACATTGCTCAAGTGTACAGAGCAGTGTCCCCCACCTGGGATTGAACCCACAACCCTCCAGTCAAGAGCCCAGAGCCCTAATCATTACTCCACACTGCTGCCTATATTCCACAACACAAGAAACCCCATTGATGACATCAGCCTTTATTCTCAAAATCAGTGTGGTTGATGCTGCCTGCTATAAAAAAAATCAAAACCGAGGCTCCTCTCCAAACTGAAGTTCAACGTCAATTCCAAACAGTGACATCACAAACACACACCTAGCAGCCCCTTAATGGTATTTTCTTCAACATTTTCCCTCTTTTCAATGAAAAGGACAATTGAGTTATAGAAAGGTTGCTCATGAATAGAAACAAATATAAGCCCCTTTCACACTGGCACTCCTGCCCGGATCCCGACCCAGGTTTCACTTCCACAAATACGTATAGACATATTTGTGTTGATTGAGACACAGCATGAGCCAGACTGCAGCAGGGATGAAGAAACATTTGCTCTAATCAACATTTGGGCTGACGGTTCAATCCAGAGAAGCTTGGAAGGAAGTGTCAGTAACAAACTGCTTCCAGGGCATTGATATACGCACATTGTGCACTCGTCTGTCACCCAGGTCAATCAAAAGCAGTGTGAAATCCCATAGCCGACCCGTGTGACGCCGGGTCCTGACCTCTGTAGGTTCCCACCCGGGTAGAGCATGCCAGTATGAAAGGGGCTATAGTTGCATTTAATTACTTGTATATTAGCAATAAAGCAGTACATAAGAGTTATAGGAGTCTGTGTGGTCCGGTTCAAATCCTGGCTCCCTCACTGACTCACTGTGTGACCTTGAGCAAGTCACTTCACCTCCTTGTGCTCCGTCTTTCGGGTGAGACACAGCTGTAAGAGACTCTGTCTGCATGGTTCACACACCCTAGTCTCTGTAAGTCGCCTTGGATAAAGGTGTCTGCTAAATAAACACATAATAATAATAATAATAATAATAATAATAATAATAATAATAATAATAATAATAATAATAATAATAATAATAGGACTGCAAGAGTCTGTGTGTGGGTTACAAGGACACTCGTATATCTAAACAAGCTGTTCACTTCAACTCGTTCCAATAGTCCTTCATACACAGATGCCTGCCGTACTAGAATCCCCACACAGAGTGCTGTATTAGCCTCTCTGCTCCTCTTGGGTTTCAGGGATGCCTGCTGTTCAAAGGTCTGGTGGAGACTAGTTGCACGGCAACAATTGTTGCTTAGGTTCAGCAAGAGAAAATGTCCTCTTGTACAACAACGTTCCCTTCTTGCAGGACACATGAGGTTTGAAAATCTTCATAGATAAGAAAAGGATTTGTGTCAATTGACCATCTGTGTGCTGTGTTTGAAGTCTAGGGGGCTAAGCTGAGAATATCACACCACCATCCCGGGGAATATAAACAGCTTGTCAAAGTATTTTGGCAGTTTAATTTACTGCTTATCACCAAAACACTCGCTTGAATGTCTTTAAAATGTGTTTATTCTAAGAGTCTGATAAATTAGTAAAACAAGCAATAAAAAAAAACAAAAAAACAAACAGTAACCTTTCATAACATCAAACGAGCTCTCTCTGAAGCGCGTGGGTGTTTCGAAGCGCGTACGTGATTTCCCATGAATTGATGGGACGATCGTGAGATGAAAAGCGCATCAGGAAATCCCAGCCAGCCAGGGGCTTCACCTGCTTCATTTCCGTGACAGCAGTGGTAAATATCTTCAGCTACTGCACAGGAATACTAAGCTTGGATTCTTGAACAGTCAATAGAAGAGGCGCTCGCTGCCCACGGGATCGCTCCGGCAGGATGTGGAATATTTGAATGCCTTTAGCAAAATTCAATCAAAAAACGTATGATTGTCATAATAATAATGATTATATGCAGGACTTGTATTTTGTGTTGCATTACAGAGAAAATGGAAAGGAAGTGGCTTTGGTATCCGTTGTACAAGGCGGAGCATGCAGAGTAGGTGTGTCCGGCAGCAGCGAGGCCTGCGTTAATCAGTTAGGGCTGTGCTGATCGCACGCTCCAGAGGCTCTTCTGCTGATGTGCTCAGACAGTGATGCCAGCCGAGCCATTGCAGGGGTATTGGTAATATGCTATTTTGCATGCTGACAGATGTGATCATTAAAAGATAGTTCAGCATCCGACAAGACACTCAAATTGCACATGACAGGTTTAGCATGGGGGCAGAGGAGGGGGCGGGGCGTGAATATCCATCTATCATAAAAGATCACAGAGTTGATCTCTGTAACGAGCGTCGAATGCCAAACAGCTTGACCTCCCTTTCATTCTGTGTTGAGGTGCAGAAAGCTATCATAAGGTTATATCTGCAGCTGGATGGCAGGTGTGCTGTTTGGTGAGTAAAGTCCTTTCACAGGCAAATGGAGCTCAGTAACATCAGCGTGAGAATGAAAAAAATAAAAAACATGATCACAGCAATCAGGATCTGTGATGCAGTCGCCTAAACCCATGAGCAACGTTGCTAAATTAAACTGCTTTACACCAGATCTGTCTTCTAGCACCCTATTGAGCCTGCCTCAGACTCCTCTATCACCTAAAGAGCATGAGATTAAAGACCCCTGCAGGTCACAGTTATCAGAGTTACATACAGAACCACTAGCTGGTTCATACAATCAGATTGTGGGAAGCATGTTTCAAGGGACAAGCAAAGAAACTCCTGTCCCCATACCTGAAGCTACCTTTGGGGATGTGATGGGGAGCCCCACTCCTATGTATATATTATGATTTATTGTATGATTTTGTATTTGTATTATGATTTCTGTAAATATATTTATGATGGTGAAAAGCTGTGTTTAGTCAGACGAGTGAGATGCTGCTGCCATTACTGTTTTGTATTATTTTAATTACCTGTGAGGATGCGTGACTCTCAGCTACTGCTTGTTTAACTGGCTGGCAGTCACACAGACTTAGTAAACCCGTGCAGACTATGGCCGAGGGGTAATAAGATCATTAATAGCTAGTTAGAATATAAAAGACCTGCAGTTTGGCTGCACAGGGAGAGAGTGGAGACAGGAGGTAAAAGACCATTCAGAAGAAAATAACAATTGCTAAGCATGCTGGTTATTAAACCAGCACAATACTTGTTATTGTTTGTTCTCTGTCTGTTTGGCTCACGTGCCCTTTTCTTTTGTGTTTTTGTTTAATAGAAAGCTGAGCACCGCAGCGTCTCGGTTTGCCCCTCATTCCTTGTTGTGTTTCATTTCCCTGGTCTGAAGTCAAACCTGCAGCCATCAAACTCACAGGGGAACAGAAACAAACTGGTCAGCTTTTTAATAACACCAGGAGCTGTGGGAGAATGCAGGAAAACAATCTCTAACACAGGTAACACTATTCCCTGATTAATTATACTCTAGAACACAGGTAACACTATTCCCTGATTAATTATACTCTAGAACACAGGTAACACTATTCCCTGATTAATTATACTCTAGAACACAGGTAACACTATTCCCTAATTAATTATACTCTAGAATACAAGTAACACTATTACCTGATTAATTATACTCTAGAACACAGGTAACACTATTCCCTGATTAATTATACTCTAGAACACAGGTAACACTATTCCCTGATTAATTATACTCTAGAACACAGGTAACACTATTCCCTGATTAATTATACTCTAGAACACAGGTAACACTATTCCCTGATTAATTATACTCTAGAACACAGGTAACACTATTCCCTCATTAATTATACTCTAGAACGCAGGTAACACTATTCCCTGATTAATTATACTCTAGAATGCAGGTAACACTATTCCCTGATTAATTATACTCTAGAATGCAGGTAACACTATTACCTGATTAATTATACTCTAGAATGCAGGTAACACTATTACCTGATTAATTATACTCTAGAACGCAGGTAACACTATTACCTGATTAATTATACTCTAGAACACAGGTAACACTATTACCTGATTAATAATACTCTAGAACGCAGGTAACACTATTCCCTGATTAATTATACTCTAGAACGCAGGTAACACTATTACCTGATTAATTATACTCTAGAACGCAGGTAACACTATTACCTGATTACTTATACTCCAGAACGCAGGTAACACTATTCCCTGACTAATTATACTCTAGAATGCAGGTAACATTATTCCCTGATTAATTATACTCTAGAACACAGGTAACACTATTCCCTGATTAATTATACTCTAGAACGCAGGTAACACTATTCCCTGATTAATTATACTCTAGAACGCAGGTAACACTATTTCCTGATTAATTATACTCTAGCTAGTAGGTGCAGTAGGTGCAAGGATCTAAATCTTCATTATTTAGAGAGTCGTTCTATTTAGATCATTTCTTTATGTGCATTTAAATAGCTGCTAACAGCCTACTGTGCATTGTATGGACTCACACCTCCTCTAACTAACAGTGTGGCATTATTGTTACTTAAACTGGTATTTGTGGAAACAGCCACACAGTGAGCATAACATACACGTCTCGCTCCTTCATTTAGGAGTTGGTGATTATGAATCTGTATTCCCCAGTTATTATACATGGAATATGCATGCCCCAGGCTTTTGTTTTTAAATATAATATTGTAATAACCACTTTAATACACAGGGAGTGTAAATAATAGCCTACATATAATAAGTACTGTGCACTAATTGGATGTAGCCTACAATGATACCTGGGGATGTAAAAGTGTGGTGTTAATATCCCTCTGTGAGCCTAACAGAGAGCAAGGTCTCTCCAGCTCTCCTCTTACCTTGTAGAGAACCAGGTCGTGCTCACCATCCCTCAGAGTTGTCCCATCTGGCCTCATCAGCCTCACAAACGCCATGGCGAAATTCTTCTCACCCTTGTCTTTGGCTAAGGAAACAAGAAAAAGGAGATGCAGCATCTTGTCTGAACTTAAGGACCTCCTGCAATACAGCAGTTCCTACACCATGCTGGGGTGACCGTTAAGAGCTCCCTACTGAACCACCAACCAGTGTGCATGCAGTACATCCCCTGGTATTCCCTGGAGATCTCCCATCCATCCAGTCACTGAGCCACCAACCAGTGTGCATGCAGTTCATCCCCTGGTATTCCCTGGAGATCTCCCATCCATCCAGTCACTGAGCCACCAACCAGTGTGCATGCAGTTCATCCCCTGGTACTCCCTGGAGATCTCCCATCCATCCAGTTACTGAACCACCAACCAGTGTGCATGCAGTTCATCCCCTTGTATTCCCTGGAGATCTCCCATCCATCCAGTTACTGAGCAGGGCCGAGTCTCTCTCGGGATCGGAGGTGGAATTCTTGCGATTTAAAACCACATTCCGATTGTATAAAAACAGTTGTCATTAGACTGTATCACAGCATTTTGACTTGCTGGTTTGGTCTTGCCTTTCAATTTTGGGCATACTGGGCTGCCTTGAAATCTGAATTCACATCTATCAGCTGGAGTTAAAAGACAGTCAGTTTGACCGTCAGCCCTGCTGGTGAGGTGACAATGGTGTGGAGGAGGAGCTAAGCTCAACACATGGTACAGACTCAAAAGAAAGGGTTCAATGTGCCTGGCTTGAATGCTATTGGTAGCTGGCACTAGATAAAGCTTGACTTGCAAAGATTTTCTTGTCAATCAAATTCTCATATTATTTTGTAGGTGAGTTTAGTTTCCTGTCTGAAACTTTGCATAGCTTTACATTCAACAACCAGGTGAATTAAAGCAATACAGAGGCCATTCCAAACCTCAATTTCAAAACCTTGTCATCAGTGTTACTGCTCTCATAGAAGACCAAATCTCACTTACAGTCACTTGAGGGCCGGTGCTTGAAGGTGAATCTCAGGTGAGTCTTTTGAACATCTTCAATAGGGATGGATACCTGTAGAAAAAGGAACACCAGTGAAAAGGGGTTCTTTCCAGAGCTCCACCTTTCCATCAGTGCTGCGGGGGGCTGCAAGGATCTGGGTATCATGTCTTGTCTCGCAGGTGGGTATGTCGACATCAAAAGTGTGTTAGTTTTTAATTCATTCATAAATAAATAAATGGGTTGTAGATAAAGTATCTCTATATTATTAGCAGACTTATGCAAAATTGCAATTTGTTAAGTTGCAAGCAATGCCTGCATTCTGTGCCTTGAATTGCTGTACAAAATAACTACAGTAATTAGTTATGTGTCTCTATGGCATAGCTGTGATAACTGCAGCACCTTGACTGTCTCCATCCAGTGCTGGTGCTTCAACTGGTAATACACCGTAGACTGGAACTCGCTCACATTCTTGTCTCCTGTACCCAGGGAGATAGCGTTCTGAGGACATAAAAAAACAGGAACATCATCATTATTACTATTATTATTATTACTGTTATTATTATTATTACTATTATTATTACTGTTATGATTATGATGATCATGCTTGTCGTTCCAGTGCAGCAGGCTCCTGATGAATAGTCTCTCACAGGGCAGTATGAGGGCAGGGCTTGTTGATTTGGAGCTGCTCATTATTACAAGTCATCCAGTGTTGGCTCCAGTGATTACCGCGGGGCTCCATGAGTCTGTGGTGTTAATGAGTATGACAGTGGTGCGTGAGATAATATGAGCTCCACTTGAGCGCGGAGAGCCTTCACTGTGAGTGTTAATGAGTACGACAGTGGTGCGTGAGATAATATGAGCTCCACTTGAGCACGGAGAGCCTTCACTGTGAGTGTTAATGAGTATGACAGTGGTGCATGAGATAATATGAGCGCCACTTGAGTGTGGAGAGCCTTCACTGTGAGTGTTAATGAGTACGACCGTGGTGCGTGAGATAACATGAGCTCCACTTGAGCGCGGAGAGCCTTCACTGTGAGTGACAGAGAGGATTCAGAGCTGCCGTGAATCACTAGGTATTCTTCTTCACAAGGGCAGCTCAAAGCTGGATTACAATCTCTAACAGATTCTCTACTCACGCATACAGAGAGCATTGTCACCCTGCAGCTCAATAATGAGAACTAAAACTCTCCACTCTGGAGCGTAAAGGACACCGTTTCAAAGTGCTCGGAGCAGACCAAAGAATTCCAGAACTCTCACCTGTCGTACACTTCCATTCCCAATACAGGACTGAAAACGGCAGCTTTGAACAAGCTCTAGCAAACATTCCATTTCCATTCCCAATACAGGACTGAAAACGGCAGCTTTGAACAAGCTCTAGCAAACATTCCACTTCCATTCCCAATACAGCACTGAAAACGGCAGCTTTGAACAAGCTCTAGCAAACATTCCACTTCCATTCCCAATACAGGACTGAAAACGGCAGCTTTGAACAAGCTCTAGCAAACATTCCATTTTCATTTAAAACCATGACATCTGGTTCTGCGCTAGGTTCCAGCAATCTGTTTGCATCATTGCTTTCAGTTAGAGTGAAATTGCAGGCACCCCTTCAGTGCATTTTTTCTTGTCACTATTACCAACTAGCTGCTTCCTCGATTACCTGACCTGCTTTACAGCCAGGAACAGCCTTTGATCCTGAAGACACCGCTGAGGTGAAAAGATCTAGCAAGTAAAACAGAAGCAGGCTTCCTGAGAATAAAATGTGGACACTGAGAACTGTCTTTAACCTGCTGTATCACCAGATAACCTCAGGACATGTTTGCTATATCATGTGTTTTTGTTTGGTTTTTTTCTTTCTGCATATTTGAGACTTATAGAGGTGAGAGGAAATAGAGTTACAGAACTATTTTGTTAGCTACAAACAGCTCCAAAAAAATAGAGAGCTCTGAAATATCTCCAGTCGTTTGTACAAAGACATGTTTTAATTATAACCTTTAGTGTGGTTCGGGGGGCAGGATCGAGCCCCCCCCCCATTCCATCCTGCCAATAATATCTGCCAAACCCCTATTTAAACCCAAAGTCATGCATTGCTCTCTGGCTTGTGTTTTTTTCCATGTCCATGCAGTCTCATCACGTCCGCTCAAGTTTACACGGACGCTGCACTAGCTCCTATTACTATCTCTGTTCTGCGATGACGTCATATCCTGTAGCCACCTATTCATTCAGTATTAGGCAGCAACCTCAGCAGCCAAAAGTATTTTAACCAGCATGTAATCAAAAGGGATATTCAGTTATGGCTGTGTATGGTTTCATCAGACTCGTTCACATCATTTCAGTCTAAAGCACCTATTTGAAGATTTTCACAATTAAACATCATATGCATTCCTTCCGTATAGATGCAGCAGTCAGGTCAGCAGGTCTTCCACTGCAGTGGACTCTTGAGTTCGCTCTTCTCTATGATATATCTTTACCCAACAGAGTATTGCTAGTATGCCCATGAGTGGGGGCCATCTCTCTGACAGGACCACCAGAGGTTATTTATATATATACAGACGTGCTCAAATTTGTTGGTACCCTTACAGCTCATTGAAATAATGCTTCATTCCTCCTGAAAAGTGATGAAATTAAAAGCTATTTTATCATGTATACTTGCATGCCTTTGGTATGTCATAGAATAAAGCAAAGAAGCTGTGAAAAGAGATGAATTATTGCTTATTCTACAAAGATATTCTAAAATGGCCTGGACACATTTGTTGGTACCCCTTAGAAAAGATAATAAATAATTGGATTATAGTGATATTTCAAACTAATTAGTTTCTTTAATTAGTATCACACATGTCTCCAATCTTGTAATCAGTCATTCAGCCTATTTAAATGGAGAAAAGTAGTCACTGTGCTGTTTGGTATCATTGTGTGCACCACACTGAACATGGACCGGAGAAAGCAAAGGAGAGAGTTGTCTGAGGAGATCAGAAAGAAAATAATAGACAAGCATGGCAAAGGTAAAGGCTACAAGACCATCTCCAAGCAGCTCGATGTTCCTGTGACAACAGTTGCAAATATTATTAAGAAGTTTAAGGTCCATGGAACTGTAGCCAACCTCCCTGGGCGCGGCCGCAAGAGGAAAATCGACCCCAGATTGAACAGAAGGATAGTGCGAATGGTAGAAAAAGAACCAAGGATAACTGCCAAAAAAATACAAGCTGAACTCCAAGGTGAAGGTACGTCAGTTTCTGATCGCACCATCCGTCGCTTTTTGAGCGAAAGTGGGCTCCATGGAAGAAGACCCAGGAGGACTCCACTTTTGAAAGAAAAACATAAAAAAGCCAGACTGGAATTTGCTAAAATGCATATTGACAAGCCACAATCCTTCTGGGAGAATGTCCTTTGGACAGATGAGTCAAAACTGGAGCTTTTTGGCAAGTCACATCAGCTCTATGTTCACAGATGAAAAAATGAAGCTTTCAAAGAAAAGAACACCATACCTACAGTGAAACATGGAGGAGGCTCGGTTATGTTTTGGGGCTGCTTTGCTGCACCTGGCACAGGGTGCCTTGAATCTGTGAGGACACAATGAAATCTCAAGACTATCAAGGCATTCTGGAGCGAAACGTACTGCCCAGTGTCAGAAAGCTCTGTCTCAGTCGCAGGTCATGGGTCCTCCAACAGGATAATGACCCAAAACACACAGCTAAAAGCACCCAAGAATGGATAAGAACAAAACATTGGACTATTCTGAAATGGCCTTCTATGAGTCCTGATCTGAATCCTATCGAACATCTATGGAAAGAGCTGAAACTTGCAGTCTGGAGAAGGCACCCATCAAACCTGAGACAGCTGGAGCAGTTTGCTCAGGAAGAGTGGGCCAAACTACCTGTTAACAGGTGCAGAAGTCTCATTGAGAGCTACAGAAAACGTTTGATTGCAGTGATTGCCTCTAAAGGTTGTGCAACATTAGGTTAGGTTAGCGGTCCCATCATTTTTGTCCATGCCATTTTCATTTGTTTTATTATTTACAATATTATGTTGAATAAAAAATCAAAAGCAAAGTCTGATTTCTATTAACTATGGAATAAACAATGGTGGATGCCAATTACTTTTGTCAGTTTCAAGTTATTTCAGAGAAAATTGTGCATTCTTCGTTTTTTGTGGAGGGGTACCAACAAATTTGAGCACGTCTGTGTATATGTATATATATATTACATTACATTATTAACCTCTATTTTATTAAATAGCGCTGGGGTCCTCTTTTGGGGGTAAGTGAAGCTCACTTCCCAAGCTAAGAAGCCCAGCAGTGCTGGCTTTGTCCTCTGTGAGACAAAGGGGACCCCCGGACAAATCTATCTATCTTTCCTTTTCCCATTTTCACACCGCTCGGTTCCCTTTGGAAATATCAGTTGCTTCCCAGCCTTGGAGTCCGATCGGTTCGGTCTCACCTTTGCGAGGGCAGCTCTCCGCGAGTCAAGGGGAATCCCTACATTATCAATTCCCGAGGTTCTTCCTCCACACAGGCCTTGCTCCTGTCCCATGAATAATGAGGGAAGCTCACAGACACACAAGAATAATTGAATCCCTTCCATTTACCATAAACAGCAGGGACGTATCAGAGTGCAAAGGACCAAGGAGGTGTAATTGAACACACGAAGCCTTCTTGTGCTTTAACCGTACCCGACAGTGTTTATTTATTTATCAGCTGAAAAATTTATGCCAGACAACCTGCCGGAAAATCACCTCTCGCTTTGCAGAAGCAGCCCTGACAACAACCGGCAACAGCCTGCATTTGGTTTTTAATTATAGATTCGACAAGTCAGTCTCATCCAGAGAAGTGGATAGAAGAAGAGCCTGCTGTAAACACTGATACAGACACTTTTAAAGGAAGAGAACAAAGACTCCCATTGCTTAGCAGTTTCATCCATTCCTGGTTTTACTATGAGTTTAATAAGACACACCTGAACATGTTACCTATACACTGCGGTTCATCAGGCTTGTAGATAAACCTGGAATGGGTGAAACTGCTATGCAATAGGAGTCTTGTTTCCAGTGCTGTTTAGAGGTGCTGCTTTGAATGCACCTCATTTATAAATGAGTATTAGCTAAAGTACATCAGCCATATTCACAAAGCATTTACCACATTTCGAAGTTTGCATCCCTTTTTGTAAAAAGAAACACCAACTGGTATAGAACTAGCAAGACGTTACTAAGGTGCATTAATGATAGTCAATTAAATGCGTTTTTGTAGCATTGATGTTTTGTTTTTTAAAGTAAACTTAGCATGCTGCTAAATGCTTTGTTAAAATGGCCCCTCTTCCTTTATAAAAGTTTACCACAGTACAGCAAAGCATAGCACAATGTAATAAAGCATAGTGAAAGCATGGAAAAGCGCAGGCATGAATTGTAAAGCCCTGAGATGTACTGTTTAGTAAAGCATGTTAAAAACATGGCAAACCATGGTAAACTCTGGTAACTGCATAAGATGACTATGTGAAAGTATTGGATAACTTTTAGAACTATTCTCAAATCTTAAAGGACTGTAGCTTTGTGTTGATTAAACTTTTTCCAGCTGATCTAGAGAGCGTTTACTAGTTTCTCATTCTTATTTTCAAAGCACTGTTTGACTGAATAATCCTTAATAAAGATAAAGATAAAACTTAAAAACTTCACGTGCACGCTACTTTTCTGTTGCTAAAAATACAGCTTAAACCATTCAATAAGTCAAAGTCAATGACAACTGTATATATATATATATATATATATACTGTATATATATATATATATATATATATATATATATATATATATATATATATATATATATATATCCCATAGGTCAGGCACTGTTGATATTGGTTGTTTCCCTTTCTTTCACGTGTACGATTTCTTTAAGCAAAGAGGAATAAATTCAGATTATTTTGAAATGTGGTGCACATGATAAATGGCGTGTAGCCGCCCGATTTTACAGAACACATCCTGCTCGGCATTATCTAAGATATTACTCATGGTGTCTGACTTACTGTACGGACCACATTGCATAGCAGGTTCATAAACATCACTGCAGCTCTAAGCAGCTGTTGATGAGGGCGCTCTGCCCTGCTCCATCGCTGTACTCACAGAGATCACCTCCCCCTCCTCGCTGCACACCACCATGGTCACCTCCACATTCTTACTGTACGGACCACATTGCATAGCAGGTTCATAAACATCAGTGCAGCTCTAAGCAGCTGTTGATGAGGGCGCTCTGCCCTGCTCCATCGCTGTACTCACAGAGATCACCTCCCCCTCTTCGCTGCACACCACCATGGTCACCTCCACATTCTTACTGTACGGACCACATTGCATAGCAGGTTCATAAACATCACTGCAGCTCTAAGCAGCTGTTGATAAGGGCGCTCTGCCCTGCTCCATCGCTGTACTCACAGAGATCACCTCCCCCTCCTCGCTGCACACCACCATGGTCACCTCCACATTCTTACTGTACGGACCACATTGCATAGCAGGTTCATAAACATCACTGCAGCTCTAAGCAGCTGTTGATGAGGGCGCTCTGCCCTGCTCCATCGCTGTACTCACAGAGATCACCTCCCCCTCTTCGCTGCACACCACCATGGTCACCTCCACATTCTTCTGGGTGGTTTTGTTACACTTGTCAAACTCGCCCTGAACCAGTGTCACGTAGATATCATTCCTCACATCCCCTGAGAAAAAAAAAAAAACAGCTTTGGTATGTATTTATTTAGAGTGCCTAATTATATTATCACTGGTTCTGTCCCCTATTCAGAATGCCCTAGTACTTCCCCTCAATGCAAACATTTCCCACAAGAGCTCAGGCACAGCCAGGACCTGAACTCCCCTGGCTGTGTGGCTCACCCTGAACACCATGCAGTCAGTTCTTTATCAGAGGAGCCTCTCGTGGACTGCATTGATAGGACACCCCTTATTATTATGAACTCCCCTGGCTGTGTGACTCACCCTGCACACCATGCAGTCAGTTCTTTATCAGAGGAGCCTCTCATGGACTGCATTGATAGGACACCTCTTATTATTATGAACTCCCCTGGCTGTGTGACTCACCCTGCACACCATGCAGTCAGTTCTTTATCAGAGGAGCCTCTCGTGGACTGCATTGATAGGACACCTCTTATTATTATGAACTCCCCTGGCTGTGTGGCTCACCCTGCACACCATGCAGTCAGTTCTTTATCAGAGGAGCCTCTCGTGGACTGCATTGATAGGACACCCCTTATTAATATGCTGCTGTGGCCTATAATGAGCTCCAAGACCCAGAGTACTGTGTTAGGGGCTTCTGGGGTAAACCCACACGTGTCCAACCAGCTCAAATGAAATGGATTCACTCACACAGTGTTAGAACATACAATAAGAACTTTGTGTCTTAAAGGATCCCAATGATTTAGCATCAACAAGGCAGCTTGGCAACACATTCCATACCAAGTCTCCTGACCCAATTTCCAACCGTGTCCTATGTTCCTTGTTTCAGTGCTGAGTTTAAAGAACTGGCTACAGGGTTAACTGTCAACTCCTTTTAAGATTTGAAAAATATCCATATCAAGCCCCCCTCATCCTTCTTTGTTCTAGTGTAGTCACATTCAGTTTGGGTTATTTGCAAGAAATAAAAGATGCAAACACCCTAACAGCTTCCGAGTCGAGTCTATTTTCACATATTCACTGCAGGTCTTCGGTCACTCAAAGGGGCAACAGTAATATATAAGCATGCAGGTAAGAATATCTTTAAAAAAATCTCTTAAAGGGGTAACAGAGATATGCAATATGGTTTGGTTACAGCCAGAGATCGTATCAATCATATACCATAATCTGGGATATAAGTAAGCATTACCTTCTGAGCAGATGATTTCACTTATTTATGTGTCATATAATAATTAAGCATGAATGGAAACTTCCATTCCATAGCAGTTTGATCCATTCCTGGTTTTACTGTGAGTTTAATAAGACACACCTGAGGTCGTTACCTGTACACTGTGGCTAATCAAGCTTATATTAACGCCTGGAATGGGTGAACTGCTATGCAATGGGGGTCTTATTTCCATCCAGCACATAAATAAGTTAAAGCAATTAAAAACATCTGCTCAAAGAGTGATGCTCAAAATCTCGAAATAAGATTATTCTTTCTTGTAAAGTCGTGAGCTGTGAAAGATATTCAATATGTCACATGCTGTATAACCTACTACTGCTGCAAGTAAAAGCAGGAGCATGCTGGTTTGGCACAGCTCCATTGGCAAGCTGAATGTGTCAGTGGATTATCAGCTAGGTTCTGTTTTCCACTCCTGGCTAAATACAACCAAGCAATTGCATTCTGCTGTAAAACAGTGCTGTAATGCAGCTGTAAATGTCCTCACATTGTGGGCTCTTCAGTCTGTGCCATAGATGCTGGAAATGTAAAGCAGAGGGCAGCTCCATGGGATACAGTCTCACCTGGCATGATGATCTCAGGGAAGCCCATCTTCCGTGCCACCACGGCACCCCGGTCCAATAGATGAGGCTGCTCCTGCTGAAGCTGCTTCAGGTCCCAGTTCAGCATCTTAATGGACACCCAGAGCCCTGGAACACAGAACACACAGGTCACCATGGAAACCGGAGAGAGGAGGAGGCTCTCTATCAAAATGGGCTTCCCACAGCAAGATATCCTAGTTTTATTGATATTATTTGTCATTTGTTTGTAACAGAGTGAGACTTTGTATCGCTGCTTCTTGGACCACCTTTGAAAATAAGAGGCAAACCTCAATGGGTTCTCTAGCCAGGTGTTTTTTTAAATCGATTTTTTTAAGGTCAGGACTGTGTACATTAGAATTTTGTTTTTGTTTCGCTAAGCTTCACTTCTAACAAATATAAGCTGTGTTTGTGAAGTGGTAGAAGTCTAAAGTGTAACAGATGGTCATGTAATGGTGACCCCACACACCGCATTCGTGGTTATAGAGATTTTAAACCCATTCCATCTCACCAACAGCATCACATCACACTGCTTGTTACAAATGTATGGCTAATGGTTTCAGCCAAATAAAATGTCATTGTCCAAGAACGATCACTACCATATCCTAGTTGTTATGTTTGCAATGTGTGGCCATTCAAGGGTTAGCATTTAAACAACTCTGCTCGCAACCTCGGCGTCATCTTTGACGCGACCCTTTCCCTTGCTGATCATATCTCGGCCACTACACGCACCTGTCGATTCCACCTATTTAACATCCGCAAAATACGCCCCTCCATCTCTTTCTCTGCCGCTAAACTCCTGCTTCATGCTCTCATTTTCACCCGCCTCGATTACTGCAACTCCCTCCTCCTTGGCCTTCCCTCCTACGCCTTCAGACCACTACAGCAAATTCAAAACTCCTCTACTCGTATTATTTTCAACCTCCCCCCTCTCCTCTCATACCTCCCCTCTTCTCCTTCAGCTACACCTGCTCCCTGTTTACTATCGCTGCTTATTTAAATTCCTTACTCTAGTCTATAAATCCCTCCATGGTCTCGCCCCACCCTACCTGGCTGCACTTATCACTTACCATGCTCCCGCCCGTCCCTTACGCTCTCAAACTCTGTTGTCCCTCTCGGTCCCACCCTCGTCCTGTCAATCCCGTTTCCGTTCCTTCTCCCTCCTGGCTCCCCTTCATTGGAATAAACTCCCACTCCATATAAAACAGTCCCCTACACTACGCAGTTTTCGCTCCTCCCTTAAAACACATCTTTTCACCCTAGCTCATCTCACTGCGTGCCCTAGCCCCTAACCCCCGGTCAAGACCCTGCCTGTTTGCCCAACCCTGTCCTAGCCTCTGTTCTCACAGTAGCACCACTCTCTATTCCTCACCCTTGCCCAATAAACATACCTTCTTCCTTCCGCCATTTCTCCTGATTGTACCGTTTAGTCTAATAATTGTAAAGCGCCCTGGTCAAAGGCACTATATAAATATAAATAAATAAATAAATAAATAAAATAAAACATGCTGTTGAAATCAAAGCGTGGTATACTTGTGATATTCTGTGACACGCATATTAACAAACATACAAGGCTAGGATTCAAGGTTTCTGGATAACGCTTGCTTGTCAATACATTATACCTGAAATGCCTCCTTCTTGATCAGGTCTCCCTCGAAAAAGAGATTTCAATCTCAATGGGACCTTTTGCTTTATATGAAAAAAACAAATGTGGATCTTTTCAGCATTGATTTTACTTAGCTCAGCAAACAGGGTTTAGAGGCTTTCTCCAGCCCTGTCAGCATGGGCAACAGTAGAAGTGTTTCTATTTCGACTGGGATAGATACATATACAGATGAATACGTGGGCAGATGGGTTCAGTAGAGAGCTATTGCACCACACAGCTATTCAAAGGGCCTCCCTTCTGCACAATCCATTGTCCATGTGATTTGAGGCAGTTTCCCTGAGCCGCTCTGCCAGGTGTCGGGTTGCATCCCTCTCCCAGTCACTCTGCGTTACAGCCGGAGCACACCAGACTATAAATCACAGCGCAGCAGAGACACACGTCGCATTCTTATGGAGTTAGTTTACCTTGTCCTTTGTGGTTTATGTCTTTGGCTTCAATGACTTTCTTGATCAAGCTGTGAAGAAAATCATTCTCGGCTGCCACTCTGAATAACAAAGAGCAGAGACATGGTGTTCAGAGACAAGGTGCTCACAGACAAGGTGTTCAGGAGACAAGGTGTTCAGAGACAAGGTGTTCAGAGACAAGGTGTTCAGAGACATGGTGTTCAGTGCCATTTCCAGAGGTTGGGGGAAGTGTCTGGTCAGTTTGACAATTTCTCAAAAAAATGACCAGGCCCTTGTATAAGTTTACCAAAGCAAAAGGATAAAGCATAGGCAAGCACTGTTGAGCATAGAGAGGAATGGGAGGGAAGCAGCAAGAGAAGTGTGTGCGGAGAGGACAGGCTGGGAGGGAAGCAGCAAGGGAAGTGTGTGCGGAGAGGACAGGCTGGGAGGGAAGCAGCAAGGGAAGTGTGTGCGGAGAGGACAGGCTGGGAGGGAAGCAGCAAGGGAAGTGTGTGCGGAGAGGACAGGCTGGGAGGGAAGCAGCAAGGGAAGTGTGTGCGAAGAGGACAGGCTGGGAGGGAAACAGCAAGGGAAGTGTGTGCGGAGAGGACAGGCTGGGAGGGAAGCAGCAAGGGAAGTGTGTGCGGAGAGGACAGACTGGGAGGGAAGCAGCAAGGGAAGTGTGTGCGGAGAGGACAGGCTGGGAGGGAAGCAGCAAGGGAAGTGTGTGCGGAGAGGACAGACTGGGAGGGAAGCAGCAAGGGAAGTGTGTGCGGAGAGGACAGGCTGGGAGGGAAGCAGCAAGGGAAGTGTGTGCGGAGAGGACAGGCTGGGAGGGAAGCAGCAAGGGAAGTGTGTGCGGAGAGGACAGACTGGGAGGGAAGCAGCAAGGGAAGTGTGTGCGGAGAGGACAGGCTGGGAGGGAAGCAGCAAGGGAAGTGTGTGCGGAGAGGACAGGCTGGGAGGGAAGCAGCAAGGGAAGTGTGTGCGGAGAGGACAGGCTGGGAGGGAAGCAGCAAGGGAAGTGTGTGCGGAGAGGACAGGCTGGGAGGGAAGCAGCAAGGGAAGTGTGTGCGGAGAGGACAGGCTGGGAGGGAAGCAGCAAGGGAAGTGTGTGCGGAGAGGACAGGCTGGGAGGGAAGCAGCAAGGGAAGTGTGTGCAGAGAGGACAGGCTGGGAGGGAAGCAGCAAGGGAAGTGTGTGCGGAGAGGACAGACTGGGAGGGAAGCAGCAAGGGAAGTGTGTGCGGAGAGGACAGGCTGGGAGGGAAGCAGCAAGGGAAGTGTGTGCGGAGAGGACAGACTGGGAGGGAAGCAGCAAGGGAAGTGTGTGCGGAGAGGACAGGCTGGGAGGGAAGCAGCAAGTGAAGTGTGTGCGGAGAGGACAGGCTGGGAGGGAAACAGCAAGGGAAGTGTGTGCGGAGAGGACAGACTGGGAGGGAAACAGCAAGGGAAGTGTGTGCGGAGAGGACAGGCTGGGAGGGAAGCAGCAAGGGAAGTGTGTGCGGAGAGGACAGACTGGGAGGGAAGCAGCAAGGGAAGTGTGTGCGGAGAGGTCAGGCTGGGAGGGAAGCAGCAAGGGAAGTGTGTGCGGAGAGGACAGGCTGGGAGGGAAGCAGCAAGGGAAGTGTGTGCGGAGAGGACAGGCTGGGAGGGAAGCAGCAAGGGAAGTGTGTGCGGAGAGGACAGGCTGGGAGGGAAGCAGCAAGGGAAGTGTGTGCGGAGAGGACAGCATGCTGGGAGGGAAGCAGCAAGGGAAGTGTGTGCGGAGAGGACAGACTGGGAGGGAAGCAGCAAGGGAAGTGTGTGCAGAGAGGACAGGCTGGGAGGGAAGCAGCAAGGGAAGTGTGTGCGGAGAGGACAGGCTGGGAGGGAAGCAGCAAGGGAAGTGTGTGCGGAGAGGACAGGCTGGGAGGGAGGTACTCACTGCACGAAGGGGATGAAGTGCTGTTTGTCCTCGTCGCTCTCCACCTTCCCTTTAACGATCTCCGTCACGTCCATCACTGCAACAACAAGTCAGCACAGCACACTTCTTCACAGCAGCTCCACAGGGTGAGGCAACGCTAACACAACTTGCCTGGCCTGAACTGTATGCATACAGATAGGTTAGAGGTGTTCGGAATAACTCAGTATTGAGCACTATGCATAAAGTGCAGGCTTGTATGATTGTGATTGTGAATGTGTACACTATATACAGTGTAGAGGGTGTCAGGGACGGGGGACTTTATGTAAAAAAAAAATTTGAAAACATTATGAAAGATTAGTAGAGACCATGAAGCAACATTCTCTTATAATTTAAGATTCAAGATGACTTTCCATCTCGCAAAAGCAATAAACAGTAAAAAATAAATCCTTTGCCTATAATTTATTCACAGGTGCAGTTATTCAAGGAAAACTTTTGATAATTTTTTTTTATCTAATTAAGCGAAAGTGGTTGAGGAAAGAAGGTGTTGATTATGCCAAGGAGAGGTAAGCACATGGGAAGCATGCCTTTAATGTCATTGTCATTAGAAGGGAGCAGCTACTCTGAAGAGTGGAGATCTTCTTTACAGAGGGAGGGTATGGAACGGGTTACCAAGCCATGTTGTTAATGCTACATCAACGAGATCTTCCTAACCAGCGGTCACGCAGGCTCAGTGCATCCTCTTCAGCTGAGCCCTACACAGAAGGCAGGTTCGTGAAATCCCACTTGTGCCTAATCTTTACTGTTTCTTATTTACCTTGCCTCTCTGTGAAACCTGTGCAACCTGGCCAGAATCTTCCTCCTTGACACCAGAACAAAACCCTGTTCTTCTCCAACTCTAACTCAGCTTTTCATATCTGTGTGTTCATGTGGACTGGATGAGAAGCATTGGCAGGAGGTTCTAAGCCAGTGGTTCTCAATCCTGGTCCTGCGGGACCACTGCCCTGCTGGTTTTTGTTCCAACCAAGCTCTCAATTACTTAACTGAACCCTTAACTGAACTAACAATTAGCTTAAATTTGACTTTTTAAATAGTGTAGCTTATAAAAAGTTGGAGAATTTAAGTTCCTTATACAATTTTATACCTAAATTGAAATCTCCATCTGTTTAAAATAATTGAAAAGCTCAGATCAGGCAAATTATTAGTTCAATTAAGGGTTGAATTATGTAATTGAGCGCTTGGATGGAACAAAGAGAAGCAAGCAGCGGGCCGTGCTCTCTGTGTTTAAGGCACAGGGATAGCCGAGGCCTGGGTGCTGTTTTGACGGGTTTTGTTTAAATCTTTGTTTTGTTCCTGTTTTGTTTGGTCCTGTTTGAGAATAATAAAAGTGTGTGAAGAAGCGCTAAATTGCACTTTGAGTCTGGGTTTACGGTTTCAAGGATGCAGATCAGCCTTGACTGGGACACTACACCACATAGCCGTTAACAAGGAGTTATATATCCCATAACCCACCATTGCTTTTAAAAATGATTCGATTACTGTACAAAGGGTGATCCAAAACCAAACCATGAACATGTTGATTTAAAAGCCCCTGACCATGGTGCAGTCAGGCAGCTGAACCCGTGTCTGGTGGAGCCTCTGTCCTTTCTGACCACAGTCTCTGAGAGCCACTGACAGACGGCTACAGACTGTATTTACAGCAGAGGTCTGTGCTGGATGGGGAGGCTCCAGGATACTGGTGCTCTACAGAGGTCACTGCCGCTGCGTGTGTGAATGGATTCAGCCAGCAGCCTCTGATTGCTGTGGAAACGTTACTCCTGTAAAAATGATAGATGACAGCTATTATTCAGCACACAGACATGTGCAAAGGGTGAATGCCACAGCCATTTATTTCTCTTGTGTCTTCCCATGATATTACAGGCATGTGTTCTTCCCCTGTT
Source organism: Acipenser ruthenus (assembly GCF_902713425.1). Lineage (NCBI taxonomy): Eukaryota > Metazoa > Chordata > Actinopteri > Acipenseriformes > Acipenseridae > Acipenser > Acipenser ruthenus. The sequence continues at coordinate 254,497 of NC_081190.1, read as the reverse complement.
TGACTTAATGTGACATTTATTTATGTTCATGATTCAGCAAAGGAATTCTAACCAGCAAAAAAAAATACATGCTTCCTAATGCAATCTGTCAAGGCACTGACTAGAGAGGAGGCACGCCTTGATTTAGTCTTTTCAAATAACAAAGACAGAATAACTAAAACAGAGGCCAGAGAAGCATTGGCAAACTCAGACCACAACATGGTCCCATTTGAAGTGCTTTTTAAAACCCAAAAAGTAATACTGTGTTCAGTTCTGGTCACCTCGTCACAAAAAGGATATTGCTGCTCTAGAAAGACCAGAATGATCCCAGGTTTAAAAGGCATGTTGTATGCAGACAGGTTCAAAGAACTGAATCTGTTCAGTCTTGAACAAAGAAGACTACGCGGAGATCTGATTCAAAATTCTACAAGGTATTGACATTAACGTGTTTGTATCACAGACTAGACAGTAACGTGTTTGTATCACAGACTGGACATTAACGTGTTTGAAGCAGTTTGTATCACAGACTGGACATCAACGTGTTTGAAGCAGTTTGTATCACAGACTGGACATCAACGTGTTTGAAGCAGTTTGTATCACAGACTGGACATTAACGTGTTTGAAGCAGTTTGTATCACAGACTGGACATCAACGTGTTTGAAGCAGTTTGTATCACAGACTGGACATTAACGTGTTTGAAGCAGTTTGTATCACAGACTGGACATCAACGTGTTTGCATCACAGACTGGACATTAACGTGTTTGCATCACAGACTGGACATTAACGTGTTTGTATCACAGACTGGACATTAACGTGTTTGTATCACAGACTGGACATCAACGTGTTTGTATCACAGACTGGACATTAACGTGTTTGTATCACAGACTGGACATCAACGTGTTTGAAGCAGTTTGTATCACAGACTGGACATTAACGTGTTTGTATCACAGACTGGACATTAACGTGTTTGAAGCAGTTTGTATCACAGACTGGACATTAACGTGTTTGAAGCAGTTTGTATCACAGACTGGACAGTAACGTGTTTGTATCACAGACTGGACATTAACGTGTTTGAAGCAGTTTGTATCACAGACTGGACATTAACGTGTTTGTATCACAGACTGGACATTAACGTGTTTGTATCACAGACTGGACATTAACGTGTTTGTATCACAGACTGGACATCAACGTGTTTGTATCACAGACTGGACATTAACGTGTTTGTATCACAGACTGGACATTAACGTGTTTGTATCACAGACTGGACATCAACGTGTTTGTATCACAGACTGGACATTAACGTGTTTGAAGCAGTTTGTATCACAGACTGGACATTAACGTGTTTGTATCACAGACTGGACATTAACGTGTTTGTATCACAGACTGGACATTAACGTGTTTGTATCACAGACTGGACATTAACGTGTTTGTATCACAGACTGGACATTAACGTGTTTGTATCACAGACTGGACATTAACGTGTTTGTATCACAGACTGGACATCAACGTGTTTGTATCACAGACTGGACATCAACGTGTTTGAAGCAGTTTGTATCACAGACTGGACATTAACGTGTTTGTATCACAGACTGGACATTAACGTGTTTGTATCACAGACTGGACATTAACGTGTTTGTATCACAGACTGGACATTAACGTGTTTGTATCACAGACTGGACATTAACGTGTTTGTATCACAGACTGGACATTAACGTGTTTGAAGCAGTTTGTATCACAGACTGGACATTAACGTGTTTGAAGCAGTTTGTATCACAGACTGGACATTAACGTGTTTGTATCACAGACTGGACATTAACGTGTTTGTATCACAGACTGGACATCAACGTGTTTGTATCACAGACTGGACATTAACGTGTTTGAAGCAGTTTGTATCACAGACTGGACATTAACGTGTTTGTATCACAGACTGGACATTAACGTGTTTGTATCACAGACTGGACATTAACGTGTTTGTATCACAGACTGGACATTAACGTGTTTGTATCACAGACTGGACATTAACGTGTTTGAAGCAGTTTGTATCACAGACTGGACATTAACGTGTTTGAAGCAGTTTGTATCACAGACTGGACATTAACGTGTTTGTATCACAGACTGGACATTAACGTGTTTGTATCACAGACTGGACATTAACGTGTTTGTATCACAGACTGGACATTAACGTGTTTGTATCACAGACTGGACATTAACGTGTTTGTATCACAGACTGGACATTAACGTGTTTGAAGCAGTTTGTATCACAGACTGGACATTAACGTGTTTGTATCACAGACTGGACATTAACGTGTTTGTATCACAGACTGGACATCAACGTGTTTGTATCACAGACTGGACATTAACGTGTTTGAAGCAGTTTGTATCACAGACTGGACATTAACGTGTTTGTATCACAGACTGGACATTAACGTGTTTGTATCACAGACTGGACATCAACGTGTTTGTATCACAGACTGGACATTAACGTGTTTGTATCACAGACTGGACATTAACGTGTTTGTATCACAGACTGGACATTAACGTGTTTGAAGCAGTTTGTATCACAGACTGGACATTAACGTGTTTGTATCACAGACTGGACATTAACGTGTTTGTATCACAGACTGGACATCAACGTGTTTGTATCACAGACTGGACATTAACGTGTTTGTATCACAGACTGGACATTAACGTGTTTGTATCACAGACTGGACATTAACGTGTTTGAAGCAGTTTGTATCACAGACTGGACATTAACGTGTTTGAAGCAGTTTGTATCACAGACTGGACATTAACGTGTTTGTATCACAGACTGGACATTAACGTGTTTGTATCACAGACTGGACATTAACGTGTTTGTATCACAGACTGGACATTAACGTGTTTGTATCACAGACTGGACATTAACGTGTTTGTATCACAGACTGGACATTAACGTGTTTGAAGCAGTTTGTATCACAGACTGGACATTAACGTGTTTGAAGCAGTTTGTATCACAGACTGGACATTAACGTGTTTGCATCACAGACTGGACATCAACGTGTTTGTATCACAGACTGGACATTAACGTGTTTGTATCACAGACTGGACATCAACGTGTTTGTATCACAGACTGGACATTAACGTGTTTGAAGCAGTTTGTATCACAGACTGGACATTAACGTGTTTGTATCACAGACTGGACAGTAACGTGTTTGTATCACAGACTGGACATTAACGTGTTTGAAGCAGTTTGTATCACAGACTGGACATTAACGTGTTTGTATCACAGACTGGACATTAACGTGTTTGTATCACAGACTGGACATTAACGTGTTTGTATCACAGACTGGACATTAACGTGTTTGTATCACAGACTGGACATTAACGTGTTTGTATCACAGACTGGACATTAACGTGTTTGAAGCAGTTTGTATCACAGACTGGACATTAACGTGTTTGAAGCAGTTTGTATCACAGACTGGACATTAACGTGTTTGTATCACAGACTGGACATTAACGTGTTTGTATCACAGACTGGACATTAACGTGTTTGTATCACAGACTGGACATTAACGTGTTTGTATCACAGACTGGACATTAACGTGTTTGTATCACAGACTGGACATTAACGTGTTTGTATCACAGACTGGACATTAACGTGTTTGTATCACAGACTGGACATTAACGTGTTTGCATCACAGACTGGACATCAACGTGTTTGAAGCAGTTTGTATCACAGACTGGACATTAATGTGTTTGTATCACAGACTGGACATCAACGTGTTTGTATCACAGACTGGACATTAACGTGTTTGAAGCAGTTTGTATCACAGACTGGGCCCGGCTCCAAACCCTGAAGCTTTAACAGCTGTGGGCAGCAGAGAAGCTGCATCTGGGATCTGTGTGGCACGGGCGACTCCGAACAGGGATTTGCTTTGCTTACTTAGAAAATTTTTTTTTTTTTTAAAAGCAAGAAAAAGCCAAAACAAAAACCTTTTAAGGTTAAGGTGACTTAAAAATATATTAATAAAAAAATGTAGATGACTGTGAGCAGGCCTGGTGGTGTTGACTGAAATGAAATCCCTGATGTGAATGTGTGTGAGATACTAGAGAAACACGTGTGTGAGAAACTAGAGAAACACGTGTGTGAGATATTAGTGAAACACGTGTGTGAGATACTAGAGAAACACGTGTGTGAGATACTAGAGAAACATGTGTGTGAGATACTAGAGAAACACGTGTGTGAGATACTAGAGAATCATGTGTGAGATACTAGAGAAACACGTTTGTGAGAAACTAGAGAAACACGTGTGAGATATTAGTGAAACACGTGTGTGAGAAACTAGAGAAACACGTGTGTGAGATACTAGAGAAACACGTGTGTGAGATACTAGAGAATCGTGTGTGAGATACTAGAGAAACACGTGTGTGAGAAACTAGAGAAACACGTGTGTGAGATATTAGTGAAACACGTGTGTGAGAAACTAGAGAAACACGTGTGTGAGATATTAGTGAAACACGTGTGTGAGAAACTAGAGAAACACGTGTGTGAGATACTAGAGAAACATGTGTGAGATACTAGAGAAACATGTGTGTGAGATACTAGAGAAATATGCCCGATTGTTGCCGGACTGCACGACTGAAGGAAATGCTTCCCACAGACTGCATAGTCACCTGAATCCTAGTGTTCCCCCGGCCTTTTAAATTCCTGTCGTGTGGTTGTTCCATGAGGGTTTCAAGCTGATATAGTATAAAGCCATGGGTCTGAATTGATTTGCCTAATGTATTCACACCTTCAGCATGGGCAGCGATTGCGGTCATTCATCAGCCTCAAATTAAAATCCTTGTTTGTCAGAGTTATTCATTCATTCATTTAAGTCAGGCAACGAAAAATTCATCCCATGATGTTAATGTCGCAGTACTCCCGTTTGCATTTACAACCGCTCCTGTCCAGCAAACTTTCATTGAGTGGAGAGAAATGCCAAAGCATGCTGAGATTTGAAGTGGTTCATTTCAGAATCGCAATACAGGGGTTGAAGGTGCTCACCTGGCTGTGTTTCATGCCTCACAGTGCATGCGAGGATCACTGACAGCACCACATGCTCTACTGTGCTTTATAATCGAATATGCCTGAATGCACAGGGTGGCACTCCCTAGTCCTCACAGTCACATGAAAACCATTGTTTTAATAACAAAAGAAACATTAAGGCTATTTTACTGCACTCAATGATTCAATAGATGGCATGGGTGGTGTTGCTAACTGAATGTCCCTTATAATAATGAACTTAAAATAAGGATTTCCAACGCACCTAAACAAGGGGAAGTAGAATCTCCAGGCCAGTGTGGCAGAGTGGCTGTAGTGTCAGACTGCTCATCCAGTATCTTAAGGAAATTAATGGGTTTGGGGTATGAATTAGAAACCTTTTTTCTTTTTTTTTACCATTTGAAATGACATTGAAAAACTGCAGCTGCAACCTAAAGAAACCACTGGAGCATTACAATTCCTGCCAGGAGATTTCAAACTGCCATTAAAGCAAGCCGACTTTCATGACTGTATGTGTAGCGACGGACTCCTCACCTCCCGCTCTGGAACATGAATATATATCAGCTTCTCCTCTCTTACAAAGTCCACAAGCTTCTGCTGCATTATGCAAAGCAGATGTTTCTCGAATCAATTAGAATAAGAGAGTACATCACCCGTACGCAGCAGAGCCCAAGAGCATGCGTCTGAAGCTAGAAACCCATTCAGTGAGCACTCCGCACTACAGAACTGATATTCACCTCATTCAGACACCGTCCCGGCCGGAAAAGAAAACTAATAAAGAAATCCTTTACTGAGCGTCGCTGTTCACTGGCTCACACACACACTGTGCGCTGATCAAGGGCTTCACAGCAAACACGTTGAAATGCAATGCAGCACACTTCTCTAGAGACAACGATACTGGAGGAGCTGCGGGAACATTTCCATTTTCATTTTTTTCATTTGATGCAACCCCTGTTTTTAAAAAGTAAAAAAAATAATTCAAAGTTGTATCCAGCCCTTTTAGTAATTCAAACCACATCTATCATTGAAATCAATTCATTAGCCTGGGCCCTGTGAAAAACAGCATTAATAATTCACCCCCTACTTACAGAGCAATTTGTACGCGAGAGACAGTAATTAGGAAATCGAAAATCAATCGTCTCAAATTAAATGCTTTCTCTGTTGTTTTTGCACACCAATCAATTGCTATTGGGTTTATCTACAAAAAACAACAACAAAAAAAACACACAAAAAATAAGGTCTGTTAACAGATGGAGCAGGTCCAGATTGTCCCTCAATGAAACTGCACCCCTACAAATCCTGCTGTGAGATTGCTCTACATAAACACACTCATGTCTATAAGGCACATTGTAAGTCACGCCCCATTGGAAACTCTTACAATCAGAACCCGCATTTCGAATGGCAAGGACAAAGCATTCTAAATGTTTAACCACACCAGCGTCTATCTGAACAGATCCAGTACATTAATATCAGGGATTCGGCAGTTTAGATTTTATTTCAGGACTTCTTATATGTTTCTAAGTGTTCGGTGGCTCCTCCAACAAAGAGTGCGTGAAAAATAGACTCTCAATGTGATCAGAGGCAGCCATCGAACACTTAAAAACACAGGAAAGCTCAGCAGCAAAACTAAGCTAACATCTCAAAGTATGCATACTGGCCAACACCCAATCCTTCATCTCTAAGATTACTTCTACTATGTATTTACTGTGCTGTGTGATCTAACAATGTGATGGCAGGATGTGTAAGTAAACACACATCTCTAACACTCCATTGCACTGTAACAGCACAGTACTAACACGTGTGGCTGTGTTACAATGTAACCCCATATTTACAGGATTCTCACAGTCACAAACATCTTAAATCACGCTAGAAGCGCTGTCTGCACTTCAACATTTATAAAAATGTGACATGGTAAAGCTATAAATGCATGCATGCTCTCACAAGCAACAGAAACAGAAAAAATGCATGCTTCCTCTGACAACATGGTTATCTTAGTTTAAAATATGGGCCAAAATCCCACCCATCTAATGCATTTCTGTGGACCTCTGGGGCTCACCTTGTCCTCGGGACCACATTCTAATTTGGTATTATTATTATTATTATTATTATTATTATTATTATTATTATTATTATTATTATTATTATGATTATTATGATGATGATGATGATGATGATGATGATGATGATGATGATGATGATGATGTATTATTGTTATAGTTTTTATCACATCATGTTGTTTGGATGATGCATGCACAGTCAAACCCATAGCTGTTTCCTTTTACAAAAGACTAAAGAAAGATTACAGAGGTGCCGTGTCTGATTGCCAGGAGCACACAGCACAGCAGGGCCGTGCCTCCCAGCGCTCAGCACATTTCAACACCATCATCCTGATGGAACGTGTCGTTCTTGGATCCGAGTTCCGAAGGCAGTGCTCTCAAGCAGTAAATTACCTCCATCGAAGAGGGAGGTGGAATGCAGGGCCGACTCTCAAAGTTACAGGAACAGCAGGGAAATAACACTCCTACTGCATAGCAGTTTCACCCATTCCAGGTTTTAATACATGCTTGATTAGCCCCAGTGCATAGGGAACAAGCTCAGCTGTATCTTTCTAAAGTCATAGTAAAACTAGGAATGGCTCAAACTGCTATGCAATGGAATTCCATCCCTGAAGAGTAATCTAATCCACTTGGCTGCAGTCTGAATTAGGCAGATCTTATTCCAGGTTTATCACAGTCTATGTGGGGCACAACACCCTCATAGTCCCTTCAATGTTTCTCTTTTCACCTGTAAGGTACCATTATATAGCAGACAAGGCATGGCTTGGTATTGACGGGACTCTCTGAAACTCCTCCCTGTTCCATTTCATTTTCATGAGTCAAGGTGCTTTTGAAAGGAGAGGGGTCTAACAGGTACAGAACCCCCTCAAGTGAATGTCAGGGGTCTGTCCATGATCGCTTCAATCTGAGGTCAGAGTAACACTTATTCAGGTATGAGAGATGAAGGCATGAACCGAAACATTGGTGTACTACTTATAGTGTAGAAGGCCATGGGGCAGACTAAAGAGAGAGACTTTAAAAGTGCTGCCCCACCTGAGACTCCAAGCGGCCTCCGCAGCCCCAGGGTAGCTTTCCGGACATTCGCTTCCTTCAGATCCATCCTTCCCACTCGGACAATCTGGCACACCAGGAACAGCTTCTCCCGGCTCAGCTCCTTCCTCCCCAGATCCTGCAGCAAAGGAAACAGAGACGTCAGCGCTTCCAGAGCTCCCAATGATAACAGGAACCTGTGGTTGAAGTCAAACTCTAAACTTCACCCTCACCCTCACTCTACCTCACTCCAGGGTAAAGCCTTCAGAGTGATGTGTGTGTGTGTGTGTGTGTGTGTGTGTGTGTGTGTGTGTGTGTGAGTGTGTGAGTGTGTGTGTGTGTGTGTGTGAGTGTGTTTAAGGGTGTGTGTGTGTGTGTGAGTGTGTGTGTGTGTGTGTAAGGGTGTAAGGGTGTGTGTGTGTGTGTGTGTGTGTGTGTGTGTGTGTGTGTGTGTGTGAGTGTGTGAGTGTGTGTGTGTGTGTGTGTGTGTGTTTAAGGGTGTGTGTGTGTGTGTGTGTGTGTGAGTGTGTGAGTGTGTGTGTGTGTGTGTGAGTGTGTTTAAGGGTGTGTGTGTGTGTGTGTGTGTGTGTGTGTGTGTGAGTGTGTGTGTGTGTGTGTGAGTGTGTTTAAGGGTGTGTGTGTGTGTGTGTGTGTGTGTGTGTGTGTGTGTGAGTGTGTGTGTGTGTGTGTGTGTGTGTGTGTGAGTGTGTTTAAGGGTGTGTGTGTGTGTGTGTGTGTGAGTGTGTGAGTGTGTGTGTGTGTGTGAGTGTGTTTAAGGGTGTGTGTGTGTGTGTGTGTGTGTGTGTGTGAGTGTGTGTGTGTGTGTGTGTGTGTGTGTGAGTGTGTGTGTGTGTGTGTGTGTGTGTGTGTGTGTGTTTAAGGGTGTGTGTGTGTGTGTGTGTGTGTGTGAGTGTGTGTGTGTGTGTGTGTTTAAGGGTGTGTGTGTGTGTGTGTGTGTGTGTGTGTGTGTTTAAGGGTGTGTGTGTGTGTGTGTGTGTGTGTGTGTGTGTGTGAGTGTGTGTGTGTGTGTAAGGGTGTGTGTGTGTGTGTTTAAGGGTGTGCAGAAACCCATACTCAGAATTGCTTTGATGGATCAGACATCAGGCATGCTGAATGCTCTCGATCCAGTACATCTCACAGCACACGACACCAACACCATCCCAAAACCACGTGTAGGCACACAACAAGAAAAGAAAATGACATATTGCTACTGGAAACTGATAATAACTTGTGTGTATTTTAGTTTTGTAAGGGCTTTGTCTTCAAACATGAATGTGAAACTGTTCCTTTTTCTGCACCACAAAATATTAATAAGTTATGTTGCAGTCACAATGGACAACAAGTATTTTAAAAAACAAAAACAAAAAATAAAAACACACACGCACACACACACGCACACGGACACGCACACGCACACACACGCGCACGCACGCACACACACACACGCACACGCACGCACGCACACACACAGCACCTGTAATCTTGAGGAAAAAGTGAGCAACTCCCTGCAAACACAGAAGTCCCTCCTTCCCAGAAACAAAAACATCTCACCTGCACTCCACCATCCAATAACCCTGAACCAGCTGAGTGATTGAGTTAGACACATTGCATTTTAAGAGCAAATTGCCTTTACCTAAAATGGTGCGTTTGAGTTTCAGTGCCCTTCATAAAATATAAATAGATCTGCACACTTTTTTTTTTTTTCTCTCACCTTTCCTTTTCTGGTTAGTGTGAGATTCTAGAAATAATATGCATGGGATGTGGTCAGCTGATCCACTGATCATTTCTAAAATTACATCCAACTTGGTGACACAGGCTGTCGTCTGACATTTTATACCTCAATAACTAATGCAATATTCTCATTCGTAGGATTATGAAATCTTTCTTCTAGTGCTGATAAATGAAAAAGACAAGGCGCCCTTGAATGACAGGGCTGTAGTTTATGAAAAATGAGTACTGGTGAGGTGCAGTATCTATGAAACCCCCCCCCAAACCGCAACCCCCCCCCGTATAAATCAGCACTTACAGTGAAAACGACTTTGAGGTTGTTTAGTTTGTCAATCTCTTTTGGCAAGCCAGTGTGTGCCCAGCGAATGAGGAAGTTCTCACTGAAACAAACACAAAGAACATTTAAATGCAGGCGTACTGACCTTAGAGAACGCTTCAATAACCTGTTATTGCAACTGAAGAGATGCATTCACAACACTTTCAGGGTGCTTTTCAGAGGCTGTTTCAGCTCAATCATTAGACAGTTTTAAGATGCATCAGCTACAGGGGACCAGACAAGCATTGATGAGTGACCTCCCCTTGTCCGTAACCCTTCTGATTTTCTTATATGCTTGTGTAAATACTTCCAGTACCTAAACAACACTTTTCTCATGCTTTTCCCATAGTTATACGATGCTTTTCCCACAGCTTGACTATAGCTCTCTCTCTCTCTCTCTCTGGACTTTACAATGGTTACCTATCTATGCTTTACCATGCAGGTTCCTGCAGGGTTGTCCATTGTACCAATGCCTCTGCCACTCTGGCTTAGATGCTATAAGATCTCTCTTTGATAGAAAAGGAGGAAATCTCCTAATGTGAGGCAGTTTCACAAGGTGTACGGCTGCAGAGTTTAGAAGGGTAAATCCATGTTTTTGCTGGAGAGATATCTGATGCACCGTTCTGTTTATAAAGGATGTGGGTGGAGGCACAGCTCTGTGGCTGAGACATGAGTGGACAGGCTGTGTAGAGAAATACAAGTCTTTAGCGCTGTCAGCTTGTAGAAGCTCTTGGTATATTCATGTCACTATAAAAAGTAAAACCTTAAGAACTGACTGCCAAAATTAGACAGCCACTTAAGCAAAGCACAAGCAAACAAATGCAGACTCCCATTATAGGTGCAAAGGGGATCCGAGCACTGCGAAGAAACTTAGACACCAGCAGAAATGAACAATCTGACGTCTTCTCCAATCCCGTCAGCTCTTCATTTGCATCATTAATTGATCACTAAGTCTTGGGTTTGCTTCCAACAGCCTGCTCAATTATGAATCCTTCCTTCTAAGAGGTCCCTCTTTCTAATTGACCTGTCAGACTCTGTTAGCAGCTGCTGTTTTGAACACGTTTCCTCCAAGCGGAGTCTCCCCAGGACTGCACCCTACCTCCTGTGTATTACCACACTTCCAGGGTTCACGGCTTTCAAACGGGTCCCATTAAAGCATCAGCAGCATTATCACAGCTCTCCGATCATGGATAGAGTGCGAGAGAAACATTATCATTCTGACCGATATCCTGAACCACGCCCATGACCTCTGGGACTGCAGTTATGCGTTGTTTTTAGAAAAGACATAAAGACGTGTTCTGTCATGGCCGTCCCAAAGCCCTGACCGCTGTGCGAGAAGCCTGGACCCTCACACGTCCTACATGCATTACAACACATTTTATATTACAGGGTTCAGTGTCAAGAAGAGGGAGAAAACTAATAAAAGCAAAAAGCAGACCACCCTTGTGCTGAAGTAAACATGCAGTACCCCTATTTGCCAGGGACAGAGGAAAGCCCATTGTAGCTGACACTCCTGTCAGGGTGTGAAAGGGTTAACAGTGACACTGTTCGCTTGTCTCTTGTATAGTTTCTGCTGAATCCTTCAGATTATGCCTTTTAACAAGGTTACTCGATGTGCAAAACCAACAAAATGATCCCTTCAAACAAAACAAAATCCTTCACCATCTGTCCTAATCCAATGACATCAATGAGAGAGCGGTGTTCATAAATCCAGTATCCGACTTGGGGAGTCTCGCAGAAATGATAAGGAATGAAGCCAAGCCAATCTGCATCAACACTTGGCTTGATTAGACAGACAGACAAGTAGAAATAAATTAAGCAAAAGAGCTGAGAAACTGTCAGGGAGGCAGTGTGGTCTAGAGGTTAGAGCTGAGGGACTGGGAGGGAGGCAGTGAGGTCAAGTGGTTAGAGCTGAGGGACTGTGAGGGAGGCAGTGTGGTCTAGAGGTTAGAGCTGAGGGACTGGGAGGGAGGCAGTGAGGTCAAGTGGTTAGAGCTGAGGGACTGGGAGGGAGGCCGTGTGGTCTAGTGGTTTGAGCTGAGGGACTGGGAGGGAGGCAGTGTGATCTAGTGGTTTGAGCTGAGGGACTGGGAGGGAGGCAGCATGGTCTAGAGGATAGAGATGAGGGACTGGGAGGGAGGCAGTGTGGTCTAGTTGTTAGAGCTGAGATGAGGGACTGGGAGGGAGTGTGGTCTGGTGGTTAGAGCTGAGGGACTGGGAGGGAGGGAGTGTACTACCCTGGATAATTCGGGCCACTCTTAGAAAAGTGTCTGGATGTGTTTCGAAGTGTTGAACACAGTAATATGATGGTGATTCTCGGCGTTCTTCATAAACTTGACCTTCACTCTTGTTTTTTTGTAAGTTACCACAAATATTAAAGGATTGACAGAAATGTAATTTAACAGGGAGTCTAAATGACACAGGAATTCAATGTATTCTGGAGTAGGTGCTGGCAAGTAAAATCAGACATAGTATATATTGTTAAGATGTTGCTTCACTCTGGTTCGTTCGGCTCTTCTAATGCAGACCCAGACAGGATTTGAAAGTTTTCAGCACTTCAGTGCAGGACTTATTAAATTGTACAGAAATGTAAGAAAAGAAAAGAAACACAAACCAAAACCTAACTCAGTTTTGTAGCGCTTGATAAACACTTTCCTTCGTTTCCCTTGCTAACCACTGGACGGCTAAGCCGTTTACCAGTGAAAACAACACTTTAACACAATGTTTTCCAAACCAAACACACACACACACGGTCTTCACTCGACCTTTTCACACAGGATTCTTCTTCATGACAGCCTGGCTTCACACAGACTGAAAACCACCCTGAACAAACATTTCTCCTGGTTTAAATACCTGCCTGCTAATTATTACAGATTGTCACACCCGAGAAATCTCGCTGTTGCATTCCGGGCACTTTCATTCTGTGAGCTCTGTATTCCTGGGGTTAGGCTGCCCTCTGGTGGCCACACCTCTGTAAACTGTTGTGTAATTTAATTCCACAGTAAAGGTAGTCCTAGGAAAAAACAGCAGATGTTCTCCTGTTTGGACTTCAGTATGCAGCTGACCTTGCCTGTGGCCTGGGTCATGATCACACCACGCTACTGCATGTTATAAGGGCCAGCCTCCTCTTTTACAATCATGTTAATTAATCAGGGTATCAAAGACTGCCGCAAACAAACACACGTCTCAAATTCACGTCTCGTGTTCTTGTCTTTACGTTTCCCTCTTACCCAATCAGCACATTTTTAAATCACAGCCCATGCAGTGTCGGTTCTCGCAAGCAGCTTGCTGCACGTTTAGCCCCTCACAACATTGTTACAATGAGGGTGTCACCGTTTCCCCTTACTCTCAAAGCTTTTGCAGCATGTTAAAGGGATGTTAATGTTTGATCAGCCCGCAGATTAACATGATCTGATTCAGCATTCATACTTGCCAGGGTTTTGGAAAAGCCTATCATTAGCAGTGATCTCCATGGTGCATGCAGACTGGATATCAGTAGACACAGTATGGGAACAGTACTTGCACTGAAACACTCAAGGCCCTGTATGTTCACATTCTAGATTTAAAATCAGGCTCAAAGTCAAATTCTGCAGTGTGTTCTCTCAAATCCCGTTCTCTATGGAGGTGGTGTCACAGGTAAGTGTTTTACTGCACTTCTCTAAGGGATTTACAAAGCTTCCTGTATGCTCTTACAGGTAAAACTTTAAGAGACTCAGTCAAGAAGACAAACACTTCAGCTGGTGTAACAGGGCGGGGGTCAGATGTGAACTGGTGACCCTGTATCTGGAGTGCATGGTCGCGGGTTTGTGTCCAGCCCCCACCCTGTCACAGTAGTGCCTTCTTCAGTGTGCACTGCTGAACTCTAAGGAACTATGCTGAGTATGCAAGCGATTAGAGTAGACAAGTGTGATATTTGAACACACACAGTAAGAGCCACCTGTCCTGTAAGCAAGGATGCAGTGATTGCAAGGTTCCTCCCCTCACCTGATTATCTTCTGCTCGGCAGGGTCATACAGACACATGAAGAGCTCAGCCTCCTCTCCCAGCTTGCAGACGAAGTTCCGAACGCAGACGTAGAGACTGTGCGTGGGGGAGCTGGAGAAAACGTCTGTCTGGTTTATCCCACTCTGATCACTGCACTGTGGAGAGGAGACAGGAGTAGTAGGCTCACGCTTTTACATATTTACTACAGTAATTTTACACTGCAGTTTTCCTAAGCTTTTCCCATGGTCACACCACAGTTAAGCTTGGTTGCTATGTTTTTTAAATGTGCATGCTTACGTCTGCTTGACTGTGCTTTCACTGTGCTTTGTTACACTTTGCTATAACAGCAAAGGTCTGTTGGCAGCAAGTATTGAGGCTGCACAGGCACAATGCAAGCAACATTTTACATCAGGGTCTCCAATCCTGGTCCTGGAGGGCCGCTGTCCCTCCTGATTTTTGTTCCAGCTGTACCCTAAATGAATTGATTGGCCCAGTTAAGCTTAGTTGTAGTTTTACATTGTGCATGTGATGTCACAGAGTATTAACTATGTGTCGTGGGGCCTCACTGGCTCTCAGTGTGGTCAGCTTGTGTACTTTAACTGAAACACACACTGCCTTCAGTAAAGAGACAGAAACTCTTCAGCCAGGACTGCACTGGTCACTGAGGGTTTGCTACTGGGTGACACTGGTACCGTACAGGGAAAGATCGTCTTTGACACACAGGGCAGGATTTTCAAAAGGTTGTAATATTACAGGATTCAGAATATTACACAACACCGGAACACACTGCCCGATTACATCACAGGAAGGGATGCATGGATGCATAAAGTACAGTGGCAATGGGGAGAATCCATAGGCGAAAAGATAAGGCTATGGCAGTAATAAATATCTACAATCCTGGCTAGAACTTAAGGTGACATGATTGTGAAAACCACGTGACTGGAGACATGCATGTGTTTTCTCTATTAAACACACACACACACACGGTATTCCATTGGTTTGTATATAATGTCTGTGCCGATATTTTCTGAAAACAAGACCTGACAGCCCCACATTGTACTTTTTAACTATTAGACAAAATATTTACCGAATAAAAACTGCTGCTATAATCTTGATTTATTTATTATTAATATCGTTATCATTAAATTATACCAAATTCCATTTTATTTACATCGAATGTGATCCAGATCACTCACGTGGATTTTTCCTAAACGTATTTGTAATGTTGTCTGACTCCCCCCACACTGTATGCACAGTGTACACTCTCACACGTCTGTATGTATATATTATAACATCTTCTTATAATACTGGAAGTGCGCGGTGGCTAATTCTAATCATGTTGAGTTTATTTATCGCGGAGGTGAGCAAACCGTACCAGAGAAAAGATTAGAGGAATTCCCCGAACAATTAACTATAAGCAAACAGTGTATGGGTTAGGGAGCTCCATCATCCTTTTAAAAGCTTGATAAATACATAATGAAGTGTTACATACATGGTAACACATCATCCTATTAGCTGCTGTGTTGCTGCTGCTCTTTCATGTATTATGCACTTTCCACTGTATTTAATGTAATATGCATTGAGGGGGGGGGGGGGGTTATTTTTTTTTGGGGGGGGGGGGTGTTTTTTTACTGTATATCATGTATGATGCATTTCTCTGTATTTAAAGTATTCTGGATTTTCTTCTTGTTACTGCATCTTGTAAATTGCTTTGTGATGGTGCTCCACTATGAAAGGCGCTATATAAAATAAAGATTGATTTATTGATTGATTGATTGATTGATGGTATACATGTATAATAACTAACAACTACAAACACAAATGACACTTCAAATGTATTTATTTATAGCTTACAATCGTACAGACTAAAATAGACAAAAATAGATGTCAACATAAGAAAACTAATTCCAACCAATATACACAGATAGATTACCCCCGCCCAAAATATAAATAATAAAGGTTTTTTTTTTAATCTGTGTCGTCCGATTTTTACCCACTTTATATGTGAAGTGTTCTAAATAAATGAATTACACACAAAATAGATATTCCCATTATTTTCCATTTCCGTTTGGCTGCTGGTGGGAGAGCTGTCTCACTGCACGCTAGTAATTTCCATTAACAGATTGATTTAATTAACACATTTCGTTTGAAAATCACTTGCTACTAAAGCTCTTGTTACTATACCACGAGTTCAAAACATTAACACTGGTGTCTGAAAAGGTACAGGCAGGCTCACACACAGGTACAGGCAGGCTCACACAGGTACAGGCAGGCTGACTCACAGGTACAGGCAGGCTGACACACAGGTACAGGCAGGCTGACACACAGGTACAGGCAGGCTCACACAGGTACAGGCAGGCTGACACAGGTACAGGCAGGCTGACACACAGGTACAGGCAGGCTGACACACAGGTACAGGCAGGCTGACACACAGGTACAGGCAGGCTCACACACAGGTATAGGCAGGCTCACACACAGGTATAGGCAGGCTGACACGCAGGTACAGGCAGGCTGACACACAGGTACAGGCAGGCTGACACACAGGTACAGGCAGGCTGACACACAGGTACAGGCAGGCTGACACACAGGTACAGGCAGGCTGACACACAGGTACAGGCAGGCTCACACAGGTACAGGCAGGCTGACACACAGGTACAGGCAGGCTGACACACAGGTACAGGCAGGCTGACACGCAGGTACAGGCAGGCTGACACGCAGGTACAGGCAGGCTCACACAGGTACAGGCAGGCTGACACACAGGTACAGGCAGGCTGACACACAGGTACAGGCAGGCTGACACGCAGGTACAGGCAGGCTGACACACAGGTACAGGCAGGCTGACACA
This sequence comes from Acipenser ruthenus, assembly GCF_902713425.1. Taxonomy (NCBI): domain Eukaryota; kingdom Metazoa; phylum Chordata; class Actinopteri; order Acipenseriformes; family Acipenseridae; genus Acipenser; species Acipenser ruthenus. Next base: position 237,536 of record NC_081190.1, on the reverse strand, counting down.
CAGGTACAGGCAGGCTCACACACAGGTACAGGCAGGCTGACACACAGGTACAGGCAGGCTCACACAGGTACAGGCAGGCTGACACGCAGGTACAGGCAGGCTCACACAGGTACAGGCAGGCTGACACGCAGGTACAGGCAGGCTCACACAGGTACAGGCAGGCTCACACAGGTACAGGCAGGCTCACACGCAGGCACAGACTTACAGACTCCTCATTGATTCGCTGCGTGATGCGGCAGGTGGTCTTGCAGTGGGCTCGGAACAGGCTGACCACGCTGGTGCGTTCTGGATCCAGGATGTTGCCCTCGTCATCGCGCACCACCAGGTCCAGCGTCAGGATCCTGTAAAGTGGAGAGAGGGAGACACAGTGCTGGTTACCAATCAGAAACGTCTTTCATGTGGTGCAGACGTCATGACCAGTGGCTCCAGGATCACGCACGATGTTATCATCATTTCTTTGTGTTATTGTTTAGCCAGGAGTCAGGAGAGGGTTAACAAAGGTAACAGATATCTTCACAAAGCATACATCACATGCCAGGCTTGCCCATTGTGTTTGTAAAACAAAAAACAAATGACCAGACTGGCAAGAAACAATAAAGGTTCACGTAAGACTTCTTAAATACATCTCAAATAATTCTGAAAGTGTCACAGTCACAATTCTGCAATACAATTATAGGGGCTTTAGAAATCTTAATGACAGCAAAACTTATACAAGTCAGTGCACAGCTGGTTGTAAAGGGGGGCACACTCACGTAGCACAGCTGGTTGTAAAGGGGGGCACACTCACGTACCACAGCTGGTTGTAAAGGGGGGCACACTCATGTAGCACAGCTGGTTGTAAAGGGGGGCACACTCACGTACCACAGCTGGTTGTAAAGGGGGGCACACTCACGTAGCACAGCTGGTTGTAAAGGGGGGCACACTCACGTACCACAGCTGGTTGTAAAGGGGGGCACACTCACGTAGCACAGCTGGAGACTGGTTGTAAAGGGGGGCACACTCACGTAGCACAGCTGGTTGTAAAGGGGGGCACACTCACGTAGCACAGCTGGAGGCTGGTTGTAAAGGGGGGCACACTCACGTAGCACAGCTGGTTGTAAAGGGGGGCACACTCACGTACCACAGCTGGTTGTAAAGGGGGGCACACTCACGTACCACAGCTGGTTGTAAAGGGGGTACACTCACGTAGCACAGCTGGATGCTGGTTGTAAAGGGGGGCACACTCACGTAGCACAGCTGGAGGCTGGTTGTAAAGGGGGGCACACTCACGTAGCACAGCTGGAGGCTGGTTGTAAAGGGGGGCACACTCACGTAGCACAGCTGGAGGTTGTTGTAAAGGGGGATACACTCACTTGTTCCCGTAGTCCATCTTGGAGGTGACCTGCTGCTTCAGCTCCTGTAGCTTGTCCTTCGGCAGGGTCCCTGAGAGAAGCTGAGACCTCCTCTCCATCAACTCACGCATCATATGACCCAACCGCAAGAACAGAGCCTTCCCACCCTCCTGGAGGAGAGAGTGCAGAGTCACTGAGATACTGAACCACTACTGTACACCCACCTGCATGATCCTCATAGAGGAGAGAGAGAGTGCAGAGTCACTGAGATACTGAACCACTACTGTACACCCACCTGCATGATCCTCATAGAGTAGAGAGAGAGTGCAGAGTCACTGAGATACTGAACCACTACTCTACACACACCTGCATGATCCTCATAGAGGAGAGAGAGAGTGCAGAGTCACTGAGATACTGAACCACTACTGTACACCCACCTGCATGATCCTCATAGAGGAGAGAGAGAGTGCAGAGTCACTGAGATACTGAACCACTACTCTACACACACCTGCATGATCCTCATAGAGGAGAGAGAGAGTGCAGAGTCACTGAGATACTGAACCACTACTGTACACCCACCTGCATGATCCTCATAGAGTAGAGAGAGAGTGCAGAGTCACACATAGAGATGGAAGGTATAGTGAATGACTTCACTTAATAAAACACATGTTCAATTTTTGGTTTTTTTACAGTAGTTAGCATTTCTTTTATCTGGCAGTAATGATCTATATATTATTTTTTTTTAGTTTGTGGTTCTTGTCACCTCGTTACAAAAAGCATGTTGCTGCTCTAAAAAGAGTGCAAAGAAGAGCAACCAGAATTATCCCGGGTTTAAAAGTCTTGAACAAAGAAGACTACGCTGCGATCTGATTCTAAGTTTCAAAATCCTAAAAGGTATAGACAATGTCGACCCAGGGGACTTTTTTGACATGAAAAAAGAAACAAGGACCAGGGGTCACAAATGAAGATTAGATAAAGGGGCATTCAGAACAGAAAATAGGAGGCACTTTTTTACACAGAGAATTGTGAGGGTCTGGAACCAACTCCCCAGTAATGTTGTTGAAGCTGACACCCTGGGATCCTTCAATAAGCTGCTTGATGAGATTCTGGGATCAATAAGCTACTAACAACCAAACGAGCAAGATGGGCTGAATGGCCTCCTCTCGTTTGTAAACTTTCTTATGTTCTTAATTACAACAATGGCATCGTTTAGCAGTTTCTTATCACAATAAAACCCTGCCACCAGATACCAGACACAGCTATCATCTATTGTGGTGTGTGTGTGTGTGTGTGTGTATATATATATATATATATATATAGCCATGTGTTCTGCTCTGAAACATTAGGCAGTCTCTTCTGCTCTCTTGAGCGTACACAGGGTTTGGGGTTGTGCTGTGGTTTGGGGTTTGTGGTTAGTGTGAGGTACAAGTGACAGTTGCTTGCTAGGCTTTGAGGTCAGAGCAGTTACTCTGTGAGATTAAACGTCACAGCATGAGGATGCAGAATTTACCCTCACAAACACAGTTCCACTTCTCTTCAACAAGCCTGTCTAAACAAGTCCTTCCTCAAATGTAGGTAGAAAGTGCTAGTGCTGCTTTTAATAAATGATTAGATACAGCTTAATCTCTCTGTCCTACTAGGTCTTGAAAGCTTGGGATTAATTATTATTTAGTTAGTCCAATACAAGGCACCACAACTCCTTCTCTGTATCTAGCTACACTTTGCAATACATGTACATTAACTACACTTTGTTTCACAAATTACACAAATGACTTTGTTAATACATGTTGTTTATGTATGGCGTTCCATCATTATTACTAAATGGAAACTACAGTAATGTACCTGTGTTTAAGTGCATCCAAATTATCTTCCCTGGCTGTCTGTTATTAATGAAGGACTACTGTGCTTCCTGCTACATACTTCATTGTTTTCAGTTCCCTTTAAAATATCTGTGCTCTTATTATTTTGCTAAGACTAAGCATACTGTGTGAGATCTTAGGTGTCCAGGAAGATTGTCTTATTCCCTGGTTCCTGTTTCCATCACATTATTACCTCATTATTAGTCATTTCAAATTCAGTTTGGCTTTTACTACAGAAAGCATTTCAGCTCAGTTGCTGTTTGCATTGTATCATATCCTCATAGCTGCAGTGCTAGCCTCTGCAACAAGTTCTGCTTTGTGCTAAACTTCTTCCTGAGATCTTGGTTGAGGCTGGTGAAGATCCTTTCTGCCAGTGCTATGCTGCTCAGTGATCAGGAACATGTCAGAAGCCAGTGCTAATACGCTTCTTCTTTGAGGGAAAGAGGAATCCTGTTATTTGTGTTGTATGGCTACATCAGCCATGCTTTCCAGAGGCACACTGCTGGTATATTTGTGTTTTTATTAAAAGGCACTAGAAGCAGGGGTGTGTTCTTTGAGTCCTAGAAGATTTACTGGCTGTCATCTCAGAACGTTAAAGAAAGCACTGTTGGAGTTTGAGATCGATCACAGCTGCAGTGAGATGCTTTTATAGCAAGAGCAACAAAGAAACAGACAGAGCTGCAAAATAGCTTCTTCAATAAGATTACTTTTTAGACCAGGTTTTGAACAAAGACCATGAGTGGAACGGCCCTCCCTGCTCTAGGGGGCTTCCAAAGTCAGTAAAGCGCCTTGCGATTTAAGCTCTCAAGTTCTGTAACATGCGGGAAGGGGAGTCTGTTGTCCTAATATTTGAATCAGAGTTCATTTTATATGATTATAGGTTCTGGTATTTGATATTGAAGAACCCTCAGAGATGGAATAGTTCCTTTGAAAAAAGGGTGTCCAATCCTGGCCCTGGAGGGCCGGTGTCCCTCCTGGGTTTTGTTCTAACGTTACCCTAAATTACTTAATTGGACCAATTAAATGCGTATTAGAAGCTTAATTGGTCCAATTAATTAATTTAGGGTACAGCTGGAACAAAAACAAGGAGGGACACCATCCCTGCAGGACCAGGATTGGAGACCCCTGCTTTAAAATACAGATCACTGGTATAGCGGATCCCTGGGTCTTCCCAGTGTTCATTGGAGATGACTGTATTATTATAAGTTAAGGAAGGCTTGTTCCATATATTTGGGCTCCAATAGATCTTGCCTATGTTTGTACATTATGCATTACTGAATTATATACAGTATAATGTTTGTACATTATGCATTACTGAATTATATACAGTATAATGTTTGTACATTATGCATTACTGAATTATATACAGTATCATGTTTGTACAGGCAGAAGGAGGTAGGTAGGAAGGATGGAGGGATGGGATGGAGGGATGGAAGGATAGAATGATGGAGGTAGGAAGGATAGAGGGATGGAGGTAGGAAAGAGGTAGTAGGAAGGGTTGAGGGATGAAGGAATGGAAAGATGGAAGGAAGCAGGTAGGAAGGATAGGGGATAGAAGAATGGAGGGGTGGAAAGATGGAGGTAGGAAGGATGGAGGGATGGAAGGAAGTGGGTAGGTTGGGAGAAGGGGTGGAAGGTGCTGGCGTTTCCTCACCAGGTAGACCTGTCTCCAGTTGTGGGCCCACTCCCTCAGTGTGGTGGTGATCTCCTGCACCATCGCTAACTCAGACGAGATGATCGTCTCTCGACCGCTGAAACAAAGACAGTGAGGTTTCCATAGAGAGCCATGGCAGGGGTGAACACACCAACACAGATTGGGTTAAACATGATAATTAAAATCGGATCTGGTGGGCTGAGGGGTGCACTGTGTGAAGCTTTACTATATGAAATATGAAGCTGTCTTCTGAGATAGTATGATCCTGAACACTGCATACTTAGTGTTGGTGTTGTTCGCAGCCTTTATTTCACTTTCTAGAAGTAAAAATGGAACTTCATCCTTCAACCATCAGTACCAGTACAGCACAGTATCTTACAAAGGGCCTGATATTCCAAGCTTGGTAAGTTACATTGAGTAAATCTCAGGAAAACTAATGCTCCGGAACAAAAAATAAATACAAAAACTGCAATTGTTGCATATTTACGTTAACATATGAAGAAAATCGAATTTAAGTTGAAAGGCAAAACAAGTCAGATTTATAATAATATTTCTGAAGAACAGGCCCTTAATTTAAGTAAAATAAAGTGTATATATATTGAATGTAATGTAAATTTGTAATGTTTTCAAGCTGCTTTATCACCTACTCTCTCATCTCCACTCTGGCGTTCTTCACTTTGATAAAGGATATGGGGAATATGCCCTGAAAGACACAAAGGTTCGAGAGCAGAGAGTTTAGACAGGAAGGTGCTGCCAGTCACAAGACATGCCAGATTTCAGTGGTTACCTAAACATGCTCATGCTGAATTACTGGAATCCTTTACAACTCAACACGGTTTAAGCTCAACCAGCTAATATGGGGCCTCCTCCAATTTTTTCTTATGCTCTTATGCCATTGAGATTACACTTGCTGGGAGTGCTTCTCCCCTTTCTCCAGCAGACCCCAATAAGCAAGACGCCCCTCAAGTGCAGGCGCACCACATATGTTATCCATTTAGTACCAATGTTACGATATTCCCTTTTCCATACCAGTATGCCACCTCTGAAGAAACCCATTACTGAAGAAACAACATTCTTATCATAAGGACCATCTTGAGAGCCGGCGCGTAGTTTTTAAAACATTGCATAATAAGCTGTTGAGGCAACCCCTGGCACAAGAGATCCTGCTTTACACACTTCATTTTACAAAATCAGCAACAGCACCACAGACTGTACTATAGTACATCTGTATCTGCAAGTAACCTTATAATGAACCGGTGCTCAGACTGTGAAAACGGACGACCAATTCATTTTAAATCAAAGGGGTCACAAACCTAAATTATAATGGCCTTAACACTTACAGACTTCTGATAAATTAGAAACTGCCTGACACGTCAGAAAAACAAAGGATACAGAAACCATAGGGGCCTGGCAGCTGATAAGATGTCACAGCGCTACTCAGCTCCACCTCTGAGTTGATTTAACTGGCCTTCACCAAAGGAGGAAACTGACTCTACGCTCTCGGGGTTATCTGATCAGATGAGCAAGGCCGAGGCTTGAGCGATCTGCAGAGCCCTGACGCACACAATACTTACACACTGCTAATACTTAACATGAATCGCCTCTAACTACACTGCTGAGCTAAGAGGTGCAAGTGTAGAAGACTTCCTGACTCTACGCTCTCGGGGTTATCTGATCAGATGAGCAAGGCCGAGGCTTGAGCGATCTGCAGAGCCCTGATGCACACAATACTTACACACTGCTAATACTTAACATGAATCGCCTCTAACTACACTGCTGAGCTTAGAGGTGCAAGTGTAGAAGACTTCCTGGGAGGCAAGGCAAACAAACTGACAACTTTTTATACCCTAGAGTAGTAATAGAAGTCATGTCTTAAATTTGCATGATTAAAGTCACGTGCACGACCGATAAGAAAATACTTTCAGATGTATTATCAACAACCACTTTAAGTGGATCAGAATCAAGGTGAAAATATTGTCTGGAAAATGAAACACATGTCTATAGAAGAAACACGAGGGACTTACAGAAAAGATGTTATGATAGTAAACATATTAAAAGATCCCTTACCCAGACCGAAGTGTTTTTCAGTGTGTATCCTCTGTACCAACCTAAAGAAAGGGGATTTTAAAGCATGTATTATTTATTTTAGATAAAGCATTTAAATCGGTGATTTGTTGTTGAGCACACTATTTTAATTATATTTTTTACTGGATAAGGACTTTCTCCTGTGATTTCAACAATGAATGAACTGGCTTGCTCAGTTAAATTAACCCCACAGTATGCTTGATGTTAACCCATTACATGTACTAAACAATGAGTACAGAGCTCCCATAAACCTTTGGGATCACTGGCCCCTTAAAGCAGGGGTTCACAAACTGTGGGTCCCAAGCGGGCAGCGGGAGCAACGGCATCCTATGTATATCTATATATATATATATATATTGTAACAGCAGCGGGGTGTGTGAGACAGCAGGGAGGGGGTTAAAGCCTCCCTGAGGAAAACATGTGCGTAAGCACGTTTGTTTGTTTAATTGTTTTTGGTTTATTGTTTAATTGTTTAATTTAACTGTTTTATTGTTTAATTATCCCCTGCACCTGGGCGGTAATTGGGAATGGGACCAGGTGCAGGGAATAAAGGATAGGCAGTCAGATTATTCGGGGCTGCTGAGCAGAAAGAGGCAGATGGTGTGCTCTGTCTCCGAGCAGTCGTAGAAAAGTAAGTGCTGTGTTAAGCCTGTGTGGTTTTTGTGTGTGGTGGGCAGGTAAATGGCTTAGCCGTCCTGCGAGTTAGGTCAGGGAATAACCTGTTTAGTTAGCGCTCCAAAACGGAGCTAGGTGTTTGTTTTGTTTTATTTTGTGTTTATTAAAAAATCAGCGCAATCACGCAGAAAAATCCAAAGCTCCTGTGTGTTGGGTCGTATTTTTAAAGGGGCACGAACCCGTGAGTGATGCGGTTTTTTTACACTATATATATATATATATATATATATATATATATATATATATATATATATATATATATATATATAAAATAACGAAAAGCAACAAAAATACTAAATGAAGAAAATTTCTTACTAAAATGAAAAAAGAACAATTTCAATTCAGTTTATTTACAGTGTTACAGGTTTAATTTAAAAATTCCTAAGAAGTTTGAATAGTGGGCAGCAGTGCCTCATGCAGCTGAATAAGCTGGGCCTCAGGTAAGAACGTGTGGGAACCCCTGCCTTAAAGGAGTAACCGCAATCTACAACAGGGTTTGTTAGAAGCAAAAACGCAAATACTGAAAACAATTGGTTAGACGGCGTAATTATTATTGTCATTTTAGCAGATGATTTTATCCAAAGTGACTTACAGAGCCTAGCAGGTGAACTATGCATGTCTACTGCTGCTGCAGAGTCACTTACAATAGGACCTCCGAAGGATGGAGCACATGGAGGTTAAGTGGCTTGCTCAGAGTCACACACAGTGAGTCAGTGGCTGAGCTGGGATTGAACCAGGAACTTCCTGGTAATAAGGACCTTTCTCTAACCACTGGACCACCAAGCCTCCTGGGGAAGGCAAGGGCTGGACATGAACCGCCCATGGTTCAATAATGAACGACTTTTACAACTTTTATACCATTCAACTGAAGAGAAGCTCTGCAGCTGAGAGGCGAGCATGTGCCTCCCCCGATGCCAGTATTATTAACTCATCAGCTGATAGGAGACCCGTTACGGGGGGGGGGGGGGATGGGTGACAGTGGACTAGTTTACACTTTGAATATTAATGCATTATTATAGACTGCAAGCATGGTGGTGTTAATGATATGATGTTCTGTAAAGCCATGCCGATGGTGGTGTGTCGGTTACTCTCAAGACAGAACGAGAGTGCAAGCTTTATTCTACTGTGTGCCAGGTTACCTTCTCTGAGCTCCAGGATATGCACAGTGTCCCCAATCTGCAGGGGGAGGTGATACTCGCCCGTCCCTTTGAAATTCCAAATCGCTGCGTAGAGAGAGAGAAGGATCAGTTAGAGCTGGAAACACAAGACGCAAATCCAGAGATTGGATACTCAATATATACCCAACAGGCCCTATTTTGAAGGCAGAGGCAATTTTATCAGAAACAGAAAGTGTCAATAACTGCTGAGTTGCAAAGAAGAATGGCTGAATTGTTTTCTGTGCAGTTTCTTATTAGATGTCTGCCATTAGAACCATCCAATTCCTCTCTGAAATGTTGCCTTTGCACTCCCATCAGAACACCTTCTAGGGTACAGGTCGAAAAACAAAACAAAAGCTACACTTCAGCATGTTGGCATCTAAGAGATTTGTCATTTCACACCCTCACATAATATATTAATAAAGCTCAGATTACTGTGCCTCGTGTAAAATGTGGTTCCTGTATACAGAACCCCGTCTCACACAGCAATGTGAGCTTTATAAATATCTGAAGAGCCTGCGTACAGAATGCACACAGCATGCTTTTACAGAACCCCGTCTCACACAGCAATGTGAGCTTTATAAATATCTGAAGTCTGCATACAGAATGCACACTGCGTGCTCTTACAGAACCAATTTTCACACAGCAATCTGAGCTTTATAAATATCTGAAGAGTCTGCGTACAGAATGCACACAGCATGCTCTTACAGAACCCCGTCTCACACAGCAATGTGAGCTTTATAAATATCTGAAGAGTCTGCGTACAGAATGCACACAGCGTGCTCTCACAGAACCCCGTCTCACACAGCAATGTGAGCTTTATAAATATCTGAAGAGTCTGCGTACAGAATGCACACTGCGTGCTCTTACAGAACCCCGTCTCACACAGCATTGTGAGCTTTATAAATATCTGAAGAGTCTGCATACAGAATGCACACTGCGTGCTCTTACAGAACCCCGTCTCACACAGCAATGTGAGCTTTATAAATATCTGAAGAGTCTGCGTACAGAATGCACACTGCGTGCTCTTACAGAACCCCGTCTCACACAGCAATGTGAGCTTTATAAATATCTGAAGAGTCTGCGTACAGAATGCACACAGCATGCTCTTACAGAACCCCGTCTCACACAGCAATGTGAGCTTTATAAATATCTGAAGAGTCTGCGTACAGAATGCACACAGCATGCTCTTACAGAACCCCGTCTCACACAGCAATGTGAGCTTTATAAATATCTGAAGAGTCTGCGTACAGAATGCACACAGCGTGCTCTTACAGAACCAATTTTCACACAGCAATCTGAGCTTTATAAATATCTGAAGAGTCTGCGTACAGAATGCACACAGCATGCTCTTACAGAACCCTGTCTCACACAGCAATCTGAGCTTTATAAATATCTGAAGAGTCTGCGTACAGAATGCACACAGCATGCTCTTACAGAACCCCTTCTCACACAGCAATCTGAGCTTTATAAATATCTGAAGAGTCTGCGTACAGAATGCACACTGCATGCTCTTACAGAACCCCGTCTCACACAGCAATGTGAGCTTTATAAATATCTGAAGAGTCTGCGTACAGAATGCACACAGCATGCTCTTACAGAACCCCGTCTCACACAGCAATGTGAGCTTTATAAATATCTGAAGAGTCTGCGTACAGAATGCACACAGCATGCTCTTACAGAACCCCGTCTCACACAGCAATGTGAGCTTTATAAATATCTGAAGAGCCTGCGTACAGAATGCACACTGCATGCTCTTACAGAACCCCGTCTCACACAGCAATGTGAGCTTTATAAATATCTGAAGAGTCTGCGTACAGAATGCACACAGCATGCTCTTACAGAACCCCGTCTCACACAGCAATCTGAGCTTTATAAATATCTGAAGAGTCTACGTACAGAATGCACACAGCATGCTCTTACAGAACCCCGTCTCACACAGCAATCTGAGCTTTATAAATATCTGAAGAGTCTACGTACAGAATGCACACAGCATGCTCTTACAGAACCCCGTCTCACACAGCAATGTGAGCTTTATAAATATCTGAAGAGTCTGCGTACAGAATGCACACAGCATGCTCTTACAGAACCCCGTCTCACACAGCAATGTGAGCTTTATAAATATCTGAAGAGTCTGCGTACAGAATGCACACAGCATGCTCTTACAGAACCCCGTCTCACACAGCAATGTGAGCTTTATAAATATCTGAAGAGTCTGCGTACAGAATGCACACAGCATGCTCTTACAGAACCCCGTCTCACACAGCAATGTGAGCTTTATAAATATCTGAAGAGTCTGCGTACAGAATGCACACAGCATGCTCTTACAGAACCCCGTCTCACACAGCAATGTGAGCTTTATAAATATCTGAAGAGCCTGCGTACAGAATGCACACTGCATGCTCTTACAGAACCCCGTCTCACACAGCAATGTGAGCTTTATAAATATCTGAAGAGTCTGCGTACAGAATGCACACAGCATGCTCTTACAGAACCCCGTCTCACACAGCAATCTGAGCTTTATAAATATCTGAAGAGTCTACGTACAGAATGCACACAGCATGCTCTTACAGAACCCCGTCTCACACAGCAATCTGAGCTTTATAAATATCTGAAGAGTCTACGTACAGAATGCACACAGCATGCTCTTACAGAACCCCGTCTCACACAGCAATCTGAGCTTTATAAATATCTGAAGAGTCTACGTACAGAATGCACACAGCATGCTCTTACAGAACCCCGTCTCACACAGCAATGTGAGCTTTATAAATATCTGAAGAGTCTGCGTACAGAATGCACACAGCATGCTCTTACAGAACCCCGTCTCACACAGCAATGTGAGCTTTATAAATATCTGAAGAGTCTGCGTACAGAATGCACACAGCATGCTCTTACAGAACCCCGTCTCACACAGCAATGTGAGCTTTATAAATATCTGAAGAGTCTGCGTACAGAATGCACACAGCATGCTCTTACAGAACCCCGTCTCACACAGCAATGTGAGCTTTATAAATATCTGAAGAGTCTGCGTACAGAATGCACACAGCATGCTCTTACAGAACCCCGTCTCACACAGCAATGTGAGCTTTATAAATATCTGAAGAGCCTGCGTACAGAATGCACACTGCATGCTCTTACAGAACCCCGTCTCACACAGCAATGTGAGCTTTATAAATATCTGAAGAGTCTGCGTACAGAATGCACACAGCATGCTCTTACAGAACCCCGTCTCACACAGCAATCTGAGCTTTATAAATATCTGAAGAGTCTACGTACAGAATGCACACAGCATGCTCTTACAGAACCCCGTCTCACACAGCAATCTGAGCTTTATAAATATCTGAAGAGTCTACGTACAGAATGCACACAGCATGCTCTTACAGAACCCCGTCTCACACAGCAATGTGAGCTTTATAAATATCTGAAGAGTCTGCGTACAGAATGCACACAGCATGCTCTTACAGAACCCCGTCTCACACAGCAATGTGAGCTTTATAAATATCTGAAGAGTCTGCGTACAGAATGCACACAGCATGCTCTTACAGAACCCCGTCTCACACAGCAATGTGAGCTTTATAAATATCTGAAGAGTCTGCGTACAGAATGCACACAGCATGCTCTTACAGAACCCCGTCTCACACAGCAATGTGAGCTTTATAAATATCTGAAGAGCCTGCGTACAGAATGCACACTGCATGCTCTTACAGAACCCCGTCTCACACAGCAATGTGAGCTTTATAAATATCTGAAGAGTCTGCGTACAGAATGCACACAGCATGCTCTTACAGAACCCTGTCTCACACAGCAATCTGAGCTTTATAAATATCTGAAGAGTCTACGTACAGAATGCACACAGCATGCTCTTACAGAACCCCGTCTCACACAGCAATCTGAGCTTTATAAATATCTGAAGAGTCTACGTACAGAATGCACACAGCATGCTCTTACAGAACCCCGTCTCACACAGCAATGTGAGCTTTATAAATATCTGAAGAGTCTGCGTACAGAATGCACACAGCATGCTCTTACAGAACCCCGTCTCACACAGCAATGTGAGCTTTATAAATATCTGAAGAGTCTACGTACAGAATGCACACAGCATGCTCTTACAGAACCCTTTCTCGCACAGCAGTTCCGATGAAATGAGAACACAGGAGGTGAAATTTCCCCTTGCCTCTGCCTCTATGATTCAGCTTCTTCTTTTCTGTGCAATTACAGCCATGAGTCTATTTGGATAAGTCTCTACCAGCTTTGCACATCTGGACACTGCAATTTTTGCCCATTCTTCTTTCCAAAATTGCTCAAGCTCCGTCAAGTTGGATGGGGACCTTTGGTGAACAGATATTTTCAACTCTTTCCACATATTCTCAATTGGATTGAGGTCCGGGCTTTGACTGGACCACTCCAGGACATTGACCTTTTTGTTTTTAAGCCACTCCAGTGTGGCTTTGGCTGTATGTTTGGGGTCATTGTCCTGCTGGAAGATGAATCTTCTCCCAAGTCCCAGGTCTCTTGCAGACTTCAGCAGGTTTTCCTCCAGGATTTCTCGGTACTTTGCTGCATCCATTTTGCTCTCTATCTTCACGAGCTTTCCAGGCCCTGACGCAGAGAAGCATCCCCATAGCATGATGCTGCCACCAAAAAGCTCTATTTTGGTCTCATCAGACCATAGAATCTTCTTCCACTTGGTCTCAGAGTCTCCCACATGCCTTCTGGCAAACTCTAGCCGAGATTTGATGTGAGTTTTTTTCAACAACGGCTTTCTTTTTGCCACTCTCCCATAAAGGCCAGTTTTGTGAAGAACCCAGGCTATTGTTGCCGTATGCACAGTGTCTCCCAGCTCAGCCGTGGAAGACTGTAACTCCTTTAGAGTTGCCATAGGCCTCTTGGTGGCCTCCCTGACTGACCTTCTCGCCCGGATACTCAGTTTTTGAGGACGGCCTGTTCTAGACAGGTACACAGTTGTGCCATATTCTCTCCATTTCTTAATAATGGACTTTACTGTGCTTTGGGGGATTTTCAATGCCTTGGAAATGTTCACAGGTGGACTCCATTCAACTAATTATGTGACTTCTAAAGACAATTGGTTGCACCAGAGCTTATTTAAGTGTGTTATAGCAAAGGGGGTGAATACTTATGCAATCAATTATTTTCTGTTTTATATTTGTAATTAATTTAGAACAATTTGTAGATTTTATTTTTCACTTTGACATTATGGATTTTCTTGTGTTGATCAGTGGCAAAAACTCCTAATTCAATCCATTCTGATTCCATGTTGTAACACAGTAAAATGTGGAAAAGTCCAAGGGGGGTGAATACTTTTGATCCACTGTATCTTTCTAGAAACATTGAGGGTTACCCCACAATTGAAATACTAAGATAAATACAGCTTTGCTGTTAAAATTATGCTAGCATGTATTGGTTTAAGAAAAGGGTGTTTTTAAAAAGTATTTTCAGCTTCCATCCTCTTAAAGTATGCCTGGCCATATTTGATTTTTGCTCGGAACACGAAAAACACAAAAAACCCGCCACAAAAGCCCTCCCTGACGGTCGGAAAAGCTTTTATATTCAGGGACCAAGAGACCATGGTTTGGGGAAGTGGGGATGGGGGGGGGGGGGGGGGGTACTTTACACACTACCTTTTCTATCGAGAACCTGGCCCCATGATGAGCAGGGAAGTGAAAACACAGCCTTTAACAATGCATCATTGTGTACAGCGAGAGAGATGCTGAAAAATAATAAGTGGCATAGGAGCAGAGATTGTGTCCATCCACATATATCAGGTATTAAAAAACAAGCTCTTTATGGCATGTAGATTGCAAATGGCCAGTTGTGTATCAAACTGTATCCGTCATAAAACATGATGAACTGTAAGGATAACTTCAGACACTTTACTGTGGCTTCCATGCTTTTGGAACTACATTCAGTTCAAGAAATCTGATTGGTCCTTTCAGACTGTCTTGCACCTTGTGGGTCATTTCACCTGGAGAGTAAATTATGTTTATTGCAAGTTTGCTTTTAAATGTTCAAAAGAAGAGTAATAAGAGCAGGTTTGTTGGTTAAAAAAGAAAACAGAAAATGCCGCCGTGCAGAGTTTTGTGCATACCCCTGACCCCTAGGAGCACCAGCACAAGCTCAGCAATAATGAGGAAACCCTCGTGCTGGAGAGACGCTCTCAACTGGACACGGAGCATGTAGAGACGAGGACAAACCGCTGCACTCTCCTGTACTGTGTGATTTCCTGCAGCGTCTTTTCAGCACAGTTGTTTTCATTAATGAGCTGTGTGAGAATGCTGCTGAGCACTTTGCACACAGCTCTGAGTAACTGGAGAAAGGTCTTCTGCTGATTGTCTCTCCCTGGGTATTGTAAATCACCAGATGAGCAGACACCTGATGAAAACCAGTGACAATCTCGCTGAAAGAGGAGACTTTTACATAGATACAATACTGGTGGAAGTGACATTCGGTGCCAAGCATTTTCTCCTTCTCTCCTGACTCGGCATACATGCTTCTCATAAGGAAATCATCTGGAACTTCACATGGACAGTAACTACATCTGAGCTGATAACACTTATTATCAAATGTTAACAGGTTTTGCATATCTATACATTATCACATAGCTGAGGTAGAGTTACTGTATGCTGACAATTAAAAAAAACAGTTATCGTCTTCTTAAATCTAATGCCTTGTGTTGCTGTGCTGTAATAACCTGAACAGCTTTAAATTCCTTTGCTTAAAAGTGCTGTAACGTTACTGTGCAGCTACAGAGTGTCTGTTTATGGGTCGATGACAGCTCAGGAAACCCTTGCAACATTGCTTCAGCTTGAGCGCTGTGCTGTTTACTGGAAATGCACCTTCACTCTGCATAAGGAAACGTAACACTGCCGATTATAAATGCCAAAAGTGATGACTTACCCACTCCATACTTCTCCTTACTGGTACGTGCCCAACAAGACATGTTTTGCAGGTGCCCTGGGCTGGTTTTGTTGCAGATTGCTGCACTGGCTGTACTCCAGTAACACCTTACACCTCCTGTATACTCCTGTTCCTTCTGTGAAGCTCTCAAACTGTCGCTCCTGCTGGTCACGTGTGCACAACACTGCTGTGCACGAGCCTGTTTGTTCCTTAAAAGCTCATCTGCTCTGCAGAGGTGAAGACAGAATCCAGTCACAGTTTAACGTCCCCAAATGGGCAATCCTAACTTGAATACACATACAAAATCAATGTGATAAAAGTTTATATTCTACTAAATGTATATGTGATGCATGAGGTACAATTCAAGATGGGCATGGGAAGCAATTTGCCTTTATTTGAATGAACATTGGTAATCTCTTTATTAAATAGAAATTCACTTCTGTATCACATTAACTTACTTGATATTTTTCTACAGCCTTTTTGTTTTCAGGTCAGCATTGAAACATGGTCAAATAAATCCACTAAGATTCGTAATGATCTTGTATTATATGTCTTCTTAATCCTTATTTAATTAATTTCATGAATTTCATTTTAAAGAATCATTATTTAATCCTTATTTCTCACTATGTGTGCACTCAGATATTTGGGATGTTTATGTAAGTCACCAGCATATTTCATCTTGGCAGTACCGTCTCTGAAGTTTAATCACAATGAAGGAGACACAGGGACACAAACACATGTCTTCATATCTCAGTTGTTCAGGCATGCTGGGCTCCTTTAAAAACCACATGAACTGTTTAAACTGGGCTGCACAGTTCCGCATGTACTGTTTAAACTGGGCTGCACAGGTCCGCATGTACTGTTTAAACTGGGCTGCACAGGTCCGCATGTACTGTTTAAACTGGGCTGCACAGGTCCGCATGTACTGTTTAAACTGGGCTGCACAGGTCCGCATGTACTGTTTAAACTGGGCTGCACAGGTCCGCATGTACTGTTTAAACTGGGCTGCACAGGTCCGCATGTACTGTTTAAACTGGGCTGCACAGGTCCGCATGTACTGTTTAAACTGGGCTGCACAGGTCCGCATGTACTGTTTAAACTGGGCTGCACAGGTCCGCATGTACTGTTTAAACTGGGCTGCACAGGTCTGCATGTACTGTTTAAACTGGGCTGCACAGGTCTGCATGTACTGTTTAAACTGGGCTGCACAGGTCTGCATGTACTGTTTAAACTGGGCTGCACAGGTCCGACTTGAATTAGTTCAATTTAGGCTGGCACTTTGATCAGGGAATACATCCTCCTTGACAAACAATATACCCTGCAATGGTTCCAGCTGAAAAGAAAGAAATCAGCACTGTACATATCGGATACATCATTCAGCCTATCAGCGCTGCTCCTGTTCCCCATTCAAAAGCATGCCTGATCTGTGTTGAAGGAGAAAGAAAATGATAGAATTCAATCCAGGAAGCCTAGATTTACAATCGAGTTATGACTTGTGCCAAGAATGCTCTTCTAAACCAATGGGCTGAATGACCACGTTTCAAAGACAGACTCACACGAGAGTGGGTATAATCACTGGGGTTACACCTCTGTTGTTTCTGATCGGTCATTCAATCATGCCCTATATGGGCAGTCCCAATAAAACACAAACGCTGTCTATGTTTGTGTGAAGATGGGGTGGCAGGAGGGTAATGCTTCACACAGTTCATTACACAAAATACTCCCATCAAGGCAAAATCACATCACACAAGCTCATTTGCTCACTCATACACAGAAACCTAAAAAACATTTTCACTGAAATTATTCGGACAGTTTAGAAGCCATGAATATATTTGTGTTAAGATGTGGTTTGCTGCGGATTGCTCGTTTAAATCTATTTCATGTGTTTGAGGGGAGACTGTATGTTGTGACTCCAGCCAAGCAACCTTCATTTAGTCAACATTGTTTTTATTTTAGCCAATCTCTCAGTGTAGTTGAAGACAAGCTTTTGGGATTTTAGTCTAGTATTAGTTAAGGCAACCACATGGCTCCGTGTTCAGCAGGAAAGTTTGAGACAATTCAGGCTTTTCAACTCACAACCCAATGCATTTTGGTACGTTTTACCTGTCAACCCAATGCATTCTGGTACGTTTTACCTGTCAACCCAATGCATTCTGGTACGTTTTACCTGTCAACCCAATGCATTCTGGTACGTTTTACCTGTCAACCCAATGCATTCTGGTATGTTTTACCTGTCAACCCAATGCATTCTGGTACATTTTACCTGTCAACCCAATGCATTCTGGTACGTTTTACCTGTCAACCCAATGCATTCTGGTACGTTTTACCTGTCAACCCAATGCATTCCGGTACGATTTACCTGTCTCAGGTACCATTCTTACCCAGACCTGCCGACAGCAATTCCGGGCCCCAGGGCAGAACAGTCAAAGGCCCCCCTAGAACGGGACAGCTGAGGGTTACGACACTACTTTTTATCCTAAATAACACATTAGAACCCAATATGCCTAAACTGTGGAAGCACAAAGCTAAGAGATATCAATTAGGCTAATTAAACACCAGATCCTGATTCATGTGTAATCTAAAACAAACAAGCAAAACACTAACCAAAAAATATACAAGATGTAACTGAACATGACCAACAAAGTTAAAACATACAACAATAAAACAGGTATTTAAAAAGGTCAGATACTCACATAATATGGGGAAGGGGTCCTAAAATGCAAGTCTTCTGGATTATTTTGCAGCAAAATCATCAATGATGTCTTGAAAGTTCACTGACCCGGAAAGATCGCGCTCAACAGCAAGAAGAGCAAGACCATGGAGTCTTTCTTGTCTGATTTTTGATCTTTGTATGCTTCTGATTTGCTTAATTTTGCTAAAAGATCTTTTGTCTTCAGAAACAGTGACGGGTATGGTACAGGAAATCGTCAGCGACATCAGGAAAAAGACATTCCAGTTTAAGTATGAAGTTTATTTAACAGTTCTCGTGGTTTGAGAGATGCACTTCCAAGTTTGCCTTATAAATTGCTTTCATGTGTTTCACCTCATCGATGATGTCCGTATCAGTGAATTCCAAAAATAACCACAAAAAGCTGAAAGAATTATTGATATCTTTGGCCAAGACAAAGTGCTGTGTTAACCCTCCGATACACAGTCAACAAGCTGGTAAAAAACACTCCCTTTAAAATCCCCCTCCTCGTTCTCTTGTCCAGGTGGAGCTCTGGTGTTTCATTGTGAAAAGGTCTTCTCTTTTTAAACACTCCCTTTAAAATCTCCCTCCTCGTTCTCTTGTCCAGGTGGAGCTCTGGTGTTTCATTGTGAAAAGGTCTTCTCTTTTTAAACACTCCCTTTAAAATCCCCCTCCTCGTTCTCTTGTCCAGGCGGAGCTCTGGTGTTTCATTGTGAAAAGGTCTTCTCTTTTTAAACACTCCCTTTAAAATCCCCCTCCTCGTTCTCTTGTCCAGGTGGAGCTCTGGTGTTTCATTGTGAAATGGTCTTCTCTTTTTAAACACTCCCTTTAAAATCCCCCTCCTCGTTCTCTTGTCCAGGTGGAGCTCTGGTGTTTCATTGTGAAAAGGTCTTCTCTTTTTTGTGAGCTTCTCTGGGGTTTCAGTTTCGGCTGGCAGGTCTGTTGACATGGCTTCTGATAGAAGAGTTTCCCACTTATCACGTCACTCTTTAAGCTCCTCAATCAAGCTGTCAATGTTTTGTACTTCCACGTCAAGAGTTGCCTCTCTTGATTGAGGAACCTCATTGCGTTGATCTACGGCAACCAATATTTTGAGCCATACTGGTGCCATCAAAGTACACTTAAATGACTGGATGTCGCGCTGAATTCCCTTTAGTGCTGTTTTGCACTCAGAAGACAGATTTAGTTCCTGGCACTCAATTACATGTTTTATTAGTGGCAAATGTTTTGCAATTGGTTTAACACTTTCCACGTGAGCTGACCATCTAGTCTGAGAGAGATTGTGCAATGAACACCCAATCTTAGCTTGCAGTATCTCCCATCGTTGAGGGCTGTGAGCAAATAAATTGTAGATTCAGCACCACTTGAGCCACACAAATTTAAGCTATGAGCTCCACAATTAGAAAATTTGGCGAGAGGATTAATTTCAGTAATAAAGGCTTGAGCACCATTATACTTGCCAGCCATATTGGACCCATTGCCGTACCTCTGACCCCTGCAGCCTTGCAATGGGATAGTGCTTTTCCAGTCCAGTTATAATGAGGCTTGCAATATCTCCTCCAGTTTTTTTTTTGTTGAAGTCAACAAACTGAAGTCAACAAAATATTTAGATTTCCGTCTTCCCCATGGTATTTCTTTAACTACGTTTGCGCTGCATGCCTGGATAAACTCATTCTGGCTGTCTGCAGAAAGATAATGAGCTTGAAGTCGTTTTCCATCATCTTGAGATCGCTTCACTTTAGTAACACGATCCTGAAGAGCATTTCAAACAGGGGGTGCTGAAAATGAAAAGGGGGGGATATTTAAATATTGTGATGATGTGTATGTACCAGACAGTAATTTGGAGGCTTTAGGACCATGGGGGGTAGCCACACACTGTGTTGAAACAAATGTAACAAGTGTTTAATTGTATAATTAATCAGCAAATGCTGATCAGATGGAAGTGATCAGGTCGGGGTTAAAAAGGGCTTCAGTTTGTGTGTTCGGGAGAGGGTTGAAGTGGTGAAACAAGCGTGTTGGACAAAAGGTTTTCTTATAACAAAATAAAGGTACGGCGATCCTTGACAACGAAGTTCTGGATGGTGATTTGGCTGAGGTGATTCTGGGAATTAGTTTAAACAGGGGAACAGGCTTACCCTGCCCTGCATTAGTTAGCCTTTCTGTTTCTCAGTTTAGTTAGCGCCTGAAGAAAGGCTAGGTTTTGTTTTGTGTGTTTTTTTGTTTGAACAGTTTGCTAAATAAACGTACGCCACGGCGTTTAAAGAGCACTACCCTTGTTTCGTGTATAATTAAAGTGACAAACACCTGTTGGAAAGAACAAAGTACTTCACATTTGGTACCAGAAGTGGGGCTTTGTTTTCTTTGAGAACCCCGCAACATGGAAGAATTACTTAAAACAGTTCTACAAGCAACAGCAGCTCAGCAGCTCGCCACAGCGGCTTTGCAGGAGCATACCAAAGCCCTGGCAGAACAAGCAGCGCAGGATCGTCGAGAGTGGAGAGAACTATGGAGCCAGATGAATTCTGGAGAACGGGGGGGAGCAGCTTCTGCGGGACCCCGTCCTATAAGAGCTAGCCATGTTTTACAGAAAATGAACCCAGCAGACGACGTGGAAGCTTACCTGCTGGCGTTCGAAAGGACCGCCGAGCGTGAGGCTTGGCCACTTGAGCAGTGGGCTGGCATTGTTGCGCCTTTTTTGAGTGGAGATGCTCAAAAAGCTTATTTTGATTTGGAGCTAACAGAAGCAGCTAATTATAATCTTCTGAAGGCTGAGATTCTGGCGAGAGCCGGGGTCACCGTAGCTGTGAGGGCTCAACGCTTCCATTCTTGGAGATATGAAGAGGGAAAAGCACCAAGGTCACAGCTGTTTGACTTAATCCACTTAGCCCGTAGGTGGCTTAAACCAGAGACGAATAGCTCAGCGCGGGTTGTGGAACTACTGGTCCTCGACCATTATCTGAGGAACCTTCCAGTGGGCTTACGAAAATGGGTGGCACAGGGCAGTCCAAACACCGCCGATGAACTAATCGCCCTGGTCGAGCGTCAACTCACTGCCCTGGAAATTGCCCAGCCCACATCCCGTTTTGCCAAAAGCAACTGGCGCCCCACAAGCCCGAAACAACGCACCGCCGAGAATCCCGGTAAGAATGACTGGGAAAAAGGGGGCGCTGAAGAGCGGTCTAGAACCGTGAAGGGACCTTGGGCAGGGGAGAATAAATTGTGGAATGAAATGCAGAGTTTGCCATATCACAGGGTGCAATGTTTTAAATGTGATGGTTGGGGGCACATTGCCCGAAATTGTCCCAAGAGGGAGACGGTAGAGTCAATGGACTGTCATGTAGTGACTACGGTTAATAACTTATTTTCCTGCAGGTCACCAAAAACAGAGTATGTGGTTGCTGTTACAATAGGCGATAAAAGCACAGTAGCTTTGTTAGATTCAGGCTGTGGGCAGAGTTTAATATCCTCTGACCTGGTGGGGGAACACTTTTCTACAGACCAGGCGGAGGTACGAATAATGTGCATCCACGGTGATATTAAAACCTACCCAGCTACCACCGTAAATCTAAAAATAGGTTCCAAGGAGGTAAAGTTAAAAGTGGGAGTGTTACCTAGACTTCCTTATCCAGTGATTGTGGGTCGTGATTGTACCGAATTTGCTCGCTTAGTACAGTTGCGAGAGGTTTTTGTTGCTACTAATGAGGCAGGGTCATCTAGTGGCCAGAACCCAGAGTTGTCTGAATTGTTTCCGTTTGACGAAGAGGTACTAGCTGAACCGGGAAAAACCAGGAAGACACGAAGTCAAAAGTATAGGACCCAAGCTAAACCGCAAAGGCTCCCTGGGGGGAAATATACAAGCAAAAGTGCAGACCCCCAAACGCGTGTAGGGCAGCCTAACAGGGAATCTGAGTCGTTAGGAAGTTTAGAAGAAAACCTCCCCGAGATGTGGGATGAGCTAGCAGTGTCTTCTTTGGACTTCAAACGAGAACAAATAGAAGATAAAAACCTACAATATGCCTTTAATCAAGCTGTGGTACCGGACGAACGTTATTGGGAAAATAGGGACACGGTGACTATACCACATTTCATTGTTAAAAATGATCTCTTGTATAGGGTCACTAGAACTGAATGTGGCGAGTGGTTAGAACAGTTACTGGTGCCAAGTAAGTTCAAAGGGGTAATACTACAGCTGGCTCACAGTCATCTGTTAGGAGGGCATCTAGGCATACAGAAAACTAGGGACCGGGTAATGATGCGTTTTCATTGGCCAGGAGTCTATAAGGATGTAGAGCGGTTTTGTATAGCTTGCCCGGAATGTCAACTGGTCACTGGCAGGAAACCTACTCGAGCCCCGCTTGTCCCGTTACCTGTCATAGACGTGCCATTTGAGAGAGTGGGAATGGACTTAATTGGGCCCTTGGAAAAGTCTAAAACAGGGTTCCAGTACATTCTGGTCATTGTGGATTATGCCACTAGATACCCCGAGGCTATACCGTTAAGGAACACTAATTCAATGAATATAGCACAGGCGTTGATACAGGTTTTTTCTAGGGTCGGTTTCCCTAAAGAGATCCTTACCGATCAAGGGACCCCCTTTATGTCCACAGTTATGAAAGACATGTGTAAGTTGTGCAAAGTAAAAAAAATTACTACCTCTGTTCACCACCCACAAACGGATGGTTTGGTGGAACGGTTTAATAAAACGTTAAAACAAATGATAAAGAAGGTAATGCACGTAGACGGCAGAGACTGGGATAGTTTTCTTCCTTATCTTATGTTCGCTATCAGAGAGGTTCCTCAAGCCTCGACTGGGTTTTCGCCGTTTGAATTATTGTATGGGAGACAGCCGAGGGGAATTTTAGACGTTGTCAAAGAAGTGTGGGAAGGAACGCCACCTAGAGGGGACAATTTAGTTGAGTATGTAATAAAAATGAGAGATAGAATGGACAAGGTTAGCAGCCTGGTAAATGAAAATCTGGTCAGAGCGCAAGAGCGACAAAAAACGTCGTATAACGCCGGGGCTCGTCTAAGAGAGTTTAAAGTGGGAGACAAAGTGTTGGTTTTGCTCCCTTCACATGCACACAAGTTTTTGGCTAAATGGCAGGGACCTTTCCAAATAGCGGATAAGTTAAGTAATGTAAACTATAAGGTGTACCAGACAGGGAAAAGGAAACCATACCAGATTTACCATGTCAATCTGCTGAAACCGTGGGTAGACAGGGAACCTTTAGTAGGCACAGTACAGTGCGAAGATTTAGAACTGGGTCCTGAGTTGCCGGATATGACAAGTGTGACTGAAATGAAAATTGGTGAACACTTGACTGCGGAACAGAATAATGCAATTAAAGAACTAATTAATCGAAATGATGACGTGTTCTCAGACTTGCCAGGGAGAGCTAATCTTATATCACATAGTATCATTACCCCTCCAGGAGCCCGAGTCAGAGTGAAACCATTTCGAATTCCAGAGTCTAAACAGGGGGATCTCGCTAAAGAAATAAAAAAGATGTTGGAATTACAAGTAATTGAGGAATCAAATAGTGACTGGTGCAGCCCGGTGTTGATGGTGCCAAAACCTGATGGAACTATAAGATTTTGTATGGATTTTAGAAAAGTGAACGAAATATCAAAGTTTGATGCATACCCAATGCCGAGGGTGGATGAATTGCTAGAAAGGTTGGGAAAAGCCAAGTATATTACCACACTCGACTTGACCAAAGGCTATTGGCAGGTGCCATTGTCACCAGAGTCAAAAGAAAAGACAGCATTTGTAACTCCACAGGGTTTATTCCAATTTACAGTGTTGCCCTTTGGTCTGCATGGTGCCCCAGCCACGTTCCAAAGGCTTATGAACAGGGTACTCAGGCCACATAGTCACTATGCAGCAGCTTATCTTGACGATGTGGTCATTTTTAGCGTTGATTGGGAGTCTCATGTATACAAGGTGGAAGCGGTATTGAGATCGTTAAGGGAAGCAGGCTTAACAGCTAATAAAAAGAAGTGTGCATTCGCTCTGCAGGAAACAAGGTATCTGGGATTTTCACTCGGACGTGGCTTAATTAGACCACAGCAAAACAAAATTGAAGCTGTTCTGTCTTGTCCCCGTCCAGTGAACAAGAAACAAGTCTGAGCCTTTCTCGGACTTATTGGCTATTATCGTCAGTTCATTGAAAATTTTGCCTCAAGAGCTGTGCCCTTAACAGATCTCACTAAAACATCCACGTCTAACATGGTAAAATGGTCAGCAGAGGCTGAATGGGCATTTTTAGATTTGAAATCAGCACTGTGCTCTGAACCTGTTTTGATAAGTCCTGACTTTGATAAACCGTTTATATTACAAACAGATGCTTCGGAAGTGGGTTTAGGGGCAGTGTTATCACAGTCCTGTGAGGGGGAGGAACATCCTGTTTTATTTTTGAGCAGAAAGCTCCTCCCAAGGGAAAAAGCATATGCTACAATAGAAAAGGAGTGCTTAGCTGTCAAGTGGGCAGTGGACTCTTTGAGGTATTATCTCTGGGGAAGGAGATTTACACTGGTTACAGACCACGCCCCATTACAGTGGATGTATCGTCAGAAAGACAAGAATGCGAGAATAACCAGGTGGTTTTTAACGTTACAGCCTTACTGTTTTGACTTAATACATAGAAAAGGTAAAGAGCACATAAATGCTGATTTCCTGTCTAGGTTTCCGCAGCCAGCAGAAGTCTTGTATGCCCGACCCCACGGGATCGTGCAGAGGGGGAGGGTATGTGATGATGTGTATGTACCAGACAGTAATTTGGAGGCTTTAGGACCATGGGGGGTAGCCACACACTGTGTTGAAACAAATGTAACAAGTGTTTAATTGTATAATTAATCGGCAAATGCTGATCAGATGGAAGTGATCAGGTCGGGGTTAAAAAGGGCTTCAGTTTGTGTGTTCGGGAGAGGGTTGAAGTGGTGAAACAAGCGTGTTGGACAAAAGGTTTTCTTATAACAAAATAAAGGTACGGCGATCCTTGACAACGAAGTTCTGGACGGTGATTTGGCTGAGGTGATTCTGGGAATTAGTTTAAACAGGGGAACAGGCTTACCCTGCCCTGCATTAGTTAGCCTTTCTGTTTCTCAGTTTAGTTAGCGCCTGAAGAAAGGCTAGGTTTTGTTTTGTGTGTTTTTTTGTTTGAACAGTTTGCTAAATAAACGTACGCCACGGCGTTTAAAGAGCACTACCCTTGTTTCGTGTATAATTAAAGTGACAAACACCTGTTGGAAAGAACAAAGTACTTCACAATATATACAAAACCGTTTTTTGTTCCTGGGTAGTAAGTGTTATTTCCTAATTGCTTATGCCTCAAAAGTATAGAAAATGGCTATTATTCCCCACAAACTTTGCTTTTGTGACCAGGACAGTGATATTTTGAAATTGACCCATTTTCCAGAACATTCCAGATAGATTCAGTGCTGAGTAAACTTGGAGTAACTTCTAGAACTTTCTAGAACTTTCCAGTAATATAAATAGTAGTATAAATACAGGGGCCTTAAGCCCACCAGTTCAGTTTAGTTCCAGCTGCCTAAGTGGATACATATCTGCATTTTTCTGAGATGGCATCAAGAGGCTGCAAACATCTTGCAGACGCATTTTGCTATGTCTGCGGCCAATTTATCAAGACAAGAGCGAAAAAGTACTCCGTGGAAGCATCTGCTAAGATGTGTGAGGCCTACAAGGCATATTTCGGCATGCCTGTCGGGTATCAAGACAAACCCTGGGCACCTCATTTCACCTGCGAGCACTGCAAAAAAACTCTGGAAGGTAAGATGGACAATTGTTGCTCGGAATTTTATGTTATAAAATTTGTTAAAATTTTTAAAATCGTAAAAGTCTTTAATTTTAAAATGTTTTACAATTTTCAATGTTATTGAAAAAATATATCATATATGAAAAATGTTGCGAGAATCTCTTACACATTAGTCATGAGTGAAATAAATGTATTTTTGTAGGATGGTACAGAGGGGAATAGAGAGCCATGAAGTTCGCTATCCCAAGAATTTGGTGGGAACCCACTGACCACTCAAGCAACTGCTACTTCTGCATGGTGGACCCTTCCAAACGTCGGACTGGCAAGAATGCACCTGCTATCACGTATCCGGACCTTCCTTCATCCATCGCCCCGGTGCCACACTGCCATGAGCTCTCCGTACCCACTCCTCCGGAGAGAGAGCAGCAAGTCAGAGAGCGAGGAAGACGTTGTAGATCCAGATGACAATTTCAGAGGTGGAGCTGAGAGAAACCCATACTACCCCAACCAAAAAGACCTCAACGACTTGATTAGAGATCTTGGTCTCACCAAGTCCAATGCCGAGCTTTTGACGTCTAGGCTCAAGCAATGGAACTTGTTGGATGAAAGTGTGCAAGTCGCAGATCAGAGGAAGCGTCACCAACCTTTTTCCAGCTTCTTCACCCGTCAAGATGGGCTCTGCTTCTGCCACAATGTGACCAGTCTGTTCGAGGCAATTGGAATCGCCTGTAACCAGAATGAGTGAGGAACATCCAGGAGCCTCAAAGCCGTGCTGCTCCATAATGGTAACAAGTACCCGTCTCTTCCCCTGGCTCACTCGGTGCACCTCAAAAAGGATTATAACAGCATCAAGACCTTGCTGGACGCCTTGAAGTATGATGAGTACGGCTGGGAGGTCATAGGAGACTTCAAAATGGTGGCATTCCTGATGGGTCTCCAAGGCGGTGCTGATGCCACCACTGCACATCAAATTGGGCCTTATGAAACAATTGGTCAGAGCTCTAGATAAGGAGTCGGCAGCCTTCAAGTACCTTCAAGACTTCTTCCCTAAGCTGTCTGAGGCAAAGGTCAAAGCCGGTGTCTTCGTCGGACCACAGATAAAGAAGATCCTGGAGTGCAATGAATTCCCCAAGAAGCTCACTAGTAAGGAGAAAGCGGCTTGGAACAGCTTTGTCGCAGTGGTTCGGGGCTTCCTGGGCAATCACAAGGCCGAAAACTATGTGGAGCTGGTTGAGACTCTGGTGAAGAACTACGGCACAATGGGCTGTAGGATGTCCCTCAAAGTCCATATCCTTGATGCTCATCTTGATAAATTCAAGGAGAACATGGGAGCGTACTCGGAGGAGCAATGCGAGCACTTCCACCAGGATATATTGGACTTTGAACGCTGCTACCAAGGACAGTATAACGAGAATATGATGGGAGACTACATTTGGGGGCTGATTCGTGAAAGTGATTTACAGTATAATCGTAAATCTCGAAAAACTACTCACTTCTAAATCTTTTGTAGTCATTTTTGTATTACTTTAGTATAAATACATGTTAATTTGGATTCATATGTTGTTTTTTTCTGACTTTATGTGAACGAAAAGACACAAATTTGCCTGTTTTCTCATTGGAAATAGGTAAATTTCAAAATATCACTGTCCTGGTCACAAAAGCAAAGTTTGTGGGGAATAATAGCCATTTTCTATACTTTTGAGGCATAAGCAATTAGGAAATAACACTTACTACCCAGGAAAAAAAATTGTGTTACATAGTGTATTTATGTAAGATTCGAAGCAACAAGACAATGTATTAACTACGTTGCTATCAGATGTAGATGTCTTTAAAATAAATACAAATAAAATACATTAATCTTCAGCACTAAAATGCTTTCATTCTATTGGACACGTTTATAGGTCTATTCACACATTATACATTGTGCTGGTCTCTAACGTAACACAGATCAGACTTGAAAACGATAGGTTGCGGATGCAACCCCGGTTCCCTGAAAGAGAAAATAACCATCAAGGTATGGGATATTGCCGTCAGGCAGTAGCGATTGGCTGAGCTTTTATAGCAAAGCTGCCGATAGGCCTCTGCGCGAGCTGCCACGTAAGCCCGCCCCCTTGGGAGCTTACTATACGCAGCGCGCAGAGACTCACTTCCCCTTTTGCTCTTCAGGCCGTGAAGGCTTCTGAAGCGACCACGCGGCTTGATGGTTATTTTCTCTTTCAGGGAACCGGGGTTGCATCCGCAACCTATCGTTCCCTTTCAAGTCGAAAATAACCATCAAGGTATGGGAACAGTGTACCCAAGCCGTCGCGAGGGAGGATTCTCGGCAGTAGGACAGACTTACGTCATAACGCAACTGCGTAGGCAGAACATCTAGGCATATGCGGAGCTGCGCCTCAGCGTCTATGCTCGTAATGACACCTGTCTTAAAGGTGGAACAGTCAACACCATGCTATCAACCACTCTATACGTCCGCATCCTGAGGCGTCGTAGAGTGTAAAACAGATGCTCCAAACAGTGGAGCAGAGGAATCCAGTACATTTAACCTGTAAAACCTCATGAAAGTATGCGGCGTAGCCCAACTGGCTGCCGCGCAAATATCAGACACCGGCACCCCTCGAAAGAGGGCCCAGGATGTCGCCATACCCCTGGTAGAATGCGCCTTCAACTGCCCTGGTGGTGGAAGGCCTGCAGATTCATACGCTAATTTAATAGCATCCACTATCCAGTGGGAAAGGCGCTGTTTAGACAGCGGCTGACCCAAAGATCTAGAACCATGGCATATGAACAACTGTTCTGTCTGCCTCACAGTCTTTGTACGGTCCATATAACACCTCAATGCCCTCACGGGGCAGAGCATGTGTAACCGCTCTTCCTCTGGGGAAGAAAAAGGAGGAGGATGGAACGCCATCAACTCGACTGACTGGTTCATGTGGAACGGGGATATAACCTTTGGTAAAAAGGCCGGATTAGGGCGCATGGAGACCTTAGAACCGTCTCCTGCAAAACGAGTACAAGAAGGATGCACTGAAAGTGCATGTAACTCGCTCACGCGTTTTGCTGATACCACAGCCAGCAAAAAAGCTGTCTTAATAGATATGAGCTTCATATCCACGCTGTGGAGAGGCTCAAACGGTGCCTTGGTAAGGGCTTCTAGCACCACATCAAGGCTCCACGACGGTAAACTGGTCATTCTTGGAGGCCGCAAGCGTCTTGCACCTTTCAGAAACTGAGATGCCAAAAAATGGCAACCAGGTGATAACCCGTCAATGCGTACATGACAAACCGAAATGGCGGCTAAATACACTTTAAGTGTAGAAGGAGATTTCCCTTCATCCAGCAGTTTCTGTAGAAACTGCAATATTACTGCCATAGGACAGGAGACTGGGTCGTGGCTCTCAGCCAGACACCAACTCTGAAACAGCTGCCACTTATACGCATACTGCGACCTAGTAGAGGGCGCTCTCGCACTCTGGATGGTCGATATAACTGCAGTCGAAAGCCCTAAGGCTGACAGGCGCTCCCGCTCAGGGGCCAAGCCCACAACTGCATGAGTTTGGGGTTCGGATGCCAAAGCTGTCCTTGAGCTTGGGACAACAAGTCCGCTCGCAAAGGGAGTTCCCTCGGGCGACCGTGCAGTAACTGCACTAGACTCGGGAACCATATTCTCCGAGGCCACCGAGGAGCGATCAGAATCACTGTCGCTCGCTCTACCCTGACCTTCTCCAAGAAGGCGGGGAGCATCGGAATCGGTGGAAAGGCATACAGGAGCCCTGGCGGCCATTCGTGAGCCAGTGCATCCACCCCCAGGGGGCTGTCGAGGTCCTTCACCGAGAACCATAGAGGACAGTGCGTGGTCTCTCGCGAAGCGAAGAGATCGACCTGCGCTGTGCCGAACCATTCCCAGATGCGCTCCACCACTTGAGGGTGGAGACGCCATTCGCCCGCAAGAGGACCTCCTCTGGACAGGAGATCCGCTGCGTAATTGACTCTGCCCGGCAGATGAACTGCACGCAGAGAGGCTAAACGCGGTTGAGCCCAGAGCAACAGCCGCGTTACCATCTGGTGAAGACTGGGGGACCGCAATCCGCCCTGGCGATTGATATACGCCACTACTGTGGTGTTGTCTGACCGCACTAACACGTGCTTGTCTAGAAGCACTGGCAAGAAGTGCCGGAGGGCGAGGTCCACCGCTCTGAGCTCCAGAGCGTTGATGTGGGCTGACCTCCAGGGTCCTGACCACACTCCACGGGTCCCTGTCCCGTTCCAGACTGCTCCCCAACCGTGGTTGGAAGCGTCGGTCGTGATGACCTGCCTTCTGAAAATGGGACCCAAGCGTACGCCTTGGCGGAGGTTTGACGGAACTCTCCACCAGCGTAGCGCTTCCCAGCAGGCTTGGGATACCCTTAGCCTGCGGTGTTTGTCTCTCCGCGGATGCAACGCGAAGGCATTGAACCAGGCCTGCAGAGGTCTCTGGTGTAGTAAGCCCAAAGGAAGGGCTTGAGAGGCGGCAGCCATCAACCCCAGCATGCGCTGACACAGCTCCATGCTGACTGTTTGTCTCAACCTGAATAGGGAAAGACACCGCTCTATTGAGGCAACTCTTTGTGTCGACAGGGTCGCTTCCATGGACACTGAGTCCAGATGCAGACCCAAGAACTCGGTCTGTTGGCTCGGCACTAGGCGGCTCTTTTCTGAATTGATCTTCAGACCTAGCCGCCGAAGATGGTCTGTAACCATCACTGTGTGCTGTGCCACCTGCTCCTTTGACTGCGCGCAGACGAGCCAGTCGTCCAGATAATTCAGCAGTCGGACACCTTGAGCCCGCAAGGGAGCTAGAATGGCATCCATACATTTCGAAAAGGTTCGAGGAGCTAGTGACAGGCCGAACGGAAGGACACAAAACTCGTATACCCTGCTCTGGAATGCGAAACGCAGATACTTCCTGTGACCCGGGCAGATGGGAACGTGAAAGTACGCATCTGTCAGGTCCACGGTGGTGAACCAGTCGCCGTGTCGGACTGACTGGATGATGTGCCTGTGCGTAAGCATCCTGAACGATAACACCCGCAGGTATTTGTTCAGTACTCGCAGATCTAAAATAGGACGGAGCCCGCCGTCCTTCTTGGGCACCAGGAAGTATTTGGAATAGAACCCCTGGTCGATCAGAGCAGGGTCTACTTGTTGAATGGCACGCTTGCTGAGCAATGCTTGTATTTCCACATTCAGAGCTGAGGACTGAACCGAGTCCTTCACTGCAGTTACGACCACCCCCCGAAAGGGGGGAGGTTTTAACTGGAACTGAAGGGTGTACCCGGTGGATATAGTTTTGTGCACCCAGATGTCGTTGGTGCATTGTTGCCAGAACTGGAGCTGGGAGACAGTGTAGGGGAGGGTTAACAGCTGCCTGGTGTTCTCAGGGCTGTTTGGGCTGGGCTCGTTCGCGAGGGGCCTGGCCAGAGCCCCGAGGGCGTGGCTTGGCACCACCTCTAGGGCGCCACCCTCCGCGCTGCGGTCTTGAAAAAGGAGGTTGACCGCGCGCTGCTGTGCTTGAGGGAGAGGTCTTAGTCCCCCCTGGCCGTGGCTGGTGCTGTGGTGGTGCCCTGCGCCACTGATGTTCCTGAGGCCGCTTCGGCTGGAACGACGGTTTTGGCCACATTTTCGCCATCTGCTGTGACGCCTCCCGCGCCTTGGCGGAGCGTTGCAGCATCTCCTCCACCGCTGGACCAAATGTGTGTCCCGGTGTAATTGGGGCATCCAGCAACGGGGCCTTATCAGGTTCCTGCACTCTCGCCTGCGAGAGCCAGAGCTGCCTTCTGGCCACCACCAGAGACGCGATGCTCCTGCCCTGAGCCCGCGCGTTGAGCTGGGCCAGCTTCACCAGCAGTTGACTGACGGTCCCCAACTCGCTTCTGAGGGCCGCCGAAGGGCACTCAGGCAGGTCTTTAATTAATGCCGCTTGGTAGACCGTCAGCAAGCTGGCCACATTAGAGAGCTTGACCGCCTCTGTGGCCGCAGCGTACCCCTTCTTGAGGTGTACCTCAGTGGTCCTGCACTGCTTATTGGGGCATGCAGGATCTTTCGTCAGCCCCGATAGTGTTGGCGTCTTCACCAACGCGGCGAACGCAGCGTCCACAGGTGGGAAGGACGCCAACCCAGCCTCACTTGCCCCTTGCATGTTAAAGGCCGAGGCCTTGCGAGAAGTCGCCGGGGCAGAGGCCGGAGCCCCCCAGGTGGACTGTACCTCCTTAATAAAGTCCGGGAATGCCGGAAGCATCCTGGACTGACTGGACTGGGCTGAAGGCGACTCAAACAAGGAGCGCCGAGGCGGCTCCGCCATCGGCCACTCGACGCCCAAGTGGCGGGTTGCTCTGTCCACCACAGACCACGTAGGGTCATTGGTGTCCAGCACGTGGAGCTCGTCCTCAGAGTGCTGGGAGGCTACCTCAGCCTCTGTACTGTCCCCCTCTAGGATGTCAGATGCGTCTCTAGACAGCGCATCGATATCCCACTCCCCTTGAGACTGCACTGGAGGAGCGACGACCGGTGCAGGTTGTGGAGGGGCCACTGGCTGACTAGCAATGGGCCCAGTCGGTTGTCCTGGGACTGGAGGCACCACATTTGCTAAGGACATGAGGATGGACTGCTGCCCCATCATAACCTCCATGAATTGGGACATTTTGGAGGTTAGCTCTGCCACCCCCGACCTGTCTCTGTATCGCCTGTCCCGACGAGGGGAACGAGAGCGTGCTCTCCGTCGAGGCGATCTGGAGTGCGACCTAGACTCCCGACGGGGGCGTACCCTACGAGGGGAGGGGCTGCGCTCCCGAGCGCGTCTGGTGGGGGACCTCTGACCAGCCGTTAGCTGGGAGGACGGGCTCCTGGAGAGCTGCAGCCGCCCTGGCGGCGTCGCCGTAGATGACGGCGGGGCAGAAATGGTGTGGGACGATCCAGTGGAAGGAGAGCGCCCACCCACTGCTTTCTTCGCCCTTTGGCGGAGGGTGCGTGTCTGGAAACCAGCACAAAGATGGCAAAAAGCCCTATCCGCCAACGCGGATGCGGCGTGCTCTGGCCCCAGACACGCCACAGTCCTCATGGGGATCGCTCGCTGGCAATTTTGCCTGGCAGGTGACGCAACGGTGGAACCCGGACATGGTTGCCGAAGCGTGGACGTGCCCTGGTCGTAAAGGCGTCGATGCGCCAAGCGTCGAGCGTCGAAGCGCCGAGCGTCGAGGTGCGTGCACCGAGCGTCGAGCGTCGAGGTGCGTGCACCGAGCGTCGAGCGTCGAGCGTCGAGGTGCGTGCACCGAGCGTCAAGGCGTCGATGCGCCGAGCGTCGAGCGCCGAAGCGTCGAGCGTCGAGGTGCGTGCACCGAGCGTCGAGGTGCGTGCACCGAGCGTCGAGGTGCGTGCACCGAGCGTCGAGGCGCCGATGCGCCGAGCGTCGAAGCGTCGAGGTGCGTGCACCGAGCGTCGAGCGTCGAGGTGCGTGCACCGAGCGTCGAGGCGTCGACGCGCCGAGCGTCGAAGCGTCGAGGTGCGTGCACCGAGCGTCGAGGCGTCGACGCGCCGAGCGTCGAGCGCCGAGCGTCGAGGTGCGTGCACCGAGCGTCGAGCGCCGAAGCGTCGAGCGTCGAGGTGCGTGCACCGAGCGTCGATGCGCCGAAGTCCCCAAGCGCAGACGCGCTAGCACCAAGCGCTGATGCGCTGCACAAAGCGCCGAAGCGCTGCACCAAGTGGCAAAGTGCCGACACCAAGCGCCTAAGCGCAGCTCGCCGGAGCGTGAGTACCGAGCGTAGAACGCTAGCACAGACGCCTAAGCGTCAGCTGACCCGCAGAGCGGAGACGCTATGTGCTGGTACAGTGTCTTATGCTGTGCACTACTTACCTGCTGGTGCTGGGGATAGAGGCTTAGTGGTCGTCTTCCTCTGTGTAGTGAATGGGATTTTTTTTTTTTTTTTTTTTTTTTTTTTCGCTGCAGCAGTACTGCTGGTGGTGATTATGTGACTGGGACACAGTATATGTGGGCACAGTACAACTACCACGCGGTTTTTTTTTTTTTTTTTTTACCGCAGGCAGTACGTGGGAGACAGCAGAGCAGGCTCCACACACACGCGGTCTAGCCAAGGCAAGACCGGGGCTGCAGACACGCGCGCGGCCAAGGCCAACGCAACGTGCGTCACAAATATATACAAATACACACAGAAAAATATATATTTTAATACAACCCAAAACACAACACAATAATCAAAATTAATTAATAAAGGAAAGACGGGAGACCACGAGAAACGCGATGCAAGCAAAGCGTGAAGGAAATATATAAAATATATAAAAATATACACAATATATAAAATCCTTAAATAATAATAATAACGACTCCGAAGAGTGTAACTGAAATAAACTCGGAGAAGGGGCAAAAACCAGCTTCTCAAGCTTTAAGCTTTTTGAGTACAGTCAGCTACAGGCTCTAATACCTACCGCTACCAATGCTGAAGACAAAAGAGGAAGTGAGTCTCTGCGCGCTGCGTATAGTAAGCTCCCAAGGGGGCGGGCTTACGTGGCAGCTCGCGCAGAGGCCTATCGGCAGCTTTGCTATAAAAGCTCAGCCAATCGCTACTGCCTGACGGCAATATCCCATACCTTGATGGTTATTTTCGACTTGAAAGGGAACACGTTACACACACCCGTGCTACTCGGGAACATTCCGCCTTTCGTACATTCGCTGTGGAGACGCGTTGGGAAACAAAGCTCCAGTTTTAAAGGCAGTGCACCACTGCTTGGTATTTGGTAGCAACTGTTACTTATTAATATAGGGTTGGTAGATTTTTACATTTATTTGTTCTCTCTGCCTGTCTTTAAAGCTGTAATTGGCATCATTTAACCATGGGCTGGATTAAATCGAGCTCAAATATGTTGTAGCGCTATATTCCTTAATGAAAACAGGCGGCTTTCCTCTCACTGTGAGGAGGATGTAGTCACGACACACCGCTGATTTCGTAAAATACAGATATCCTGTCTGGATACACACGGCTTGAACTTAACAAATAGCAAAATGTAGAATTAACAAAGAAACGACTTGAATTATTAATTATCTCATGTGTTTACATTAAAAGGGGCGCTATTTAAATTGCAATTCGGGGATACAGAGCAATAAACCTGTTAGCAATCGAGCGAGTCGCGTTGCTTTTAGAGTAATTATTTAGAGTGAAAGAAAGATTGAAGTCAATATCGTTGTAAATGGATTTGTTTAGATTTTGTTTTTATTTGAATTGTTTTATCTCTTAGTAGTTCACCCCCCCCCCCCGTCTTCCTTGTATTTACGTCTCGCATCCCTCCCTGTCTTCCTTGTATTTACGTCTCTCATCCCTCCCTGTCTTCCTTGTATTTGCGTCTCTCATCTCTCCCTGTCTTCCTTGTATTTACGTCTCTCATCTCTCCCTGCCTTCCTTGTATTTACGTCTCTCATCTCTCCCTGCCTTCCTTGTATTTGCGTCTCTCATCCCTCCCTGTCTTCCTTGTATTTGCGTCTCTCATCCCTCCCTGTCTTCCTTGTATTTACGTCTCTCGTCTCTCCCTGTCTTCCTTGTATTTACGTCTCTCATCCCTCCCTGTCTTCCTTGTATTTACGTCTCTCATCCCTCCCTGTCTTCCTTGTATTTACGTCTCTCATCCCTCCCTGTCTTCCTTGTATTTGCGTCTCTCATCCCTCCCTGTCTTCCTTGTATTTGCGTCTCTCATCCCTCCCTGTCTTCCTTGTATTTACGTCTCTCGTCTCTCCCTGTCTTCCTTGTATTTACGTCTCTCATCCCTCCCTGTCTTCCTTGTATTTACGTCTCTCATCCCTCCCTGTCTTCCTTGTATTTACGTCTCTCATCCCTCCCTGTCTTCCTTGTATTTACGTCTCTCATCCCTCCCTGTCTTCCTTGTATTTACGTCTCTCATCCCTCCCTGTCTTCCTTGTATTTACGTCTCTCATCCCTCCCTGTCTTCCTTGTATTTGCGTCTCTCATCCCTCCCTGTCTTCCTTGTATTTGCGTCTCTCATCCCTCCCTGTCTTCCTTGTATTTACGTCTCTCGTCTCTCCCTGTCTTCCTTGTATTTACGTCTCTCATCCCTCCCTGTCTTCCTTGTATTTACGTCTCTCATCCCTCCCTGTCTTCCTTGTATTTACGTCTCTCATCCCTCCCTGTCTTCCTTGTATTTACGTCTCTCATCCCTCCCTGCCTTCCTTGTATTTACGTCTCGTGTAATTACAAAATATTCAACTCAAAATGTAACAATCAGCAATGGTCAATGGAAAAACTCTACTGGAAGCTGAAAATGAAAATGGCAGTTTGTTATGCGGTGGCAAGAAACACAGTAAACATCCATTCAAACAGACGTAAGCTTACCGTGTTAATCTACCTGCCTTAACGACTGAACAGCTCTGACCGAAAACATAAAATGTCACTTTTTACTTAAAGCAATGATAAAAAATTTTTAAAAAAAATCTCAAATTCCAAATACAGTAGCTACTAGTATGAGCCCCTGGACAAGGAAGCAGAATCCCCCCCATTAATAGTGTTATAACAATGTAAAAGACAATGTTGAAGGAAAACATGATTTACACCAGATTCAAATAACCATTGTTTTAACTTGAATACCAAACGTGCAATACATTCATGAAACAATTAGCTATAAAAGACTTGGCATTACACAGCGCCACCTAGTGACTTAAATACACAACTTTTAATAACTGGATTAATATACCGAGCATCAAATGAAACGTATCACTATTATAACACATTTATTTTTGAAAAAAAAATAAGGTATATAAATGATGGACATTGACGAAATGTTTTTGGTTTCTTTTTAATCACTCAGTCATTTATCCTTGACCATGACACGCTTGAGTGACTGTGACTGAAGCATATGCACTTAATCACCTAATTAGAGAAACAGTTGATTGGACTCTGGATATGGAGTGATTTCAGCTGTTGAATTGCAAGCTTGAATAAAAGCAATAAAGAAAATCACAGAAAATAAAACAATATGCCACGTCTGTGAAGAGAGCAGCGGCGCCTTCGTTGGAGGCTGGACTCAGGCAGCGCACTGTGGCTCGCCGTCTTGGGTGCTCACAGCCAGCGATTTCAAACCTGGCGAGACGGTATAACCAGACACACTCTGTCAATGACAAGCCACGAACTGGGAGACCGAGAGTCACAACACCTGCCCGAGATCGACAGATCATTTTGCAGCATCTTCGTGATGTCAATTGTTAATCAGCACAATAAAAAGTCATGCACTTCAAAAACACAAATTGTGTTTTTGAAACCAGCCAAAAATCTGTACTTCCATTTAAGACTTAAATATATATTACAAAAGCATAAGTGTTACATATTTATTTAAAATAAAAAATAACAGGTAAGTAATATTATAAATTATTTATTTATATATGGGTTTTGCTTGTTTGTTTGTTTTTTCTCACAATTTACAGTATAAGCACGGCTGTTTCTTATGTGATGAGATCAAATGCGATCTCATATATATATATATATATATATATATATATATATATATATATATATATATATATATATATAATTTTCTCCCTGTTTTACAATTAAACAAGAACCTCGGTCAAATGCATACGAGTGTCAATTATCTGTAAGACTCCCCATATTAACCAGTCCTGATGAAAGAGGTAGGCGGGTTCACCATGTTCTTCAGCCGGATTGGCTGAATGCAAGTGTGGGCATTTGAGTGATTTGTCATTTATTGGATGCTGAGCTCCAGAACAGTCCCGCCCAGGGGAGGGCGTGGTAGAGTGTGCAAGGCATTGTGGTGATTGAAGTCCTCACTGATGACGCCCTCATAATGAAAAGCAATAGAAAAAAAACAAAAAAACATGCACGGTAAAAACAGCCAAAAAAAATAGCCAAACCGCCAGAGACAGTATTTTCCCGTAAATGCTTTCAAAACAAGCCACATTTGGCTGGAAAACCGCCAATCTGGCAGACCTGGAAGCGGGTCGCTTTAAATGACGACATTTCTGTGCAACCAATCACAGCCCGCTCCCTCCACGAGCATTTCTTACGCGGAGTGACTCTCAACCCACAGGCTTGTGAGTGAGACGAGCGACGGTCGAGACGTGGGGTCTGAGTGCACCCAGAATGATCAGAGGAATCCAGGGCTTGCTGTTCTGTCTTAAAGTTTTGGGGCTTGTTATTCATCTTCCACAGCTCGCGACAGGTAGGAGCTGGCGCTGTACGCAGCATAGCATCCCCCTACTCCCCTGTCTTCCAGTCTGTGTACATAGTCAGGAGCTGCTGCCACGGCAGTGTATTTAAATGCATTGCTCTGAAAATAAAGCGCCACATTGAAAACAATGTGTTTGGATGGTGCGGAAACAAAATATATTTTAACGTGAGCAAATATACACGACCAGCATATATACTCAGACAATCTCAAGATGTACGTGGCTGTGTCAGTCATCACCCCCATGCACAGATAGTAATGTAAATGCCTTTTTAAAAAAATATATTAACGTGAAATGTTAATGTATTATTAAATCCAGTGCGTGGCTACATACAATGTGGTGCCTTCAAAGATAAGATTCCTATGAATATATGTTAGAATTTTGATATTAGTAGTAGTAGTATTATAATACGGTGCATTTTGATGAATTAGTGGAAGCTAAGTGATATATTCAGAATCAGGCTGCCCT
Organism: Acipenser ruthenus; assembly: GCF_902713425.1. Lineage (NCBI taxonomy): Eukaryota > Metazoa > Chordata > Actinopteri > Acipenseriformes > Acipenseridae > Acipenser > Acipenser ruthenus. Next base: position 198,693 of record NC_081190.1, on the reverse strand, counting down.
CTGCCCAGCACTGTCTACAGCTAAAGATTTTTACTTTTTTTTTTTTTGCCCCCGAGATTGAACAATAAAATGTGACCTGTGTCCGCGTGATCGAGGGACTCCTGTAGTTCAGAATCAGGTCGGGTGTCTCGGATCGGTAGCACTCCTGTGGTTCAGTCTCTGTATTGCGCATATTAGCAAACTTCCAACTACAGTATCATCGGTTAAACTACGCAAGGTGATGAGGTACAGATGACTTGTGCATGTCACAATGCATAGTCATATGTGTCTTGAGAACACACAGGCTGTTCCAGTTATTCCACATAATGTAAATCGCCGTGACACCGACGACCTTCTTGCGTGCCTGGAGACTACATTTGAAATACCGCTGATGCAATGTTCATGTTTTCATTCGTTGCCATTTCTTATCCTGTACTACTCAGTACATACGGTTGACATGTGATTCATCGTAATGCCGGTAGGGATGTACTGTGTGTGTGTCTGGATGATAACGTTGTTAGTTTTGAACGCAGCTGTTTCAAAGTCGGCATCTGCAAAGGGATGACTGTTTTCTAGGTTTGGAGAGGGGCTTTGTAGAAGAAATCCTTGTGAAAATCCCTGAGATGTCACTCCTCAGCTGTCTGTTTGAACCTGATGGAGGGCAATTTACCATACACAACTGGCATAAGGTCACTTGGCTTGTGGTATATTCAGGGCAACTGTGACTCCTCCAGCACCGCAGAGTGAGCTCTGCATGTTGGTACTGGAACAGAACAGTCCATGAGGAAAACATATTGAAGCCCAAAGCCCCAACTGTGCAAATCACATGGTGAATGAACTATGATGTAACTCCAAACAGACAGCAAACTGAAGAGCTCACATTTCTTTCACCTCTTTTCATCTTAGAACTATAGCCAGACTCGGGTCCTATCCTTGCCTGACGCTGAGAGGCTTCTCCATGCTTTCGTTTCTTGTAGGATTGATTACTGCAATGCTCTCTGATGTCCAAGCTGAAAAGGCTTTGTCACATGTTCAGATTGTTCAGAATGCCGCTGGGAGAGTGTTAATGAATTCTAGGGAATGTGATCACATCACCCCAGTTTTTACCTTGTTACACAGGCTTCTGGTGCGATTTAGATCTGCCTTTAAGATCCTACTCCTTACCTATAAGGAGTATATGGGCTTTCCCCATTATATAGCACAGAATTATTATCCCCGACATCCCTGTCCGGACACAGGATGCCAGTTTACTGCAACTTCCCAGGTGTAAAATGAGTACCAGGAGTGAAAGGACATCCTCTTACCTCACATCCTCTTACCTCGCCCCGGGCCCTAGCCATTGGAATTCCTTACCACCTTTGGTCAGACAAGCAGTCTCTTCCTGTTTCTATGTCTCATTTAAAACATACCTGTTTGAAAAGGCATTTCTTTGAACACTGCATTAAGGTTGTGAATGGATTTGAAATAGCTGACTAACAATAACTAAAATGTTTCTTCTTCATTTTAAACTCTTTGTTTTTAATCATATTGCTGTGCTAGAGTTTGTTCGGCGCTTTGAGAGGACCTGGTCTTGAAAGGCTCTGTATACGTGCAGTGATGATGAGTTGTTGTTGTTGTTGTTTTAGATTGAGCAGTCACAACAAATGTTAAAAGCAACCAATTTTAACAACATCCTGTGTGGATCCACCCTGAACAGCTCTGTGCCTGCTCTGTATGACCTGTAAAGAGAGCTCCACCTAGTGGCTAATACAAGGCATACAGGAACACACTGTTCGGATTAGGGATTCGTTCTGAGTACTTATCTTATTTTTGATCAAAATTGAGTAATAACCCTTTCAATAAAAAAAATAGAGACAGCTCAGAGTGTTTTACACAAGTCATCATAGATTGTCCATTCAGTACCGTGACATTCTGTAAGAGCAGTTCCAGTATTTCTCAAAACCAGTTCCAGCACTGTACTTATTAACTGTGCTGCTGCCCCACTGTGTTCAACAGCGGCCTGCCCAGATTCTTTACATTAGCCATATGTCTGCATAGTTCACTCCAAACTGCTGTATAATGTTGATATTTGCATTGAGCTTCTTGCAGTGTGCTGAAAACCTGACAGACTCAGTGACGCTCTTCTTCCTCTGTGCCTCTCTCCCGCGCATTCCTTCTACCACCCTCCCTCCCGTGCTCCCTCCCTCCCTCCCTCCCTCCCGCGCTCTCTCCCTCCCTCCCGCGCTCTCTCACTCCCTCCCTCCCTCCCGCGCTCCCTCCCTCCCTCCCGCGCTCTCTCACTCCCTCCCTCCCTCCCGCGCTCCCTCCCTCCCTCCCTCCCTCCCTCCCGCGCTCTCTCCCTCCCTCCCGCGCTCTCTCACTCCCTCCCTCCCTCCCGCGCTCTCTCACTCCCTCCCTCCCTCCCGCGCTCTCTCCCTCCCTCCCGTGCTCTCTCCCTCCCTCCTGTGCTCTCTCACTCCCTCCCTCCCTCCCGCGCTCTCTCCCTCCCTCCCGTGCTCTCTCACTCCCTCCCTCCCTCCCGCGCTCCCTCCCTCCCTCCCTCCCGCGCTCTCTCCCTCCCTCCCTCCCTCCTGCGCTCTCTCCCTCCCTCCCGCGCTCTCTCACTCCCTCCCTCCCTCCCGCGCTCTCTCACTCCCTCCCTCCCTCCCACGCTCTCTCCCTCCCTCCCGTGCTCTCTCCCTCCCTCCCGTGCTCTCTCACTCCCTCCCTCCCTCCCGCGCTCTCTCCCTCCCTCCCGTGCTCTCTCCCTCCCTCCCTCCCTCCCGCGCTCCCTCCCTCCCTCCCGCGCTCTCTCCCTCCCTCTCCCCCTCCCGTGCTCCCTCCCTCCCTCTCTCCCGTGCTCTCTCCCTCCCTCCCGCGCTCCCTCACTCCCTCCCGTGCTCTCTCCCGTGCTCTCTTCCTCCCTCCCGCGCTCCCTCACTCCCTCCCGTGCTCTCTCCCTCCCTCCCTCACTCCCTCCCTCCCGCGCTCTCTCCCTCCCTCCCCCCCTCCCGTGCTCCCTCCCTCCCTCTCTCCCGTGCTCTCTCCCTCCCTCCTGCGCTCCCTCACTCCCTCCCTCCCTCCCGTGCTCTCTCCCTCCCTCCCTCCCTCACTCCCTCCCTCCCTCCCTCCCTCCCTCCCGCGCTCTCTCACTCCCTGCAGGTCTCGGTGTGAACGACTTCCTGTATTTCAGAGTTCTCAGCCCCGAGGACATCGGCTACATCTTCACTGCGGCTCCCGCTCAAGATTTCGGGGGGGTCTTTGTGAGTACCACCCCCCTCCCCCCTTTCCATCTGGCTTTAAAGGGGTTAAACTTTAGCTTTTAAAGGGTCACAACAACTTAAGTGTTAACTGAGTGTAAATCATTTAGAATTGTGTGTAAAAATAAGCTTGTGAAACACAGACGTTAACTAATGTGTTACATACTAGACCTGGGGTCAGTCACAATGTAATTGGGTAGTTTGCCATTGCAATTCCAGTGTAATTGTAAGTGTAGTTGTACCTTGACACACCTGTGTAGTTGTGTTTGTAAGTTATTGAGTGTTTTGGTTTTATGATTGGTACAAGCATTCCAAAAGTGTCTCTCTCTTTAATTCTTCAGTGTTTTCCGATAAATGCTTAGAAAATAAAATCAAGCTGTTATAACATACAGTACTACACTGTTCTGTACATTTCCAGAAATGAAGGGCTGAATAGCGCATTATCTGTGACAAAGAGCCCTACACACAAGACAGGTGAACAGGGGGCTGTTTAGATAACAGAGGTATTCAGATCATTGAATTTCAGATAATCCAGGTTTTACTGTACAACAGAAATACAGTTAAGTGAGGTTCGGTGGTATTAAGATCCGCCACTGATGAGATGATAATTATAATAGACCCCAATGTCTTTTTCAGCTTGATCTCTGTTTACTGCAGGGATGATTGCATAGCAGTTCAATCCATTCCTGATTTTACTAGAAATGTATTAAAAGCCACATCTGAGCTTGTTACCTTTACGCTGTGGCTTACCAAGCTCATAATAAAACCTGGTCTGGCTGAAACTGCTGTGCAACAGGAGTCTTACTTCTATCCCTTTTTACTTGTCTTTCAGCTACCTCATAATTTATAATTGGGTGTAAAGCGATTGTGTGAATGTCTTCAGTACGCATTATTATACAGAAGCAGAAGAGAGGTTTACCCAGGAGTAGAAATATGACTCTTGTTGCAAAGCAGTTTCACCCATTCCAGGTTTTACTACGAGCTTGATTGGCCACAGTGTATAGGTAACAAGCTCAGGTGTGTTTTTTTAAAGTCATAGTAAAAGCAGGAATGGATGACACTGTTATGCAATGGGAGTCTTCCTTCCATCCCTGTTTCCCTAACGTCTTATTTGTTTGTCTCAGACCCAGCTGTATGAGGAGATCTACCTGGTGCTGGCAGAGCCTCCCGATGGCTGTGCTGAGCTGAGGAATGCAGCGTTCCTGGAGGGACAGGTCACGTTGCTGGAGAGAGGGTAGGGCACCCACCTGTACTAATGACCTGGAGAGAGGGTAGGGCACCCACCTGTACTAATGACCTGGAGAGAGGAGAGGGCACCCACCTGTATTAATGACCTGGAGAGAGGAGAGGGCACCCACCTGTATTAATGACCTGTTGAGAGGAGAGGGCACCCACCTGTATTAATGACCTGTTGAGAGGAGAGGGCACCCACCTGTATTAATGAGCTGTTGAGAGGAGAGGGCACCCACCTGTATTAATGAGCTGGAGAGAGAAGAGAGCCAGAAGGATGATGTTTACTGTGCTCTGCAAAGCAGGATAATTTCTAGTGTTGTGATGCTAATTTTTCCAGGTTAATTGATAAGTGTCAGCTCCTCTTATTGTCACCATTCAGAGACAGCTTTTTTATGGTGATATTAAACTGGGTTTGATTTTAAATGGTGTGAATGCAGTGCGATTGTCTCTCTGTCCTGCAGAGGGTGCTCTTTCCTCTCCAAGGCTCGCCGGGTGGAGGAAGCGGGTGGCAAGGCGGTCCTCATCGCTGACAATGCATATGATAACGACAGCCTCTACGTGGAGATGGTGCAGGACGGCACTGCAGTCTCCACCAGCATCCCAGCGCTGTTCCTGCTTGGAAGAGACGGGTAAGTGAGAGACTGGGAGAGGGAGAGAGAGAGAGGTAAGTGAGAGACTGGGAGAGGGAGAGAGAGAGAGGTGAGCGAGAGACTGGGAGAGAGAGAGAGAGGTGAGCGAGAGACTGGGAGAGAGAGAGAGAGGTGAGCGAGAGACTGGGAGAGAGAGAGAGAGGTGAGCGAGAGACTGGGAGAGAGAGAGAGAGAGAGAGGTGAGCGAGAGTCTGGGAGAGAGAGAGAGGTGAGAGAGAGAGAGGTGAGCGAGAGACTGGGAGAGAGAAGAGAGAGGTGAGCGAGAGACTGGGAGAGAGAAGAGAGAGAGAGAGGTGAGCGAGAGTCTGGGAGAGAGAGAGAGGTGAGCGAGAGACTGGGAGAGAGAAGAGAGAGGTGAGCGAGAGACTGGGAGAGAGAAGAGAGAGGTGAGCGAGAGACTGGGAGAGAGGTGAGTGAGAGACTGGGAGAGGGAGAGGTGAGAGAGACTGGGAGAGAGAGGTGAGAGAGAGAGTGGTGAGTGAGAGTAGGAGAAAGAGGGAGAAACAGGTACCACTTCATCCTGGAAACAACACACTGGAGCACAGCACCAGCTACAATTACCTGGGTCTAAAAATCAGTGCGTCTGGGAACTTCAACCTGGCTATAAATGCATTAAGAGATAAAGCGCGCAGGGCTTTTTATGCAATAAAGAATCGGCTATACAAAATTAAACCACCAATAAAAATCTGGCTAAAAATTTTCGACAGCATGATAAAGCCAATCCTTCTGTAGTGAAGTATGGAGTCCCCTTATGAACCCTGATTATAAAAAAAATGGGATCAAAGCCCCATAGAAATTTTCCATTTGGAATTTTATAAACACCTCCTGCAGGTTCACAGGAGTGCAGCCAATAGCGCTTGCAGGGCTGAATTGGGCCAGTTCCCCTTACTCCATACAGAAACGAGCGCTCAACTACTGGATCCATCAACAGCAGGCTGATCCGCAGTCCTACCACCACACTGCACTGTGGAGCTGCACACAGCCCCCACAAGAGGATCCCCTCAGTAGAATGGTACTGAAGCTCAGCCAATTGAGCCAAATTAACACCAGCGAGCTTCAGAACACCACCAACAAAAAACTCCCAGCACAAAAAATGAAACAAATTAATCTAAATCTGGAAAACAATTATAAAGTACATTGGAATAACGAAATTGAATCACAAAATAAATTACAATGCTATCTGGCCCTAAAAAAGAATTTACCCTAGCAGAATATCTGGTCAGGGTCAAAAACACAAAACATAGACAGATCCTGACCAAGTACAGACTCAGTGACTACAGCCTGGCCATCGAAACTGGCTGGCACAAAAAAACCTGGATTGCCAAAGAAAAAAGGCTGTGCTGTCACTGTGATCTGGGAGAGGTAGAGACAGAAATGCATTTCCTGTTACACTGTCCCCAGTATAAGCAAATCAGGGACACGTACTTCCCCAAACTGGCCAATCAGGCCACAACATTCCAGCTGCTCTCTGACTTAGAAAAACTGCCAGTTCTGTCAGGAGAGGAGCAGCAGACAGCAGAGCTAGCTGCCCAGTATGTAGCTGCCTGCCGCAGCCAGAGAGACAGAGAGACAGAGAGACAGACCCTGGTGTAGACACCCGGGAGCACGGGGACCAGGCACTCATGCGCACCCATGTCCACTGTAAATACAGAGAGGGAGGGAAATGGGAGGGTTGTTGTTGTATTGTATTGTCTGGACTGTTTGTGATAATGTTCATTGTTGAATTGCTTTGGCAAAACTCAATTCCATTTTGTCATGCCAATAAAGCATTTTTTGAATTTGAATTGAATTTGAATTTGAATTTGGGAGAGAGAGACTGGCGAGGTACATGCTGGGAGGTGGGTTTAAATTGACCTGGCTTGAATATTAATGGTAGCTGTCATTGATTGAAGGTTGACATGGAAGGGAGGTTCTCTGCTTGACTTTTGGTGATGGTTGCAAAGATTTACCTGCCAATTAAGAGTTTTTGCAATTGCTTTGATAGTTTTCTGCCTGCATCTTTGCACAGTTTTCTATTATAACCACTACTGCTGAATCGCTCATCATTGCCACTCCAAACACAGTCTCTCCTCCCCCTGCAGGTTAATGATTCGGAGGTCGCTGGAGAAGCATGCCCTGCCGTGGGCTGTCATCTCTATCCCTGTCAACGTGTCCAGCATTGCCTCCTTCCAGCTCATGCAGCCCCCCTGGACCCTCTGGTAGGGAAGGCACTGCTCGGACAGGGAGGGAGGGAGGGGCCCCTGCTCTCTCGTTACCCTCTGCCCACATGGAAGACAAATATATTGCAGTATATTTCAAAGCACTAGAAATGTATTTCAGATATGTTGCAATACATTTCCTTTCTATAATCTAAGTTATATTGTGCAATGTTGCAATGTATTGTATTGGCCATTTATGAGTATTTCAAATGTTTCTAAATATGCTTTGAAGTATATTTAAAAATGTATTTAAAAATCTGCTATTGGGATATGTTTTGATTTATTTCCCTTTCATGTGGGTGGAGCCCGGAGTGGAGGTCTGCCCTGTGAGCGAGTGTTTTAAACACCTGATTGAAATGCATTGACACTCAGTCCTGCTCCGGAGACGTGGGCTCTGTGTGTATGCTTAGGGTTTGTGCACCTCAAACATCTCCCTTTGAAAACAACGGAAACGCCCCTTCTTTGACTGTTTTCTTTTGTTTCTTTGTCAAATATTGTAAGGCTGTTGTTCAGTCAAATCAATCTTGCACAGAACATGTATTTACACTCTGGGTTTTTGATTCTATGCAGTTACTGTTCATCAGTAAATTAAAACACTCAATGATGAATTCTGTGGAAAGTCCAGTATTTCGAGAGTGGAAGATAATCTATTCAGGGCTGCCACAGAGTCGGGTGGGGGCCCAATGATCAGCAACACAATCCAGCACAGGAGTGGATACAGTGCATACAGCATCCACATGATCACTTATTTATCTGGACCTGGTACCAATGAAAAGTCAGATTGTCGTTCCCAGCCCAAGAGCAAGAACAGCGGCCCACCTGACGCCGACAGGAGGCTCTTGTATTGGAACCAGGACCCCGGGAGCATTGTGATTGGCTCATTACATATTCTGATAGCGATGGGATATTTCAAGCAGGTGATGTCTTCCAAATTATGCCAATATGTGCATGTATAATTACTGATTGTTTTATTGTTATGAATAGATTTGGCAGGCAGGGGCACAGTAAATCTCTGTTTGTTAAATTGGGTAACTGGTTGCCAGTTCAACCTGGCCACATGTATATAAGGATAAAAATCTGGCTGTAGCTGTTCACTCAGAGGGACTCTGGGGAGGGAGGGCGGAGTCTCTTGTGTCCTCAAGCAGCTCTCCAATCACCAGCTGTGTCTGTTAAAGGACGAGGCAGATCCCTTTGGGTTCGTTTGAGTTGTAGAAGACGTGTGCAGAACAGCATAGAACCTCAGCATGATCTTGGATGTTTTTATTAAACAAATAAGAAAATGCTAATCAAATCAGTGGGATATCTGCAATGCAAACGCTACTAACTCCCAAGCCATCACAGTCCCCTTATATACTTTCAATCTCCGCCGCCCCAGTCACTGGTACGCCTATCACTAGTTGGCAGATGTATCTCTTTAATCTCTGTACTGGAGAAGGGAAGGTTGAAAGTGTCTGTGTGGCTGACCTTACCAAGCTAGCCACCGTAAACCAGCCATAGACCCTGGTCTGTTCCATCCTGGCAAGGGAAGGAAGGTAATGGCTTTAGCACCTCTGTGTGTCGGGAGGTCGAACTTCACCACTGCATGTCCATCACCCTGTCACACAGTCGAACTTCACCACTGCATGTCCCTCACCCTGTCACACAGTCGAACTTCACCACTGCATGTCCCTCACCCTGGCACACAGTCGAACTTCACCACTGCATGTCCCTCACCCTGGCACACAGTCGAACTTCACCACTGCATGTCCCTCACCCTGTCACACAGTCGAACTTCACCACTGCATGTCCCTCACCCCGTCACACAGTCGAACTTCACCACTGCATGTCCCTCACCCTGTCACACCTTTCTTTGTTTTGTGAATCCCATTTACTGAACAGGAGTTGGATTGTTAGTGTTACTTTTAGAAATGCTAAAAGAAACTTAACAAATTCCGCAGCACATGTTTTTACAGTGAAAAAGACTTTAGAAACATGTGTTATTGAATATGTTAAGTTTCAAGCAGTGATTACATATAGGCAGCGCTCCAGATAAGGTTTTGGATCATTGAGTATTTTACTCTCCAGTTTAGACACTATGTGAGTAAAATGTATTTTGGGTGAGTAAAATGCAACATTACCTTGAAGTCATGAGTGCTTTCAATAATACTTTACATACTTTAATGATAACTGTAATGTTACTTTCAATGATTGTACAACAATTGGTATTACAATAAAAATCTATATATATATATATATTCATATTTGCTTTATTGACCAAAAACAATATGGCTGTGAAGGAAAAAACACAAAACAGAACATAGATTTTTAAAATTCCAACACTGCAGATAGAATATTCTTAATAACAAGAGTCCAGCATGATCATAGTATATATTTATAAAGAAAGGATAATATTGCATTCCTTAGATCGGTCATGCTATAGCAATATAAAGCATCCCGACTCTCCAAACAAAGGATATTGTATTTATTCTATAGATTTACCTTCCAGAAATTACATTGATGGAAGGTTAGGTTGAAGGTGATTAAGACTGCGCTGAGGATCAAGAATCCAGTCGCTTATTCACCAGACAGAAACACACATTGCAGGTGAGTGGACTCCATACATTTTTAGTTTTTTTTTAATAAAAACACAGACTTATTGGTCCCGTGTTTCTGGCACTTCCCAGGCAGCTCCCATTAGCTGTCCCTGGATCCCTAATGAAAAGCATTAAAAGCAGTTTGGTCTGCAGACTCTCTGGATCCCTAATGAAAAGCATTAAAAGCAGTTTGGTCTCCAGGCTCTCTGATCCCTAATGAAATGCATTAAAAGCAGTTTGGTCTGCAGACTCTCTGGATCCCTAATGAAAAGCATTAAAAGCAGTTTGGTCTGCAGACTCTCTGATCCCTAATGAAAAGCATTAAAAGCAGTTTGGTCTCCAGGCTCTCTGGATCCCTAATGAAAAGCATTAAAAGCAGTTTGGTCTGCAGACTCTCTGGATCCCTAATGAAAAGCATTAAAAGCAGTTTGGTCTCCAGGCTCTCTGGATCCCTAATGAAAAGCATTAAAAGCAGTTTGGTCTGCAGGCTCCCTGGATCCCTAATGAAAAGCATTAAAAGCAGTTTGGTCTGCAGGCTCTCTGGATCCCTAATGAAAGCATTAAAAGCAGTTTGGTCTCCAGGCTCTCTGATCCCTAATGAAAAGCATTAAAAGCAGTTTGGTCTGCAGACTCTCTGGATCCCTAATGAAAAGCATTAAAAGCAGTTTGGTCTGCAGACTCTCTGGATCCCTAATGAAAAGCATTAAAAGCAGTTTGGTCTGCAGACTCTCTGGATCCCTAATGAAAAGCATTAAAAGCAGTTTGGTCTGCAGGCTCTCTGGATCCCTAATGAAAGCATTAAAAGCAGTTTGGTCTCCAGGCTCTCTGATCCCTAATGAAAAGCATTAAAAGCAGTTTGGTCTGCAGACTCTCTGGATCCCTAATGAAAAGCATTAAAAGCAGTTTGGTCTGCAGACTCTCTGGATCCCTAATGAAAAGCATTAAAAGCAGTTTGGTCTCCAGGCTCTCTGATCCCTAATGAAAAGCATTAAAAGCAGTTTGGTCTGCAGACTCTCTGGATCCCTAATGAAAAGCATTAAAAGCAGTTTGGTCTGCAGACTCTCTGGATCCCTAATGAAAAGCATTAAAAGCAGTTTGGTCTGCAGACTCTCTGGATCCCCAGCCCGGGAGGGGTATCGGCTCTTCCAGCAGCGAGAGTCAATCCCTCCAGCGAAGACGACACTCTTGTTTAGATTTTTCAGCATCTTATTGACTTTTTTCTCTGTCCGTTCACCTTTCTTCCTTTTTTTACCTGTTAAAAAAAGGGATCTATAAATAAAAGCCTGGTCACAGGAGTGCGTTTTCATGATGGAGTAACGTTATTATTCTCTGATAAGTATGGTAACACTGTGTAATACGAATGCTAATGTATTTACTATCTGAAACAAAAACACATTGGAAATGTGTAACACGCCAAGTTACCAAAAGTGCCCAGCCATTTAAAGTGGAGATATCAAAAACACAAGCCAAGTTTCAAGAAACCATTGTGGCAACCTTGCCCAGCACAAAGCAAACAGGCACAACTGTAAAACCGATGGGGGTCAAGGTTGCCCCGATTGTTTCTACTAACTTGGCTTGTGTTTCTCATGCAAGTTCGATCCGCTTTTATTGTGCCTGAAAAACACAAGACAAGTTAGTAGAAACAACTGGGGCGAAAAATGTGTTTGTTTCACTTAAATAAAAAAAATAAAGTCTGCAATATAAACCCTGTGTGGCAACTGAACCCAAGACATGCTTCCAATGCAGACGCCCTCGCTTTCACTGAACCCAAGACATGCTTCCAATGCAGACGCCCTCGCTTTCACTGAACCCAAGACATGTTTCCAATGCAGACGCCCTGGCTTTCACTGAACCCAAGACATGCTTCCAATGCAGACGCCCTCGCTTTCACTGAACCCAAGACATGCTTCCAATGCAGACGCCCTGGCTTTCACTGAACCCAAGACATGCTTCCAATGCAGACGCCCTCGCTTTCACTGAACCCAAGACATGCTTCCAATGCAGACGCCCTGGCTTTCACTGAACCCAAGACATGCTTCCAATGCAGACGCCCTCGCTTTCACTGAACCCAAGACATGCTTCCAATGCAGACGCCCTGGCTTTCACTGAACCCAAGACATGCTTCCAATGCAGATGCCCTCGCTTTCACTGAACCCAAGACATGCTTCCAATGCAGACGCCCTCGCTTTCACTGAACCCAAGACATGCTTCCAATGCAGACGCCCTGGCTTTCACTGAACCCAAGACATGCTTCCAATGCAGATGCCCTCGCTTTCACTGAACCCAAGACATGCTTCCAATGCAGACGCCCTGGCTTTCACTGAACCCAAGACATGCTTCCAATGCAGACGCCCTCGCTTTCACTGAACCCAAGACATGCTTCCAATGCAGACGCCCTGGCTTTCACTGAACCCAAGACATGCTTCCAATGCAGATGCCCTGGCTTTCACTGAACCCAAGACATGCTTCCAATGCGGACGCCCTGGCTTTCACTGAACCCAAGACATGCTTCCAATGCAGATGCCCTGGCTTTCACTGAACCCAAGACATGCTTCCAATGCAGACGCCCTCGCTTTCACTGAACCCAAGACATGCTTCCAATGCAGACGCCCTCGCTTTCACTGAACCCAAGACATGCTTCCAATGCAGACGCCCTGGCTTTCACTGAACCCAAGACATGCTTCCAATGCAGATGCCCTGGCTTTCACTGAACCCAAGACATGCTTCCAATGCGGACGCCCTGGCTTTCACTGAACCCAAGACATGCTTCCAATGCAGATGCCCTGGCTTTCACTGAACCCAAGACATGCTTCCAATGCAGACGCCCTGGCTTTCACTGAACCCAAGACATGCTTCCAATGCAGACACCCTCACTTTCACTGAACCCAAGACATGCTTCCAATGCAGACGCCCTGGCTTTCACTGAACCCAAGACATGCTTCCAATGCAGACACCCTCACTTTCACACCACAAAGCTTGTATTTCCATTTCACAACATTTGCGAATAGTATAGCAGTAAAGTTACAGTTTTAGTAATGAGACGAAAAAGATTTTGTAAATAATGATTATGTATTATCCCGATTGTATTGAAAGCTTTCATCTGATTTTGCAAACTATCATAATAAGCTTGATCCGTTCATTTAGTATATTGTAACGTTTTCATGTTTAGAAAGTACTGTAGTATTCAAGGAGATGGTGTTGAATTCTCAAAATGTTTGTTTTATTTGAAACTACAGAGAATTCCTGTCAGGGTCTGGAATTCACAGTACCAAAATAATAACCCTGCGTTTTAGTCTTGGCACTTTCACTGCATATTCTCTCCGGTCACAGCTCACACGCTCGCTCAGTCGCACCCACAGTTTCTCATTCAAGTTCAGCGCTGGACTGTCTCCAGTCCCCAGGCTCTTGCACCCCGTTAGCCGCTGTCCGGCTCATCAGCCAGTAACATCCATGCTCTGCAACCCCCGAAAACAGCAACACACATTCTCCCATTCATTCACTCACTCACTCACTCCCCCTTCCCAAGTAACGGTGCGACCCGTTCCCCTTACAATACATGAAACATAAAAGACAGACAAGACAAACTGAACAGACAACAAGTCCTGCAACAAAGCAATTGTCCGGGTCATTACAATATATTTATTAATTTGAAAGTAAAAATATATGAAAGCATGACGACCTTTATGTACAAAAATATAAAATTAATATACAATTGAACAAGAACTGTTGAGTATTTATTTTCGTTTCATACAGTATTAAATGGCAGTGTTTATATTTGCTAGTGAAAAAGAAATAAATAAATATCAAGATAGATAAGGAAAGAAATAAATGTCTATATATTGATTTATGTATTCATTTTTTTCAATATTTATTGATGTATTATTATTTATTTATTTATTTTGCTCTTATCTGCCCCCTATTTTACTGCATTTAATCCTGTACTTCAGAATACTGTAATCTGCCAAGTGTTTAACCTGTAGTATTTTGTATTTAATCATATCCTGATGTAACTATCACTATTTAATCATATCCTGATGTAACTATCACTATTATCTGCTGTATTATTGAATTGTGGTTTGTCACACTTGTACTTTGCTTGAACAAAAGTTATTGTATTTCTTGCTCTTATTGTACTACTTGTATTGTAACACTTGAAATGTATTTGCTTACGATTGTAAGTCGCTCTGGATAAGAGCGTCTGCTAAGAAATAAATAATAATAATAATAATAATAATGTATTTATTTATATTTGTGTTTTACTTTTACCAAATATATAGGCCAACCTTCAGCATGGCTAATTCTCAGAAATTAACATTCCTTTTTGTCCAGTGGGGACCACACATAGTGTTACTCTCATCAACCAGTATTTCTCTTACTGTATGACCGGTTGTGACAGAGAGCGAATGAATCCTAGTCAACAATCTCCCTCCTGACCTGTGAGGGCGCTGTATAACAGGAACAGCGTGCCCTGCACTGGATGGTTTGACAGTTCATTCCAGGGCCAGTCGGAAGTCAGCCATCCAGAAAGGGAGCAGAGTCATAATGCCAGAAGTCATCGCCTTATTGCGTTAGGCGATGTGTCAGTCATGGATTGGAGGATACGTGATTGCACTCGCTACCGAAGGGGGAGTGACTGAAGTTATATCGGGATGTGGCCGAGCGATCTGTTCCTTTGTTATGGTTACGGAAAGACCTATAAAGGACGCACTGTTGTAAAAAGAAACAGCAAGTTTTTCGTGTTGTTTTGGTCTGTCTATTAATACTTGTATTTGTCATTATTAGACGGCTAAACTATCGGGGAGCTGTTGCTAAAAACCAGCCCCAACCCCGGATTATACCACTGCTTCACTAACTGCACTACACCACTGCACTACTGCTTCACTAACTGCACTACACCACTGCACTACTGCTTCACTAACTGCACTACACCACTGCACTACTGCTTCACTAACTGCACTACACCACTGCACTACTGCTTCACTAACTGCACTACACCACTGCACTACACCACTGCACTACTGCTTCACTAACTGCACTACACCACTGCACTACTGCTTCTCTAACTGCACTATACCACTGCACTACTGCTTCACTAACTGCACTACACCACTGCACTACTGCTTCACTAGCTGCTGTCCACTGCACTACACCACTGTACTACTGCTTCACTAACTGCTGTCCACCACTGCACTACTGCTTTACTAACTGCACTACACCACTGCACTACTGCTTCACTAAGTGATGTACACCACTGCACTACACCACTGCACTACTGCTTCACTAAGTGATGTACACCACTGCACTACACCACTGCACTACTGCTTCACTAAGTGATGTACACCACTGCACTACACCACTGCACTACTGCTTCATTAGCTGCACTACACCACTGCATTACTGCTTCACTAGCTGCTGTATAATTCAGCACTTGCACTCGGAGCACTCACTATTGCACTTGTGATCGTGTGAGTGTGTAAAGTGTGTGTCTTTATTAGTGTTCTTATTATTTCAGGACTGAACCCCGGAGGGTTTACCTGTGCCACACACATCGCTGTGGAGGGCCAGTTACTGTTATTTGCTGCACAAATAAAGAGCTGTTTTTCACCTGAACTGTGTTGTGTTTGTTATTCCTGAGCACTGCATCACCTTTACACCTGCGCACTGCAAACCACTTTGCCACACAGGCATTGACTTTTGTTTCTACATTTCACCTAAGAGTGTTGGGAACTACAAATTAAAAGTGATGTGGTTCTTTTGACTGATTTACTTTTGCTGCACCAATACCCTGAAAACACGTAAACCATCCTTGCTGTACAGAGTCTCTGGCAGTTCTCGCTGATAACTTGGCGCGAGGAACTACCATTCTTCTCAATCCACACACACAAATACATTTGCTTTAAGATATAAGTCCATTCAAAACTTAGAAATATAGATAGTAGGGGTGTGCAGAAAGTCATACTCATAGCTGCCTTTATGAAGTGTTTGTTGGCAGGTATTCAATAAATCCATTAATTGATGTGCTTGTGATTTACACAGGGACGGCAATAAGACTCCCATTGCAGAGCAGTTTGATCCAATCCTGGTTTTACTGTGAGTTTATTAATAAGACACACCTGAGCCTGTTACCTATACTCTGTGGCTAATCAAGCTCGTAATAAAACCTGGAATGGGTGACACTGCTATGCAATAGGAGTCTTATTTCCATCTCTGGATCATGTTTGTAGGTGATACTTGGTGTCGGTGTTTCTGAAGGATCGCCTGTCTAGTAGTTTTTTCTGAATAAACATCTTTTATTTATTTTATTTTTAAAGGGAATTACTTGGAAAACCTTAGTATGTCTAGCAAGCCAAACTGTCATTTAGAAATTACATTTTAAGATATTTAGAGATATCTGTAAATCATTTGCAGATATCTTTAAATGAATTTGAGATATCTTTAAATGAACCATTTTGAAGATATCTTCATTTAATTTTGAAACTATCATTTAGAGAGATCTCTAAATAACCTCCTGGTCATTTAGAGATATCTGTTCATTATTTTTTACTTCCTTTTCATTTAGAGATAGCGCTAAATGAACAGGAAGTAATTTCAAGATATCTCTGAATTACTTCTTGTGAAAATGTTTTGAATGGACTTCCTGTCTATCTTTAAATGACCAGGAAGTTATTTTGAGATATCTCTAAATGATCATTTGGTTTGCCATAAGCATCTGCACACCCCCAGTATAAAGTAAATCAGAAATATGTCTGAAACATTCAATAACAGCAGTAAAACACGCAAATGAAAGAAACAAAGAGAATCGGCAATGCAGGTTGTTTGGACAGAGCATTTTAATAGCATGAAGTAAAACCACAACAGAACAGGACAGGTTGAGAGACAGACAGATGTCCGAAGGTCTTGCTTGGAATTCAGGTCATGTAATTGAGTAGAAGACAGACAGTCAATCCACAGAGAAGGGGCAGCAGTGAAAAGTACATTCTCATGATCAAGACAGATACAAAACACGAAGGAACTTATCCATAAAGGTTAGTAAGGGTTTTAACAATGTGCTGCATTCTGTGTAATGTGCAGCTGATCCATAAAACACCTGTAACCTTTTTCTGCCCAGTGTCCAATATATCTGACATTGAGAAAATAGCCATTAAATAGATATGGGAAGATAACCGGGGCAGTAAAGGGTTAGCGTCACGTGATCTATGCCTCTTTCAGTCGTTTCAAATCATTTGTTTTCTTTTTGTGTAGTAACATAGTGTTGAAACACTGCCTGAAACAAAGACAAGGCTGGAAAGCCGAATTTAAAAAGACCCTCTAGAAAGTAGCTTATATATGTTCTACCTGTTTTTAACTATTAATAAACACGTTTGTCAGTAACATGTCATATTTAAATAAAAGGTTAGTGACACACCTCTATCTAAGCTTATTTTACTGTTGAAAAAAACACTAGACAACTTTTCTGAGGCACCTTACACACAACGTATCAAGTTATAAACAAATAGATAGCTCATCTAATTGTTAAAAAAATTAAATAGCTTAGCTTATTGTTAAAACAAAATATATATATATAGAGAGAGAGAGAGAGAGAGAGAGAGAGAGAGAGAGAGAGAGAGAGAGAGAGAGAGAGAGAGAGAGGAGAGAGAGAGAGAGAGAGAGAGAGAGAGAGAGAGAGAGAGAGCGAGCTTATTGTAACTGATATCACAAAACAGAACTCATGGAACTCATGGAATTCTTGAGACCGTCAGAGAGCTGAAGTATCTAGCGTTCTTTATGGTGGCACATTATTATTATTATTATTATTATTATTATTATTATTATTATTATTATTATTGGTAGTACAGTAAAACCTCTATTATCCGAACTAATTGTGACCAGGAGGTGTTTGTAAAATCAAATAGTTTGTATAATTGAAATTGTTTATACGTCTTTCCCAAACCTCATAAAAAGATGTAGTTCAACCCCTTTATCTGTAAATATCAAACACACTGTGCTGAACTGTTCTGTACCGGTGATGGAGGGCTGTATTTTCAGTGACAAAAGGGTAGAAGAGCACATGCACACAACAAGACAGATTACCAAGGGTTAATGCAGGCTTTCCTGTGCTGTTATAATTATTATTACTGGTGTTAGTGCAGAGACACACAGCTGCCTGTCTCTGTGCGCGCAGGCCCTGACCCTGTGAGGAGCGAGTCACTGAAATCACTGCATTACTTTTTTCCAGGGGGTCCACTTGCTCCAGGAGGAATTGAAGTAGGGGTCTCGGGCGCGCACCCTCAGCCTTGTGATGTCCTTGGGGATGACCAGGTTCATGGAGCGCTCGATCTGCATGGGGGAGGAGGGGAGGAGAGCATTAACACCACCACTGTCATCTTACTCATGCACTTAAACCACAAGCAGTACTTCAAGCGCCACACACAAACAAGGAGCAGGAGTGGAGACAGACCTGGGACGGAGGGAAGGAGGCGCTTCTTCACACAGAGATGGACTGGGCAGCAAGGCTTACCTGGACACATTGCTGATGCTGAATCATTGGGATTTCCACACGTTCCATGGAGGTTTTTTATACAGGTAGCATGGAACATACTGTTAGCTTTTTCTTGGGCACATCTATATTATGGCAAAGTAAAAAGCTGACTGTGCTTATTTGATTCATATCAATAGAAATGACAGAGCGCTGTAGGACCGGATTATAAAAGTATTATAACTCACAGGCTACTGCCAAACCACTGCAGGAGAAGAGCTGCAGAGCAATCATATTCCATGATATGTCATACAGTGCGATGCATTCCTAAATCATCTCCCATATTCTTTCAGCATCCTTTCAAAATATACTTTTTATTTATTTATTTCTTAGCAGACGCCCTTATCCAGGGCGACTTACAATTGTTACAAGATATCACATTATACAGATATCACATTATTTTTACATACAGTTACCCATTTATGCAGTTGGGTTTTTACTGGAGCAATCTAGGTAAAGTACCTTGCTCAAGGGTACAACAGCAGTGTCCCCCACTGGGGATTGAACCCACAACACTCCGATCAGGAGTCCAGAGCCCTAACCACTACTCCACACTGCTGCCCACAATACTGCATTGCAATATATCTCATCAGCCATTTTATAATATTTATATGCTAAAAAATCCTACTATACTTCTGAATTAATTTTCATTTGAATGGGGTATGATTTTATACATTCCTCTTCCATGTGGAGAGAGCAGGAAGAGACGCTAACAAGAGAAGCCAACATCTAACAAACATTACTCTGCTTCCACCTTGAACTCTTTCTGAAGTTGGCCTTCACTCTCACAGGAGACAGGAGAAGCAGAAGGGGGTTCTCAGGTTCACAGAATGCCTACCTTGCCATCATCTTTGTACTCGTACTCGACCTCGGGTTCGAGGGGGAAGTAGCTGTGCGGTTTGGCCCAGGAGGAGGGGGGCTCCACTGAGACGTGCAGGCTGTCCCCAGTCCGCACACAGTCCTTTATCTCCGGCGCGTCCGGCTCAACTACACAGAGAGACAGAGATGCACTTTCTGTTATCTTGCTCCAAATACACTGAAAAAAATTCTCGAGTCAGATGACCCAATTCATTCACCTGCCTGACTCTAAGAAACTAGTAATCCTGCTAGCAGAGCCGCGCAGACAACAGGAAAAGCTGCCCAATATGTGTCTGCCTGCCACAGCCTGAGGGCCAGTAGGGTTATGCGTACTGATTTCACAGAGGAAGAATCTGAGCTGATGTTTCGAGTCAGAGGAGCACCCCTGTGTGATCTAGTTAAATGGAGCAGCTGATGCGTACTGATTTCACGAAGGAAGAATCTGAGCTGCTGTTTCTTGTAGCGCTGGCCGCTCATCGCCTCGGCAGTGAGGCGGATGGGCCGGTCCTCCTCTGTGAACGGTGAGCTGAGGTCCGACAAGTGGAAGTGGAAACCGTCCTGCATCCAAGTGCCGAGATCCCAGGACGAGCCTCCGCTGGCCTCGCTGAAACACACACACAGCACATAGTGCTCTGTAAGCAGAGTTCAGGAAGCCCAGAGAGACAGCCCCAGAGCTACAGTGGAACCCCCATGTTCCGCTGACAAGAACACATTTAGAAAACAGTTTTCATTAAAAAAAAAAACATACAGCATTCCAGGCAGCCAACATCCTCCTGCCCCTCCCCCGCCCATTCAACTCCCATTTTTTGACAGAGGCTAAACACCTGTTCATTTTACAAAACTAGAACCAAACAACTAAGTGAATCATGTCAAGTTCTTCTCAGCACGCTCAAGGTGTTTTGATTTTCATTTTGCAACATTAACATGCTTTTATCTCCTCTAATTAAAGAATGGAGGAAACCCTTTGAAAATATGGCCCCAAGTCACAGACAGCCTTCAGACTAAAACCAGTCGGTCAGGACAGCATGGCCAGGTACATTCTGTGCAGGGCTGTGCTGATGCCCGTACATATACCGCACCGAGGCCATACACTGCCAGTAAAAATGTCGGCGCTTGCGAAACACTCAATGCAGAAGTTAATTGCCATTGATTGGTACGCAGATGTAAAGGTGAGAGGAGGACAGCATTTCTTGTTTAGAAATCAACACATTCATGAATGGATTTATGTGATACCTGCTAATAAATACTTCTTAAAGGCAATTGCGAGTATGAGTATCAGCACCCCCCTAATTCTGTGCACACAGCATCTCCTCATAACGGGACGGGACGCTTACCTGCGCTGGTGCTTCACCCTGGCAACGTCGTAGCCCATCAGTCTCCAGATGCAGAGAAAGGAGCAGCTGTAGGTCTTTGCTGAGCAGGAGAGGTGGACTGAGGGGGGAACGAGAGGGAGACTCTTGAAGAAGTTCCTCACAGTATTTTTTCACAGTATTTGATGCAGTTGTACCATGCTTTCACAAGGTGGGGAAGCATGTTAGCATCGCAATTTAGACTGAGGCCCACAGGAGCACTGCAGCCTGTGCAGCACTGACATGCTTCTTAAAAGACAGTAGAAACAAAAACAAACAAACAAAAAACTTAAAAGGCAGCATCCGAAGTTACAGGAAAACAAGAAAAATGGGTGTGCAATGACCCCTACCTGAGCTGCCTCCTTCCTCCTCGTCCTCCTCCTCCTTCCCCTCCTCCCCTCCTCCCCTCCGGAGTTACAGGAAAACAAGAAAAATGGGTGTGCAATGACCCCTACCTGAGCTGCCTCTCTCCTCCTCATCCTCCCCCTTCCCCTCCTCCTCCTCCTCCTCCCCTCCTCCTCCTCCTCCTCCCCCTTCCCCTCATCCTCCTCCCCCTCCTCCCTCTCCTGCTCCTCCTTCTCCACTCCGAAGTTACAGGAAAACAAGAAAAATGGGTGTGCAATGACCCCTACCTGAGCTGCCTCTCTCCTCCTCATCCTCCCCTTCCCCTCCTCCTCCTCCTCCTCCCCTCCTCCTCCTCCTCCTCCCCCTTCCCCTCATCCTCCTCCCCCTCCTCCCTCTCCTGCTCCTCCTTCTCCACTCCGAAGTTACAGGAAAACAAGAAAAATGGGTGCGCAATGACCCCTACCTGAGCTGCCTCTCTCCTCCTCATCCTCCCCCTTCCCCTCCTCCTCATCCTCCTCCTCCTCCTCTTCCTCCTCCTCCTCCTGCTCCAGCACCAGGTAGGAGTGGTCCAGCAGCTGGTCGTTGCCCCAGCAGGTGTAGTTTCCTGGGCTGCCTTCGGAGTCCAGTCCGTGCAGTGTCAGGGTGTGTCCGCTCATCACGTTGTATCCGGACGCAGGCACAGGGTTGTCGTCATGCCTCCAGGTTACAGTTCCCTGAAACTGGGTGCTGCACGTGAGTGTAACCTCCCCGTCCTCCTTGCCAACCATGACTGCAATCACAACGACACTGTCAGTGCAGCATGGATTCAACAAGAATCTAGACTGGGTTAGATTACAGTTTAGAGAACAAGAAACCTTCACTTCACTTTGTGTGGATAGTTGTATTCATTAGACTTCATCTCATTATCTTTTTTTGTTTTGAGGAATAATTAAAAAGTTTCTTGGTATTTTCTCAACTGTTGCTAAACAATATCTGAGTTTGTTTTCATGTTGCAAAACATGCGACATGATCGAGTTTAGAAACACAAGATTTCTCTAAATTAGGTTCGCAGGCCACTTTCAGATGATCAGATTTTGTTCCACTCACATGTCTTTGGAAAGGAGTGGAGCGTGTGTGCCGTCAGCATCGAGGTGAAGACGACGAGAGCTTGCAGTGATCCACTCCACATCTGAAACGGAAGAGAAGCAAGGCAGTCAATACAGAGCAACACAACAGGATATACTGAAAGTACTTTCGTGAGATTCGGGACTGGTGACATGAGGAGAATGAGTTAGCCTGATATTGCAAAGGTCAGGGAGCCAGAGAAGCACTTGAAACTCACGCTAGCCCTGCTGCTCCCCCCAGTCCTGGGGTTTAGAAATCCCCTCAGTGAAGTACATTGTTGAAATGAACACAGACTCGCAGGTGAGTGTTATTCATGCAGTCAGTTAAGTCAGAGCAGACTTACCAGGTGTGTGATTGTTCAAACTCTTGGCACCTGGGCATTTCAATAATATTCCTTAACATACCCTCGACTAGGTGCGGGGCTGGTGCGCGTTTTAAACCACTGGTGCAAATGGAAGTTATGGTGCTGAAGCAGCGTGTCTGAGCCAAGCTGAGACTGGGCTGAGCCGAGCTGAGCCAAGCTGAGCTGAGACTGGGCTTGCTACTGGGAAATAACTGCAGCGGTGTCTCAGTTGCAAACATACTATTAGGCACTCGT
Organism: Acipenser ruthenus; assembly: GCF_902713425.1. Classification (NCBI taxonomy): domain Eukaryota; kingdom Metazoa; phylum Chordata; class Actinopteri; order Acipenseriformes; family Acipenseridae; genus Acipenser; species Acipenser ruthenus. The sequence continues at coordinate 176,052 of NC_081190.1, read as the reverse complement.
GTTCCATTTTATTAGCAGAATTCATCACAATGGGTATAAAAAAGAAATCACCGCTGCGGTGGACGTTCATTAAGGGCTGTTTGTATTTTGAAGTAGTTTCAATTTATTTAACCCTTTATTTAGCACTTTATAACAGTGGCTTCAATTCAGGTGTAATTACATATGAACAAACACATTGTTTACTACTGAGTTCAAGTCAAGCAAACAGCAGTCCATGTGTGACCCTAACAGCAGCTTTCATTAATAATAATAATAATAATAATAATAATAATAATAATAATAATAATAATAATTAAACATGGATTGTAACATACCACAAATGTGAGTGTGTGCCCTGGATGGATGCTTGCTTCAAATGAATTCATGAGTAAATGTGTTTGTTCACAGATAGTTGTATTTCAATTACTGAAACGTATTTTAAAGAGTAATCTGTTTTGAAATTTTAATCCAGTTAAAAAGACTCTTTCCATGTTACATTATCTTCTACCGCTGGGCAGCTCATCCCATTCCCTTGTATTAATATTATTTGAAGTTCTGACAATAAATCTGCAATGCGCTGTGGAAAAATCCTTACTTTAAAAACATACAAAACAAACAAAAAAAACACTGTGGAGGGAGATTCCTATAGATACCAATGTTTTCAGAAATTCCCCCAAAACGATGTATGTTTGGTGTTTTTTTTTTACAGTAGCAGCTCTGTGAATGTGTATTCAAGCGCTCATGCAGCTTGCTCAGAAAAAGGAAATAGCATCTGTCCAGATAGCAGCAACACAACATGTAGGTTATATTGAGATGTTCTGGGGAATGCTTTTGTAGATCTGCCCTCATACTAATATATACAGTACTAATCTACTGTATTGCACAGCAGGCCTAGATAGTTTTACAGGACTGCTGTGTTTTCCAATTTGTTTAAAATTTCTTTATAGAGCATTTTTTTGTACTTGCAGAACTTTAAAAAAAATGTTTTTTCAATTTTTTTTAATGAAAGTTTTCTAGAAATTATGTTCTGCTAGAAAATAAACACAACAGCAATTATAATATATTCATATCTTATCTTTTTATCAAAGTTACCAGTAGTCTGAAATAATTTAAGAGATATATCACTTAAGCAACAACTAATTTAAGCAAAAGAGCAGGCTCCTACAATAAAGAGCTGTGTGACTCTGAAATGAAAACACAGCAGCCTCCTACAATAAAGAGCTGTATCTGAAATGAAAACACAGCAGCCTCCTACAATAAAGAGCTGTGTCTGAAATGAAAACACAGCAGCCTCTTACAATAAAGAGCTGTATCTGAAATGAAAACACAGCAGCCTCCTACAATAAAGAGCTGTATCTGAAATGTAAACACAGCAGCCTCCTACAATAAAGAGCTGTATCTGAAATGAAAACACAGCAGCCTCCTACAATAAAGAGCTGTGTGACTCTGAAATGAAAACACAGCAGCCTCCTACAATAAAGAGCTGTGTGACTCTGAAATGAAAACACAGCAGCCTCCTACAATAAAGAGCTGTATCTGAAATGAAAACACAGCAGCCTCCTACAATAAAGAGCTGTATCTGAAATGAAAACACAGCAGCCTCCTACAATAAAGAGCTGTATCTGAAATGAAAACACAGCAGCCTCCTACAATAAAGAGCTGTATCTGAAATGAAAACACAGCAGCCTCCTACAATAAAGAGCTGTATCTGAAATGAAAACACAGCAGACTCCTACAATAAAGAGCTGTATCTGAAATGAAAACACAGCAGCCTCCTACAATAAAGAGCTGTATCTGAAATGAAAACACAGCAGCCTCCTACAATAAAGAGCTGTGTGACTCTGAAATGAAAACACAGCAGCCTCCTACAATAAAGAGCTGTATCTGAAATGAAAACACAGCAGCCTCCTACAATAAAGAGCTGTATCTGAAATGAAAACACAGCATTGGTATAACATACTGGGATCAATTCTCGAGACTATTTACTGCAGATTGTTATGAGCACATTTTTTTAAACTTAGAAACCTGTAAGTATTTGTTGTTGTTTTTGTTTGTTTGTTGGTTTGTTTGTTTGTTTGTTTGTTTGTTGGTTTGTTTGTTTGTTTGTTTGTTTGTTTGTTTGTTTGTTTTTGTAGCCCGGAGTGTTATTTAACGCTTCGGATATGTTGTTGTATTGATAAAACTAACTAGAGAAAATCATATTTTAAAAAGACTAAAACTAAAAAATAAAAAATAACACACACACACACAAATGTCACGTGATTCTGTATATATCGGGTGCCAGTATATAATGCACTTTACTTTGATTCGCTATAATAAAGGTGCTTATAATGATACATTGCGGACACTGTTCATTCAGAGAGAGAGAGAGAAACACATCCCTTATGTGTATCTCAATTCAATCCATTAAAAAATACATGTCCGATACAAAACGTTTAGTTCTCAGTCTTTATCGTGTCAAATGAAATGTAATAATGTACATGTAATACCTGATAATGTATAGAAGATTATTATAAACGGGTAAAATACGTTCACTTCTAATTCACTCTAATTAATTGTTTAATGTCATATAATATCCCGTTTCTTTCTTCTAATCGGGAGTGTCACATACAGTAATGAGGATACGGCTTTATTGGTGTATTTATCTAGCATCGATCTCTTTAAAAAAAAAAAAAAGGATTACGAATAAATAATTAATATTCCAACCTGGACCTCCTTGGTTTAAAAAATAATCATTATAGTGGCTATTTGTTTTTTTAACAGCTTAATAATAGACAGTCACAGTACAATTAAATACATTATTTTTTAGAATAACATAGTGTCAGACATGTCGCACCCGATACGCATGCCAGCGTCAGTGACACGCTGTCGCTGGAGGTGAAAAGCGCGCAGTGGAATGCGGATCGGGTGCATGTCGGGTCTGCTTCATTTGGAATAAGAATCTGTCATTTTAGGGACTTCTTTGGTTTTAATTGTAGCAGGTCTGTTCTTAACAACAAAATAACAATAAATAAATATATAAATAAATAAATAAATAGATTTGAAAGATAAATAAGTGTATTTCTTGACTCGAACGAGGAATATTTTTCAGGAGATGGCGAATGAAGGTGAGAACGCTTGGCGGTTCAGGAATATGAAGTTGATATGTTTTCATCCTGGCTGTCGCTCAAGCGCTCAGCTCCAAACTACAGTCTTAAACTGTACCCAGGGTGCGTAATGAATGTTACAAATACAGGCAGTCAAGGTACCACGTATAGTATGGAAGTTTGTAGAATCGATGCCAACCCCGTGTGAGTGCCAGACACGCATTGAGGTATTCAAGATATCCAATCCCACCCCCCCCCCAGCATCGACTGATACCGGCCATGTGCACATACCATCTCCTGACACTGTACCTGAGCTGAGCCGAGCTGAGACTGGGCTGAGCCGAGCTGAGCTGAGACTGGGCTCGCTACTGGGAAACCCCGTGTGAGTGCCGGACACGCATTGTGGTATACAGGATATCCAATCCCGGACCCCCAGCATCGACTGATACCAGCAATGTGCACATACCGACTCCTGACACTGTACCTGAGCTGAGCCGAGCTGAGACTGGGCTGAGCCGAGCTGAGCTGAGCCGAGCTGAGCTGAGACTGGGCTGAGCCGAGCTAAGACTGGGCTGAGCTGAGACTGGGCTCGCTACTGGGAAACCCCGTGTGAGTGCCGGACACGCATTGTGGTATACAGGATATCCAATCCCGGACCCCCAGCATCGACTGATACCAGCAATGTGCACATACCGACTCCTGACACTGTACCTGTTACTCGCCTCAGTGTTCATCTCGCTTAAGGTACCTGAATGTTACTGTACTGTTTGAAGTGGTGTAGATGCCAGGCAGCCCAGCTACTGCTCCGAGTGTTAAAAGGACAGGTACACGACGTGCAGGTAAGGGGAGGTAGCTACAGTGTGTACAGCACTATGCCGAATAATAACACTATACAGTATAGCCGCTTAACACGACTACATTCAAACATGCTATAATAATATTATACGGCAGCAATAACATACAATAACATTGTTACTTCGTCCTTGTACTTCACAGACCCAGTGATGCTTTTTTCCTTCTTGCAATTCACGGCAGGTCATATGTAAACTACAGTCGTTTTATACTGTTGAAATATTGCGGATGGTATAGCTGTGGTGCTACTTTAAAAAGTCTTACCTTTTTAACGGTGTGCAGTCTGGCTCAACGTGTTTAGGATGTTCTTGTCTTGGTCCTGATTTAACAGAGAGCAGTATCTTCTGTTTATATAGGTTATCCACACCTACACTCTCCATCCAGAATTTCCCCATCGAAAATACCAAAGAATTACATGCAGCCCTTTAATGAGACGATGACAACAGAGTTCCAAGAAAGATGAATTGTGGAACAGCAGAGAATTTAGAGGCGTTGCAGTACCGCAGATTAACACTAGAGGGAGCACTGGAACACTTTTTTGTGTCTGCAACAAAGTGGATTTTATTTCAGAGAAGTCTTTATTATTATTATTATTATTATTATTATTATTATTATTATTATTATTATTATTATTATTATCTTGTTTATTTATAGTTCTACACTGATCAGCAGCATTAATCTTCTGCACATTCACTGTTGTTTAGCTAAATGCCATAGTTCTTCTAAAGGTTTCTTGTTCTGTCCAATCTCTGTTCTCTGCAGACTCTTAACTCCAGTCATGCTGTATCAATCATAAGAACATAAGAAAGTATGCAAACGAGAGGAGGCCATTCAGCCCATCTTGCTCGTTTGGTTGTTAGTAGCTTATTGATCCCAGAATCTCATTCCAGACCCTCACAATTCTCTGTAAAAAAGTGCCTCCTATTTTCTTTTTTCTAATCTCCATTTGTGACCCCTGGTCCTTGTTTCTTTTTTTCAGGTGGAAAAAGTCCCCTGGGTCAACATTGTCTATAACTTTTTAGAATTTTGAATGCTTGAATCAGATCACCGCATAGTCTTCTTTGTTCAAGACTGAACAGATTCAATTCAATATCATTTTGACACTCTACATCACATATATTACTCAGTGTCTGTCTGTCTGTCTGTCTGTCTGTCTGTCTGCCTGCCTGTCTGCCTGCCTGCCTGCCTGTCCGCCTGCCTGTCCGCCTGCCTGCCTGCTTGCCTGTCTGTCTCTGTCATACTCTACATGGTGAACACGATAACTGCTTGGATTTTGCATCGATCTTTACCAAACTTTTATCCTATAGATCTTTCGGATTGCTTTTGTCTATAATCTGATAAACTCTCAGTTTTATACAAATATTTGTAACCTTTTGGGTACTGTGCAAGTATGATGCTATTGTGAGGCCCCAGTGTAGGTGCATGCACTGGTTTTGCACTGGGATAGTGCACTGGGTTGACAGCCCGGGTCTTCTTTAGAATTGAGCCATGGGATTGTTAATGTCCACAAAGCTGCTCTCAGAGAATAGATGTGCCCTTGGTTATTTGTTCCCTCTTATTTTTTTGTAACAAAGTAATCTTTCTTTGTATATAAGTCTATATCCATGCACTTTCAACTAAAACCTTCATTTGAAGACCACTTAACCCTAAACTTGTACCATCCAGTCCCCTCTGACAGATCCAGTCACACCTACAATAATACATGAGAACAGCCTGCAAACGTTGCTCCCATTGCAATATACATGCATAATCTACATACAAACAGGATAAATAACAAACATGCACGTACAGCTCTGGACAAAAGTTCTGCAACACCTAAAACTTTAGGATCGAGACATAATTAAAAAAAAAAAACTATATGAATATAATTGAGATCTTTTACTTAACATCATGTAATCAAAGAAACTGCAAAAAGATAATAGTAGTACAGTATTTCATGATAGATTTGAAAATGTCACATTTTTCAATTTCTGTCAGTTTTCTTTTGTTAAGTATATGGAAAACTACAAAGGGGTGTGTAATTCAATATGCTAAGGTAACATTATTCAGCAGGTTCCATTGAACTTCATGAAGGAAACCTTTTGGCCGTAGCTGTAGGGGGTACAGCTATTCGGAGGATCCACAGAACAGCAGAGAATGAGAATATTGGGATGAACTGCCCAGTGGAATGTGTCTGCTGCTCAGTTTCATGAGGGTTCCAAATCCTGCTGTCCTGCAACAGAGCGACATTCTGTTCCAGTCAGACTCCAAGCAGCAGCTCAGCCAGGATTGTTAAAAGGAAAGTCCAAAGCACCCGGTGCTTAAAACCTTTAACTAGACGGCACATCGAGTGTATAAAAAAACCACCCTCCGGTCCCGGATTTGCTATGTCCATGTACATTTTATTTTACAAGTTGCAAACCCTAGCATGCTGAGGATCAGCATGTGGCTGGTGAGCATGAAACCCTGCTCCCACCTCATCATGTCATGCTGGCGGTGTGTGGGGTAGACTGTGTCCATCGCGGTGGCAGTATCATGCTGTCACGAGGGATTAGCAGCTCTTTGTTGGGTTCGATGGAGGGTGTGTTCAGATACCACACTGCTGATTTCTTGTAGGATTGTGAAGATTGACAGTCATCAAGTTTCTGTTATGAGACACTAAAGAGAAACTGCTCCGGTGGCACAATTGTAATGTCAAATTTCATCACATGAGGAAGTAGCAAAACTCGTCACATGCTGGTTTTGTCCAGGCGAATTGTGTGATAAACTGCCAACTGGACGAAACCTCTCATCCACGGAAGAGATGAACTACTCCCTCGGCTGCAAAAAGAAAGAGTGTTCCCTCCAGTCCAGGGCAAGCTTGAGGTATGGAGACTGAACTGCTCCCTCCCTCACCTCCTAAGAGAAAGGGTGTTCCCTCCAGTCCAGGGCAAGCTTGAGGTATGGAGACTGAACTGCTCCCTCCCTCACCTCCTAAGAGAAAGGGTGTTCCCTCCAGTCCAGGGCAAGCTTGAGGTATGGAGACTGAACTGCTCCCTCCCTCACCTCCTAAGAGAAAGGGTGTTCCCTCCAGTTCTCTTTAGACCCTTTCATACTGTATGTCTAAAGAAAAGCTTGTTTTTTCTTTTCTCTTCATGAACCACCCCTTAACCAAATTCCCTTTCTGCAGTTCCTCTCCTCCGTGACGTTCACTTTAACAAACATAAAATATGTTATGAACTAGAAGAGGCCGTTCAGCCCATGAGAGCTCCACCAGTTCCTAGTAGCTCATTGATCTCAGAACATGGTCGAGGTTGATGATTCTTGATGGATCCCAAGGACTGTAGCTCAATATGTTTGCTCTTGTTGCCTGGCCAACATTTACAGCTATGACCAAAAGTTTTGCATCACCCTATAGAATTGACTAATTCTTCTTCATAAAGTCGAATGAAACCTGCTGAATAATGTAACGTTAACATATTGAATTACACACTGCTTTGTAGTTTTCCATATACTTAACAAAAAACTACCCAAAATTGTAAAAATGTGACATTGCGACATTGAGTAGCTGAGTGTTTAGCGTGCTGGGCTGCAGTGTGGAAGGCAGCGGGTTTGAGTAGCTCAGTGGTTAGAGTGCTGGGCTGCAGTGTGGAAGGCAGATGGTTTGAGTAGCTCAGTGGTTAGAGTGCTGGGTTGCAGTGTGGAAGGCAGTTGGTTTGAGTAGCTCAGTGGTTAGAGTATTGGGCTGCAGTGTGGAAGGCAGTTGGTTTGAGTAGCTCAGTGGTTAGAGTGCTGGGCTGCAGTGTGGAAGGTAGTGGGTTTGAGAAGCTCAGCAGTGGAATACAGGTCTAGAATGTGACTTGGACACTCACCTTAACAGCCACCTTATCTTCAGCTAGTAGCAAAGCTTAAAGTAGTGGAGTTCCACAAAATATAACATTGTACGTCCCGCGTGTCGCTACAACTGTTTAAATAACGTACCTGTCATTTTCCTTTTCATGGTTAACATCCTGACAACTTTTTACACTTAGAACTTTAAAGTGTGTTTCAAAGCTCTTTTCAAAATGTCTGCTTTAGTGCACTGGGTTTTGAGATCTGTCCTCTAAATCACTGCAGGAAGAGCGATTAAAATAATAATAACAACAACAACTGCTCTGGCTTTTCTTCTCCGTACCACATCATGGATCGTTCTTGCTGTGTTACCTGTTTGACAATGTGGGCAATAATCCTTACAGCTATCAGTGCGGACATTTGGAAAAAAAGCTTTGAAACAGACTTAAAAGTTATGTGTAAAAAGTTGTCAGGATGTTAACAATGAAAATACAAATGACAGGTACGTTATTTAAACAGTTGTAGCAACACGCGGGACGTGGAACGCTAGATTTTTCGGAACCCCCTACCTACTCTTTAACATATCTGGCTGGAAGCTGACAATTCCATCTCCCCTCACACCATGCTGGGGAATTGGAGGGATGATGTGAACCATGAAAGAGGCTCCCTTTCTCTGTCAGCTAGATAACTGAAATTACTGTGATTGAAGTGATGTTTATTTAAATGTTATTTCTTCACAATGCAGTCAATATTACTCACTAAACTGTTTTTAAAGAAATCAGCCGGGACTGTGTCTTAAATACTAAATGTAATCTAAATAATCAATACACAACTTCTGAGTTTAAGCTTTATGACTATGACCCCAGAGCTTGAAACACAGGATAATACTCTGAACACATTCTTCTGAACTATGGGATTTCAGAGTCTCTGTGATTCATTTAAGAATCCCACAATGTATTTTCTTTCCTTTCTGAGAACTCAGAAATTAATCTGAATTCTTGGGGGAGAAAATAAAACATTTAAAAAGAAAAACAGACCCATTTCTGAGATATGTGTGAACAAAACCTATGATGAAGCCCCCCCCCACGCAGACCCCGACCTCCTATCTGTCAGATCTGTTCATTAGTGTGACCTCCTGTGTAAAGCCCATTTCACTGGACAGGAATTATAGTCAACAAGCACAAGTGAACTCAAACCACCACTGTCTGGTAGCTCACCACCACTGACTGCTTTCAGCCTCACACCTAAAGGCTGTTAATGACACCTTCTTTTCTTCATGTAGTTTCTAATAGTTTTAGCGCTCCATGCTTTACCTCATAACACAAAGGTCACAGAGCTGCTTCCCTGAATACTAGATTAGTAGCATTGTGTTACTAGTAGAGTACAAACCCATACACACTGCTTCAAACTGCACTTCCTGATCACGACCACAGAACTAACACCACAGTGGTGTCATTTGCTGATAAAGTTTACAAAAATACTGTCAACCATTTATGTACATGCTAAAGCAGGGCTGGAATTATTAGGCTTAGTAACTAAATGAGACAGGCTTTGTAATCTGCAGTGGGGAAGGCAGTGGGTTTGAGTAGCTCAGTGGTTAGAGTGCTGGGCTGCAGTGTGGAGGATGGTAGTTTGAGTAGCTCTGTAGTTAGAATGCTGGGCTGCAGTGTGGAAGGCAGTGGGTCTGAGTAACTCAGTAGTTAGAGTGCTGGGCTGCAGTGTGGAAGGCAGTGGGTCTGAGTAACTCAGTAGTTAGAGTGCTGGGCTGCAGTGTGGAAGGCAGTGGGTCTGAGTAACTCAGTAGTTAGAGTGCTGGGCTGCAGTGTGGAAGGCAGTGGGTCTGAGTAACTCAGTAGTTAGAGTGCTGGGCTGCAGTGTGGAGGATGGTAGTTTGAGTAGCTCAGTGGTTAGAGTGCTGGGCTGCAGTGTGGAAGGCAGTGGGTCTGAGTAGCTCAGTAGTTAGAGTGCTGGGCTGCAGTGGGGAAGGCAGTGGGTTTGAGTAGCTCAGTGGTTAGAGTGCTGGGCTGCAGTGGGGAAGGCAGTGGGTCTGAGTAACTCAGTGGTTAGAGCGCTTGGCTGCAGTGTGGAAAATACATAGCATGATTATAGCCACTGAATACACAAAGATACAGTAGACTTTAAAGGGACACTTTATATCATCCGCATGTCATTCATATTGAATTTGTTGTGGGGGTGGCCAGCACAGCAGCCCGAGTCTCAACATGCAGCAAGTGTCTGTTTCATAGGTCTTGGGGGTTCCTTTCATTTTCTTTAGAAACAGCATGTCTCAAAGTCGTAGCAAGAGACACTTTCTTCAGAAAAGGGCAATAGAGGGGGAATAACATAATTGTTCAGCGATTTCATACATCTTTGTCTTTAAAATGCAGTCACAAATGATGACAGAAATCAGGCTACATGGAGAATTAAAAAAATAATAATAATTAAAAAAGCAAACGTCTATAAAAGGGTTGACTTTGTCAACTATGATTTTAAAAGACTTCAGACAAGCCCCACCTAATCCTTCTTTGTTCTGGGCTGAATTGTTCCATCAGTCTGTTTTCAGACTGTAGCTCATTCTTGAAATTATTCTGGTTGCTCTTCATTGGACTCTCTCCAGGGTCACAATGTCTGTCCTGCAAACTGAAAACCGTGGATGGAAAGAAGACTCCCATTGCATAGCATCCATTCCTGGTTTTACTGAGTTTAGTAGCCTGAGCTAGTTACCTATACACTGTGGCTAACAAACTTCCACAGTATTAAAACCTGGAATGGGTGAAACTGCTGTGCAACAGGACTCTTATTTGCATCCCTAAACACAGTATTACGGGCTCAGCAGCGCATTGTACAACCTATTCCTAACGTGCTGTGTTGTCAATGGGAGGCTTTGTGACGTTTGTTTTTTTGACACTGCACTGTGTCCTATAACAGAGTAACAGGATTTGGAATCCCAATGAAAGTAAATGGGAGAGAGATTCTGCTTTTGATATCAGAAACAATCACTTTCTCAACTGTTATCAGCAAATAGTTGCATCACCTTGAATCTTTTACAAATAACGTTTCTAAGAAGAATATGATTTGCAAATGAGAAAGCTGTCCACGCCTGCAACGCATATCACAAGTGGCAGATCGGTTTGACACTGTGTTGCATTTCCTCTTCCCTTTAGCATCCCATCTCTCCCAGCATCTGCAGACTCTGGCTGCTGCAAGTCAGGAGGATGTGCGTCCTCAGGGAGGCAGAGCAGCATGTTTCTACACACTTCAGCTGTGTTGCATTTCCTCTTCCCTTTAGCATCCCATGTCTCCCAGCATCTGCAGACTCTGGCTGCTGCAAGTCAGGAGGATGTGCGTCCTCAGGGAGGCAGAGCAGCATGTTTCTACACACTTCAACTGTGTTGCATTTCCTCTTCCCTTTAGCATCCCATCTCTCCCAGCATCTGCAGACTCTGGCTGCTGCAAGTCAGGAGGATGTGTGTCCTCAGGGAGGCAGAGCAGCATGTTTCTACACACTTCAACTGTGTTGCATTTCCTCTTCCCTTTAGCATCCCATCTCTCCCAGCATCTGCAGACTCTGGCTGCTGCAAGTCAGGAGGATGTGCGTCCTCAGGGAGGCAGAGCAGCATGTTTCTACACACTTCAACTGTGTTGCATTTCCTCTTCCCTTTAGCATCCCATCTCTCCCAGCATCTGCAGACTCTGGCTGCTGCAAGTCAGGAGGATGTGCGTCCTCAGGGAGGCAGAGCAGCATGTTTCTACACACTTCAACTGTGTTGCATTTCCTCTTCCCTTTAGCATCCCATGTCTCCCAGCATTTGCAGACTCTGGCTGCTGCAAGTCAGGAGGATGTGCGTCCTCAGGGAGGCAGAGCAGCATGTTTCTACACACTTCAACTGTGTTGCATTTCCTCTTCCCTTTAGCATCCCATGTCTCCCAGCATCTGCAGACTCTGGCTGCTGCAAGTCAGGAGGATGTGCGTCCTCAGGGAGGCAGAGCAGCATGTTTCTACACACTTCAACTGTGTTGCATTTCCTCTTCCCTTTAGCATCCCATCTCTCCCAGCATCTGCAGACTCTGGCTGCTGCAAGTCAGGAGGATGTGCGTCCTCAGGGAGGCAGAGCAGCATGTTTCTACACACTTCAACTGTGTTGCATTTCCTCTTCCCTTTAGCATCCCATCTCTCCCAGCATCTGCAGACTCTGGCTGCTGCAAGTCAGGAGGATGTGCGTCCTCAGGGAGGCAGAGCAGCATGTTTCTACACACTTCAACTGTGTTGCATTTCCTCTTCCCTTTAGCATCCCATCTCTCCCAGCATCTGCAGACTCTGGCTGCTGCAAGTCAGGAGGATGTGCATCCTCAGGGAGGCAGAGCAGCATGTTTCTACACACTTCAACTGTGTTACATTTCCTCTTCCCTTTAGCATCCCATCTCTCCCAGCATCTGCAGACTCTGGCTGCTGCAAGTCAGGAGGATGTGCGTCCTCAGGGAGGCAGAGCAGCATGTTTCTACACACTTCAACTGTGTTGCATTTCCTCTTCCCTTTAGCATCCCATGTCTCCCAGCATCTGCAGACTCTGGCTGCTGCAAGTCAGGAGGATGTGCGTCCTCAGGGAGGCAGAGCAGCATGTTTCTACACACTTCAACTGTGTTGCATTTTACTCTAACGTTCTGTCGCATCTTTCAAGTCTTGTCTGTGCTATCTTAATTCCATTGGCTAAATAATAAGGATAAAATAAACAGCAAGGGTGGCAATGGACAAGATGGAAAGGACTGCTGAGGGGTGTGTAGAAATACACTCAGCAGAATCATTAGCAACCAGTCTCTTGATATAAACAATGTAAGTACACAACCACATCAGTAACTACACTGCAATCAATAATTTACTGCCAGATTAAATAAGAGCCCATTTATTTGCTTGTAATTAGCTGCCCATTTGGTTTTTGGACACACTTGTACAGTTTATATTGGCAGAGAAAGTAGCAGTAGTTTGATCTGCACAATACAAATTTCTGATGTCAAAAGTGCAATGCAACTTATTTCTGGAAAAAAATGATTTTCCATGGGATAAGACCCTATTATAGTTAGTATCCATGTGATACGCGTATTCCACACATTGTGAAGCATGATGAATGGGTTAGAATGCATGTTCATCCCTGCTGACAGTGATGTGCTGGGAAGTTGCTGACATGGTGTGTTTCCATGTGCTCTCAGTCAACAGCACTTTCATAAGCACCCGGGGGATCAGGACTTCCCATCTCTGCTGTACGCAGAAAACAAGTTCAAGCGTAAAGTTTGAAACATTTGTTGGTACTCTTTTTATAAGTTTTGTCTGACTGAGCTGTATCATTTGCATGATGACTCATCAATGCTAAAATGATCAAAAATGCTAAACCTTGCACATTTTATTCACACTACACTGTATGCATGATTAAATAAAACATTCCTGATTACTGTGCTTAACACAGTCATTCTGAGTGCTTGCGGCTGAGTTAGTAATAGAGGTAATCAGTGGTGTACCACAGGGATCAGTATTAGGTCCTCTGCTATTCCTAATCTACATTAATGACTTAGATTCTGGTATAGTAAGCAAACTTGTTAAATTTGCAGATGACACAAAAATAGGAGGAGTGGCAAACACTGATGCAGCATCAAAGGTCGGCGAGGGGGTCCTCGGCTCACCGCGCACCAGCAACCCCTGTAGTCTGGCCAGGCGCCTGCGGGCTTGCCTGTAAGCTGCCCGAGAGCTGCGTTGTCCTCCGACGCTGTAGCTCTTGGGTGGCTGCATGGTGAGTCCACAGTGTGAAAAAAAGCGGACGGCTGACGGCACACGCTTCGGAGGACAGTGTGTTCATCTTCGCACTCCCGAGTCAGCGCAGGGGTGGTGGCGGTGAGCTGAGCCTAAAAATCTATTGGCCTTTCCAAATTGGGGAGAAAATAATAAAAATAACTGGCAATGACTAAATTAAAAAAAATTATAATAATAATAAAATAAATGTCTTCATCTAGACAATGTGGGGAAGTTATAAAAAAGGCCAACAAAATGCTCAGATATATTGTGAAAAGTGTTGAATTTAAATCAAGGGAAGTAATGTTAAAACTTTACAATGCATTAATAAGACCTCATCTAGAATACTGTGTTCAGTTCTGGTCACCTCGTTACAAAAAGGATATTGCTGCTCTAGAAAGAGTGCAAAGAAGAGCAACCAGAATTATCCCGGGTTTAAAAGGCATGTCGTATGCAGACAGGCTAAAATAATTGAATCTATTCAGTCTTGAACAAAGACTACGCGGTGATCTGATTCAAACATTCAGAATCCTAAAAGGTATAGACAATGTCGACCCAGGGGACTTTTTCAAAGTGAAAAAGAAGCAAGGACCAGGAGTCACAAGTGGAGATTAGATAAAGGGGCATTCAGAACAGAACATAGGAGGAACTTTTTTCTTTTTTTTCTCCTTAATTTAATAGTGTCCAATTTTTTTTGTTTAGCTCAGCCGACGGCTACCACCCCCGCGCTGACTCGGGAGTGTGAAGATGAGCACACGCTGTCCTCCGAAGCGTGTGCCATCAGACAACAGCTTTTTTCACACTGCAAACTCACCATGTAGCCACCCAGAGCTACAGCGTCGGAGGACAACGCAGCTCTCAGGCAGCTTACAGGCAAGCCCGCAGGCGCCTGGCCAGACTACAGGGGTTGCTGGTGTGCGGTGAGCCGAGGACACCCTCGCCGACCTTATCCTCCCTCCCTCCGGGTGGCGCTCGGCCAATTGTGCTCCGCCCCCCGGGAGCTCCCATCCTCAGTCAGCTGTGGAATAGCCTGGACTCGAACCGACGACGTCCAGGCTATAGGACGCATCCTACACGCCATACGAGTGCTTTTACAGGATGCGCCGCTCAGGAGCCCCCAGGAGGCACTTTTTACACAGAGAATTGTGAGGGTCTGGAACCAACTCCCCAGTAATGTTGAAGCTGACACCCTGGGATCCTTCAAGAAGCTGCTTGATGAGATTCTGGGATCAATAAGCTACTAACAACCAAATGAGCAAGATGGGCCGAATGGCCTCCTCTCGTTTGTAACCTTTCTTATATTCTTATGTTCTTATGTCAGTAATATCAACATCAGCATAAACAGGAATACCTCTGAACTACAGAGCGAATGCAATGTAGTTAGATGGGAGGACGGCCATGTCGTTAAGGTTGTAACAATGCCCATGTCAATCATCGGTGTTGTGTTTCAATCCCAGCTGTCTGAATGCCTCAGGTGAAAGCTGACAAAGGTGCAGCAGTGACTGTGCAATGCTGCAGAGTAAGTGAAACTGCATTTCATCATCAGCCTCGTCAGCCATTACACACCTCTCCTGTTTCTTTTGAAAGTTTAATGTGACTGAAACTGAATTGACAAAGAAAGTGTCATAACAAATCTGAATAACACAAAACACAATATTTCCTCACAATATGAACTTTCGCAAGGTTTCTGTCTGAATATCGTAGTATTGTAATAGTAAAACAGGAGGCAGAGAGTAATTGTAAGTTGTGTAAAATTAGACGGGGGGGACGGGGGGGGGGGGGTGTTGTACTTTGTGGGGTACAACAAAAGTGAGCATTTCCTGTTCCTCATTTCTATAAATGACTTAGACCAATATAAACACTGCAAGATTGTAACATTTGGAAATGATAACAAACTAATGGGGACTCAGAAACAGTTTGTTGCAAAAATCTAGGATATAAGTACAAATTAATTGGCTGGACATACCGTAGGGAACGATGAAGAAATATACCCTTATAAAAGTTTTCCAGGGTACTTCTGCAGTGTTCCCTTGCTTTTCCTATGGTTATACAATGCATTAACCCTGGTTTGCCATGTTTGTTTTTTTTAAGATTCTTTACCATAGACTTTTGTGCTTTACAATGCTTACCTATGATTTCTAATTGAAGTTTATAAAACCCTAAATGGTACAGATAAAAGCACCCCTCCCACGAAACAGCAGCTGCTCCTTCGTCAGGGTGCAGAAGACACAGACTCCCGAGTCAACACTGCGACGATTGTGACACGAGTCTCGTACATCTCATGAAAAAAACTTCTCAACTGTCTTCCCTGTATTCCGGTCAGGATCCATTACACATGCACAAGAACATGGGGACATTACTAACGAGAGCACATGCACAAGAACATGGGAACATGGGAACATTACCAATGAGAGCACATGCACAAGAACATGGGGACATTACCAACGAGAGCACATGCACAAGAACATGGGAACATGGGAACATTACCAATGAGAGCACATGCACAAGAACATGGGGACATTACCAACGAGAGCACATGCACAAGAACATGGGAACATGGGAACATTACCAATGAGAGCACACGCACAAGAACATGGGGACATTACCAACGAGAGCACATGCACAAGAACATGGGGACATTACCAACGAGAGCACATGCACAAGAACATGGGAACATGGGAACATTACCAATGAGAGCACATGCACAAGAACATGGGGACATTACCAACGAGAGCACATGCACAAGAACATGGGAACATGGGAACATTACCAATGAGAGCACACGCACAAGAACATGGGGACATTACCAATGAGAAACTTTTCGTTTCATCAGTGGTCTTTCTGATCCTAGTAGCTGAACTTTGTCAAGTCAGGTCTTAAAGGATCCCAGTGATTCATCAACAGCATGACTAGGTATCCGTTTCCATACCCTCAGCACACTGTGAAAATAAGTGCCTCCTTCCCCTCTCCTAAGTCTGTCGTCACCTACAGTAGTTTCCAGCTGTCGTCACCTACAGTAGTTTCCAGCTGTGTCTTCTGCGTCAGGGCAGGTTTGAAGCCAGTGCCCACAGACTGATGATCACGCAGCTGCAACCTTCCTCAGAGGCAGGTCTGTCAAACCAGCTATGTCGTAATACACAGAGGTTTCAACCACACATGTTTTTTGTGGAAGCTGTGATTCACCAGTGGTACAGTGTGATGTCACCGGAGGCAGGGACCCCCCATGATACCTCTCAAGCGAGGGACTTCTTTCTTGTTGCCTCTCTCTCTCTCTGAATCCTTCTCTCCCTTGCATTAATTTGCGATTTTGCAATGCATGTCAGTGGGATTCTGGTTCATGTGTCAGAGTCAATAATAGATACTTGGTTTTTGTGGCCTGTGTTGGTGAGCACATTGACTGACATATTTAACTGACGCTGTGCGATTCTGTCGCATACATTTCTATTCATTTACATGTCCATGTTTGGAGGGCTAACCTTTCTTTACATTTTTGTTTTATTGATTTAGTGTAACCAATTATTTTAGCAAATATAATATCCCCCTCCCCGTCCCCCCTTACTGCAGCAATTCCCCCCACAGGCCAGGACAACTGAAGGTTCAGCGGGAGTCCTTCGATCCCACGACCGAGCCAGCCTTGTCTTTTACACCCAGGAACTCGAGAGTGGATGTCAGCGAGCTACCGGCCTCTGGAGGACAAAGGCCAGCCCTGCAGGTGTCCGCTCTGAGCTCACTGGGTTCACTGTAACACGATGAGGAGAAACAGTCCCTGTCGGTCATGCCTCCCTAACCCACAGGAGCACCAGAGCCAATGCGACGCTCCCTTCAGAATCTCAGACGTCGGACAGCCAGGACTCGAACCTGCACCAGGCTTAGCCTTTAAGCAGCTTCTTTCCTTCAGATTACTGGGTTTTTTTTTTTGTTTTTTTTTAGACACCAAAACTTCTGAACCAACAAGGAAACTCTTCTCACTCTCTGTGTAAAATATTTTCTGTCCTAAGTGTGGCCACTTAAATTCCTGCTTGCCTAAGTTCCAGGTGTTTTGTTAAGTCCCACTGAGTCATGCAGGTTGCACATTCACATTCTCAGGGTTGAGCTCCCTGCTTGGTATGTGGCAATGCCTCACTCCTTACTGACACTCAGCCAAGGCAGCACATGAGCAGGCAGGCTCCATTCTGCCTTTCCCGTAATCTGATGTATTATTAAGAAATTATTTATTCTCTCACCTGACTGACCTGTGTCTGCCTGAACAGTCCAGAGAAGAGCAACCAGACTAATCTCAGGTCTCTGAAATATTAAAAGGACTTGACAAAGTGGCCCCTAATCAAAACTTTAAACACAAATAGGACCAAATGAACCACAGCTGGAAATGAAGTGGAGACAAAAGAGACTTAGGACAGAGGGCAGGAGACCCTTCTCCACACAGAGAGTGGTGAGGGAATGGGGTTGGGACCATTTTACTGTCCTGGTGAAAAATTACCTAAGAACATCTAAGACAACCTGAAAGTAAGGCTTCCAAACAGAGGTTTGTGTACAAGGTATCACTTTTAAAAAATAAAAAAAAATTGTAAAAGTTGGCAATAAAATGTGTTTCTCTCAAAACTGCACATTTCAAGCAAAGTGCAGGACAGGCAGGGTGCGGTTTATGAAATGATTTTGTTAGCTACAGCCATAGGGGGTGGTGGTGGTGTTTGTCTTAGACTTTGTAAATCCACTACTACCTTTCAAGCTGCCACACATCCAACACCTCACATCTACAGAACAAGTTCCGATACATGCTTACAGAATTAAGAGAAACAGCAGGTGAAACGTGCACGTGGTCCCTCCAACACTGGGAACAAAGCACCGTCTGCGTCTGTCTGCTTACTCATGACCCCTCTTTGTAGGCTGTATAGTACCCATGTGTAATGAAGTGAATACTTGGTGTGTAAATTCTCTCTTACATGGTTGATTTTGTATTACATTAAAGCATAATCATTTTTGTCCCAGGCGCAGTTGATAGAACTGTGGTCAGCAGACACATGGTGATCCCAGCCAGTCGGGATTTGGTCCTGTTCAGATTAGTGTTTTCTTTGGAATACCAATCATAATCTCTACCATACTAAAATGCCTTCTCTAGTCTTTGTTTTATGTATTACACCTACATTCTTCAATAACCTTTGATAAAAATAAAATACAGAGACAGCTGCAAATGTTTTAAACCCTAAAACTGTGACATGACACACGTTTCTACAGCTGCTGACTATTATAGGTCAATTCCAATTACAGCGCCGTGGTTTGGATTAGCGAGAGTCTACTCCTGTGTGTGATTGTGAATGTGTGACGCTCGATCGCACTCCACATTTCTATTAATTTGAATGACGTTTCTGCGTGTATTAAGCTTCCCTTAGTCAATGAGAGGGGTTGAGTCCTGACGTAATTATACTGAAATATACTATAGCCTAACGTTGAATTGTGGAACTGTGTAAAAGAGGAACTGAAAATATAAATGGATTTCAAAACAGGATGAGGATCAGTGAACAAAACAAAATGAGTCCAAACACTGTCTTCTTTATACACTTAATGACTCTGGACATAAAACTTCGAGGTTCTCAGACATGCTCTACTACAGGACTCTTTGCAATAAGTGTGGAGTCTGCTGTGACCCCTTTGAGAAACAGCCTTTACTACTGTAACATACTTCACTAGGACACTTTGCTATGCTTTCACCATGCTTTCATTGTGTTGTTACACTTTGCTATGCTTTCACTATGCTTTCTGTTTTGTTAAACTCTGCTATGCTTTCACTATGCTTTGTGTTTTGTTACACTTTGCTATGCTTTCACTATGCTTTGTTTTGTTACACTTTGCTATGCTTTCACTATGCTTTGTGTTTTGTTACACTTTGCTATGCTTTCACTATGCTTTGTGTTTTGTTACACTTTGCTATGCTTTCACTATGCTTTGTGTTTTGTTACACTTTGCTATGCTTTCACTATGCTTTGTGTTTTGTTACACTTTGCTATGCTTTCACTATGCTTTGTTTTGTTACACTTTGCTATGCTTTCACTATGCTTTGTGTTTTGTTACACTTTGCTATGCTTTCACTATGCTTTGTTTTGTTACACTCTGCTATGCTTTCACTATGCTTTGTGTTTTGTTAAACTCTGCTATGCTTTCACTATGCTTTGTGTTTTGTTAAACTCTGCTATGCTTTCACTATGCTTTGTGTTTTGTTAAACTCTGCTATGCTTTCACTATGCTTTGTGTTTTGTTACACTTTGCTATGCTTTCACTATGCTTTGTGTTTTGTTACACTTTGCTATGCTTTCACTATGCTTTCATTGTGTTGTTACACTTTGCTATGCTTTCACTATGCTTTGTGTTTTGTTACACTTTGCTATGCTTTCACTATGCTTTCATTGTGTTGTTACACTTTGCTATGCTTTCACTATGCTTTGTTTTGTTACACTTTGCTATGCTTTCACTATGCTTTGTTTTGTTACACTTTGCTATGCTTTCACTATGCTTTGTGTTTTGTTAAACTCTGCTATGCTTTCACTATGCTTTCATTGTGTTGTTACACTTTGCTATGCTTTCACTATGCTTTGTGTTTTGTTACACTTTGCTATGCTTTCACTATGCTTTGTGTTTTGTTACACTTTGCTATGCTTTCACTATGCTTTCATTGTGTTGTTACACTTTGCTATGCTTTCACTATGTTTTGTGTTTTGTTACACTTTGCCATGCTTTCACCATGCTTTCATTGTGTTGTTACACTTTGCTATGCTTTCACCATGATGTTATTACACTCTGCAATACAATATCCCTTTATTCTGGAAATGCAATGAACAAAACTGCTTCTGCAATGCACTTTAGCCTGAAGTAAGTCTACATGTGTGAGTTGGTTTTACCAAGCACTCAGAGGACAAGACAGACCAGGTTTATCAAAGCTTATTGCTATTATCAGTGGCTAGTAAAACATACAAGCTAGAATCCATGCTTGTGTAACGAATTCAATAGAAAGGCAAGGACTGGACATGACCTGCAAACCATACCGATCAAAGACGAACGTCTTACCCTTCAACGAAGGAGCAAGCTCTGTCCAGTGGACAGGTCAGTACGGGTCTTATGCTGAAGTCAGTATTATTAACTCATCAGTCACCAGAAGGAGATTCATTGCAGCTGGAAATAGAGTTCTGAGTATAAAAAGGCATAATCTTGTGGAAAGACTGATTGCTTAAATGTTGCTTTCCTCTAGAAAGAAGGCGCAGAATCATGCAACACTATCAATGGACTGCACCTCCCTCTGGTGGCCAAACAAGGGAAACTGCATTTCCAAACTGAATTGCACAACGGTGCTGTTGCTGGAAACTCTCATTAGCTCTTTGGTTCAATGGGAAGGCGTTTGTCTTTGACCAGTATGGTCTGCAGTTTGCATCCAGCCCTTGCCTCTCCATTCAATTCTATGGGCTGAGAAGCCAATTCATTACACCAAGTGCAATTGTATTAAACACCAAAAAAAATATTAAATGAAATATTCATTTGCATGGTATATTTCTTAGACATTTTTAAAATATAAATATATTAAAAAAATAAAATAAAAAGAATGGTATTTTGCAGTTTTCCCATGGATGTACTATACATTACCATAGTTTACCCTGGTTTGCCATATTATTTGACTATGCTTTACCTATGCTTTATAACATGTTATTTTTACTATGGGAAACTTTTATAAGGGTCTGAACAGTTTGTTCCTGTTCTAGATAGAAATGTCTGTGTGACGTTGACAAGTCTTTTTTTAACCTTTGCTTGCAGTGGGTTGCAGTGCGAAACCCTTAGCAGCTAAACGATGGCAGTTTGCAAGCGAGTACACAGTAACCTGTGCAGCCGTTCAACCAGGCGTGGAGCAATCAATTAGGACTCATATTCTGAGTCGTCACATTGCAGTACGTGAAACAGGCAGGAGAGGTAAACACAATAAAGCACATTTATTTTAAAGGAATATTACAAAATCACATTAAGAACAAAGCTAGACAGACAATGTTTTATCAAGTTTTAATCCCTTTATTTTTTTTTTTAACAGAAGGAAATACAGCCCCAGTGGAGGAGAGCCTGTTGTGCAGCTGATTTTGTAAAAGTTCTCCAGCAGCCCGTCTTGTGGCTAAATCGGTCTGCACAATTCTATGCATTATGATTAAAAAAACACACACAACACTCACACATTCAACAGCTCAACAGAAAGGAAATATCGCTGTACTAACCTCTTTGCTGAAGCACCCCTAGATTGAAACTATTTGGATATACTGTACCGTAGCAGTCTGCTGCATCATGCCACATGCTAGTGAGATAACACATGCGCACAACACACATATATAAAACACATATATGCAAAAAAAGACTGTATCAAATAAATACCAGTACTGAGCTATATTGTAATTTTCCAACATGTGGAATATATTTGACTAATGATTCAATGGAATCAACCAAAATTACACATTTCTCAAATTAAAAATTTATTTCCAAAAAAAATAAAATAATGAAGTGTCACAATTATTGGCACCTTTGTTTCAGTACTTTGTGCACCCTCCCCTTGCAAGGATAACGGCACGGAGTCTTTATCTATAATGTTTAATTAGACTGGAGAACACATTGGGAGGGATCTTAGACCATTCCTCCATACAGAATCTTTCCAGATCCTTGATATCCTTCAGTCTGCGCTTATGGACTGCCCTCTTCAATTGAAACCACAGGTTTTCAATGGGGTGCACGTCCAGAGACTGAGATGGCCATTGCAAAATGTTGATTTTGTGGTCAATTAACCATTTCTTTGTGGATTTTGATGTGTGCTTGGGGTCATTGTCTTGCTTGAAGATCCACTTGCGGCCAAGTTTCAGGTTTTTGGGTAAAATGTCCTGGTACTGGGTAGAGTTCATGATGCCGTTGACCTTAACAAGGGCCCCAGGACCAGTGGAAGCAAAAGAGCCCCATAACATCAAAGATCCACCACCATTTTTTACAGTAGGTATGAGGTTCTTTTCTGCACACGCATCCTTCTTTCGACGCCAAACCCACCGCTGGCGTGCTTAGCCAAAGAGATGCCGTTTAGCAAACTCCAGGCGCTTACGTTTGTTGGTTGCTCTCAATAAAGGCTTTTTTCTAGCAACCCTTCCAAATAGCCTATTGGCATGAAGGTGGTGTCTAATTGTAGATTTGGAGACTTGGTGACCCCAAGATGCAACCAAGTTCTGTAATTCTCCAACTGTGGCCCTTGGATTTCCCTTTGCCTCCCTAACCATCCGCCTCACTGTGCGTGGGGGCAAGACACACTTGCATCCTCTACCAGGCAAGTTTACCACTGTTCCAGTGGTTTTGAACTTCTTAATTACTGCCCTAATAGTGGTAAGTGGTATATTTAGTTTTTTAGCTATTGTTTTGTACCCATTGCCTGATTTATGAAGGTCAACAACCATTTGTCTGTTTTCATTTGTGAGTTCTTTGCCTTTCCACATGGTGATGGATGACAAATGGATTTCATATGCATCTTACCTCATTATTATACCCCAGTGAAACAGGAAGCCATGGAAGGCCACAATACAGTTCCTTAAGACTGAGATGAACTTAAAGAAGTAGATTGTTAATGCAGATTTAATTTTGTTTGATTTTATTTATAAGAATTCTGACACCTATCTTTTTGAGAACAGTTAGAAGTGTCCAATTGCATTCAATAACAGCAGAACATCAATCTCCAAGATCCATCAAGGAACACAGAAATCGTCATCACAGAAGCGATTCACAAAAAACTAACATCCCAACTCCCAGACTACTACCTGCTGTGCAGAAAACCACGAAGAAACAAAATGAGGTTTAACAAACAGGAAAAAGCATTTCAACATTACTATCAATTATAAAAATAACAATACTAATATTATTTAAAAAAACAAAATGGCAAAACCAATAAAATTGCACTGGATTTTATTTTCAGTTTCTCTCGTTGATGCAATTATGCAATTTGTCCAGCGTTTCACTTGAGAAGTGAGAACTCCCGTCTGCAGAGCGGCTCACAGCGTTTCACTTGAGAAGTGAGAACTCCCGTCTGCAGAGCGGCTCACAGCGTTTCACTTGAGAAGTGAGAACTCCCGTCTGCAGAGCGGCTCACAGCGTTTCACTTGAGAAGTGAGAACTCCCGTCTGCAGAGCGGCTCACAGCGCTTCACTTGAGAAGTGAGAACTCCCGTCTGCAGAGCGGCTCACAGCGCTTCACTTGAGAAGTGAGAACTCCCGTCTGCAGAGCGGCTCACAGCGCTTCACTTGAGAAGTGAGAACTCCCGTCTGCAGAGCGGCTCACAGCGTTTCACTTGAGAAGTGAGAACTCCCGTCTGCAGAGCGGCTCACAGCGTTTCACTTGAGAAGTGAGAACTCCCGTCTGCAAAGCGGCTCACAGCGTTTCACTTGAGAAGTGAGAACTCCCGTCTGCAAAGCGGCTCACAGCGTTTCACTTGAGAAGTGAGAACTCCCGTCTGCAAAGCGGCTCACAGCGTTTCACTTGAGAAGTGAGAACTCCCGTCTGCAGAGCGGCTCACAGCGTTTCACTTGAGAAGTGAGAACTCCCGTCTGCAGAGCGGCTCACAGCGTTTCACTTGAGAAGTGAGAACTCCCGTCTGCAGAGCGGCTCGCAGCGTTTCACTTGAGAAGTGAGAACTCCCGTCTGCAGAGCGGCTCGCAGCGTTTCACTTGAGAAGTGAGAACTCCCGTCTGCAGAGCGGCTCACAGCGTTTCACTTGAGAAGTGAGAACTCCCGTCTGCAGAGCGGCTCACAGCGCTTCACTTGAGAAGTGAGAACTCCCGTCTGCAGAGCGGCTCACAGCGCTTCACTTGAGAAGTGAGAACTCCCGTCTGCAGAGCGGCTCACAGCGCTTCACTTGAGAAGTGAGAACTCCCGTCTGCAGAGCGGCTCACAGCGTTTCACTTGAGAAGTGAGAACTCCCGTCTGCAGAGCGGCTCACAGCGTTTCACTTGAGAAGTGAGAACTCCCGTCTGCAAAGCGGCTCACAGCGTTTCACTTGAGAAGTGAGAACTCCCGTCTGCAGAGCGGCTCACAGCGCTTCACTTGAGAAGTGAGAACTCCCGTCTGCAGAGCGGCTCACAGCGCTTCACTTGAGAAGTGAGAACTCCCGTCTGCAGAGCGGCTCACAGCGTTTCACTTGAGAAGTGAGAACTCCCGTCTGCAGAGCGGCTCACAGTGGGCTGAGGAGGTTTGAAATTGACAGCCCTGTAATAAACTGTGGTCCACCCTTAGGGCTCAGTTCTTGATATCCAAGCACAGAAAAGAGACTCTGGATGAATTACACAGGCTCGGTGTCATGAGGACCAGGCTTTATTATGCTAAAGGTCACCTCTACCGAGAGCCAGCTGCCTAAAACAAGTCTCTGACACAGAAACAGAGGCATTTCCACTGGAGCAGGCTTCATAATACCTGTTCCATCAAATCTGATATAAACAGAATTTTAAAAGCCTTTCCCCTCTGTGCCTCATCACTAAGAATCACACTGTGTCGCAGCATATCTTAGACCACACTGCCTTCCAGTCCTTCAGCTCTAACCACTGAGCCACACTGCCTCCATTCCAGTCTCTCAGCTTTAACCACTGAACCACACTGCCTCCATTCCAGTCTCTCAGCTCTAACCAATAGCACACTGCCTCCCAGTCCCATTGCTTTATGGACTCTAGGTAGAACAGATTTGGACACATCATGTTTTTTTCCTTTCACAACATATTTACAATACTATAAATTAATATATAGCATTACAGAGCAGAATTAATTATCCATGATCATAAATAGAATAGGCAAATTATATTACAGGTACCATATGTCATTGTATGTACATTAATAATGGGTCATAAATATTATACATACATACAACTTTCCCTCTACAGTAAGGAAAGAAAGATTGTTGCATATCTAGTCTGTGTTTATTGTAATTTCTTAGTAAAAGCTGTACTTTGTTTCTAACAGTATCCAGAGACTCCATGTTTCAACATCTGAAAATCATTGCGCTGACCGGACTGTTTGTCCCAGGGAAGGAGATCATCTCTAGATGACCCAGGTCTCTGGTCTGTTCGGTCTCACAGTATTACACTTCATGACCCCTGCAGTCTTGGACAGAAGACTTGAGAACCCCAGATGGCATGTCATTCAGAGGGAGAGTGAATCTCAGGGGTTCTGTGCATTTTGCACTCGACACTGCACTCATATATGAAACCATTTGCAGCAGCACTGTACAGGTGTAATGTATTTTAAGGGTAACTGATTACACATGTACAGTTGTAGTCAGTTGATAAGAAACCATCATGTGAAATGAATAGCACACACAGACATGCAATTACAATGATTTTTCCATGTACCTACAGCCGTAATTATATTGTAATGCCTGAATTTAATGACATAGGATTTCGATATTTATAAAATAAGATATTTTTAAATATCTTTGTAAACTTCAGCCTCAAATATTCTTTACATGCTATATTGTATTCACCATGTGTTCAAAGTTTAAACTCAAACACAGACCAGCAGATTCATAAAATATACCTGGTTAAATGCAAGGCTGGTTTAACCCTGTAATGTACAATCTTTTAGAGGAAAATGTAATATTAAATATACCTGTTATGAAATAATAAGAATCATTAAAAAGGTGATCTGCCCGTAGCATCAAGTGCCTTGTGATCATGGTTTGTTACAATGTTTTGTTGCACCAATGCTGGGAATTACTAGGTGACTTTGTTTACAATTCATTAACCTTGAAATAATACTTCAGCTCAAATCATAAAACTCCTCTCAGACAATCAGAAGTGCAGATTCTAGAAGACTGTCGATGTGTCTCCTGCTCTGAAAACAGTCTGACAGAACACACTAGAACAGTCTTTTACCAGTTTATGAAAAGAGGGCTGAAACATTTTTTATAAAATGATGGAATAATGAGCAGCTCTTTGAACTTCTGATGATTTCTGCCTCTAAGAACTGTTGACTTTATTTGTGAATTCAAAACAGAAACTCATCTGCTCTTAGCAGTTCACTAAACTCATAAGCGCTGTTTGTTGGTAAAGAACAAGCTCATAAATGTGAGCCACACCTCTATAGAAAGGCACTCTCTGCACGACGGCTTCCAGACAGGTCTCTATATACTCTTGCTGAGGCCGTGGATAAATGAACTTGCCCTGCATATGGAGAAGGATACACACTGTAATGAAAAGCACAGCGAGCATGGCTCTAACTTCACAGAGCCTTTATAGGACTTCAGAGCCAGTTTATTCATTGGACTCCAGACTGAAACTCCTGTCTCTGGATTAGCTCAGCCAAGCCCAGACTCCAGCCAACGCAGCCTGCTAAGGGAGGACAAGATACTCCATATCATACCAAGGATATAAACCACAGCGTTCTAGCAGGTCCTGTGAAGACACTTGCTGTGCTCAAAGCCAATCAGGTTCAATGGTAGGCTCCAAAGCATATGAAATTCAGAAGGGAGTGGCACACCATGTTAGACCATCTCAAAGCAAAGAGCTGCAAGGCATTTTCTTCCTGTGCACCTAAGCTTTGGAATTAATTTCCAAGGGGCTGAAGTCCACAACAAAAACTGGAGTGTGGATGGTGTTACTGACAGGATTCCAAGCTGAGACAGGAAAATGTTGTAGTTTTTTTCTTTTTACCTTTCCAGCTTTAGTTTAGCTGACTCGTCCCAGGGTGCCCTTTTTAAAGGGTTGTATAGACAGACAGTCAGGGGGGACAGAATATTCCCACTGCTGCATACAGCATTCATTTTGATTGAGCTGAAATCCCTGCTGAGGGTCCGCCAGACAGACAGGTAGGAAGTGTGGAGTACAGCAGCTCAGGGTCAGCCTTCCACAAAGCAGTGCAGATTCCTCCCAGCATGGCAGGGCTGTGTGTAATCCCTCTGGTCCTACTGCAGCACACAGAGCTCCTGGCTCTCCTGGTGCAGGTGGTCCTTGGGCAGCTTGGCCCCCGCACTCTCCACTTGACCACCTTCCCCCTGCTCTTCCTCCTCCTCTCCTCGCTGGGGGTCCGGGAGAAACAGTTTGTGACGCAGCTCCATCAGCAGGTCTCGCCCCTCACTGGCGGGTAGGTTACCCAGGTAGTACTGTGGGGCTAGCTCCACCAGCCTGGAGAAACAGGAGGCGTACTGCATCAGCTTACAGAGGTACAACTACATACAGACAATTAAACGAGCGAGAGAGAGAGGGAGAGAGAGAGAGCAAGAGAGAGAGAGAGAGAGAGAGAGAGAGAGAGAGAGAGAGAGAGAGAGAGCGCGAGAGAGAGAGAGAGGGAGAGAGAGAGAGAGAGAGCCCCACCCACACTCTAGGGTTGGACAAAAGGAAATGATTATGGTTGCACCTATTCCGAAATGCCATATCAACAACAGGTAGATACCAATTCTGATTACCGGTGCATTCCTAGTAATAACAGTCAGGGCTGTATCTCACACACACACTATTTCACACACACACACTGTATCTCACATTCAGAGCTGTATCTCACACACACACACACACTATTTCACACACACACACTGTATCTCACATTCAGGGCTGTATCTCACACACACACTATTTCACACACACACACTGTATCTCACATTCAGGGCTGTATCTCACACACACACACACTATTTCACACACACACACTGTATCTCACATTCGGGGCTGTATCTCACACACATACTGTATCTCACATTTGGGGCTGTATCTCGGAGACCACACTGATGCAGTTGTTCTGGGAGATGGTGAACTCGTGGTACAGCACCCAGCAGGGGGGGCGTGGCAGAGGCTTGCGGGACAGGTACCCTGAGAAGGGGTGCAGGTGAGCCACGTGCTTGTGAGTCAGGAGCAGGTAGTTTCCAGAACCATCCACATCACGAGCCACCTTCCAGAGAGACCAGAGAGAAGTGTTAAAACAGGACATCCGTTAGGGTCTGACACGGGTGTGCACATACTGATTTTTAGTAATTCAAGTGTAATTAAATGCAATAAAACCTCTTAAACTCTTCATTTACATAACAGAAAAATTAGCGTGGCGAAGCTTTCCAGCTTAAATCATTCGGTACTTAAATATAGAGTCGAGGGTAAATGAGGGACAGGGAGCTTTTCTTGTGTTGAAATGAACACATTTTAAAACAGGTTTGTTTCTGTTTCATTTAAAGCCTGCCGTTAAAGAGAGTATCTGCACACCCCTCCTCTCCCCCTCCCCCCTGGAGCCCGACCCCTACCCTGAGGAAGTAGCCCGAGATGAGCGCTCTCTTGATGTTGTGGATGTTGTCCTCAGTCCCGAAGCTAGGGGGCGAGACTGGCAGCTCGATGCGGTGCATGATCTCCAGCAGCTCAGAGCGGATCACGTCAGCGCGCTTCAGAGCAGAATGGCTCACAAAGTTCTTTCTGCACCAGCCCTCGTCCTCGTTATCTGCAACACAAGCACCCCTCATTTTAAAAGAACACTGGGCTGGCTATACTTCATATTTATTTTTCATGTTCTATACCATCTCAGTGTGTTTGATTGGATTTTGTCTTGCATGTTGTTAGTATTGACTCTCCCTCCCTCCCCGATTCTGCACTCACGCTGTTTGAATGCGTTGTACAGGTTGATGAGCGTGAAGTGATCCCCGTCAGAGTGCAGCAGGACTCTGCGTCGAGTAGCGGCCGCTTCCTCCGAGTGCTGAGGGGGGGTCACAAAACACGGCGAGGCTGGAGAGAGAGAGAGGTTAGGAAGAGACCTTCCCGTCAGCATCTCCAGGCCTGGTTTCAGAACTATCTTCATTTAAGTATGTTATTTTAAATCATCCTTTTCCAGGATATCAATCAGGTCCATGTTAAATACACTGTTCCTCCCCTGCAGCTGCATGAACAACTCCTAATAGTAAACTTACAGACTTCAAGATGGACTTATTTTTTCTGTGATGAGAGCAGATTTACCAGGGGGTGCTGATTGCTCACATTCCTGGTTCCTGGAGCGAGTGTCTAAACCTGCATCTGAAGCTAATAATGCCTGGATTGACAGGAAGTGTGTACCCGCCACATGGCATGTGTATGGATGCAGTGCAGTGCAGCGCAGGAGTGCATGGAGAGAGTGTACCTGTCAGCATGGCAGCCACAGTGAGCATCTCGCTGACACAGTCGAACTCGCAGGATGCGATGAGCGCCTTGGCCAGCTGGGGGTCAAGCGGGAACTCAGACATGATGATTCCAACTTCGGAGAGATTACCATCGTCGTCCAGCGCAGCCAGGTAATCCAGGTCTTCCAGGGCCTGCATCAGAGCTTCCGGCGCTACGGAGGGGGGAGGAGACGCAGAGAAGAGAGTCTCACACTGTTTCCAATGTAATGAACCTCTACACCTCTCCTGAAAATCTTTAAAATATCATTTTACTGTACTGCAGGGATGGAAAGAAGACCCCCATTGCATAACAGTTTGATCCATTCCTGGTTTTACTATGGGTTTAAAAAGACACATCTGAGCTTGTTACCTATACACTAGGACTTATCAAGCTTGTATCAAAACCTGGACTGGGTGAAACTGCTATGCAACAGGGCTTATTCCCATCCCTGTACTAGCAGCTCTGTGCTTAACCACACCCCTATGGGAGCCCTTATTCTCCATGCTAGATCACAATCACAGTGTGAGTGAGAGATAGAACAGGGCACAGAGTACGGTGGATGTGTGAGCACTCTCTCTGTAATGAAAATACCACTTAACTAAGACAGCGGTATTAAGAAGCCTATTAGGAACCTGTATCTATATTCTATCGGTCCATCAGATCATTGCATGCAGTATGTTCACTCAATAAATGCTTCGACAAACTCGTGAAAGTGCAACGTGTAGCCTTGGATTCCTGTCTGTGAATTAACACAGCGTGATTGCTGAAACCTTGGAGTTGGTCCTTTTATGTTTCCTACTCAACAACATACAGTTCCAGCTGCCCTTTATAAGCTGGCTAGCCTCACAGCGCCCTCACCTGGCCTGTCCAGGAACTTGCACTGGCCCATGTCAGCGATGTCCAGGCGTTTCAGCAGCAGCACCAGCTGACTCAGGTTCTCCTCCGACACTCGAGGAGCGGAGAAATCTGGCATGTCTGAGTCGTGGAAACTCTGCTGGTACAGCCGGAAACACAGCCCTGCACAAACACACACATCATGAACAACACAGCCCTGCGCTAACACACACACACACACACAGACAGGACCATTAAACACACACATCATGAACAACACAGCCCTGCACAAACACACACATCATAAACAACACAGCCCTGCGCTAACACACACACACACAGACAGGACCATTAAATACACACGTCATGAACAACACAGCCCTGCGCTAACACACACACACAGACAGGACCATTAAACACACACATCATGAACAACACAGCCCTGCGCTAACACACACACACACACACACACACACACACAGACAGGACCATTAAATACACACGTCATGAACAACACAGCCCTGCGCTAACACACACACCATAAACAACAGAGCCCTGCGCTAACACACACATCATAAACAGAGCCCTGCGCTAACACACACACACACACACACACACACAGACAGGACCATTAAACACACACATCATGAACAACACAGCCCTGCGCTAACACACACACACACAGACAGGACTAAACGCTGTCCTTGTCAAGCTTCATACCAATTCAAGAAGCAGTCTCATCCACTTCACTGAATCTTACCAGCACTACTGCTGTTCACCCTCTGTCTCCGCAGCTCCGCTTGACTCTTGCTGATTGTTCGAAACACCTGCGAGTCCGCTCTGATTCGAGGGTTGTAAACCTGTGGGCGAGAAGCAGCGAGGACAGCTGAGTGATGCAGCTTTAATGCAATGAAATAACACACACTGAGGTGAGAAGCTACTCTGTCATCTGCACCACAAAACCTGAACTCAAACCATTCCAATAGGAATCTGAGAGCAAAGATCAAACATTTCACGGGAGTCGAATTTAAAGTGATAGTGAACAGGCGCTAGGTGTACAACGAAACACCTACAAACACAAACACTTACCTGACATGACCCGACAACCAGGGTTCAAAACTGATTTATGAACAAGGACAACCGTGAAAAAAGCATGAAAATAAGAGAAATGGGTTTTGTTGTAATCATAAGAACATAAGAAAGTTTCAACACAAGAGGAGGCCATTCAGCCCATCTTGCTTGTTTGGTTGTTAGTAGCTTATTAATCCCTCCAGGCTGTTCAGTAACTCTTCACGAGGACATACCATCTCAGATCAGGACAGGTTTAAGTGCATCATGCAGGTCAAACTCACCAATACATTTCTGTACAGATTTAATCAACAGAAATAAAATAAAACCCAGAGGTTACGTACGAAACGGTAAACACACATGGCGACTGCCGCTGAAAACATCGAAGATGAAGTCCAAGACCCAATTCATTTTAGAGAACAGGGTCCACAGCCCTACATTTCTGAACCGCCGGAGAGGCAGCAGGATCCCACTGATCAACAGAGGCAGCGACTAAATGGGGATCGACAAGAAAAACAGTGGTGGACCATTCAAAACCTGTGCGGATCAGCTACAGTGCATGGGGAGCGTAATCTCCAAAACTGTAATGTGCTTGATTACCAATAATATACGCTTCAGTATCTATACTCTGTAAATAGTTTATATTAGTTTAGCAATTGTCTGTTATGGCCTATAATACCAATTTTTGTCATATTTTGTCTGTGATCACAGGCCACAGACTGTCACAGAACAGCAGACCCCTGACAGTGACCCTGTGAAATCTTTTCATGGACAATCAATTACAAACATTACAGTAATATACAGCAGACACAGGATTGATAAGATGGCATTATATAAAGCAGATAAGACAACTTCAGCAATGAATCTGGAAAAATTAACGTTTCTTTACTCAGCACTACGTCAGTGGTACACATTTACTGATGCAGTAAAGTTGGGATGGTTGTTTGTAATCCAGACATACAGTATGGTAATGCCAGAACAACTATTTACACGTGTTGCATCCTGGTGATGCACACACAATAATTAAAGGCTCTATATCATTTTAAAAGTGAGTGCTGATGTTATGAACAGAAGTTTCTGTCAAAAATAGTAATGAAACTGAAATACTGTAACTTACTGACTCATTAGGTAAGAAAGAAATTAAGAAACACAGACAACCCACAGCTCACAAAACGACTTCCTGGGCGTTCAATAGCAGTTGCTTTGTCCCTGCCTGAATCAGCTTTTCTGATAACCTTGATCTAAAAAATTCCATCATAACTTCTTATATCGTAATCCCTTTGATACTTGACCCCTTTTCAATCCACTCTTTTCCACATGATCACTGCAGGTAGTCTGATCCATTTTCATCACTGTATACTCTACTCAATACGCACTTTCACAACAGCCTTGACTTGACAAGACGAGTTGTATTTTTCAAATCTTATTTTCATTAAAAAAAACAACAAAAAAAACAACCTTGCCTTGTATTTGGGCTAATACAGGTATATATATATGTACCTGTGTGTGGGTGTGGGTGGGGGTGGGGGTGGGGGTGGGTCTGTGTGTGTGGGTCTGTGTGGGGGTGTGGGGGTGTGGGGGTGGGGGGGTGGGTGTGTGTGTGTGTGTGTGTGTGTGTGGGGGTGTGGGTGGGTGTGGGTGGGTGTCTGTGTGTGTGGGTGTGTGGGTGTGTGTCTGTGTGTCTGTGTGTGTGTGTGTGTGTGGGTGTCTGTGTGTGTGTGTGTGTGTGGGTGTGGGGGTGGGGGTGTGGGTGTGTGTGGGTTTGTGTGGGTGTCTGTGTGTGTGTGTGTGTGTGGGTGTGGGGGTGGGGGTGTGGGTGTGTGTGGGTGTGTGTCTGTGTCTGTGTCTGTGGGTGTGGGTGTGGGTGTGGGTGTGGGTGTGTGTGTGTGGGTGTGTGTTCATGGTGGTTTCCTATAAAACCTCAACAATATATTTATTAAAAAAAAAACAGACTCACGGTTTTGAGCTGGATGCCGGTGTCGATGACGTAGCGGATGTGTGGCAGTGAGAAGGAGGACTCCCCCAGCGCGTCTGTGAGCACCACTCTGCGCCGACACCCCCCCGG
Source organism: Acipenser ruthenus (assembly GCF_902713425.1). Taxonomy (NCBI): domain Eukaryota; kingdom Metazoa; phylum Chordata; class Actinopteri; order Acipenseriformes; family Acipenseridae; genus Acipenser; species Acipenser ruthenus. The sequence continues at coordinate 142,467 of NC_081190.1, read as the reverse complement.
CACTGCCCTCTCCCCCAGCGGCTCATACACCCTCTGCACGGCTGAGCCCAGCCCTGAGTGGAGAGGCAAGGGGACCAGCTCTCCCAGCTGAGAACTCAGAGCTACACTCTCCTTCTGGATCAGAGCACAGCACAGCTCTATCTCCTGAAGACACAGAGAGAGAGAGAGAGAGAGAAAGGAAAGAGTTAGCACATTCACTGCCAAGCCCAGCCCTGAGTGGAGAGGCAGGTGGACCAGGTGTGTCAGTCGAGGGCTAAGGGCTGATCTCCTGCAGACACAGAGAAAGAGAGCGAGAGCCGTTAGCACGTTCACTGGACTGCTGAACCCAGCCCAACAAGACACAGAACCATTCAGAACCATGCAAACTCCATTTAAACAAAATGTACAGAATGGAAAATAAAATATTCTTCAGATGTGTATGCTGTATATAAATGTTCTTAAATTCTCTTTGGGCAATTCAGAACCCACTTGATTCTTAAACTTAGATACAGTAGAAAGGGGTGGTATGTCTCCATGTCAGTCAGTTCTAAAATTCCAACGAGATGAACAACCATCACTATCAAACGAGTGAGTTAGGGTGGGTGTCATGAACTGCCTGCCCGCCTGCCTGCTCTCTCACTCACCCTTGGAACAGGACTGCAGACCAGCTGGCAGGCAGGGAGCTTTACTCTTAAAGGGGAGGACTGGGCACCCTTAAAGGCACAGTGCCCTTAGAACACACATTGCAGGAATGCAGCATATGGTTAGATATTTTCTGATAACGTATTCTTAATCACAAACCTCTTTTACAACAGTGGACAAAGGAGATAGTGTTTGTAAATTACTATGTGATCTTTGTATTTGTATCCTATGACTCTAATTTCTAATCATGAGACCACACGGCCTCCCAATCTCTCAGCTCTAATCATGAGACCACACTGCCTCTCCATTTCTCAGCTCTTACCACTAAACCACACTGCCTAACCTAGAGCTCTACCTAACCCTAGAGCACACTGCTTCCCTCAGCTCTAACCCTAGAGCACACTGCCTCCCTCAGCTCTAACCCTAGAGCACACTGCCTCCCTCCCAGTCCCTCAGCTCTAGAGCACACTGCCTCCCTCCCAATCCCTCAGCTCTAGAGCACACTGCTTCCCTCCCAGTCCCTCAGCTCTAGAGCACACTGCCTCCCTCCCAGTCCCTCAGCTCTAGAGCACACTGCCTCCCTCCCAGTCCCTCAGCTCTAGAGCACACTGCCCCCCTCCCAGTCCCTCAGCTCTAGAGCACACTGCCCCCCTCCCAGTCCCTCAGCTCTAGAGCACACTGCTTCCCTCCAAGTCCCTCAGCTCTAGAGCACACTGCCTCCCTCCCAGTCCCTCAGCTCTAGAGCACACTGCCTCCCTCCCAGTCCCTCAGCTCTAGAGCACACTGCCTCCCTCCCAGTCCCTCAGCTCTAGAGCACACTGCCTCCCTCCCAGTCCCTCAGCTCTAGACCACACTGCCTCCCTCCCAGTCCCTGCACTCAGTAGTTTCTAGGATGTAAAGGGTAAAGGAGAGGACGGCAGCTGAGCAGCACCGCAGACAGCTGGCCCTGCTGGGTGACTCTTCACATGTCACCGCTCTTCTCACAAACAGCACTGCATTCATTTCACATTACTGATGGTTAGCACATGTCCAAAACGGCAGAAGCTGTATGTAACACAGCTTACAAAACGTTGTACTTCTGTTTCCCTTACCATTGCATAGCTGTTTTAAAGCTCTGGTTTTAATGTTTGCAACGCATTGTATTACTAGTACAGTATCCGGTGAAAAGTTTTTGTTTGATTATTAGTTGCTTGTGGTATAAAATCAAACATAGTGTGCATCACTGTATTTAAAGAGTTTGTGTTTACTTGTATGTATCTCTTGACTACAGATTTCTCTTGCATTAAAACAACATTACAAATAACTTGCACGTCACCTCTAGACCACGCTGTTCATAAGAAATAACAGGTTCTCAAATGATCAGAAGGGTCTACACCAGTTAAGTCTCACAATCCTGATTCACTGAAGTGCCAAGGCTGTGATTTGGGTTTGGTTTTTATTCTTGTCACCACATCAACCAGCACACACAAAGGTCCAAATGTTACAGCTAATCAGTTTTTAACCCCTGAAGAGCAAGCTCTGAAACACCACTGTGCTGTATGTATTTGAATTATATACTTACACTATATACTCCTAAATGTACTTGAACATTAAAAAAAAGCTGGCTAGATTCACAGACATGCACATTTTTATTTTCAGAAAGAACACACTCAATAAAGTGAAGCCAGTGATTAAATTAAAAATGTCAAAGTAGTCTGAAGTTGTTCTTAATTTGTTTTACATTTTAGAAAAAAAAAAAAAAAAAAAAGACTGTGCCAATGATGATTTGGAGTACTGTAGCTCTGACAATCATGCCCTGTGTTTTTACTCAACAGCACTTCACCAGGATAAAACATGTATAATATTTAAGAGTGTGTGTACGAAAGGCAGAGATGTTTCATGACTCACTATTGGCAGATGATCCTGTCAGCTGCCTGTTGCTATAAAGCGCTAATCACAAAGTGTCCTCCCTCCCACACACTCTGCTACCGTACCTGCGAGCTGGGCAGGAAGACAAGCACGTCTCCAGGCTCTGCCTTGCGGTGAATGTCCAGGACCATGTGACAGGCGGCAGAGTGTCGGTCCCGGGACTGTGGGTCGCGGTACACCGTTTCCAAGGCGACGGGTCTGTTCTGGGGCACGGTGACCAGCGGCACTGCCTCCCCAAAGAAGCGCTCCAGGCTGGGCTGCAGAGAAGGTGCCGTCACGACGACCACGCGCAGCTCCGCACGCTGCCGCCACACGTCCTTCAGCAGCCCCAGCAGCACGTCCGTGGGCACAGTGCGCTCCTGGATCTCATCGATCACGACAACACCGTACCGGTGAAGCAGCGGGTCCGACATCATCTCACTGAGCAGCACAGAGTCACTCACAAACCTGAACACACAGAGAGATAGGGGTTAGGGTTACAGAGGTACACACACACCGAACCGGTGAAGCAGCGGGTCCGACATCATCTCACTGAGCAGCACAGAGTCACTCACAAACCTGAACACACAGAGAGATAGGGGTTAGGGTTACAGGAGGTACACACACACACACACACACACACACACACACACACACACACACACACACACCCCGTACCGGTGAAGCAGGGGTTCCAGACAAGACTGGAACACACTGTACTGGGATCTCAACAGAACACAGAAGATTACACTGTGCATTGTACAGATTCAGCGTCTGCGAGGGCGAGGCAACTCCTACAGTACCTGAGCATGGTGTCTGAGTTGCAGCAGTCCTCATAAGGGACCCGGTACCCCACCTCCAGGCCCAGGTTCAGCTCCATCTCATCCGCCACCCGCAGCGCCAGGCCCATGGCAGCAAGGCTGTGAGGCTGAGTGCAGGCAACCAGACCGCTGGAAAACTGCAGTGAGAGGGCATACTCTGCACACCACTGCGGGATCTGAGGAGAGGAACACAGAGACACATCGTCATTCAGTGGAGCACTGGAGCACTGCGCAGAACAAGACTGAAACACACTGTCATTCACTGGAGCACTGCGCAGAACAAGACTGAAACACACTGTCATTCACTGGAGCACTGCCCAGAACAAGACTGAAACACACTGTCATTCACTGGAGCACTGCGCAGAACAAGACTGAAACACACTGTCATTCACCGGAGCACTGCCCAGAACAAGAATAAAACACACTGTCATTCACTGAAACACACTGTCATTCACTGGAACACTGCGCAGAACAAGAATGAAACATGAGGGCTGTAATGAAGGGTACATTTGGACCTTCAAAGGTTCGGAACACATTACCGAAGAAAGGTTCGAACCTTCGATGACACTCATTTGCATAATTTATTGGTGACATCACCATAGCTACTTGTTTATATTTGATTGGAAATTATTTTACTGATAATCCATATAAATGGAATAAAACATTCACATGTAGTTTAAAAGTATGTTATATAGAACAGTAATCATGTTTTTATAATTTAAATAAAAATACCCGTTGTTTATTTACACGTAATTGAGGCTGCTTGCGATCTCTATACAGTAAGCTTGCAGTGCAGCAGCACCAACTGCAGCGGACTGAGGCAAAACAAAGCTTTAACATCTCCGTTCCAAGCAGGTTATCAGCCACATTTTACTACTGCTAGAAATATTAATAATACTAATAATTATATGAACTTACGCTTGTCAAGTGACCCCGGAGATTGGTTATGCCTCCGTGATACGAGTTGCTCGCACAGTTTGCATTCAACTTTTTTTTTGGTTGTCTGGCCATTTAACAAAAAAATCCCAAAAAGCAGGGGGGTTTCGAGACATTTCAATACAGCTTACGCTCCATAACGCTTTGAGTCGAAAACAGGAATGAAATTAAAGGTTTGCCTCTGGATAACACGAGCTGGAGGAGGGAGGGGCAGACGGTGCTCAGTTTTCAAAATTAAAATTGTTAGTGTCATCGTATATTTTGTATGTTTCAAACATATTCAACCACAGCACTTCTCTTACACTGTCTTGTACACGAGGTATTCAGTATATATTTCACTGAAGCACTACAGCTGCTACAGGTACCGGTATATGGCTGTGAGAACAGACAAACTGCAGTAAAACAGGTTGATAATGGAAAGGCTGGAGTTTTCATCCCTGCCAGTTTAGGGTTAGGGTTAACTATGGTAAATGCATAGCACACCCATGAACAAAAAGCATGGGGGAAAAACTACAAGCTTTTGGTCCAGACCCTGCATTTGGATCTTCTAGAGTGAGCAGAGTGAGATCTGATGTCTGTTCTTAGTTCTGATGTGGGTCTCCTTTAGTACAGAGCGCTGCAGGGAGTACGCCACACGTCAGACGTGATGCGATTTCCTGTGAGGCGACACTTCCTCAGTGATGCAGTGCGCAGACTGTCCGTCCCTCACCTGTGTGCTCTTGCCGGCCCCCAGCTCCCCTGAGACGATGACCACCCCGCTGCTCTCCAGGCTCTCCAGGAACTCGTACTTGACGCTCCAGACTGGTAACTGCCTGCGCTCCTTCAGCAGCTCGTAGTAGCGCGAGGAGAAGGGCAGCCCATCGTAGGGGTTCAACTCCAGATCCCCCTCCCCTCCGCCCAGCCCCTCTCCCTCCTCGAGGTCTGGAGACAGCAAGGAGGACAGGGAGAGAGAGTCGAGGCCCTGGGTACCACTGGGGTCCTCCTCCAACACCGCCGCCTCCATCTCTGACAGTGCAGTCAGGGCAAGAGATCACCTGCCATGGGGGGTAACGGAAACAGGGCATCAGCCATCACAGAGATCACCAAATATCAACTGGATTAACAGACAGAGGAACGTGCTGAAGTTTCATAACTATAAACCATGAAGCCACGCTCTGCAAATCATTCCACAGGGATGGAAATAAGACTCCTATTGCACAGCAGTTTCACCCATTTCAGGTTTTGATACAAGCTTGATTAGCCCCAGTGTATAGGGAACTAGTCAGGTATGTCTTATTAAACTCATAGTAAAACCAGGATTGGATCAAACTGCTATGCAATGGGAGTCTTATTTGCATTCCTGTAATACAGGGGTCTCCAACCCTGGTCCTGGAGAGCCCCTATCCAGCAGGTTTTATAGGTGTCTTTACATCATCAGTGGCTAAAGATCTGGAACACCTGTTAATCTTGACTAATTAAGCCAATAATTGGTTCAATTAAGTAACAGAGAGATTGGCTGAAATGAAAACCAGCAGCCACAGTAGCTCTCCAGGACCAGGGTTGAAGACCCCTGCTGTAATAGGTCCCGACTGCCAGACGATTCCATTAGACATTTTCATGGAGAAATTATTTAATCATGAATCAAACTGTGTAACACCAAGCCTACTGATGACACCCTCAAATCCTCCTTCCCACTCACGCCCACAAACTCCCCTGAATTTCACCTGAGTGGCATGCAAGCCTACTGATGACACCCTCAAATCCTCCTTCCCACTCACTCCCACAAACTCCCCTGAATTTCACCTGAGTGGCATGCAAGCCTACTGATGACACCCTCAAATCCTCCTTCCCACTCACTCCCACAAACTCCCCTGAATTTCACCTGAGTGGCATGCAAGCCCTGGTACTGAGATCAAACCACACTTTCACTTTGGTCACCTTTTACATTAACCCTGGTACATTTGCACTGTAGTTATACAATGCATTTACCATGGTTTGCCATTCATGCTATACCATACCTCTCTAGACTGTACAGTGTTTACCTACTGTACCCTCCAGCACACTTTTCTATGCTTTTACTATGGTAAGCTTGTTTTAGTTGGGCAAGCCCCTCGATCAGGGCTTTCCAACCCTGGTCCTGGGGACTCAGGCTGGGGTGATGCCTAACTTCTCACTATCGATATATCGTTCTCCGAGAAAGCAGATGCATCGATGTATCGACATTATGAAAGTGTGTGCAAAACATAAATTAAAAACTCCTGCAGTACCAGATGTGGAGCTGTGGATTACTGTGTAACGTTGCCAGTGACATGTTTATCTGGACCAGCTGGGGATCAAAGCAAAATCCAAAGAAAAGCTGTAAATCCATAACAAGAGCAACAACCAACCAAGAGAAAAAACAAACAAACAATTTTAAAAGTTATCCCTGTCCACAGCAGTTCAGTGATAAGAGTGCTGTCCATGGCTTATATCTGAATTGTGCGAAGGAACGTGACAGTGTCCACATTTTGTTTTAAGCGATGACTGGCCCTTGCTTACAGTCTGCCCAGCATTACTGAATACCTGCTCGCTAGGGACCAACGCTGCCGGGATGCTTCATACGTCTGAACAAAGACATAGCGTTAGGAAGGATCTTGGTTGATTTCCTTCATTTTCACTACGGCGTAGTTCAGATGTGTTACCGGAGAATCCCAAACATCACTTTCTTTACTATCTAACAGTCTTACTTTAGAAAATCATTTCCAAACTTGCTCTGCTACTTTGAAGACTCCTGCCTGCACAGATGCAATGCCATCAGTAAACACTCACAGGGAGCGGCGCATGGGGAGAAGCTGAGCTCAATCGCATGCAGATTCAGAGAGTCACACCTGAGGGGAGCAGAGAAGCTCTGCTCTTAATGCAAAACAGAACTGCCCATTCCAAATTTAATAAAAAATAAAAACTTTCCTTTGCTTAAACCCTTTACACAAAAGCAATGCACAGGCTTGACTATCGCTAGCTGTCAAACGATAGGATGCATCGCCTCATCCTTACTGGGGACCCCCTGTGTCTTCTGCTTTTCATTCCAACTGAGCTCTCAATTACTTAACTAGACCCTTAAATTCATTTGCTTAATTAGACATTAAAAAGTGACAGCATTCAAGTTACTTCTAAAATGTTATCGCTAACTTGAAATCTGCAACTGTTAAAGAGCTGAAAACAAGTAATAAAAGTCTAATTAAGCACATGATCAGGTTTAGTTAAGTGATTGAGAGCTCGATTGGAATGAACACCAGAAGACACAGGGGTGGGAAGCCGTGCCCCAGATACTTATTTTAAATCCATCCGTGTATTGGGTGTGACATGCAGATACAAACAGAAGCCACGGAGGCCCTCTATTTGCAAGAACAATATTCCTGCCCGCTTCACCAGACCAGCTCTCTCTCCTATCCTATCCTATCCTATTCTATCCTATCCTATCCTATGCTTGGCCCCTGAACTGAATCCACCCAGTGTCGAGCTCTACAGGAAACACGCCTTCTTTATTTCTATCGATGCTCCATATCCGGTCACTTGCTCAGATTACGATCTGCAGCTCACACAACAGTATACACAACTCAGAAAACTCATTAACCTTTGTACCGACTGTACATTATTGAGCGGTTTACGGCCATTAAGAAGTACGTTTTATTTCAACAGTAATACAAAAAAATATTAAAATCGTTAATGATGTATCTCTCTCTATACATAATAATACTATATATAAATAATACTGTTACCAAAACATAACCAGACTAGTGTCACTCGAGCTAACACAGTACAGCCCTTCCTTTAGAGACGCAAATCGTCACGTACGCATTGTCAGCACTAGTGTGTATTTATCGGCCATTTATTTGCAGTTATCAGTAATAATTGAGGTTGTTGTTTTATTAAGAAAAGACATTTTCCAAATGCAAAAACTAAAGGCTACAATAGAGATACAGACAGTACTACTACGGGAGTGACCGGGTACCTGTCCCGGCTAGTAGTTCTGCCGACGACAAGCGCGATACACTATACCAAACACGAAAATAAGACGATACGACTAAAAAACATAAAACAAGAAAAACAGTATCATATTATAATGAAAGCACTCACCTGCTTCTCATTATATAGCGAACCGACGCTTGCCACGTCCTCACTGTCGTGTCACACAGAGGATATTGTGTGTGTATGTTTAGACACTTCGTCACAGGTCCCCCCAATGTCTTTATGTAATGTGACAGGGTTGCTGATGTGCCCCTGTGTCCTCGCCTCCCGAATCCCTGTTCTGAGTGTTATTATTCACCCGCAGTGTCTAGTAATCAATCTCTCGCTCCTCCACAAAATCACTCCAAAGCAGCAGCCATCTTTCCACAAACCACACCGGCGTCGACAGGTGGGGATTAAAGGGGAGGGGCCAGACGGGCTGGGTTTGTGTTGGCCGACGGAAAACAGACAGTAGGAAACAGCTGGTGGACTGTAGTTTGCTACAGTGTACATGACTGCCCTCGTTAGCTCTGTTCATTTCGAAATGACATGTTTCGTCTAAGAAAACTATAATATTTTTCAAATTTTCACCTGTTTCTATAGATATATACAGTTTTCTCCATATCTGTGAAAATGGCGATACACGTCTTTCATTTTCTGTAAATTTCTATAAATATCCATAGATTTCTATAGGGTTTTTTTAACCTTTTTTCTGAAAGGAGAAAAACATGTTCTTCAGAATCTAGACAGAGCTGTCAAAACTAGCATTACATTCTGAGGCTCATGAGGTTGCTCTGAGAGTTTTAGAAAGAGCACAGAAAGTGGGCTTGAACACGTCATAAAACCAATCACCTGATGCCTTGGATCTCTATCATTCACTCCTCGCTTCCTTCTCTTCTACACTCACTTCTGCCAAATCTTCTACTTCCACTCTATCATTCTGTCTTCCACTAACAATCCTCGTAAACTTTTTTCTACCTTCTCCTCCCTCCTTAGTCCTCCCCCCCTCTTCTACCCTCCTCCATCTCGGCTGATGACTTTGCCTCCTCCTTCTCATCCAAAATCGCAGATATCTGCAAACGCCTTCCCCACCCATACCCTGTTCTCTGCTCACTCCCTCCCCATCACCCTCTACAAACCCTACTATCCTACCCTCCTTCTCCTCCTTCTCGCCCCTCTCGGTCGCCGATCTTTGCTCCCTGCTCCAGAGCCATGAACCCACCATGTGTGCTCTGGACCCCCTCCCCACTCGCCTATTCCAGGCTGCTCTCTGGCCCTGCTCGTTGCCTAGTTCTCCTCCTACCTCTCTGAGCGCACATCCTGGCTTGGCTCACCCTCCACCTATTACTCTTTTTCGACAGGTGTCCCCCAAGGCTCAGTCCTGGGACCCCTCCTGTTTTCTCTCTACACCTGCTCCCTGGGTCCCCTCATCTCCTCCCATGGCTTCTCGTATCATTTCTATGCTGATGTCGTCCAGATCTTCCTCTCCTTTCCCTCCTCTGATGCTGACATTTCCTCCAGTATCTCTACCTGTCTCTCAGCCATCTCCTCCTGGATGCACTCGCATCATCTCAAACTCAACCTCTCCAAGTCAGACCTCCTCGTCTTCCCCCTCCGCTGATCTCTCTCTCGCTCTTCCGCCTCAATCCACCACCCTCTCCTCCTCCTCATCCACCAATAACATTGTGTCACCCGAGACCCCTCCCTCTCCTACTCTCAGCACATCACTACTCTGGCACGCTCCTGTCGCTTCTTCCTCAGTAACATACGCAGAATTCACCCCTTCCTCACCGACTACTCCACACAGCTGGTACTGTCCCTCCTTGATTACTGCAACTCCCTCCTGGCCGGCCTTCCTGCCTCTGCTACCCGTCCGCTACAGCTCATCCCAAACTCTGCTGCTCGCCCAGACTCTGTCTTTTCCCTTTCTCGTTTCTCCCATGCTACACCGGTGCTCCACTCCTCTCCCTATCGCTGCTTCCATCCAATTCACAACTCTTGTACTCACCTATTGTCTGTCTCTAGACTATCATTTCTCCCTACGCCCCCTCTCGTCCCCTCTGCTCCTCCACCTCCGGCAGACTAGCTGTACCCCCCCCCCCCCCCGCACCCCCGCCTCCAGAGCCCGTTCCTTCTCCTCCCTTGCTTCAGTGGTGGAACAACCTACCCATGGATATCAGGACTGCTCAGTCCCTGACCACCTTCCAACGCCTCGTCAAGACACACCTGCAGACAGCATCTGTAAACCTCACAACTCTCAACCACACTGGACTACATGGCACCAATTTGTACCAGTACTTGCATCAGCTTGTATCTGCACTGAACTGCCCCATACCTTGCCACATTCAACTACTGATCCTAACTATAACTACTTACTGTATCGTGTATTTGATTTTACTCTTACAGGTAACCGTACTCACCTCTTCTGTAATTGCTCTTATTTGAAATCATTATCATTCATTCATCATACTTACCGTGTTCTTACTGGACTTTACTCATATAAGCAAATATTTACTGTAAGTTTGAACTGCTCTTAGTCAAACTCACTCTTATAATTGATTGCATTTTTATTTTGCTCTTACTTGAATTTGATCTTATTGTACATAACTGCTTATCTGTATTCTGATATTCTGCAATGTGATATTTTGTAATGTGATACTTTGTGCTGTGATATTTTAATTGTAAGTCGTCCTGGATAAGGGCGTTTCCTTGACTGAGCTTCCCCAAACTGCAGCTAAGAGTATCTTCTATCCCTGCTGAACAGTCTTGTGGAAGAAGTGAATAACAATCCTCTGTGAATGTGTCTGGCAGCACTGTGTTTTGATGGTGCTTTAGTTATGTTCGGCTGAGAATGAGGTGTTGCGCAGTAATTACTTCAGCATGTGGTATTGTGCAGCACATGGCTCAGAGCTTAGTGTTAATGACACTATCTGGTGTAAGCTCATTTGAAATGTTTGTGGACAAACTCTATGGGCTTGTTTTTTATTTCCAGCAGTGATTTAGAGCAGCGGTGTGCAAAGCGGGGGGTGCAGAGAGTCGGTAAGGTGGCACGACTATGACTAATAGAACATTTTAAATAAATACATAATAAATACAGCTAATTAGTCCAAGTTCTTACCTTGCAAATGATCACTGTAGGTAAGGTGACCATATGGCTCCGTGTTCAGCGGGACAGTTTGGGACAGTTCAGGCTTTTCAACTCCCAACCCAATGCATTCTGGTACGTTTTACCTGTCAACCCAATGCATTCTGGTACGTTTTACCTGTCAACCCAATGCATTCTGGTACGTTTTACCTGTCTCGGGTACCATTCTTTCCTATAAGAGAAGCAGGACTACGCTTACCAGAATGCATTGGGTTGTGATTTGAAAAGCCTGAACTGTCCCGCTGAACACTGAGCCATATGGTCACCTTGACTCTAGGACATGTAGAATCTGAGAAATGATGTTTGAAGTGGCGAGTGTGTCAGTGAAACAGAGCCGAAATGCAGCTTCCATGCATGGGGCGACAACTGTTTAAAAAAAGCACTAATCTTAGTTATGATGCAGTGGTTATAAAGAAGGACGGCGCATGTCAAGAAATAGCAGAACAATTGGAAATTGATGGAACAAAACCACTTCAAAAAGGAATCTATTCTTATTTGGTCGCTAAAAAAGCCACATTACTTTCCTGGAAAGACTCCAAGCCACTTGCATTACCACTATGGGAGAATGTATTGTTGCAAACTAGTTCAACAAACTCAAACCAGTTCAGCAAACTCAAAACCAGCTCAGCAAACAAGTTCAGCAAACTAAAAACCAGCTCAGCAAACTGAAAACCAGTTCAGCAAACTCAAAACCAGTTCAGCAAACTAAAAACTAGCTCAGCAAACTCAAAACCAGCTCAGCAAACTCAAAACCAGTTCAGCAAACTCAAAACCAGCTAAGCAAACTCAAAACCAGTTCAGCAAACTCAAAACCAGTTCAGCAAACTCAAAACCAGTTCAGCAAACCAACCAGCTCAGCAAACTCAAAACCAGCTCAGCAAACTATTAATACACACACACACAGAGACCCCGAGCCTCCTATTAATACACACAGAGACCCCGAGCCTCCTATTAATACAGACAGAGACCCCGAGCCTCCTATTAATACACACAGAGACCCCAAGCCTCCTATTAATACACACAGAGACCCCGAGCCTCCTATTAATACACACAGAGACCCCGAGCCTCCTATTAATACACACAGAGACCCCGAGCCTCCTATTAATACACACAGAGACCCCGAGCCTGCTATTAATACACACAGAGACCCCGAGCCTCCTATTAATACACACAGAGACCCCGAGCCTCCTATTAATACACACAGAGACCCCGAGCTTCCTATTAATACACACAGAGACCCCAAGCCTCCTATTAATACACACAGAGACCCCGAGCTTCCTATTAATACACACAGAGACCCCGAGCCTCCTATTAATACACACAGAGACCCCGAGCCTCCTATTAAAACACACAGAGACCCCGAGCCTCCTATTAATACACACAGAGACCCCGAGCCTCCTATTAATACACACAGAGACCCCGAGCCTCCTATTAATACACACAGAGACCCCGAGCCTGCTATTAATACACACAGAGACCCCGAGCCTCCTATTAATACACACAGAGACCCCGAGCCTGCTATTAATACACACAGAGACCCAGAGCCTCCTATTAATACACACAGAGACCCCGAGCCTCCTATTAATACACACAGAGACCCCGTGCCTCCTATTAATACACACAGAGACCCCGACCCTCCTATTAATACACACAGAGACCCCGAGCTTCCTATTAATACACACAGAGACCCCGAGCCTCCTATTAATACACACAGAGACCCCGAGCTTCCTATTAATACACACAGAGACCCCGAGCCTCCTATTAATACACACAGAGACCCCGAGCTTCCTATTAATACACACAGAGACCCCGAGCCTCCTATTAATACACACAGAGACCCCGAGCCTCCTATTAATACACACAGAGACCCCGAGCCTCCTATTAATACACACAGAGACCCCGAGCCTCCTATTAATACACACAGAGACCCCGAGCTTCCTATTAATACACACAGAGACCCCCAGCTTCCTATTAATACACACAGAGACCCCGAGCCTCCTATTAATACACACAGAGACCCCGTGCCTCCTATTAATACACACAGAGACCCCAAGCCTCCTATTAATACACACAGAGACCCCCAGCTTCCTATTAATACACACAGAGACCCCGAGCCTCCTATTAATACACACAGAGACCCCGAGCCTCCTATTAATACACACAGAGACCCCGAGCCTCCTATTAATACACACAGAGACCCCGAGCCTCCTATTAATACACACAGAGACCCCGAGCTTCCTATTAATACACACAGAGACCCCGAGCTTCCTATTAATACACACAGAGACCCCGAGCCTCCTATTAATACACACAGAGACCCCGAGCCTCCTATTAATACACACAGAGACCCCGAGCCTCCTATTAATACACACAGAGACCCCGAGCTTCCTATTAATACACACAGAGACCCCGAGCTTCCTATTAATACACACAGAGACCCCGAGCTTCCTATTAATACACACAGAGACCCAGAGCCTCCTATTAATACACACAGAGACCCCGTGCCTCCTATTAATACACACAGAGACCCCGAGCTTCCTATTAATACACACAGAGACCCCCAGCTTCCTATTAATACACACAGAGACCCCGAGCCTCCTATTAATACACACAGAGACCCCGAGCCTCCTATTAATACACACAGAGACCCCGAGCCTCCTATTAATACACACAGAGACCCCGAGCCTCCTATTAATACACACAGAGACCCCGAGCCTCCTATTAATACACACAGAGACCCCGAGCCTCCTATTAATACACACAGAGACCCCGAGCCTCCTATTAATACACACAGAGACCCCGAGCCTCCTATTAATACACACAGAGACCCCGAGCCTCCTATTAATACACACAGAGACCCCGAGCCTCCTATTAATACACACAGAGACCCCGAGCCTCCTATTAATACACACAGAGACCCCGAGCTTCCTATTAATACACACAGAGACCCCGAGCCTCCTATTAATACACACAAATGTTTAATTTAAAATAATACACTATTATCAAATAAAAATAAACTTCTTGTACTTTATGACATTTTTTGAATAGCACCCCATACTAAAGCAGTGACACTGTTCACACTCAACACAGTCGCTCATAAGCAAACTGTTTATACAGCGCTGTTCAGTATTTAAATCTGCCCTTCTTTGACAGGCGCTCCGTGCTACGTGCTCACTTTGCATGGTCTCAATATTAGGACATTAGAGACGTCTCTGGGTGTGAATTTAAATGAGGCCTTGTCTCTCCATCAAGAGGTGACCTGGAGGGGCAGTCAAGATTAACTGGATAACTTTGGTCTAAATGGCATTAATGCACAGGCACAGCAAAACCTGCACACTGTAATCACTCCACAGAAACCCACAGTCATTTCATTATCAGACATCCTGCAACTGTCCTGCGCTACCTGTTTGTGTTTCAATAAATGATCATTATTTTAAGTGGGCGCGAGTGAGTCATCAGCGCTATGAAAGGGGAGCGGACTCGGAGCGAGGGCAGGGAAGTGCGAGTTTGAGCTGAGAACATTCAGACCCCACACAGCAGGAGCCATGCCTGGTGCTTCCATTGCCTGCTTCCTGTGCCTGCTCGCTGTCT